>NC_069123.1:48328948-49528948 GCF_026914265.1 Mya arenaria
ATAGAGAAAACCCATGAATGCCCAGGGGCTGGGCCAATTTTGACCACAGGGCCATAATTTGAACAATCTTTGTAGAGGTCCACTAGACGATGAATCATGCCAAATACCTAAGCTCTAGTCCAAGTAAGTTAAGAGGAAAAGATTTTTGAAGTTTTAATTATAAACATATCAAGTATACCCTAACCCCCCGGGGGGGGCCAATTTTGACCCCAAGGCCATAACTTGAACAATCTTTGTAGAGGTCCTCTAGACGATGAATCATGCCAAATATCTAAGCTCTAGTCCAAGTAAGTTAAGAGGAGAAGATTTTTGAAGTTTTAACTATAAACATATCAAGTATACCCATGACCCCCCGGGGCGGGGCCAATTTTGACCCCAAGGCCATAATTTGAACAATCTTGGTAGAGGTCCACTAGACAATGAATCATGCCAAATATCTAAGCTCTAGTCCAAGTAAGTTCAAAGGAGATGATTTTTGAAGTTTTCACTACAAACATATAGAGAAAACCCATGACCCCACGGGGCGGGGCCAATTTTGACCACAGGGCCATAATTTGAACAAACTTTGTAGAGGTTCACTAGACGATGAATCATGACAAATATCTAAGCTCTAGGCCAAGTAAGTTCAGAGGAGAAGATTTTTTAAGTTTTCACTATAAACATATAGAGAAAACCCATGACCCCCCGGGGCGGGGCCAATTTTGACCCAAGGGCCATAATTTGAACAATCTTGGTAGAGGACCATTTGGTGATCCTACCTACCATATATCAACGGCCTAAGCCTTGTGGTTTGGGAGAAGAAGATTTTTAAAGTTTTTCCTTTCCATTGCCATGGCAATCAGAGTTCTGCATGGAATTCAATTCTTTGAACAATTTTCAAAGGGGACCACCCAAGGAACATTCCTGTGAAGTTTGGATGAAATTGGCTAAGCGGTTTATGAGGAGATGTCGTTTAAAGTAAAAGTTTACAGACGGACGACGGACGGACGCCGGACGGACGCCGGACAAATTGTGATCACAAAAGCTCACCTTGTCACTATGTGACAGGTGAGCTAAAAAATTACATTACCTTGACTTCCTTAGACATCAAGAACTGCACTAGGGTTTCATTCTTTTCTTTCATGTTTTGCAACCTGCAAGGTAGATATTAAATTGCATGAACCAACCAAAAACAAATACAGTTTGAGGCAAACCATGTTATTCACTGTTTATCATCCAAATATTTTTATCATTTTTTATAAAAAATATTTTTTATTGCCATGGCACCTTACATTTTGTGCCTGAATCAAGACCATAGATTAGATTAGATTAGATTTATTTCGGCATAGGAAGCATATACATAGTTAACAACATAACATAGGATAAAATAATGAGCATTATTAAATACTATATCACATACGAGAAAACTATGACATACACACCAACACCAAGGATAACACAAAAAAGGGCAAGCCCTTATTTCCATTGTGGTCCTTTGTATTGGCGGCATGACACAGAGAGGCGGACCTAAATATAATCATGTGTAAAAGTACTATTGAGTCATAAAAATGTATATCACAGTCAAATCTTGAATTAGTGACACTCCTGTTTGCAGCTAGGATTTAAAACACATTTCTAAAATTGTAAAAAGATATTAGCAAACAATTTAAAATCCTGAGCCGAAATAGGTAAAAACAATTTTAAATACTGTTCATAAGATGCCTTTTGATGGCAACCTTAAAACTTTGTAACCTGTTGATCTCCGTTAACTCTACAGGTAAATCATTCCATAGTTTAATTCCAGAGAAAGCAAAGGACTTAGAACCATGACTTTTGACTTTAGGTAGACAATACCCACCCTTTTGACTAAGTCTTGTACTATAATTATGTACGGAATCTTGCAAAATAAAGTGTTCACCCATGTAATCCGGAGACAGGCCATTTTTTATCTTAAAAACATGACACAACATTATCTGTTCAACTCTTCTGTGGACCGGTAACCAGCTAAGGGACTTAAAGTGGGATGGGTCAATATGGGCTCTGGAATCTAAGTCAAGTACAAATCTCATTATTTTATTTTGACAAGTTTGTAACTTATTTTTTAAAGACTGTGTCAAGCTATTATACCAAACAGAGCATGCGTAGTCATAGTGACACTGAATTAGAGACATAACCAGAAGTTTCTTGGTATGCTGAGTAAGAAACTCTTTCTTGCGGTAAAGAAATTTTAACCGAGAGTTGGCCTTCTTAAGAACAGACTCGGCCATGGAGCAAAATGACAGATTTTGGTCTATAGTAATCCCAAGATACTTGATAGATGAAGTTGATTCAATGGATGTACCAGAACAGGTTATATGCAGGTTAGATTGTGACCTAAGCTTTTGCTTGGACCCAAATAAAATTGACTCGGTTTTACCCAAGTGCAGTGACAACTTATTGTCCACTAACCATTGGCTGACCAAATCCATATCATCTGTCAGCGCCTTTTTAACAACAGATAAACTTTTACCAGATACCAGGATACCAGAATCATCAGCATATAAAAGCAATTTATTTTTGACCACAGCTGACATATCATTTACATAAATTAAAAAGAGAAGGGGTCCAAGGATTGAGCCCTGAGGAACCCCACATGTTATTTTGGAATTGGAAGAATAAGTACCAGAGACATCTACAAGCTGCAGTCTATCTGATAAATATGATTTGAACCAATTTAGGACGTCAATACTAAGACCTGATACTTGTAGTTTCATTAAAAGAATGGAATGGTCGACTGTGTCAAACGCTTTCTGCAAATCCAGCAGCACCATACCAACAATATTACCTTTATCGTTTTCATACCTGATAAAGTCTGTAAGGTGAACTAGACAAGTATCAGTAGAGAAACCACTCCTGAAACCTGATTGTAATTTATATAACAGATCTTTATCCTTAAAATAAGCTTCAACCTGGTCATAAACCACCTTTTCAAGGAGTTTAGATACAACATTTAAAATGGACACAGGCCGATAATTACCAACAGACAATTTGTCGTTCTTTTTATAGAGGGGAACAACTCTTGCAGATTTAAGATCATCAGGGACTTGACCTTGGATAAGGGATAAGTTTATGATATGAGCTAATGGACCAGCAATAACTGGGGATCCATCTCTGATAAAACGAGAAGGTATACCATCTAAACCAGTAGCTTTTTTGACACCTAATGAAGTTAAGTATTTAAGAACTTTACTTTCAGAAACAATGGAAAAAGAAAAACTGTTTGCAAAAGCACCCTTATTTGCATAATAAGTATTAACAAAATTCTTACTAAATTTATGCACACTTTCTGGCAACTTTTCAACAAGTTTACATGCAACTGTTGTATAAAATTTGTTGAATGATTCAGCAATAAGTTTCTTTTCAAAACACACATTATCATCGATATTTAAACAAATATTTGAACCAGTTGAAGATGAACCCTTCTTGGAAGGCAAACCAAGATTTTTAACAGTTTTCCATAAAGAGGTTGAGTCATTTTTGTTCTCCTCGAGTGTATTAGTAAAATATTCCTTTTTTGATTTGACAATAAGATTCTGAACCCATTTCCACAAACTTAAGATTAAAGAACCTTCCAGAAGTAATAATACACTTGTTTACAAAACACAAATTGAACATTTTACTTACAATTTGTGTTAACAGCATCCAAAGAATTGGCCTCATAAAAATATAATTTCATTATCTCTATAGAGCCATCTTCGTTAACTTCCAGAATATGTTTGGAGTTCTTGCACAATCCGGATATTTTTATGTGAAAATTAATATAATTCATCAATAAAGGCTTATCTTTTTTTACCTTTCTTTGAAAGCACATCCTTTGGTGTTTTTTGTCTTGAATTCCCTTTCTCTGGTGTTTCTCCATGATGCTCTCTTGATCTTAAAAGTATCAAAGGTCAAAAGCATACGGGTCTAAACTCTGACACAAGAAATTGATGGTATATCATAATAAAAGTATTTTTGTACTTGGCACATTTAGATGTGTTCTCACCCATAGGATTAATGTACACCAAACAATTTGCATTTGACCATAACTCTTGGGGCCCAAAACATAATCTCTTAAAAGGTCTCTGGAAAAATCTTCATATATATATATATATATATAAACTAAGTTTGGTCGCAAAATGTCGACCCTTACCTAAGTTATTTAATACTAAACATTTTTCTATAAATAGTAACTTTGACCTTGACCTTGATCCTAGAAGCCTCAAACTCAATCCCATGAAAGGTCTCCATAAACTCTTCCTATATACCAAGTTTGGTGACTAGATGCCAAACCTAGCTAAAATTATTCGATACATAAGGTGACTTTGACGCTGCCCTCCCACTAGCCTGCCCGAACAATGACACAAGTCATTTTAATGTAGCATGGTGCATATTTCAGTATTTTATTAGTTTGTGTGTTTGGTATGGTTCTATATCGTATATCGTTTTGTATTGTTTGTGTATCGTCGTGTTTAGTGTTGTGCTACGTAGTTATTGTCCTCTGTGCGTTACTGTCCGTCTATGTCCGTCTATGTCCGAGTGCGTCAGAGCGTGAATACTGGTTATGCGAGTTTGTCTAAATTTATAGAGTGATTGATTGGTTCATAATGCCTTTTCCCCTTTTTCCCGCTTCATTGCACACGCCCTTATTTATATATACACATATATCATTCCGTTCTGAATCATCATCGACGCAAGTCAAGATTTCAATTGTAACAGTTGTTACTATTTATTTAATATTCGCTCTTATCATTGAGCTCAAATATTCATTCATATTTAATTATTATTTAGACGTGCCTGGTAAGTTTATTGCTCATAGTTCTTAGAATGTTTTATGTATTTAACCGCGAAGTCTCCCTTGATATATTTACCGATCACTGTCCATTGTCTTTGTATTTGGTGTTATTAATAATATGATTATGTTAGCATATACTTTTATATGTTTTATTATATGTTTTAGGTTTCGTTCGACTACGTATAAATAAATATTCGAACTCCGAAGTTGAGTGGTTTTGTCTTGGGACACCCACACTACATTAATAAATAGTGTTCCCTTTGTCAAAACCTGGTTAAGAATATGAAAATGTGCAACAGAAATAAAAAAAAAAATCAACCAAGGGCCATAATTTGTAATCAAGGTTAAAATGTAGTTAGGTAACCTTGTTGTAATATGGTCATCAATAATTCTGTGACGTATTTAGTCAAGTGAATGAAGGGTATAGAAGTTTTTTTTATGAAAATCCCAACTTGCCCTACTTGAACCTGCCCTAAAACTTTAACCTAAGTTCCTTAAGGGGCCATAACTTGTATTAAAGATAATATGGAGTTATGTAACCTTATTGTGTAATAGTCCCAAACAACTGTTGAAGTATTAACAAGCATTTTCAGTGAAAAGATATCCCCCCGCCAATGATGGCTTGTTTGTGCTTGATGGCTTGTTTGTGCTTGAAGGTTAAAAAAAAAAAAAAAATCTCAAAAAGAATAAGATAAGCACATTGGTTTTACTGAGAAACGGCTGCAAACAATGATTTTTTTTAATAAATCAAGGGCAATAACTCTAAGGAAAATTGACCAATCCAAAAGAAAAATAGACAGGCATCATCACAGTATGTTGGTTCTTATTTATTCGAAGTGTCATGAAATTCTACCAGCTAGTTGCATAGAAAAGGCTGCAACATGGATCTTTTAATAAATCAAGGGCAAATAACTCATATAGAAATAACACAATCCAAAATATAAATAAACAGGCATCATCACAGTATGTTGGTTCATATTTATTTCAAGATTCAAGAATTTCTACCAACTAGTTACTGCGAAATGGCTGTAAATGAGTTTTTCAAAAAATCAAGGGCAATAACTCCAAGTACAATTGACCAATCCAAAAAAAAATGAACAGGCATCATCCCAGTATAGTAATTCATATTTATATTAAGTTTCACGAAATTCTGCCAGCTAGTGACTGAGAAATGGCTGTGAATGTGCATTTTTCAAAAAATCAAGGGCAATAACTCCAAGTACAATTGACCAATCCAAAAAAAAATGAACAGGCATCATCCCAGTATAGTAATTCATATTTATATTAAGTTTCATGAAATTCTGCCAGCTAGTGACTGAGAAATGGCTGTGAATGTGCATTTTTCAAAAAATCAAGGGCAATAACTCCAAGGACAATTGACCAATCAAATTTTTTTTTGGACGGGCATCATTCCAGTATAGTGGTTCATATTTATTTTAAGTTTCATGAAATTATACCGGCTAGTTACTGAGAAAACGCAGGTGACGGACGGAAGGAAGGACGGACGAAAGGAAAGACGGACTGACGGACGGAAGGATGGACGGACAACGCCATTTCAATATCCCCCTCCCTATTTCATAGGCGGGGGATAATTAAGTCAATTGAATGAAGGATAAAGAAGTTATTAATAAATATCCCAACCTGCCCTAAAACTTTAACCTAAGTTCCATAGTCAATCAGGGGCCATAATATGTATAAATGATAATATGGAGTTATCTAACCTCATTATGTGATGGCCTTGAACAATTTTGTAAAGTATTAAATGAATTGAATGATGGGTATTGAAGTTTTAAGTGAAAATCCCAACTTGCCCTTATACTTTAACCAGACGCCGACGTGAGTAGTAAAGTCCTCCTTATTCTTCGAATAGTCGAGCTAAACTTGGACAGGATAAACACTTCATGTTTGTCATCTTGAATACTGCTTAAATCTTATCAGACCAACCTAGCTCAAGGAATCCACCAATAAAGTGATGTACATAGCACTTTCTCACATTAATTACTTTATTTTCAAAAAGGAATATTAAACTATACATTTGTAGTTACCTGATCAAGACTGCCGAAGGTCACTTCATTTTCATTTTTTTCCCAACAGAAACGGCTTCAACAATGAATATGTCAGTTTGTCCAGGCTGCCAAGGGAATCAACTTTTAGAAATGGCTCTAGTGAGGTACCCTCCCTCAAGCCAATATCTCCATCTACACCAATCAGATTGAGGATAAAAATTTGCACTGTCCACTCCAGCATCCAACTTCCTGTTGTCACAGCAACCACATAGCGTAACACTGAAAATCATGGTTTAAATTTCAGAATCAAAATTATGATCCCATCACAGGCTGATAACAACTATACGCCAAATGGCGACATGTGAAAGAGACTTTGACACAGATATTTCTCTTCAATGCAATTGCATTACAGAATAACATGGAGTTGAAAAATATATGTGAGCTGTGGCACTACGCCTCAGCATGTTTTTTTGAAAATCCAATAATGCATGGTAAAGTTACAGCCCTGACATGGATTAGTCTAAACCAGTCCCATCAACAGTACTCATTTTGACATTTAAGTTGTAAGTGTGACTTTAATCTTTAATGAACAGACCTTGGTCTTTTGTGTAACACACCACCTCATCATGGTGTACCTTCATGGCAAGTTGTTTGAAAATCCTATAATGCATGGTCAAGATACAGCCCAGACAAGGATCATTTCAACCTTTGACCTCTAATCATGACCTTGACCTTTGACATACAGACCTGCTTCTTGTGCGCGAAACACACCACCTCACCATGGTGGACCTTCATGGCAAGTTTTTAGAAAATCCTATAATGCACAGTCAAGAAACAGCTGGGACAAATTCAGTCTGCATTTACCTACGGACACACATGCATGCACGCAAATACACGGAACCCCCATTGTGATAACTATGTCTCACTCACCGCAAACAGGCTTGTCAACAAATGCCTGTTTACTAACACTTAAGATTTGTTTGAGCATTTATACTGTATAAACGCAGTAGAGGACACAAGCTAACTCCAAAAAATCAAATGAATTCTTTCTTGATACAAAGCAATTAACATTAATACCAGTACTTAATACCCAACATTATGTGGGAAGTTTAAAGCTGCACTCTCACAGATTGAACATTTTGACAACTTTTTTATTTTTTGTCTTGGAATGAGCCACTTTTTTGCGAAAATACATGGAAACCAGTTATACAAGACTCCTGACAAAAAAATAGATCGCAGATTTTCATATTAAGTTCAAAAATTGATGTTTTGTGCATTTTTCTTAAACCGTTAGTAACGCTTTAAGCCATGAAACAGAAATATTAAAGTCTGATTTGATCTTCAACATTCTTTTATCATTGGTATGCAGATATTTATGCAAAGATTTGCTCTTTCCAAGACAATAAAATAAAAAAGTTGTAAAAACGGTATATCTGTGAGAGTGCAGCTTTAAGTACAAGGAATATTTATATAGACCTGGCAGGCTAGGGGTGCCTTTACGTACTGCTGGTAGTCCTCTACAGATTGAACCATCAACTTTGTCAAGGGCAAGCCAGTGGTCGACGAAGTACATAAGCTTATCACTGCTATCCTCATCATACATTCACACCTAAGTACAAAGACAAAGTGCAAGACAGAGAATTAGTATATAGGCTAAATAACAATCTCAGATGTCATGTATTATTAACAGAACAGATATAGAACTATGGCCCATTATAGGATTTTAGGGCGATGTATGTTAGTACAAATCACGATTCTCATAATGATCATTATACTTAGCTTCTAGTGGTTTAAGTTAATCAAAAGGAATGCACAATAAAATCAGCAATATCATACATAATCAAGCCTCCAGTCAGGTTAGAGCCAGAGTTGTCACATTCTAGTCGGATCTTGGTTACTCAGCAAACCTGCCCGGTGCTGATATGGAACTCAGACTTGGCCCCGGAAGTGAATGCCAGAGTCCCAGGTTCTAAAGATGAGAGGAGGAGGGCTGCAGTGTGGCCACTGGTGCCATACATGGTGATTTGAACCTTCCCTGTGGTGGCCGTCCTTTTACCCTCGCTAGTCTTCACAGTCACTGTACATGAGCAACCTAATTTAGGATTAATAAAACAACTGTTGAATGGCTAGTGAATAAATTCTTCTTTCACAATCATGCTGGGGGTGCCTGATTTACTTTTAATCAAAAGGTGGTGATCTACCTCAAACTTTCAGTTTTGTTTTGTTTTTGGTAACTTTCAGTTGAAATGGTTTTTGAAATAAAAGTTTATTAAGTGTGAACTGGATTTTTTCTTTTCCTTTGTTGATGGTTGTTTTTTGTGTTAATGACATCTGAACGTTATTACTTTTATTCACTAAAACATTATTTTTTAATTCCATCAAAGCATCACAAAATTTTCGAAGAACAGTACACTACAAAATTAAACAACGTTTCTTACACAAGAACAGCGCATAGTCTTTATAAATAACATTTTGAGTCTAGTAAGTACTGATCATTCTAAACAATGTATGTACCAAATAGTTTAAGCCAAGTACATACCAATGATTCTCAACAAAGTGTGTACCAATCATTCTGAGGAGAGGTCTATAAATAATTCACAGCCAAGTACATTCTGAGCCAAGTATGTACTAATCATTCTCAGCCAAGTACTTACCAATCATTCTCAGCATCGTCTCCATGTGGCAGTTATCGTTGTGCGAGTCCAGCCAGGGGCCGCACTGGAACACGTGCCTTATGTGTGACTTGTCCTCGCTCCTTTCTGTGACAACAACCATCTCCACAAAGAAGCCAGCCCTGTGTCCCCTACCATCATGACACAACGAGAGTTGCTCCAGAGTCTCAATATCCACAACTTCAAACAAATGTGTCCAACTGCAAAATGAGTAATAGCAAAAGCTTGTTAACATTTAACTTTAACTAGAGTGTGGTCTTGTGTTGTGGAGAAAATCAAAGTACAATGAAACCTACTTGTCCGGCTTAGTGAGCACTAACCAAACATAAAGTGACTGGTTGTCACCCTAGTCAACACATCAGGGACATACTAGGCCAGAGAGGAATACATAGTGACCTCCGGATACTGGTTGTCACCCTAGTCAACACATTAGGGACATACTAGGCCAGAGAGGAAGAGTGACCTCCGGATACTGGTTGTCGCCAAATGAAACACATAATAATTGTCACCCTAGTAGACACATTATAGGGACAAACTAGGACAGAGCTGAATACATAGTGACCTCCGGATACTGGTTGTCGCCCTAGTAGACACATACTAAGTCAGAGATGACTACATAGTGACCTCCGGATACTGGTTGTCCCCCTAGTAGACACATTAAAGGGACATACTAGGTAAGAGATGAATATATAGTGACTCCGGATACTGGTTGTCGCCCTAGTAGACACATTATAGGGACATACTAGGTCAGAGCTGGATACATAGTGACCTCCGGTTACTGGTTGTCGCCCTAGTAGACACATTATAGGGACATACTAGGTAAGAGATGGATACATAGTGACCTCCGGATACCGGTTGTCTCCCTAGTAGACACATTATAGGGACATACTAGGTAAGAGATGGATACATAGTGACCTCCGGATACCGGTTGTCGCCCTAGTAGACATATTATAGGGACATACTAGGTAAGAGATGGATACATAGTGACCTCCGGATACCGGTTGTCGCCCTAGTAGACATATTATAGGGACATACTAGGTAAGAGATGGATACATAGTGACCTCCGGATACCGGTTGTCGCCCTACTAGACATATTATAGGGACATACACAAGTACTAGGTAAGAGATGGATACATAGTGACCTCCGGATAACGATTGTCGCCCTAGTAGACACATTATAGGGACATACTAGGTAAGAGATGGATACATAGTGACCTCCGGATACTGGTTGTCGCCCTAGTAGACACATTATAGGGACAAACTAGGACAGAGCTGGATACATAGTGACCTCCGGATACCGGTTGTCCCCCTAGTAGACACATTATAGGGACAAACTAGGACAGAGCTGGATACATAGTGACCTCCGGATACTGGTTGTCGCCCTAGTAGACACATTATAGGGACAAACTAGGACAGAGCTGGATACATAGTGACCTCCGGATACTGGTTGTCGCCCTGGTAGACACATTATAGGGACAAACTAGGACAGAGCTGGATACATAGTGACCTCCGGATACTGGTTGTCGCCCTAGTAGACACATTATGGGACAAACTAGGACAGAGCTGGATAAATAGTGACCTCCGGATACTGGTTGTCGCCCTAGTAGACACATAATAGGGACATACTAGGACAGAGCTGGATAAATAGTGACCTCCGGATACTGGTTGTCGCCTTAGTAGACACATTATAGGGACATACTAGGTCAGGGATGAATACATAGTGACCTCCGGATACTGGTTGTCGCCCTAGTAGACACATACTAGGTCAGAGATGAATACATAGTGACCTCCGGATACTGGTTGTCGCCCTAGTAGACTCATTATAGGTCAGAGATATATACATAGTGACCTCCGGATACTGGTTGTCGCCCTAGTAGACATATTTAAGTGACGTACTAGGTAAGAGATGAATACATAGTGACCTCCGGATACTGGTTGTCGCCCTAGTAGACACATACTAGGTCAGAGATGAATACATAGTGACCTCCGGATACTGGTTGTCGCCCTAGTAGACACATACTAGGTCAGAGATGAATACATAGTGACCTCCGGATACTGGTTGTCGCCCTAGTAGACATATTTTAGTGACATTCTAGGTCAGAGCTGGATAAATAGTGACCTCCGAATACTGGTTGTCGTCCTAGTAAACACATTATAGGGACATACTAGGTCAGAAATGAATACATAGTGATCTCCGGATACTGGTTGTCGCCCTAGTAGACACATTATAGGGACATACTAGGTAAGAGATGAATACATCTGGATACTGGTTGTCGTCCTAGTAGACTCATTATAGGGACATACTAGGTAAGAGATGAATACATAGTGACCTCCGGATACTGGTTGTCGCCCTAGTAGACACATTATAGGGGCATACTAGGAAAGAGATGAATATATGGTGACCTCCGGATACCGGTTGTCGCCCTAGTAGACACATTATAGGGACAAAATAGGTCAGAGCCGGATAGATAGTGACTTCCGGATACTGGTTGTCACTCTAGTAGACACATTATAGGGACATACTAGGTCAGAGCTGGATACATAGTGACCTCCGGATACTGGTTGTCGCCCTAGTAGACACATTATAGGGACATACTAGGTAAGAGATGAATACATGGTGACCTCCGGATACCGGTTGTCGCCCTAGTAGACACATTATAGGGACATACTAGGTCAGAGCTGGATACATAGTGACCTCCGGATATTGGTTGTCGCCCTAGTAGACACATTAAAGGAACATACTAGGTAAGAGATGAATACATAGTGACCTCCGGATACTGGTTGTCGCCCTAGTAGACATATTATAGGGAAATACTAGGACAGAGCCGGATACATAGTGACCTCCGGATACTGGTTGTCGCCCTAGTAGATATATACTAGGTCAGAGCTGAATACTTAGTGACCTCTGGATACCGGTTGTTGCCCTAGTAGACACATTATAGGGACAAACTAGGTCAGAGCCGGATAGATAGTGACCTCCGGATACTGGTTGTCGCCCTAGTAGACTCATTATAGGGACATACTAGGTCAGAGCTGGATACATAGTGACCTCCGGATACTGGTTGTCGCCCTAGTAGACACATTATAGGGACATACTAGGTCAGAGCTGGATACATAGTGACCTCCGGATACTGGTTGTCGCCCTAGTAGACATATTATAGGGACATACTAGGTAAGAGATGAATACATAGTGACCTCCGGATACTGGTTGTCGCCCTAGTAGACTCATTATAGGTCAGAGATGAATACATAGTGACCTCCAGATATTGGTTGTCGCCCTAGTAGACACATACTAGGTCAGAGATGAATACATAGTGACCTCCGGATACTGGTTGTCGCCCTAGTAGATATATTTTGGTGACATACTAGGTCAGAGCTGGATAAATAGTGACCTCCGGATACTGGTTGTTGTCCTAGTAAACACATTATAGGGACAAACTAGGTCAGAAATGAATACATAGTGATCTCCGGATACTGGTTGTCGCCCTAGTAGACATATTATAGGGACATACTAGGTAAGAGATGAATACATAGTGACCTCCGGATACTGGTTGTCGCCCTAGTAGACATATTATAGGGACATACTAGGTAAGAGATGAATACATAGTGACCTCCGGATACTGGTTGTCGCCCTAATAGACACATTATAGGGACATACTAGGTAAGAGATGAATACATAGTGACCTCCGGATACTGGTTGTCGCCCTAGTAGACACATTATAGGGACATACTAGGTCAGAGCTGGATACATAGTGACCTCCGGATATTGGTTGTCGCCCTAGTAGACACATTAAAGGAACATACTAGGTAAGAGATGAATACATAGTGACCTCCGGATACTGGTTGTCGCCCTAGTAGACATATTATAGGGAAATACTAGGACAGAGCCGGATACATAGTGATCTCCGGATACTGGTTGTCGCCCTAGTAGATATATACTAGGTCAGAGCTGAATACTTAGTGACCTCTGGATACCGGTTGTTGCCCTAGTAGACACATTATAGGGACAAACTAGGTCAGAGCCGGATAGATAGTGACCTCCGGATACTGGTTGTCGCCCTAGTAGACTCATTATAGGGACATACTAGGTCAGAGCTGGATACATAGTGACCTCCGGATACTGGTTGTCGCCCTAGTAGACTCATTATAGGGACATACTAGGTCAGAGCTGGATACATAGTGACCTCCGGATACTGGTTGTCGCCCTAGTAGACATATTATAGGGACATACTAGGTAAGAGATGAATACATAGTGACCTCCGGATACTGGTTGTCGCCCTAGTAGACTCATTATAGGTCAGAGATGAATACATAGTGACCTCCAGATATTGGTTGTCGCCCTAGTAGACACATACTAGGTCAGAGATGAATACATAGTGACCTCCGGATACTGGTTGTCGCCCTAGTAGATATATTTTGGTGACATACTAGGTCAGAGCTGGATAAATAGTGACCTCCGGATACTGGTTGTTGTCCTAGTAAACACATAATAGGGACAAACTAGGTCAGAAATGAATACATAGTGATCTCCGGATACTGGTTGTCGCCCTAGTAGACATATTATAGGGACATACTAGGTAAGAGATGAATACATAGTGACCTCCGGATACTGGTTGTCGCCCTAGTAGACATATTATAGGGACATACTAGGTAAGAGATGAATACATAGTGACCTCCGGATACTGGTTGTCGCCCTAATAGACACATTATAGGGACATACTAGGTAAGAGATGAATACATAGTGACCTCCGGATACTGGTTGTCGCCCTAGTAGAAATATTATAGGGAAATACTATGACAGAGCCGGATACAGAGTGACCTCCGGATACTGGTTGTCGCCCTAGTAGACATATACTAGGTCAGAGCTGAATACTTAGTGACCTCTGGATACCGGTTGTCGCCCTAGTCGACACATTATAGGGACAAACTAGGTCAGAGCCGGATAGATAGTGACCTCCGGATACTGGTTGTCGCCCTAGTAGACACATTATAGGGACATACTAGGTCAGAGCTGGATACATAGTGACCTCCGGATACTGGTTGTCGCCCTAGTAGACACATTATAGGGACAAACTAGGTCAGAGCCGGATTCATAGTGACCTCCGGATACTGGTTGTCGCCCTAGTAGACACATTATAGGGGCATACTAGGTAAGAAATGAATATATAGTGACCTCCGGATACTGGTTGTCACCCTAGCAGACACATAATAGGGACAAACTAGGTCAATTATAGTGATATACTAGGTCAGAGCCGGATAGATAGTGACCTCCGGATACTGGTTGTCGCCCTAGTAGACACATTATAGGAACATACTAGGTCAGAGCTGGATACATAGTGACCTCCGGATACTGGTTGTCGCCCGAGTAGACACATAATAGGGACATACTAGGTAAGAGATGAATACATAGTGACCTCCGGATACTGGTTGTCGCCCTAGTAGACATATTATAGGGACATAGTAGGTAAGAGCTGAATACATAGTGACCTCCGGATACTGGTTGTCGCCCTAATAGACACATTATAGGGACATACTAGGTAAGAGATGAATACATAGTGACCTCCGGATACTGGTTGTCGCCCTAGTAGACATATTATAGGGAAATACTAGGACAGCGCCGTATACATAGTGACCTCCGGATACTGGTTGTCGCCCTAATAGACATATACTAGGTCAGAGCTGAATACTTAGTGACCTCTGGATACCGGTTGTCGCCCTAGTAGACACATTATAGGGACAAACTAGGTCAGAGCCAGATAGATAGTGACCTCCTGATACTGGTTGTCACCCTAGTAGACACATTATAGGGACATACTAGGTCAGAGCTGGATACATAGTGACCTCCGGATACTGGTTGTCGCCCTAGTAGACACATTATAGGGACAAACTAGGTCAGAGCCGGATTCATAGTGACCTCCGGATACTGGTTGTCGCCCTAGTAGACACATTATAGGGGCATACTAGGTAAGAGATGAATATATAGTGACCTCCGGATACTGGTTGTCACCCTAGCAGACAAATAATAGGGACAAACTAGGTCAATTATAGTGATATACTAGGTCAGAGCTGGATAGATAGTGACCTCCGGATACTGGTTGTCGCCCTAGTAGACTCATTATAGGGACATACTAGGTCAGAGCTGGATACATAGTGACCTCCGGATACTGGTTGTCGCCCGAGTAGACACATTATAGGGACATACTAGGTCAGAGCCGGATTCATAGTGACCTCCGGATACTGGTTGTCGCCCTTGTAGACATATTTTAGGGACATACTAGGTCAGAGCTGGATAAATAGTGACCACCGGATACTGGTTGTCGCCCTAGAAGGCACATTAAAGGGACATACTAGGTAAGAGATGAATATATAGTGACTCCGGATACTGGTTGTCGCCCTAGTAGACACATTATAGGGACATACTAGGTAAGAGATGAATATATAGTGACTCCGGATACTGGTTGTCGCCCTAGTAGACACATTATAGGGACATACTAGGTGAAAGCCGGACACATAGTGACTACGGATACTGGTTGTCGTCCTAGTAAACACATTATAGGGACATACTAGGACAGGGATGATTACATAGTGACCACCGGATACCGGTTGTCGCCCTAGTAGACACATTATGGGGACATACTAGGTAAGAGATGAATATATAGTGACCTCCGGATACTGGTTGTCGCCCTAGTAGACACATTATAGGGACAAACTAGGACAGAGCTGGATACATAGTAACCTCCGGATACTGATTGTCGCCCTAGTAGACACATTTAAGGGACATACTAGGTCAGAGAGGAATACATTGTGACCTCCGGATACTGGTTGTCGCCCTAGTAGACACATTATAGGGACATACTAGGTCAGAGCTGGATAAATAGTGACCTCCGGATATTGGTTGTCGCCCAAGTAGACACAAAATAGGGACATACTAGCTCAGAGATGAATACATAGTGAACTCCAGATAACGGTTGTCGCCCCAGTCAACACATTATAGAGACAAACTAGGACAGAGCTGGATACATAGTGACCTCCGGATACTGGTTGTCGGATACTGGTTGTCGCCTAAGGAGACACATAATAGGGAGATACTTTGTCAAAGTTGACTACAAAGTGACTTCTGGATACTGGTTGTCGCCCTAGTTGACACATTATAGGGACATACTAGGTCAGGGTGAATACATAGTGACCTCCGGCTACCAGACACATAATAGGGACATGTATACGAGGCAATATAGAATCAAGAATTTGCGCAAGCCTGGATGACATTTTACAAGTGCAGGGCTTGATGGCTTATGTTAATTAACAACTGCAGGGCTTGCTGGCTTTTGTTTATTTCAACCACTTGTTGTCCTAGCAAACGCATAATAGGAACACACTAGAACTGTGCGATCTAGACCGGAGCTCTACATATAGTGACCTTCAACAATATTTCTATACACTATTACAGAGATAATAAGTTAATATTAGTTTGCCATGAATTGTCAAACCGATGAATTTAGATGATAATTAATATTAATAATAAATTAAATATGCGCTCGACGACATGCTTTACTGTTTACATAATACCTCGAATTTATATTACAATGTAATTTAATACCTGGTTATTCAAATCTACTATCTTTGGCATTGACAAAGGAAGACGTTTTCGATTATTTCTAATCGAAATTTAGTTCGTTGGCATATTTAATCGGTAGACCATAGTCCATACGCCATAAAAACATTATTTTCATTAGTCGATTTGGTAGCCATTTTGATTTTGTGACGTTTGCACACGTCACACAAACAACTGCCCTTGACTCCGCCTCCTCCAGATACTGGATGTCGTTTAGCATTAACCATATAAATATACCTACCATCATCACGTGAGATTGTCATGTGACTAGCCGGTGTCGATGTAAACAAATGCTTGGGAGGAAGAGAAATGGGGGCGAGAAATGGCGAAGAATGAAAAATAATTTTTAATATTTACCCAAAATGTCAATGGATTTGAAGGCAGTTGTTGCCTTACATGTAATTTTATTGTTCCATTTTTCGCAAGAGAAAAATGTTTTGATTCTTTTAGGTAAGATTTAGCCTATCTATCTATTATATATAATTTTGTAAACATGTCCAACTTTTTTGGAGAGCAGGACTTTTCAACCCCAATACTTTTCAACCCCTTTATTGTTCCATTTTTCGCAAGAGAAAAATGTTTTGATTCTTTTAGGTAAGATTTAGCCTATCTATCTATTATATATAATTTTGTAAACATGTCCAACTTTTTTGGAGAGCAGGACTTTTCAACCCCAATACTTTTCAACCCCTTCTAAAAACAAAGACTTTTCAACCCTTAGACTTTTTAACCCCTATTTCAAAGACTTTTCAACGATTCTAGGACATTTGCCCCCCCGGATGTTTGCCCCCCCGGATGTTTGCCCCCCTTTTGGACCATGGCGGACATTTGCCCCCCTGCCGTTTTCGAGGGGGCGGACATTTGCCCCCCCCCCCGCCGTTTTCGAGGGGGCGGACATTTGCCCCCCCCCCCCCGCCGTTTTCGAGGGGGCGGACATTTGCCCCCCCCGCCGTTTTCAAGGGGGCGGACATTTGCCCCCCCCCCCCCGGTTTTATAAGTTTATACCAAGATATTAAAAATATATTAATTTATAAAAAAAATGAACATTTTTTTCTTTAATTATTTGTTCAATTTACGTGCAAACTGCCAACCGATTTACACCAGTTTGTATGTTTGTCACTAATTACATATAAATACAGATTACACCGTTCAGGTCACACATGTGACGATGTAGGCTTAGGTAAGACAACAATGTAAATCCTTTTATAATATTTTTATTTCAAATCAGAAGTCATACAGCACATTTATAGCACTCATATATACAAGTATATACAGCCAGATTATTAAAGTTATCGCATTATCGAGTAGTCTCCCTTCTCTTATGTCGTGGCTTTTATTTGATTGAAGACATGCAAAATACACAAATTGGAGTTATGTTGGTTAATAAGCAATTTTGGTATAGGTTTGTCTAGAATATTACTTATATAACCGGGAGGGCAAATGTCCGCCCCATCGAAAATGGAGGGGGGGCAAATGTCCGCCCCCTCGAACATTGAGGGGGGGCAAATGTCCGCCCCCTCGAAAACGGCGGGGGGGCAAATGTCCGCCATGGTCCAAAAGGGGGGCAAACATCCGGGGGGGCAAATGTCCGGGGGGGCAAATGTCCGTATACCCTTTTCAACCCCTACCTGTTTGGACTTTTCACCCCCTACAGTATATCAAAGACTTTTCAACCCCTAGTTAATTTATTTTAATAGGAATATTGAAGACTTCTGTGGGAAAAGTATAATGCGCATGACATCTTGTGCGAGGATTACCTCCGGGAGTTTGGGGAGATTTTTGAGTAGTCTGTGAGAAAAAAAATGAACAGGAGTTTTAAAATATTCAGTGCAAATATGTAATGAAGTTTAGTATTACAATGTATTTCAAGAATTGATTTTTAGTATATTTTGTATATATTATCTGGGAGTAAGATTATTATTGGTCCCAGATAATATATATTTATTATGTATTTTATTAGAACTGTTTTGTTATATTTTTATTCTTAATATATGCTTGATTTTGAAAATAAATTAAACAAGTAATTGTTCGTTTTTGTGGTTATTATTATAAGAAAGGTGTGAAGTTAAGGGGTTGAAAAGTCTTTGATTTTTAGGGGTTGAAAAGTCTTTAATTTAGGGGGGTTTGAAAGGTCTTAGCACTTTTTGGGGTAAAGGACAAAGGGGTTGAAAAGTCTTTGATATCACAGTTGAAAAAAGGGTTGAAAAGTCTTCGATTTCACAAATGACAAAAGGGTTGAAAAGTCTGACAGCCCTTTTTGGACTATGCAGAATCCACATTACTCACTAGCGCTACAGATCACAATGGTGATGTACAGTCATGTACTGAGTAAAGGGGAAAAATAAACAAAAAAAATGTTAATGTTACATGTACATTTGTAGTTCCTGCAGCATCTAAAGAAACATGACTTTGTGATTTGAGACGCACACATACAGTATAATCATGTCAAAACAATTTCAACCTTTAATTAGATTGAAAACAAACCTTGATAGATCCTAGTTTTATCTAATTTGCACCTTGCGCGTGTGTAAATGATTAATACTTTAATTAAAATGGAATTTCAATGCAATCAGAATGATATTACGATATAAAATCCTCAAACGAACTATCAATTGCTGTTGTTGTTGTTTCCTAGACCTTTTCTTTACTTGTCATGTTGTAAAAACTAAATTTCCTTCATTTTAACAAGTTTCAAGTTTTATTGGCAAAATCACCAATACAAACGCCTTAGGCAATGAACAGTTAACAATCATTCATCAAGCATTGCTCTCTTAAATGTTAAAATCTCTTCATTAAATAATTTTAAATTGACTTTATTAGGAAATGACTTATTTTGTTAAATAGTTGTGTAAATAGCAGTTCTGTTTTTCATCATATTTATAATAATTATTTTTTTTAAAGAAATAGTTACTTTAATGAAAGGAGTAAATAAAAACTGAATGACCAATATTGTGTTGAATTAAATGATCTGTAGAAAAGAAGATACTAGACTGAGTACATTATATTTCCTAAGCAGATCCTTCAAATCAACAGTATGTACAAAACCTGTACACTCTTGCGCACAGTGGTCAGAAATTGGCTCAGTTTGAGCATTATTTGATAAGCTCATAGAGAGCTGAATTTTCTACCTTCTGTACCCTGTGCGTAGGAGTGTGTACAGGTTTAGTAGTCTTGTTTTATAACCCCTAATCTGCAATACACAGCACAACATGGTGTTGCAGCATTTAATGCTACGTAAATGCAAAAACAGCAGCTTATCATTTGTCAGTGCACAAACTCAGTATTTGACTTGATGGTTTTCAAAACTTGGGTTTGACATAGTAATGACAAATTTATTTTATAACAATGTTTTATACATTGACAGTGATTCTGTGTCAGTTATTTTGCGACAGGATTAATACATTAGTATGCTTTAAATTTGGTACATTATAAATGAAAAGTCTATGGAATGCCAAATCTACATAAACTCAAATATTTGAAGAGCTCTTCAACTAATTAGAGACCTCTTCAATTCAATTAAAGAGGGGTCCAATTGAATAAATGATAGCATCAATTGAATAAGAGACCTCTCCAAATCATTTGGGAGAGCTCTAAAATAAAATTGAAGTTATCTCCAATTTATCGGAATTAAACTGCAGTTGCAATTGAATTGTAGAGCTGTCTTTATTATTTAGAGACCTCTCTAATTCAATTTGAGATATCTCCAAATCAATCATTATTGTATATTGTTTTTGTTTCAAATCTAGCTGAATTAATGCTCTCAGCAATTGAATTATAGAGCTGATTAATAGAAAAAGAGCTATCTTGAATCAGTAATGGATAAGTATGGATTTGTTAGATTTGGGGCTATATGTTGTCCTCATTTATTGAATTAGAGCTCTCTGCAATTGATTTGAAGAGCTCTATAATTCAATAAGTGAGGGCAACAATTAAACTGATGCTAGCAATAATGATACCCACATATAATTAGAGACCTCTGTAAAAAAAATAAAAAGAAGAAAATCATAGGACCAAGCACACTTCGGACTCTTACCCACCCTAATTCATCTTTATACATGGTTCCTGATTGAACCACACCACTTTTGACTACATGTATACCTTATTTAATTATTACATACTTTATACTGCTGCATAACAATGTTTGGAGCCACTTGAACAAAAGTGATTTCACGATAAAATAATTATGTGTGCCAGCCTGCCATGTCAAAACTGCCTTTAAATGGTATCCCTTTATAACATTAAAAGTAACTACCATAAAAATAAATACTTAATAACATTCAAGACAAATATAATATTTAAAATCTGACAATACTGAAATATTAGAAACGTACAAAGTACATGTACGTATGTTGACATACTTTTCGGACTGTTTACCTTTGTTAAATTTTTTTGGGAACAGATATGTCATAGAGCATAATTTACTTTAAATTGCCAAAGCGATATATGTATTGCAGTCATTTGTGAAATTAGTTTAAAAACATGTATTTAAAGTGACACTCTTATTCAAAATCAGTACATACACATGTATAATAAACAAACATTTTGAGTGATACACCTTTAAATATTTACTAAATAATGCATTTATGGAAAATATTAAACACTGATAACAAAATTGTAACCATGTATTTAATAGCTCAAAACGAAAAAAAATAAGTGATTGGTGAGGGCTAAAAGATTTACTGTGATCTACCAAAGTCTCATAAGGTAGATATACCATGTTTTCTGCACCTTTCTTTCAAATTAAACTCGGTATCCTTCATAAGAACCATTGTTGTCGACATTTATTCATCCTTTTTGGTATATCAAAACATTTGTATTAATTGTGGTCATTTGATTTGGGAGTAAGTGCATCTTTTATAATTTCTTTTTTTGTTATGAGCAGGTTGGTTTTTTTTGGCATTTTCAGGTTTTTATGCTACTCATGATTTTTAAGCCCTACTCTTACTCTGACTCTGTCGGTCGGTCCGTAGGTAGACCAAAGCTTGTCCGAGTGATAACTCAATAATTCCTTGACATATGGTCATCAAACTTGACATGAAGATAGGGCCTGACCAGTAGATGACCCCTATCGTTTTGGGGGGGGTCATCGGGTCAAAGGTCAAGGTCACAGTGACCTTAAATGGTTAAAGGATTTTAAAGCTTGTCTGAGTGATTAATCAACAATGCCTAGACCTATGGTCATCAAACTTGACATGGAGACTGGGCCTAACCAGTAGATGACCCCTATTTTAGGGGTCATCGGTCAAAGGCCAAGGTCACAGTGACCTTGACTGATGAAGGGTTGTCTGATTGGTAATTTGACAATGCCTGCACCCATGGCCCTCAATCTTGACTTGAAGGTTGGGTCTGACCAGTAGATGACCCCTATTGATTTGGGGGTTCATCAGGCCAAAGGTCAAGGTCACATTGATGTTGAATGATAAAAAGTTGTCCGAGTTATAACTCGACAATGCCTGCACCCATGGCCCTCAACTTGACTTGGAGGTTTTGCCTGACTAGTAGATGACCCCTATTGATTTTGGGGTTCATCAGGCCAAAGGTCAAAGTCACAGTGACCTTGAAGGCAACCTTGACAACTTCTGGACTTATGGTCATCAAACTTCCACAGTCATCAACTGAACATGATTAAAAACTGTACCTACTGTCCTCACACTTTGAATGGTCATAACCTTAAAACTGCCTCAAAGGCATGCAATGTCAATGATAGATCAGCTTTCATTTCGGTCCATGCATATTTCATTCAATTCTCCAAATAATCCTGACAACATGGCGCTCAGGGGGGCCATAATGTTTGACAAACATCTTTTGTTGATATTTAAGCTGCAACATACATATTGGTTGATAATTGGAATTTTTTTAATTAAAAGATCTTATCGTATCCTATTCTAATTCTGGGGTTTTATACTCCAGGAACGACCAGCCCTGTATACAAGACATTAAAAACTGAAAGGAAAATAGAATGCCAAGAAGAAAAATGTTAAAAAAAGAAAACAAATGAACTTAACTACAGTAATCAGTAAAAGCATGTGATATTTCAGCTGATGATGCTGGCTTGGAGGGCGGTGTATACAACAATAGCCAGTGTAAGACCCCCAACCTTGATGCTTTGGCAGCCAAGAGTCTGGTGTTCAAGAATGCTTTCACCTCTGTTAGCAGTTGCTCACCCAGCAGGTAAAGAATTTTGTTGTAGTGCAAATATTTCATTTTAATCCATTTATCGGATGTTTCAGGGAGTTTTCAATCTACATTGCATGCTTTCGACCCTGAAAATAAACTCAATGATTGACTCTGTACCACCAGAGACCTCAAATATCTCAGCAATCAGGGCTGGAAATTCCTAGGGAAAACTCCGCTTTGATCTTTTGCTTGTAAACCAAATTAATTGTTTAGCCAACAAATGGTTGATAGACACAAAGATTAACTGAATGATCACCGCGGCCTTGATTGCAATTTGATACATGATGTTGTATGGTTGTGTGTGTTTTTCCAGATCTGTTGTGCTGACGGGGCTGCCCCAGCATCAGAATGGGATGTACGGTCTCCACCAGGGTTACCACCACTTCATGACCTTTAATGAAGTACAGAGTCTCCCAAAAATACTCCACAATAATGGCATCAGAACAGGTGGGAAGGTAGATTGAGTGAAACGGTTGACCCAAATGACTCAAATTTTTAAGCCTTACCGTATGATTTAAGTACAATCATGAATTTGTAACCCATGGGAAATTATTCAATGTTTATTTAAATAATTTTTTGTTCCTTAAAATATTTTTCAAACTGTTTTGCTTTGCTATATATGGACATTTGCTTAAGCGTCATAGCATATGAATGAAAGCATTTGAAACCATCTATAGATTCAAGTAGTTGCTTAAGATCATATTATGCTTTTATGGCCCCCAAGGGAGGCATATAGTGATCAGACTGTCCTGTCTTATGTCCATCCAGATGGTTTCTGCTCAATATCTGAAAATCGCCTAGGGACCTTAAACTTGGTAGGCAGGTTGGTCATAGTATATCTGATTAATGCAGGGTATATCAGTGGTGTGAGTCTGGTGTATTTTGTAGTCACTATAATTGTTCTGTGGGAAAATCTTAATTAGTTTTAGAATTAACATTGAAACTGGAATTGGGGTTAATATAAGTTTTTGTTATGATTATTGTGTACTAAAATGATAAAATTGAATTTCATTTTAATTTGATAATTATATGATTTAAAATTTTGAATCAAATTGACAACATTTTTTCTAGACTTTCAAATATTGATTGTTGTTTTAATCTGCATTTATTATTTGATTGATAAGACTGACTAAGACTATGTATTTTTATTCAAATATAGAGCCCAGTTGTGGAAAGTTTTTATAATATACAAAAAGACAAACAATTTCACAGGCATGTTGGCTTTTGGTTTAAATTTTAGTTGAAGTTCAGACTTTTACTCATAATCTTAACATGATCTTAAATACTAATTATATGCCTTAATTGACTTATAAGTTTTTACAAACTTCATGGGAAAGTAGGGTAGGTCACCATGAAAATATGTTAAATACTGAAGGGCATCTGTACATACAGGTCAAAATAATAATGGCTATCTGTCCAAAGAGGCCATCTGGGAGCATTTGTCACATTTCTGTGACATCTCTTGTTAGCAAATCAATGGTAAAATTAACAGTTAAGTGAAGTCTGTATTAATTCTTGTCTGCAGGAATTGTAGGCAAGAAGCATGTTGGTCCGGAGCATGTTTACCCGTTTGATTATGCCGAGACCGAGGAGCACCACTCAATCCTTAAGGTTGGCCGAAACATCACCTACATGAGAAATCTGGTCAGGAAGTTCCTGTCTGCTAATGATTCAAGGTCAGTTTTAAAGCATACATTATTAGTATTGCTTTTCTCCATGTATATCACAAAAATAATGCTGATTGCCGAGATAGATATTTGGAGTTTTAAGTATTTTTGTAAATGTGAAAAATTTCTTATTGTGCTGCTTCCATTTCCAGGCCATTTTTCTTGTACATTGGTTTTCATGATCCACACCGGTGTGGGCACACCAATCCCCAGTATGGGGCATTCTGTGAGAAGTATGGTAACAGGGAGCCGGGCATGGGCAATATTCCAGACTGGGAACCTGTACACTACGACCCCGACAAGGTTAAGGTCCCATATTTTGTACAAGATACGCCAGCTTCAAGACTGGAAATTGCCAAACAATATACTACAATAAGCAGACTTGATCAAGGTATATTGCTACTGTTCAGACCTTTTAAACTGTGTGTTGTATTATGTTGAGAGAACTTATGATCATCTCCAGCAGAACTATCCTCAATTTACTATTTTTAAATAAAAACATCTGTTAGGTTAAGGTTTCTGAAGCTTAAATGTGGCATTCTAGTGTAAACCACATAACTAGTTTTTGAAAAATGTCCAGTAAGTTACTCCTATAGCTTGAACCATGTCAAGCGGAAATTGGTCTTACGGTAACTTTGTGAAGTTCATGACTTCCTATATTTTTTAACATTATATTTATTATTTGCCCTATTTCTGCTTGTGGTTTTGTATATAATGTTTGTACATTTTTTCCCTGTGCAGGTGTTGGTCTAATGTTAAGAGAGCTGGAGAGGTCTGGGCACCTTGATGACACACTCGTCCTGTATTCGTCTGACAATGGGATCCCGTTCATCAATGGACGCACAAATCTTTATGACTCCGGCATGGTGGAACCCTTCCTTCTGGCATCCCCGTACAACACACGCAGAAAGGGGCAGGTCGGGGTTCTTATTAGTGTATTTTGCCTTTTTCACAATTTCAATGTATTTGTGATCAATTATTTGAAATAATTGTTAATGGCAGTATTGGGAACAGAAAAGTTAAATTCTTAATGCATTTGATATTACGCACTGCTCATATTTCAATATAATCATCTGGTTTAATATTGCTGTATTTTTCGTTTTGTTTTACTGCAGGTGAGTGAGGTGATGGTAAGCCATGTTGATATCACCCCGACTGTTCTCGACTGGTTCAACATTCCTTACCCCACATACACTGTCAACAACAAACCAGTCAAACCCACCGGTAAATCACTACTTCCAGTGCTGGATTCTGAACCCACCTCAGGATGGGACACAGTGTTTGCCAGCCATAACCTGCATGAAGTCACCATGTACTATCCAATGAGGGTTGTAAGAAACAGGCAGTACAAACTTATTCAAAATTTGAATTACAAAATGCCATTTGGCATTGACCAAGATTTCTACATCTCTGACTCATTCCAAGACATTTTAAACAGAACAAGATCAAGAAAACCTACTCACTGGTTCAAAACATTGAAGGAGTATTATTACAGACCATTATGGGAGCTGTATGATGTGGAAAATGATCCTCTAGAGAGAAAGAATCTCGCGCTACATTCCAGCCTGACAAGCAGATCTGTTTATGAGAGAATGAAGCAGGAGTTGGTGCTCTGGCAGAACTTGACCTCTGACCCCTGGATCTGTGCTCCTGGGGGTGTGCTCGAGGATGCTGGCAGATACAAGAACACACCCACCTGCTTCCAGCTAGATAACTCAGTTGAAATAGACCATCTACATGGGGAACTGTGATTTCGCTTATGTCATAGCACAAGCAAAGAATGAATTTAGAACATCTGAAGACACTGATCATATAACTGTTGATTTTTATTTACATGTACTCCAAGATCTGAATTTTTAAAGTATTATTGGTACTTTATTTTTAGTCAAACATTTGGGAGCTGTATGATGTGGAAAATGATCCTCTAGAGAGAAAGAATCTCGCGCTACATTCCAGCCTGACAAGCAGATCTGTTTATGAGAGAATGAAGCAGGAGTTGGTGCTCTGGCAGAACTTGACCTCTGACCCCTGGATCTGTGCTCCTGGGGGTGTGCTCGAGGATGCTGGCAGATACAAGAACACACACACCTGCTTCCAGCTAGATAACTCAGTTGAAATAGACCATCTACATGGGGAACTGTGATTTCGCTTATGTCATAGCACAAGCAAAGAATGAATTTAGAACATCTGAAGACACTGATCATATAACTGTTGATTTTTATTTACATGTACTCCAAGATCTGAATTTTTAAAGTATTATTGGTACTTTATTTTTAGTCAAACATTTATGCTTTACCTGTAATCAATATTTGCTTATTATATAATTATGATCTATTTTTTTTATGTAAGATAACCAACTAACTTTTGAAACATACAATGTATACTTAAGGACGTAATTTTTGCAAAGGTTTTTAATATTAAAATTCTTCCTACAAAGAGAATTCCAAACATAAATCGTGATTTTAATTATGTTTCTGCAAGAAATCTTATGAACTAGACCAATATTAAGTACCAGTAATGTGGGTACATTATGCATGATAAGTCATGGACACCCTCAATTTGGCAGGTATCCTCTTAGCCGAATACAAATGAATTCATTTCAATATTCTTATGTCCACACATATTGATCATGGATACAGGCAATAGTGGCCACTTATTGATTAATGTGAACTTGAGGCCACATGTTAAAATGGATAATGTTAAACAAATGTGTCTAGGCAGTTGGACAGTTTTAAGCAGAAGTAAAAATATTAAGGACTTTGAATGTCCACAAACACAGAATAACATGTCTATTGGCAAGTTGCAAACATTTTGATGCATCAATGTTCAAAGAATGACTGTAAGACCACGCCCCAAGCAGGACATTTTGAGCAACATAGTGTTATAAATTGAAAAATTTAATGATGCGAATGTGTTCAAATCTTATTTGACACATACAGTAGATATTCCCGTAAAAAAAATATGATTTTTAACAAAGGCCCTTTTTCAAACTTTTTACATGACCAGGTGAAAATCAATAAAACCATTAGGTACGGCAAAAAAATTAAGGGAATGGTTGTTTCTTATTGTTACCAGGAATTGATATCATTCTCAAAGACATTATTTGTTGGAATGATTAATTGTATTATATTAAAAAAAAACATGCAGAACTTTTGTCCATAAATATATATTTCTTTAAGCAAAGATGACTTAATTCCCAGAAGTTAGAAATGAAGAAATTCACAATTCTTATAAAAATATTTATCTGTTTTAAATATATTTTTCAGTTGACAATGACTCACTACATGTAAATTATATATGCAGATACTATACATACATGTACATATAAATGTTGCATGCATAACAAAACAAACTGTGCCAAAAACTCAATAAAATGTATATGTTTTCTATGTTTTGTATTTATTTTAAAAACAAAATACAAATATATCTGGCAAACCGATAAAAGCTACAAAACAATGTAAAATAATATCACAGACAGCACAACATGAACCGCAGTTACGATGTAGGATGGATACCGACAATTATACTCAGTGAGTTTGTAAGAAGTCAATAGAGAGGTGATGAAGAACAAGGTGAACATGTGCATGTAGCTACAGGGAAAAGTCGCAGTTTAGTTAAAGTCGTTTGTGTACTTTCTCACTAAATTTGTACTTGTAGACTCCCTGCTCATTTTCCTCATGTTATTAAACAGGTTATTTTACACCTGTACAATGTACAACCTAGAAAAGTAGTGCACAATAGGAACACTAGAGGTACACATACAAGTAGTGCACAATAGAAACTCTAGAGGTACACATACAAGTAGTGCACAATAGGAACTCTAGAGGTACACATACAAGTAGTGCACAATAGGAACTCTAGAGGTACACATACAAGTAGTGCATAATAGGAACTCTAGAGGTACACATACAAGTAGTGCACAATAGGAACTCTAGAGGTACACATACAAGTAGTGCACAATAGGAACTTCAGAGGTACACATACAAGTAGTGCACAATAGGAACTCTAGAGGTACATTTACACATACAAGTAGTGCACAATAGGAACTCTAGAGGTACACATACAAGTAGTGCACAATAGGAACTTCAGAGGTACACATACAAGTAGTGCACAATAGGAACTCTAGAGGTACACATACAAGTAGTGCACAATAGGAACTCTAGAGGTACACATACAAGTAGTGCACAATAGGAACTCTAGAGGTACACATACAAGTAGTGCACAATAGGAACTTCAGAGGTACACATACAAGTAGTGCACAATAGGAACTCTAGAGGTACATTTACACATACAAGTAGTGCACAATAGGAACTCTAGAGGTACACATACAAGTAGTGCACAATAGGAACTTCAGAGGTACACATACAAGTAGTGCACAATAGGAACTCTAGAGGTACACATACAAGTAGTGCACAATAGGAACTCTAGAGGTAGACATACAAGTAGTGCACAATAGGAACTCTAGAGGTACATTTATAAGTAGTGCACAATAGAACGCTAGAGGTACATTTACAAGTAGTGTTTTGCGACTTCTTTCCTACCAGCCATGCGTTCAGTAAAGGCTACCGTTACATTACGTAAGCAGACTGTTTTGTTTTGTTTGCCTATTGCAAGGCAGCACATACACAGCAAGCAGGGAAATGAATAGCAATGTTTGCTACAAACATATTTACTAAATGCACATGACTGATATAGTTATGAAAAGAAATCAGGCTTTATTGTACATTTTTGAATCATTTTATTGTTTAAAAAATCAATTTAATCATATTTTAATTTTTAACTTCATTCTTTTCATATAAATGTATTTCAAATAAACATCTTCTAAATATTTACTATTTCCTATTCATTTTAAAAATGATATAATGTTGATGTTGGCAGAGAAAGCCATCTTTGAGAGAGAACCTGCTTGTATCTGTGCCACGGCTCTAAACTATACACTCTGTAATCATATGTATAATGTAGCAAATATTCTAGATAACAACCTTTACTTTGGATAGACTTGACAATAGTACATATATATTTCTTTACAGCACCCACAAATTCAAACAACAATAAATGTGACAGACCGTATGAAATTAAAGCAATGTAATTCAAAAAAAAAATATCATGCTCTATATAAATTAAAGACGTGGCAATTTGGCAATTTCTTGGGATTTCTTGCAGAAAGGGTTATGTCTCCACCAATGGGATTGACGAACAAATCTGATTTAATATTTCAGAAAGATTCAGACAAAATTGGCTGCCAAAGTTCCATTAATTGGTTAAATTCACTGTTTATTCAGTAGTTTGTTTAACTATTGAATTGGCAGCTGGGCTGTGCACAGCATACTAGTAAGCTGAGTAAATGATTAAGTAAATAAAAAATAAAAACAATAATTACTACATGGTATACTTCTACTGGCAAATTCTGTACCAGAAAATGGAAACCTTGATGTTATCAAATGATTGGACTGAATCATTGTCTGCAATGAAGCAATGAATCAAGTTTTAGAGTTGCTGCACTGTTCACAATAACATAATTCCATTAAATTAGGATTCATCAAATACTGCAATTTGATGATAGTAAAACAGTTAATTTCACAAATCAGCCACACTAACATGACACTTCCTTTCAATATCCTGACTGCAGACCTATATGTTTTATTTAATAAAAAAAAGCCCAACCATCTTCCCTAACCATAAAATGGACAGAATGAAAACACTGTAAAATAAATAAAGCTTTCATGTTCTAATTATATTTGTTAGGAACAAATATTTGCAGTCACTATCTACATTTATCTAGAGCCACTTATACCTTTTAACTTGTAATGAGTTAGATATGTGTTACAACAATCTGTTTCATGTTAATTGGCATATTTTTGCACCATAAGCAACTACATTTAATGCTAAATAAATTTTCGTTGGACACTAAAATCTTGATGTCTAAGTATTTCCCCCTCATCTTGGGCTGCTCGGCACCTTGCTCACATAGTTCATAACAGCACTCTGTAGAATTTGTGCTCGCTGCATCTCCTCCTCCCTAGAGCGGGATAACTCTGCCTCTCTTGCCCGTAACTTCTCCTGCAGATGGGTGATCTCCCTTTCCTTGCTTTCCAACAGGTCTCTGTGTTTCATCATTTGTTCTGTTCGTATAATACACAAACTGTTTATGATAGCTGAATAAAAAACACTTTTTGTTAACAAATAAAGGAAATATCCTCTGAGTGGTAATTTAAAAGGAAGATAAAATTCCCAAACAAGAAATAAACAAAGAGTAATAAGTTAAAAAAAGAAAGAATTTAAATTTATTTTTGTAGGAAGTAAACATAATGACTAAAATCAGTTTTAACTACCGAATATTAATATTTCAAGCTCATTATTTAAAAAGTAATAATAAATGCAAAATAAGTCATAACCCACCCGAAAGTTTATTATCAGCCTCTGTGAGTCTGTCTCGAAGTTCACGCTGTATGGCCTTCTCGTTGTCCAGCTTAGTGTGCACACTCTGAAGCTCGATACGAACCTTCCCGACCTCCTGCATTGTGTGCATGTTCTTGTTGTTCACCTCCTGCAAAGCAGGAATTGAAAAAAGTTCTTCAACACTTATGGGTTAATACACTTGTATGACAATATATGCACATGATCCTGAGGAGGAGTAATTTTGCATAGTGTAAGTAGCACAACATTATTATGTGCCAGAACACATTCATATGTTTACAAATAATTGCAATACCTTTTTATAACATACATTTCAGATAAAATTAGTAAGATTATTCCGAATGAACATCCTGAATAGAAAAAGTAAAAAGTGGAAAAATCAAGCCATTTCTAAGATCATTCTAAGGGTTTGCATGTGAACAAATCAGGAATTTCATCATAACATTAGATCTACATCTACATAATTCTTACCAAACCATAATTCTATCAAATTCATAGACAGTGGCAAACAAATATTCTTAACTTGAGTGTTAAATCAGTCCATTATAACATTCCTAAATTGCATAAACCAATATTTAAAAATAAATTCAATTAAAAATGCATCAAACAAAAAAGCCTACAACCCTTTAACAGGACTGGTTTCATTTGTATTGGAAATAGTATTTTTAGCTCAAAACAGCATGAACTTTAAGAAACAACAATCAGAAAAACTAGCATCCCACCCCATATCAACAGTTTACACACCCAATACCAAATGATATCAGAGGCTCGTGAACATCACAAATATATAACGAATTAATTATTTTGCATCATCTAGATGTCCTCATAAATGATTTTTTTTACTAATAAACAAAACTCCTCCAACCATTTAGATCACCTACAAGAAACCAATATATTGACTAACGAGTATGACCACAGACCTCAGAGAGTTCTTCAATCCTGCGCTTGTAAGACTCCACCTCCAGTGTGAGGGAGCTGTTTTTGGACGTGAGTTCTTTGATGGAGGTGTTATGCTGGTTGTGGTGGGCCTGGAGATCGTCCCGTGACACGGACAACACGCGCAGTTTCTCCTCCAAGGCCTTCACACGATTCTCCTGCCATCCACACAGACAATTAAGATTACATGTGAAGGATTATTGAATGTTTCTGATCACCTGTGTAAGATCTCAAGTAACGAGTTTACGAGATAAAGCTCATAAGAACTATAATCAATCAGTCCAGTGGCTCATCTGAATTGTTTTATCATAGTTATGTTTGAGTGTAGGAGCAATTTTCAGCCTTTTTACAACTAATAAAAACACACCTGTGTGAAAATAATATGCCCTCCATGACATCAGTGTCTAAATATTGCATGGCAGAGTTATATCAGCAAGAAAATCAAACAAGATGTTTAAAGATATATGTATGAAGTCACTAATGTCTCTTCCCTTTAACACAATGAATTATATCCATATCTCCAACTACCCACCTCCTCCAGTTTGACCTTCTGTTTTGCGATGCTGATATTTTCCTCTGCGTGCAGTTTGTCAGTGACGGCTGCCGTCTTCAGCTGGCTGATCTCTTCCTCTAGTTGCAGACGGGACATCTCCAGACGGTTGATACGCTCACGTAACGCCTTTTCCGTCTCCTCAAACTCTGTCTTCAGCCGGGACACCTGGTAACAAGGAAAGACAAAAAGCTTCAAATCTTATAACTATAATTGTATGGTTTATTAATAGCTTTTAAGACACATGTCATAAACATGTCCAAGAAATGAACAGTTATCATGGAAAAAATCTTGATGTTATTCCATCTGAATTTAAGTAATGGAGATCTTATAATTATTAGCTTCTGATATGTCACCTCTTTCTGTCTGATCAGCTCTGCCTCATGAAGGCCATCTTTATTTCTGCTTCTCTCACTCTGGAGACGTTCTGCAAAATAAGAATTATAATTAAATATTTGTCTTACTACAAATAGAATGTAAGATATTACTGAAATGTTCAACAAGTTTGCTCATAAATTTGAAATTCTACTTAAATTTCAAAAGGTTAATTGCGAAAGCTAAAAAATCAAACTAATGACTAAATGTGTAACTACTGAATCTTGTATTTTCATGGCCTTTTTAGCTCATTAGTTAGAATGTTTCAACTTTAAAAATTGTTCCAACCTTCAAACTGCGAGCCCTTCATCTTGATTTCAGCCTGTAGCGAAGTTATCTGCTCCTTGTAGCCAAAAATCTGTTCTGTCTGCTGGCGAGTCTTCCGCTCTAGGTCCTCAACCTGAAACATACACATTTTTTTTTTATTTATTTCAAAAACATGTAGTAAACCATTTCACTCCATAATAAAGTAACTGTTGATATGCTTTTTGGATATAACCATTATTGAATTCTAATGTAACATTTTTTTTAATTAAGACTTAATTAAGCTTAATTGTAAAGACAGAAAGAAGCTGCCATGAATCACTCATGTCAGTATCCTGATAGAAACCAGTACAAGCCACACTATAGATGTCAAACCATGACAGCATTGCAGGAGGTGAACAGCAAGAACAGGTAAAACAACTATATTTAAACATTGCTCACCTTGGTTTCAAAGCTTATGTTTCTTTCATTGGCCTCTGACAACTCCTTCAACAATTTCATCTCTGTGTTGCCCCTGTCCTACAATCATTGAAATGACATTCAACTAACAAACATTAATGACATTCAACTAACAAACATACAAGTGAATAACTATGGTTTTATGAGGAAGATACTAAGGAATGATATAGTACAAGTAGTTTAAGTAACATCAAATGCAAGACCTGACAGTGTGTATAAATACCTCTCTTTCTCTGCGTATGTCACTTTGGTGCACGCTGGAAGATTCAGAGAGCTCCTGTTTCAGGCGTGTGATGATCACGCTGTAATCATTACATTTCTGTTCCACAAGGGCCAATTCAGACTCTGTCATGGCTAATCTAAGGTAATAAAAAATTGTGTTAAAAAGCAAAGATACAAATTTACAGTACATATATATACATAGTATATAATGGCTAACAGTTATCATTTACTGGTATATTAACAAATCCTATTGTTTCTATGCTTCATTTTAAGCAGTTGTAGGTACATCAAAGTAAGATTCCGAGGTAAAGACAAGCTAGTACTTATCATGATAAAACACTTGCTTTGATGCAAGAGAGTTGAATGCTGCCTTCCTCTCACCGAGGGCCACTTGTAACTGGCTGATCTTGTCATTAGATGACCTTAAATGAGATACACTTACATACTTTTCATCAAGAACTGAGATTTCAATAAGATTTAAAAACATTTCAATAAAAAATATATTTTTGAAAGCAGAAGTTTACATACTTAATTACCGAAGGCTAGACAAGACATTTTCTGCACACTATACCAACACATTAATGGGGAGGGTAGACAGTACCTTTTCCCCTTCCTTAACAGTTCCTCCTGTTGGTCTATTGTTCCCATCAGTTCATCCATCTGTAAACCATCAAGAGACACATGACAAACAAACAATGTGGTTTCCATACAAAACAGAGTAAATTTATTGAAAAAAATACTAAATAGTATTAGCACTTTGTAAAAATTGAAAATTTATATAAGAAACAATACCTGCAAGACATGGCATGCCCTTTTATTAATTACCATGAATTGTTCACAACATTGATTTAATGTTGAATGTTTGGGAGAGGTGACCGACCTGAGTAGCACGCTCCTTTTCGATATGGTGAATGTGTTTGGTGAGCATGGATGTCTTCTTCTGGTGGTCGTCTGTAATCAACTCCCGGTCCTGGTTCTGGCTCAGTGCAGTCTCTGTATACAGGAAGAACAAGCAGCACTTATTTTTATTTTCTGAACTGATAGGAATCTATGTATAGCAGTGCTTACATTTATAAAACTTTGTCGGGGACCTGTGAGTAAGTGAACAGTATCTACACATTAATCACATAATTAAGTGAATTGACTTTGATTTGACTTTAAAAGCAGTACTCACATATTAAGTTGCATGATTTAAACTACTTTATCAAGTTTTCCTTAAGAAAATTTTAAAGCAAAATTTATGACAATCACAAATTACAAGTATATAAACAAGTCACTGATTTTGTAGTAACTTCATTCATGATTACCTATAGCCTTAAGGATATCAGCTGGAATGTTGTTGCCAGCAAGTTCAATGCGTGTAATGATCTTGTTCGTCTGCAACATTTCCACAATGGCCCTTCCCCCCAGGAGTCCTACATTGTTCCAGCGCAGATCTAAAAACATAATCAAACTGTAACATCAAACTCTGACCAACCCCATTATAGATGCATAACATCAATAAGATCTAAAAACGTATTCAAATTGTAATATCAAACTCTAACCAACTCCATTACAGATGCTTAACATCCATAATTATATAGAGTATATATATATATAGAGAGAGTATTAAGTGATGAAGATCATATTTGTGTAAGTATAAGCTTGTATTGCGATATTTCTTTGGTTATTTTGTCATAACTAGTGTACACAATTCTGTTTCAAAATGGAAATAACCTATTTCACTGAAATAACTGTTATGGCTGTTGTGTATAGCAGATGTAATACAAACACAACTGAAGAAAAACTGCATCATTGAAAGTGAATATACCCATATGACACCTGGAAACAGGACTAGCTTAATGACACCTGGATACAGGAATAGCTAAATGGTATCTCAAGGCCAAACAGTAACACTAAACCCCGCCTGGACAAACACCTGTCAATTAAAGCATATACAACTAAAGATCTCACCGAGTGCCCTAATGCTGCTATTCTGTTTAAGTGCCCTGCAGAGTTCTGCTGCAGAGTCATGGCTGATCTGGTTGTTGCGGAGGTCAAGTGCCTGAAGCTTAGAGTTTGCCCCCACCCCCTCGCAGAATATGGTGAAGGCGTTGTCCAGCATTCCTAAAGCATTCCACTCCAGACACAGGCTAAGGGAGGAAAAATACTTGGATAGTGGCAAAATAATGATGACATTGTTGTTTCCCTAATATGATTATATCCTGTCATATGTGTTCAAACTTTTAATTAAAAGTAAATTAATGACTAAATGGAATGTTGGAGTCCATTTCTATTAGAGAATTTGTTTAAACACACCTAGCACTTTTGTACATAGCAGTAATAACAAGTGTCTAGTTATGCTAACAATTACCAAAATACTATTTAGCCAACTAATTGAATTAATTGTAAAAAAAAATCATGCATGAGAAAGGTTAAAGATGTATGTGCCAACTTAGTAGTTGCGCTCTAAATCCACCAATTGGATCACCAGACTGTCCAGACAGATTCTGCATTAATTATCTAAGAGGCTTCTGCAGATATTGTCTGCCGTAATGTTTCTTCATTACCGGAAGTTTATTTTATTAAGAAGCTTATCATCCATGAAATGACCAGATATTCAAGTCTAGGGTGAGTTTAATAGATGTCAACAACTGAAATATTCAATACTGACAAGAAAGACAAACATACTGTTACATGTTGAGTGTTTAAATAGCAATTTTCATGAAGAGGAAAATGTTATAGAAAAAAGTGCCAAATACCTTAGAATACTTTTATTGTGTCGCAACATCTTTCCAAGTGCCTCAGCAGCAGAACCGCGAATATTATTGCCCTGAAAGAAATACACATGTAGGTCAAAATGGTCAAACAAATAAAAATAGTTTAACAACAAACTGGAAAAATAATAGCAACCGCCGATTAGTAATTTCAAATACATGACAGTCAAACATTTTATTTACTAAACATTTTATATACAGTAATACTGTAGTCAAGTTGAGCTTTGCATGAACCTATTTTTTTTTAAATCAAAATCACTGTTAACTAAAAAATGTCCAATGGAAAGACTTGGAAGTTAACAGTGCTTCAAAGTCTGAACTGTTGATAAAATGATTGAACTTTTTGTCAAGAATTACTTTTAATCAAATTAGGTATGGTTTACTGTATATGTAATGCAACATACAGAGATTTTATTATTATTATCTTCTACTATTACATATATTTCAATTATAAAATAGGACAAGCATTATTTTATTATTCAGTTCAAATACAAAAAGGATTAAATGATAAAATCCTTTGATTTAATACAAAATTATATTTTATTAATTATCAGGCTGTTAAAGGAATTATTTATGTTAAACATTTATAATTAATTAATTAATTAATTAATTAATTAATTAGTTGACTTTAAAATCCGTAAACTGAATACCTTTAAGTCCAATTTCCTGACATAGCTATTCCTGGAGAATCCATAGGCCAACCCTTTGACAGCTGAAATGAAAACATAAAATATTGTAGTAGTCTCCCTTTCCAATCCCGAAAACTAAGATTCTGACTTCATCAAAGATAAGACTGCTATACCCTTCTTCTATATCAAGAAAAAATATATGTTTCAATAGTGTTATCATTGCCTGATTTAATCAAATAGATAAATAATGTATTGATAAACATAAAAATTTAAGAATCAAATATAAGTATAAAAAAATATGTAATATTAAAATTAACAAACTCTGTCTAGGGCAAAATACAGAACACTTATGGTTATAAAAAGCGGAGTATCAACCATTACTGCCTGAATGACCCTCGGTGGTCCGGGGTGCAGGCTTCAAACCTGTAGGTGACTAGCGTCACAGTGGTTCAATTCCACCTTTCAGGCGATTAAAAGACAGTGAAACATATCATAAATGTCCCATCCCATAATTGTGCTAGTGGGAATTTTGGACAAATCTGGTCAATATTCAAAATGTACATTTAAACAATAATTGTAGCTCAACTGGAGTTATCCAAAATGTCATCCAGTAACTATTCTTAACATATCATGAAATGTTTTTCATTTTGTTCAGGACTTTTATTCAGGAAAGTTTGAGCATCCCAATCTTTTTTTTTTATTATGCTTGGTGTTTGTTTTTGTTATACTAAAGGATATTTAGGTTGAGAATTTGAGCTGGCCAAAATTCTCTTTAAAGCCGTCATCGGAGCCGGCAGCCTGCCCTTAAAGCTGCACTCTCACAGATTGAAAGTTTTGACAACTTTTTTTATTTTTTGTCTTGGAACGAGCCATTTTTTGCGAAAATGCATGGAAACCAGTTATATAGGACTGCTGATAAAAGATTTTTATATTAAAGTTAAGAACTGATGTTTTATGCATTTTTCTTTAACCGTTAGTACGGTGTAAGCCATAAAACATTAATTTTCAATCAGAAATATGAAAATCTGTGATCGCATCTTTTGTCAGCAATCTTTTATTATTGGTTTGCAGATATTTACGCAAAAATTTGCTCTTTCCAAGACAAAAAAAAAAGTTGTAAAAACGGTATATCTGTGAGAGTGCAGCTTTAATGAAAACCCTGATTGTTTATTCCGATTTTAATTTTAAGTTCTGTATTTATCATCTAGCAGCATCAGGGGATTAAACATAATTCATTTCCAAATTACAAATGGAATTTTGGACATAAATTTAATAAACATCCGAACAAAATTCCCCGAAATTCAGTCATTGAATTTTACAAAATTCCTGATTTTGTGTCTAAAGCCCTGTTTACTTGATAAATGTCTGTAATAAACAAACGAAGGCATTAATTTTGAAATAGAAAAAATAAAATTTACATACACACAATTTTCAATAAGATTTCACACAAACTGTTCTTTCCAAGACTTGATATAACTAAAGTATCTTTCTGTCCACTTAAAAAATCTCAAGGTAATATGTTTCAGACATGATAATTTTGATCCAAATAAATGAGCAGAAGTTCTGTATTGTTATTATGCTGTTACCATCTTCACTGAGCATGCAGTCGGCAAACTTGTACTCAACAAATGTGTGGTCTGCTGCAACTATTTTCCCCAGCACTGCACATGTCTTGCTAGTCAGACTGTTAGTCGAGAGATTCAACACCAGCTTTTCCTTCTTTGAAGAATGCTCCAGGCTGCAACATTATTTTGTAATAAGAAAATTTTGCCGTATTTGTAAGCCATAGGCATTACATTCAGTTGGCATGACAAATAAAAGAATGTTCAGTTTAATTAGAGTAAAAACACCATTGCTCTGTAGGTCAGCACTAAGAGTGATTGCAGCTCACATTGAACATTTTGTGAAAAATATTTATATGCCTATAACCTGAACTCCATACCTTTTCAGTAGATTAACAACACAATCCTGAGCTTCCAGGCCATGCTCCCTGCACAGTCTAAGAAAACTGTGTTTGAATTCTTCTACCATCTCAATGATTACCAAGGACAGCAAGCTGAAAACACAATGATATATTGTAAATACAATTCAACTGTAAACAGCTGGTATGTTTTTATGGGTGAACCGTGTTGAAATTATCAATTATTCTAAAAAGCAGTTTAGAATTAAGTCTTAATTTTAACACAGATCATAAAGATCATTAAAGATCCTCAACCAGGCAGTGTCAACATACATTGGTTTACAACCCTCATCTGACACCCTCTATTTGTACACTGAAAATGTAAATAAGTCTATCTTACATCATGGTACAAAAGACAAACTAATATCATCATATCATCATAGATGGAAATTACATAATGACATTAATTTGAGAAGGATTGTATGCTTTCATTTGCTGCTGAGGGGGATGCTGTTACAGATGAGCAAACAATGTCTGAATGGGCACAAAGCATCAACATTATTGAATTGACTTTGATAAGTGAAATAATTCCACTTTCGAGTCATATTGATGGTAACCTATCAACCATCCATTGCTGGAGTGATTCTCCAACTAGTCAATATGGCAACAAATATATTTTTGACCTTGTTGCCAATCTCCAAGAAATTTACAACATCAAAGCTCGTTGGAATTACTTTGAGGCAGGTCATGGGAAAGACTCACAGATGGGGCAATGAGAAGCGGAAAGATAGTATTTCAGGATGATAAGGCATTCCATGATTGGGTGATTCAGTCCAGCATGACCAATGTAATATTTTGATATTTCTCATCGAAAGGTTGTGTAGTTACAGACGGTGCACAAAGAATAAACAGGTTAAGTCAATTAAAGGTGTAATGAAAGTACATTCAGTGCTTGGTCTAGAAAAATCAGAAATTCGAGTTCAGGATGTCAATTGCAACTGTTCCAATTGCCTATCCAGGATTATATGTGACAAATGGATAGAAAGTACGAAAACATCTGTCACCAAAAATATTGAGAATGCCTCAGATTCCAATAAGGAATGTAATCTTGCAAATTCAGGGGACTTTGCTGCAAATACAGGTGATAACATTGCTGCCATATATGATGTAAATTGGTTTGTAGGAGCAGTTATGGGAGTAGATTGTGATGACATGGAAAAAGAAATGAACTATTTTAAAGCAAAAGAACAATTTTTCCACGGCTTCTGACAGCCTATGGGTAAAAAAAACAGTCATATTGTGTAACTTTTCGGGTCTTGAAGCAACTGGTAAAACACAAAAATTGTACAAACTGAAAGCAGGGTATAAGGAAAAGATAATAGAACTGTATATTGAGCATACAACATAAGGAGAAACAGTGAAAATAATAAAAGTTGATATCATATTCAAAAACAACTGATTACAAAGGCATGACCCCATGATGACAGTCCTCTCATTCTTGTTAATGGTTTAAATTTTGACATTAATGTACATACATAGCCTTTAACCTCTGTAAATCGCTGTTGCTTTGATTCACCTTCTTTCAGTCAGAAAGAATTGCAATACTTCTAATATAGTCAATGTTTAATGTCCTGTGTTAACATTCGTTACCATAAAACTTGGAATTGTTGAACACAATTGAAAATATTCCAAATATACTATGAAAAATGTTATCAGAATGTACATGTATGTGCTTATCTATTTATCTGATACTTGAAGAACTTTAGTCATTAGTAATGCATTTTTCACATTCAAAGTTATATCAAATATTACATTCAGTTATATTTTCATATTACATGTACAAATGACATGAGATTACACATATAATCAACATGGACATATAACTTAGAAATACAATCAACAAAGTGATTTGAATAAACCAACATTTGAATAAAAGAACTTAGGCGTGGCCAAGACATTTTGAATTGTTTCAGATAAGTGTTGTATATGGTGTTCTTTCGTATAAAGCTTTGTTACAATTTTACTTGTATTTTATAAATAGATCAACAAATTGATTGTCAATCATTGAGTATATATAAGTACATAGAGATTTACTGGTTTAGTTAAAAACACTTGAATCACAGTCTATTCTTGTGTGTGTGTGTATATATATATTTATATATATATATATATATATATATATATATAGTCTGAGGTAACATGTTTATTGAAAAGCTATTTTGGAGGACGAATACATTAGCATTTCACAACTATAACAGGGCAATGCATTATTGATCAATATATATATATTTCTTAAAGATAGCAGAAATATATATATTGATCAATAATGCATTGGCCTGGTATAGATAAAGCAAGTGCTTTCATAAGGAAGGATTTTACAGCACATTTTATTACTCTATCAGTATTTAAACATGGATGTTTGCAAAAAGGTAAAAGACATGCATTCAAAAATTGTAGATGTCATTCTTAAAATATTGTTCTTTGGAAATCACAATGCTTCAAATATGTTTGAAAAAGTTGATTTTTTTAACATTTTTTCTGGTTTCTGTTTTTATTGCCCAAATGTTCATTCATACAAACATTTATAAACATTTTTTAATGGACTTACCTATTGAAAGTTGGTGTAAACTTAACTAACAAGCTGGGTCACAGACATTACAGACCATAGACATTACGGACCATACATAACGGACCATATTTGGTACATAATGGACCATATTACAGATTGTTTTAACATTATAACATACCATATTTTAAGTCATGATTTATAATTTTACTAAAAGTTTGTTTTAACTTTATAACGTTCCATATTTAAAGACATTACAGACCATGATTTATAAGATAACATACATTTTGTTTTAACTTTATAACGTACCATATTTGCTGACATTACAGACCATGATAAAAAAAATTGATTTATAATTTTATTTAGAGTTTGTTTTAACTTTATAACGTACCGAATCTGGGGATATAATGGACAATGATTTTCATTTTTATTTGTGTATGTGAATATTTATATGTTCTTATAGATGCTTGATTACTTTCTGAAATAAACTTTGGATTGTCATATCTGTTTGTTTTCCGCTACATCTGTTTTAATTGATGAATGGTTAAGTGAAAGTATGCCATCAAAATTGGTTTTCACACATTAATTTTTGGCAATGAAAGGTGGTCAGTTTAATATATATTTCTTTGATAATATACCGCCCATGATTACCAAAATTACTAGTTTTAAACATCAGTTTGCAAATATGCCGCTACCAGATACAAGCTGCAACATTGACAAAAGGACGACTAGTGAAGCTGACAGCAGAATATTCGAAGAACAAAAGCCTCCTGAAGTAATGTGCGAGACTTAACAGCCCAGTGTGAATAATTATGGTGACAATGTTTGATGTGCTATATATTATTGTTGTTGTTGTTGTATATTTGTGAATTATGTATATATTTATATATTCTTATATGTGCTTGATTGCTTTGTGAAACCAACTTTACCAGTAAATATTTGTTTGTTATCTTACATCTGTTTTAACTGACATAGTTTCTTATTTTGTTCATCAAGAACATAATTATTTTACATATTATTTTATTAATTTTTTTTTTACTATAGACTTATTTACTGTAGGTGTACATGGGTCTCTAACACCTAATGGAATTTCAGCAGAATTTACAATGGTCACATAATAAGCATTAATCAATTGGATTTTTGTCTCGGTTAGTTGGGTGTCATATCAAAATGTATGTATAAAAGTATGAAGAGCGGGGGAGAATAAAATTTAAAAAATCATGTTTATAACATTATAAATCATGGTCCGTAATGTTTCTCTAAATTGTCTGTGATGTCCTGAAAAATGTTCTGTTATGTACCTAAATATGGTCCTTTATTTCTGGTCCTTAATGTCCATGGTCCATAATGTCAGTAATTCAACCAGCTGCCCATGAAGTCAGGTAATGTCAATGCAAACTTAACTATTCTGCATTTTCACCTCTCATCCGACAGCAAGTGTATAATATATGTCTAAGAGATTCGACATCAACATAAGTAATATGTTTACATAGTAGATTAACTAGTGGTCTGTACATTTTTTATTTAAATTAAATTAAAGATCATGAATAAAAATCGTGTTCAGACTTGAACTCATTCTCTGAATCCTCATACATTGCTACTAAACTCATTTAATGCGGTTTTATCTAAAATTAATTTTATGTTGATAAAAAAATACACACATACATATATATATATATATATATATATTGGCGAACAGGATTCAATAAATAGTTATTTTAAAACTACTGCTAAGCAAAGTGTATACAATTTCCTCTAGATCGCTAAACGCCTTCTTTCTACATCATTATTTTTTGGTAAGCGCCTGGATGACACCAATCGCTTACATCAATAATTTGACGTAATTGGTTTTGTTCATGTTTTGTTAAAATATTATTATTCTGTAAACAAAAATATTAATAGCATGGTTTAAAAGTTGTTCAGGAATTATTTCTATTATTCTATCTAAACAGTAAAGTTTGAACTAGTGTTTAGTTTAAGCGGCCAACACATGTAAACAAAGAGCTGTCAATTTCAGTTACAGAGCAAACAGAGAGCCATGGCTGCCGAAGTTGCCAGAGTAGCCAGGAGAGTTGAAGAGGCGAAGGAAACGAAACATTTAGGTTGTTGTAATGTGTTTAAAACCCTAAAAAAACAACATTATTTTTGTTTTTGAAAATTAGATTTTCCCTTGGCTCACTTGATAATGTTACTCAAGTAAATTCCACATTGATGAGTCATACTGTACTGTATACATGAACTGTACCTCACAATCAGATGCCAATGTTTTTGTTGTTAAAAATAATATTTTCCTGGAATATGTTTAGCTTGGTCAAGATAGTTGTATGCATTTTCACAATTTTCAAAGAGTTTTCTATTATCTATTGGTTGTATTGACATTTGATTTGTGCAGTGTGTGTCTAAATCATAAGTGTTGAATGATATATTTTTGAGGACTTGAAATGTGTAGTTTATCTTACTTGTTGGCCCCAAAAGGATATAATTCAACATTTTAGACACGTCCAATGAGCCAATGCTGATACACATGTATGATGCATGGTGCACACATGTATATATGTAAACTGTATTTTATTTCTCTTAATTAGATCTTTCCAATTGTGAGCTCAGGATGATACCAGATGCAATATACTTTATGCTGAAAGATGTGGAATTAACTACCTGTGATCTCAGTAAAAATTCACTGAAGAAAATTCCACCAAAATTTTGTACCAAATTTCCATCAATAACAGGCAAGTGACAATGCACTCATTTTTGACCTTCATATTTAAATGTGTTTGCAATGGCCGGTTTGACTCAGCCTTTTTAGGTCTTTTTTCATCCTTCACTTTAAATACTCACTGAAAAATTAGTGTTGTTAAGTAGGTGTGAACAAAGAATGTTTTGAAATATGTGTACATCTCGTAACTACTTTGTTCAAAATAATGTATTCTTACTATTAAAGTTATTAATTCCACAATCCGGATATTAATCTTTAGAACATACACATAACATAGTGATGCATTTACTTCAGTTTCATTCCTTGATATTTCAGGCATAGATATACAGCAGAACCTCATAGTATCCCTTCCAGATGAAATGAAAGAGCTGACAGAACTCACACGTCTCGATGTTTCAAATAATAAACTCGAAACATTTCCAGAACAAATTTGTGATTGCCCCAAACTTCAGTTAGTCAGTCTTAGAGAAAATAGAATGTCAGGTAGTATGATTAATTGTTTGTTTCAAATATATGCCTTTGAATGAGAGTTTATTTGTCCTTTTGAAGTATCAGTATGTAATTTTAAATTTCTTTACATTCATTGCTGAAAGCAAGTGTATAACAAACATTTCAAATGTCTCTGACAGTTCAACAACGAGTTGTATGTGATGGCATGTGCAAAGTCCAGAACTCCTATCATAATGAAACTATACAAACGGTTCATATTTTTAAACAGAAAATCTTAATGCTCCCTTGTTCATTTAGTACAGTTCAGTTTATGAATAAAGAATTAAATAACATGTTAAATTCGGACTCATGAAGAGATCTTATTTAGTAATTCCCATTTACCTGTAAGCAAAATGATAACATTTTTTTAATTATTTAATTTTCTTTTCTTCTTTGTTGTATTTTATTTATAAAATTAATTAATAAGTTGTAAAATTTGCAGTAAAAAAACTGATATTTTGTTTGACAAATACGATATGTCTGTTAATTTGAAGAAGACTTATATTATTGTGTTCTGCAAAAGTGGAAGAATTTCAAATACTTTAAAAATTTATATTAATAAAAAGACAGTGAAACATTACAACATTAGATATCTATCTTCATAATCTGGAACTTTCCCTTTTTGCTGTCACAATGATCTTTATTATGTCTCCCCCTCTCTGGGGGAGACTTATTGTTTTTGCCCTGTCCGTCAGTCCGGTAGTCCGTCAGTCCGTCCGTACGTCACACTTCGTTTCCGATCGATAACTGGAAAACCGCATGACCTAGGATCACCAAACTTGGTAGGGAGGTTGGTCGTGAGGTGTAGAGGATCCCTATTGTTTTTGGGGTCACTAGGTCAAAGGTCAAGGTCGCGGCGACCCCCAATATAAAAAAACATTTCTGCTCAAAATCTTGAGAACGGTTTGACCTAGGTTCACCAAACTTGGTAGGGAGGTTGGTCATGAGGTGTAGAAGATCCCTATTGTTTTTGGGGTCACTAGGTCAAAGGTCAAGGTCGCGGCGACCCCCAATGTAAAAAACATTTCCGCTCAATATCTTGAGAATGGTTTGACCTAGGTTCACCAAACTTGGTAGGGAGGTTGATCATGAGGTTTAGAAAACTCCTATATTTTGGGGGGTCACAAGGTCAAAGGTCAACGTCGCTGTGACCTCTAATGTAAAAAAATATTTCCGTGCAATATCAGGAGAATGCTTTGTTCGTTTCCGATCGATAACTGGAAAACCGCATGACCTAGGATCACCAAACTTGGTAGGGAGGTTGGTCGTGAGGTGTAGAGGATCCCTATTGTTTTTGGGGTCACTAGGTCAAAGGTCAAGGTCGCGGCGACCCCCAATATAAAAAACATTTCTGCTCAAAATCTTGAAAACGGTTTGACCTAGGTTCACCAAACTTGGTAGGGAGGTTGGTCGTGAGGTGTAGAGGATCCCCATTGTTTTGGGGTCACTAGGTCAAAGGTCAAGGTCGCGGCGACCCCCAATATAAAAAACATTTCTGCTCAAAATCTTGAGAACGGTTTGACCTAGGTTCACCAAACTTGGTAGGGAGGTTGGTCATGAGGTGTAGAAGATCCCTATTGTTTTTCGGGTCACTAGGTCAAAGGTCAAGGTCGCGGCGACCCCCAATGTAAAAAACATTTCCGCTCAATATCTTGAGAATGGTTTGACCTAGGTTCACCAAACTTGGTAGGGAGGAAGTACAAATTTCATGTCCATCATTGATTATTTCTCACCTACGACCACACAATGGGGGAGACATGCGCTTTTTCAAAAAAGCAATCTCTAGTTTAAGACTGCTGTCAAAGGATCAAATCACAGTTTTTCACAATATGATGTCTTAAGGCTAAAAGCATTACTAACGCTTTAAGAAAAATGAGTCTCGGCAGTTTTCCAAACATTTGAGATCTGGCCCCAATTTCTTGAAATTTCTTAAGTCTCTTATAACACAATTAAGCTCACACTGGCTCAACTCACTATTTTTGTTTTTCAATAATTTACAGAATATTTATTTCTTTAAGAGCTTTTATACTAAAGATACTAAAGATAGAAATTATCTTTATGGTTATCACAACGAACCATTTTTCGTTTATCAAAATTGAATTTAAGTATGTATTTTGACAAACTGAAATAAGCTACTTAAGTCAGTAAAGCTTAAGAAGTTTCGAGAAATTTGGGCCTGTTCTCTAATGCGTTATCTTATATGACTGAATTGAAGGCATTCATACCAAAATAAGCTGATTCAGAACAAAAAATAAAAGTCAAAACTGTCATTCTGTGAGAATGCATCTTTGAAACAACATTGCATGTATTTGACCATACTGTTGCACATAATGATATCATTTGCCAGTTAAATATGGGGAACTATAAATTCAAGCTCATCAAAAGCATATTAATCGTGTTTGATATGTTTAATTACAGATGTAATATGTCTTGTAAAAAGCTACATATTTTTTTTAATTATGTTCTTTGTGTTCACAAAGGTACTACATGTATTAAGTGTTTCAATAGATTGTTATCTTCCGATCCTGAAAGTTTATTATATAAATATACTAATATGACCAGATCTGGTTTGTTAAAATAGCTTTCAAAACACTGTTATAAGTGTTTCTGGTTATATAAAGTTAAATTGTTCATGCAATCAACAAACTACAATGTATAATATAAATATACTTCACAATGGCACAGACCTATGGTTTAAAGATCTGTAGCAATGGTTATTAATGACATATAATTTCATGGGATGATGAATGCATATTGTACTGAACTCCTGGATATGGTTCTTAAATTATCAGTAGATGATTGATTATATTGTTATTGTTAAAAGTTTGATATAAATTGTGTTTAAAGGCCAATTTACTCATAATTCCTTTTAATTCTAAGATACGTATGCTTTAAGTTTTAATAATATGAAATACATTTTTACAGTGTGTATCTTTATATATTAATATTGAAATGCCATAGCCTCTCTAACTTAAAAAATATCAGTCTGATATAAATTACTTAGTTTTTAGTTTTATCTAGGAAAAATAATGAATGGGAAACTTATTATAATTTATGATATTGACATAGCTTATGTTATTTGTGCTTGAACAATCAGAATTAAGCTTTATTACAGTTATTTTAGTTATTTTCTTCTTTACATATATATTCAGATTCATATGTCATATATCAAATAACAATGATTGGAAATAAAAATTCTTATCTTGATTTTTGTTTGAAATAATATTCTGAGATAGTTTTATTTTTTATTTTCTTTCAGATCTTAACATTACCAAAGTCCAGTCAATGCCAGCCCTGAAAGGTCTTGATGTCCAAGACAATCCGCTATCCCCTGAAACAGTGTCCAAGCTGGCTGGTATAGACCAACCAAGTGTTCTGTTTGGTGTCTCAGATCCTGCTGGTAAAGAGTTGGAGCAACTTGAATAAATGCAAAAACACTGTTCCTACATGCAGCTTTGTATTCTCATTGTTTCCTGTACAGAAATCCTCCATTTCAATTGACATTTGTACACACCTGCTTTGTTATCAAATGTCTTTATATTATATAAATAGACATGAATAAATAACTTGAAAAAAGTCTCTGTCTGTTGTTGGTGCCATATTTTTAATGGTAACATCTTTAGAAAACATTTTTATTATATAATGTAACACACACCAATATCATGTTTAGATATTGATAAAAAAATGATAATGAGCATTGCTCTATGTTGTACAATATGTATTAACAGATGATATATTATAGCGAGATATATTATGTATAAACAAGTACACCAATAATAAGAAGCATGCTTCCCACAGTGCAAAAGAAGGACAAAAATATTTTGAAAAAAAAATGAAAACAATATTTAGTTTTGAGATTCAATATTTAGCAAACATATTACATACTCTGTTGAATTATTTGTATTTGCAATAATGAGTTGAGAAAATTTTATGGCAGAAGATTAAATCAGATTTTCAATCAAAAACGTTTGTATTTGTTCGAAAAAGGTTTTATACAATATTGATATGTTTTTGTGTCAAAATAGTAAGCACTACAGTACCCAATCAACAATGTCTTATGGCTTTTGTTGTAATTGCGTCTATGGAGATATTTGCATTTTGTAATGAACTGGTTCCACTATTTTTCGTTGTTTTATTTTGTTTTTGTTTTTATTTATTGAATATTTATATATATTATCAAGGCACCGCAATTTAATTGCTGATTGGGTAATTGGGTAGTCAGGGACAGGTACATGTTCACACAAAACATATTTATAGTCGACAGACTTTTCCGAAAAAAATGCAAATGCTTTTTTTACCAAAATCTGATAAAATCTTACAAAATTTGGTCAACACCGTTATAACCCCAAAACATGTGGCAAATGATGTTTGTTTTAGATTCACAATACTCTAAACTGGCTTAAAACAATTCTGAATTTATGTACATAAACACACTTTAGTTAGGGTTTAAATTCAAAATTAGAAATGCTTCTATAAAGTAACGTTCTTGAAGAGTCTGACAATCTGATGTTAAAATTTTGTACTTAAACGTCTTATATTCTTTGCTTCAAAAATGGCATATGATAAAACTTGTAATAGCTACAACTCCTTGTGCAAGCCACACGTGATGAAACCCTTATTTCTCAATATTATTTTATCATGTACTGCCCTGTTAGTTTTATTTATATTGTAGATGATTTTTACATATTTATCATTTGGCTAACTTTAAAGTTAAAGCTTATATTTAATTATATTGATAATGCAATGCGACAGTATATATCTGCCCGTCTCTGCATATACCAAGTCGTTTTGGTGTTCTTTTAACCGAGATTACATATTTTATGGATTGGGTTTGTATCCTTTCAATTTGCAATCGTTTTGAAAATCCCCAAACTTTTGGACCGTATTATAAAAGAAAGAGTTTGTCAAAAAGTTCCAATTTATGTTCACGTGTTATATAAGAAAATTTATGCAAGTATTTTCTTAATTTAAAAATTGAGCTACAGACGATACCCAAATATGTAAATGTATTTACAACCTCCAATGGGGAACAGTTTAACACGGATACTACTGGCAAGGACAGTAGAAAAATGCACGAAGAAGAGTTTAACAGAGACATTGCTATCAACGACATAGAAATGCCCGAAGAAGAGTTTAACAGGGATAGTACTGGCAAGGACATAGAAATGCGCAAAGAAGAGTTTAACACGGATACTGCTGGCAAGGACATAGAAATGCCCGAAGAAGAGTTTAACACGGATACTGCTGGCAAGGACATAGAAATGCCCGAAGAAGAGTTTAACACGGATACTGCTGGCAAGGACATAGAAATGCCCGAAGAAGAGTTTAACACGGATACTGCTGGCAAGGACATAGAAATGCCCGAAGAAGAGTTTAACACGGATACTGCTGGCAAGGACATAGAAATGCCCGAAGAAGAGTTTAACACGGATAATACTGGCAAGGACATAGAAATGCCCGAAGAAGAGTTTAACACGGATACTACTGGCAAGGACATAGAAATGCCCGAAGAAGAGTTTAACACGGATACTGCTGGCAAGGACATAGAAATGCCCGAAGAAGAGTTATAACACGGATACTACTGGAAAGGACATAGAAATGCCCGAAGAAGAGTTGAACACGGATACTGCTGGCAAGGACATAGAAATGCCCGAAGATCAGGTTAACAGGGACAATGCTATCAATGACATAGAATGCCTGAATGACAGTTTAACACGGATACTGCTGAGAGAGACATAGAAATGTCCGAACACCACGCATCGGTAGCTTCCCTTTACAAAAACACTTAAAGTAGCGTAGAAAAATAATAATTGATTATTTTTCAGCCTTTTAAAAACTATTTCGAGAAAAAAATCTGGTTTGCGATCAATATGTATGTGCGGGCGCACAAAAAAATAATATCGGAGCGGTAAATCCGCGGAACGAAACATCATTTTGGTGTGGCCTTACCATGGACATTGCAATAAAGGACATAGAATGCCTGAATGACAGTTTACCACGGACATTGCTGGAAAGGATATAGTATGCCTGGTGAAACAGTTTACCAAGGACTTTTGCTGGAAAGGATATAGTATGCCTGGTGAAACAGTTTACCAAGGACATTGCTGGAAAGGACATAAAATGCCTGAAGAACAGTTTACCACGGACATTGCTGGAAAGGATATAGTATGCCTGGTGAAACAGTTTACCAAGGACATTGCTGGAAAGGATATAGTATGCCTGGTGAAACAGTTTACCAAGGACATTGCTGGCAAGGACATACAATGCCTGAAGAACAGTTTACCACGGACATTGCTGGAAAGGATATAGTATGCCTGGTGAAACAGTTTACCAAGGACATTGCTGGCAAGGACATAAAATGCCTGAAGAACAGTTTACCACGGACATTGCTGGAAAGGATATAGTATGCCTGGTGAAACAGTTTACCTCGGACATTGCTGGAAAGGATATAGTATGCCCTGAAGAACAGTTAACCACGGACATTGCTGGAAAGGATATAGTATGCCTGGTGAAACAGTTTACCACGGACATTGCTGGAAAGGATATAGTATGCCTGGTGAAACAGTTTACCAAGGACATTGCTGGCAAGGACATAAAATGCCTGAAGAACAGTTTACCACGGACATTGCTGGCAAGGACATATAATGCCTGAAGAACAGTTTACCACGGACATTGCTGGCGAGACATATAATGTCTGAAGAACATTTTACCACGGACATTGCTGGCGAGACATATAATGTCTGAAGAACAGTTTGCCTGAAGAACATTTTACCACGGACATTGCTGGCGAGACATATAATGCCTGAAGAACATTTTACCACGGACATTGCTGGCGAGACATATAATGCCTGAAGGACAGTTTACCATGGACATTGCTGGCGAGACATATAATGCCTGAAGAACATTTTACCACGGACATTGCTGGCGAGACATATAATGCCTGAAGAACATTTTACCACGGACATTGCTGGCAAGGACATATAATGCCTGAAGAACATTTTACCACGGACATTGCTGGCGAGACATATAATGCATGAAGAACATTTTACCACGGACATTGCTGGCGAAACATATAATGCCTGAATAACATTTTACCACGGACATTGCTTGCAAGGACATATAATGCCTGAAGAACAGTTTACCACGGACATTGCTGGCAAGGACATAGAATGCATGGAGAACATTTTACCACGGACATTGCTGGCGAAACATATAATGCCTGAAGAACATTTTACCACGGACATTGCTGGCGAGACATATAATGCCTGAAGAACAGTTTACCATGGACATTACTGGCGAAACATATAATGCCTGAAGAACATTTTACCACGGACATTGCTGGCGAGACATATAATGCCTGAAGAACATTTTACCATGGACATTGCTGGCAAGGACATATAATGCCTGAAGAACATTTTACCACGGACATTGCTGGCGAAACATATAATGCCTGAAGAACATTTTACCACGGACATTGCTTGCAAGGACATATAATGCCTGAAGAACAGTTTACCACGGACATTGCTGGCAAGGACATAGAATGCATGGAGAACATTTTACCACGGATATTGCTGGTACAGACATGAATATCAATCGGGATCACAGCAGTCCAGATCTAGAGATAACATTACATGCCTCGAACTGCTTCTGAAAATTATTCTAGAATGCTTAAATGCAGACTTTTTGGGGGAAGAGGAGGGGGTGGGGGGATGGTAGCGGGAAACTCTTCCAGTGAAAGCCGCTGCTTTAGTTGACGTGTGACGTGGCCAAATGTAATGCAGAGTCCAAATTCAGTGGTTTACCTACAAGGTATTAAGATTCAATACTACTAATTTATTTTCGCTTCGGATTTTGAAGAAACGTATTTTGAACTTGTTCCTTTATATGTTACATGCTCATGCAATGTAATTGTTTTTGTTAACATTAAATAAACATTAATACAACTCTGCTTCATCTTTGTTTTTATTAGTTTTTTTTTAAGTTTCTTAGACGGCACATCAATAGATCAAGTGTGTTACTTCTGTTGAAATCCTACGTTTTCTTCATTTTATTTTATTTATAATATTAATTGTTCTGAATTGTATGAGTATCAAAATGATAATACTAGTTAGATGATGGAAGACAATGGGTGACGCCGATGTTAATGAGGTAATGTGTTCGACATAAATTACACATCCATAAATGTTATAATTCTGTATAGACTGTTTTGTAGATCTATTATCTAGTTTTGTTCTTGTTCGTATATGAACAGAAAATAAAGAACAAATATAATGGTTGGTCCACAAAAAGCTGTCCCTTCTGTTTTATTGCAAACTTATTAATAACCCACTTTTAGTATTTGTTTTTAACATCAACCATCATATTTGTGTCGCTGGCGAAACATGACATAGATACCGGGATTACTTTGTGCGGCGGTAGAGTAGCGTCGTCCTCCTCATTACACGTTCTTTTCCGATTGATAGTTTTTGAATAACTTAGAGTAGCGGTTTTAAACTTGGTATGCATATACTTCATGAGAAGCAGTTGACGCCTGTTGGTTTTAGGGGTCAGTACGTCAAACATCAACGCAATGGTGACCTTTATGCTTCCGACATGCAACAGTCCGATTTGTATAATTCTAGTTCCAACAAATGTCCTCATGCCATTGAGCCTTACAAAGCATAGTAAAGATAATATCAACTACGTATAAACTATTGAAAACTATTTTACTTTTTTATGTGATAGGACGTCTTTCGACATTCAATCTTATATCATATCCTACAATATCGAGTGCTTGAGTCAGATTGATTATACTATAATATTATGTATTGATTTGAAAACCGAAAGAAAAATAAACAAAATGTATTCGGAATCCGAATTTCGGATCCTTCCTTTGGTATTTTTCAGTCTTCTTTTGTTGCATTCTCAAATCTGTTTATTAACTCATTATCTGTAAGAACGTATGTTTGGTTTTGCCGTTTTAAATGATATTTTTCAGGAATAATGTGCTCAAACACTTTCCTTAATAATATTGTTAGTTTGACTAGTGCTTGTGAATATACATTCTCGTTGATATATAAGACTCGAGCACAAATCGTGTATCTATTAAAGGGACTGTACACCAGATTGGCACAAAAAAGATTTTTCTGTAACAAATCTCATGACAATTATTTAATAGAATGTGTTAATCTTTGATATCATAATTGTAAAAAAGTACCAAAATGTAAAAAAAAAATTGTGGCGGAGACCGGGTTTTAACCCGTGTCGCCATATTGCAGTCCAGCGTCGTATCCACTGAGCTATGACGGCATACTCTTATCGGGTGACATAATTAAGCTATGCACCTAACTCGGTAATATCACGTGCTAACACTGACTAGCCAATAACGCATAAGAAGTGATTTCTACTAGGTAGACATACCCAGTAATCTTTTTTAATGGAAAAATACGGAATAATTGCTAAACTTAAATAAATTGTAAACTATGTGGCACTTCAGTTAGTTAGTTTCAATGCATTGTACACATTAATACCAAGTTTATGACAGTTTTCAACAATATTCTATTTTTTTTGCAAATTGATCATCTGGTGCATAGTTCATCATAGATTATTTAAGTTTAAACTATATGTATGTAAATAATTATTACAAAATTATTTGTTGGCATGGAATTGTTTAAACCTTTCAACTTGGTACTAGTCAGTCGTATTTTATGTTACATGTATTTATATACATGTAATTGTATACATGTATGTCCAATCGTGCTACTGTCTTATTGTGTTGATAACAAATGATTGTGCAAATTAAACATGTTGATATGATATCATATCTTCTACCTTACTTTTGTTTCCCACTAATTACAAGTGAAGACAGTGGTGTATTATTAGTTTTATTGACACAAATCATACAGTAAGCAATAGAACATACAACCACATATATATGAGCACAAAGAGTCAGTTCGAGGTAGATCTCTAGTTGAACACGGAACGTTTACCTATCAAACCCCCAGACATCTGGTAATTCTGAAATAGATCATGGCAACATGATTGCTAACATTTTGTCATAGTAGGGACGTCTTTACATTGTTGAGTCTGCAAAATACATGCCTTTGCGAGTACGGTATGATCGCTGATGGCCGAACGTAGTCAAATGTTAAAATCAAAATAAATAACAATGTAAGGGCAGACATCCGCTTGAACTACTGGAGATTGAAGAGAGGTGGCTGGCTACTTACAAATGATGGCATAAAGTTGACGGCGCGTTCACAGCCATGTGGTGGCACGACCAGTGGGTCCTCCGTGGGAAGGCCAGCACTTACGTTGAAGTAGTGCATGTTCTGGATGAAGTTGTCTGAAACACACAGCAGGGACACGTTTACCAACCAGAATTACCCTTGGTGCAGTGTACTGCCTTTTAAAGCATGTTCGTCTTCCGGAAATTTCACATACCATGCTTTATTTTTAGTACAAGTGGAGCTTTCTCATATGGTGTTGGGGTCGTGAGTACTAGGAATCGGTGTTATCTTGCATGCAAATTGGTCAATTGACTAAATGTTATAAAGGACATTTAGTGGTCTCTGACCTTGGTAGACATTAAGATAATAGTCATAGCAAAAACGTCGCAAGGTCGAAAAAGGGGCATAACTCGACAATTATTAAAGTCAGAGTTATGGGCTTTACTGTAAATGTGTGTGTTGTCTCCGACAAAATGTGAACAAAAAATAATTTGAATATCTTGAATGGATTTGGAGTAATGTCACTGACCTTTAATTTTTATAGTTCGGCATACACGCAATAGTCACAACTCAACTCATTAGAATACGTCTTATATAGTGTATTGCATTTATATAACAATGGAAGGGAGATCCCGCAAAACGCTTACTTCCGTCCAATTCTCCGCGGATGGTGTCAACGACGGGGACGCAGCTATCTGACGTCAAGCTGGTGTACACGCGGACGTTGCCGTAATCCATCATATACGTGTTCAGCGACATGTCGTTGTTACCGAACCCGACCACGTCCTGGTTACCCACAAGCGTCGCGTTCTCTGAAAACAGGAAGGCAAGGGAGATTAGATAGAGATCGTTGGTCGACAATTGCGAAGCTTAAAAGTGAACATAACTACCTTAAATGCAATGCCTAAACGAAAAGCTCGATTTGATTGTTGTAAATGGCCAACAAGATTACTGAAATCCGGAAAACATAAGGTACTAGTATATCATAATAAATACCAGAAAGCAGTGTTTAACATAATATGATACCGGTTTTGAATCTCAATGACATGTATATTCTATTTAAGAGTTGCTGTCTTGGTGACGATGAATGAGAACGGCATGAACCACGTGCATTTGGAACACAGTATGTGTCTAAAATATAAACGATATATCAAGAAGTGAGATAGACAACCGTGACATATGAGGCATATGAGACCACTTATATGTTTGCGCTCTCACAATCGGGGTCCATTTATGGGACAACAAGCACTCAATTGAACAGCGTATTGGGTTGAAAAAGACTGCATTTAACACCTGCCAAAACATATTTCAGAAAGGACAGGTGCATTTATCCATTTGGAAATGTGTTTAAATTAAATTTAACTTTTTATAAACAAACATCAACCAGTTGCTGCTATTTGAGCCGATATTCGCCGCCAATTCAAGCCTAAAACCATTCGTATTTCGTTAACGTTGCTTACATTTTTTTTGCAAAACAGTTGTGTTCGTTATGGGGTTTTTTGAACATCTGAGGACGATTAACCATTGTTACAAGCAGTTTGTTCACACTCGAACTCCAAGTTTTCGTTGACCGACGTTATAAAACATGCGATAACTTTATATCCCTTCCCATGTCCATTACACGTACCCAGTAGGGACATGTTTAAACTGCGGGTTGTTAAGGTTCAAGCCTTACCTGACACGCATCCCATGAAGTCTTCCGTGTCCCTGTTGAGGGCCATCTTATAGCAGTCGCCTGTCTGTGCGTTCACCACCCATTTCGTGTTCTGGGGGACAAAATATTATTTTATAGTTTATTTAGAGTATAGATTATACAAAATTGTATCTCGTTTGTTTATATATTCGTATATCATTTTTGTGAAAGAAATCTGAATTAGCACATGTTTACAATCGTACTTTAAGGCAAAAAATGCACATCGACGTATTAACATATATGGGATTAATTGCTCAATTTAATTACTCAGGGTTTATCAATTATCTGAGTTTTCCAGTACCAGCTGAAGACCAACTTACCGCCATGAAGTCTAGGAGAACTCCAATATTAAGGGATGTCTTGCCGTTGATCTCGATGTTCTCAAGCTGGCCGATACGCTTACGGACTGCGTCAAAGGCTATCCCCAATGAACCCTACAACATCAGTAGCTTAATATATACGTTGATACCACAGTTTTCGTTATGTTTTTTAGTGATTTAATTGAACCCGTATACGTCGATTTAATGCTTTTCACGCAAAGGAGTTTGAATATATTATTTTAAGAAGTAAAAAGTATGCCTGAATGAAAGTTAAAACCAAGTAAACACAATCACTGCTATTGCATTTCTAAGAAAGTCCTGCAATGTTTTACGAACAATGTAAATTTTCACTGACCCTGCTGTAGTACGGCTTGCCGTCCCTGACGATAGCGGTCAGAAAGGATCCCTGGCTGGTCCACTGAGGCGGCACGCAGCACTGCGCGGCCATGGACACCGCCACACATCCGGCTAGCAGCAGCAGAGTGTACATGTTCATGAGTGATGTATATGAGTTCTGACGGCGATGTTAGCTAACGTCCGTTGCTACTGCTGTTGAAGAATGACAATGCGAGACTTCTGTCAGTCCTCTTGAATGTTGCGATGGTGCTCGATATTGCCTCGATGGTCGAGATAATGTCTTCGATAAATGTGTGTCACAGTGGCATAAATAGATAAAAAAAAAAGATCATTTGTGCGGAGGGATGTTCCACAATAAGTGAGCAGTATTGTGCTCGGTATCTCAGCGTTGAAAACAAAGCTTTTTGTAAACAACTAACAATTACCTTAAATTACATGCTCTAGTTCAGGTAATACGATGCTCAGTATGGTATATTTTTGTCTCTGTCATAATGTATACAAGAACACAAATAATACACTTCAGAATCCAATCATAAGCCAAATACAATTCTAATTAGCCACAGTGACCAAGGTTTGCATATTACAGTATTACTAGTAGATAATTCATTGAACGCCCCCTTTCCCCTGCAGTGCCCCTTCCCTACCAGCTTTGTTACCATATGACATTGTCTCATAGGTCATCGAGCTCCATGTATATCATATCTCCTGTGCTAAGGGGTCAGCCCTTTGTTATCAGACTTCAATAAAGATAAGCACAACAGTGCATGAACTGTACCTGTAATATATAGGCTACATCACATCTGTTTGCTTCGACGATGGTCCTTTCCATAATCTATTTAAAGTTCATTTTGCGACCATACCATGTGGCTAATGTTTCTTATTGACTTGATTTTTATTATGACAAAAACAATATAATAATATACAAAGATACAAATTATATTTCACAACACTTTACTTCCAGCAAGACAATAACAATATACAGTCACACCAGGAAAACTAACTTACAACTAAATCATAGTATCAAATGATAAGATATGCTCAATTTTAGTATTAAAGCATATAAACTATGTCTTTACTTTGCTCACTAGCTTGAATGGACAACACTGCTCTACACTGTATCACAATAAAAAACAACGTGAAAACATCTTCATGGGATTTGATTCCTTCAAATGCAGAAACATAAACATGAACATGGAATTATAAAATTACCATAAAATCATCCTCCGTAATTAACAATTGGTTTAAATTTGTAAGTAAACAGAGTAAATACTTGTTTGCCAGGATGTGGCATTTATTTGAAAATCATCTTTAAAGGGACTCGTCCATGGTTTGTAAAATGCATTTCTTTAATACGAAATAAAGTGTGGCAAATCATTAGGAGTGTTAAAACCAAGATACTGACGACTGGAACGCTTGAGCAAAATGATATATATGTTCAAATATTGCATTTGAAGACCACAGTTTTGAAATGGGTTACTAACGCCATTTAACAAAAGGCTGTAACTTAATTGCTTGATTGACATTATCACTTTGTGTTACCAATGTTTTCAATAAAGACTTAAATATCCATCAAAAAAGTATTAGTCCCTGTGGGGTTTAAGTGCAACATATTTTCATCTCATACTCGTACATCACAAAATCTGATGACTTGATCATAAAATATGATGAAGAGTAAAGAAATTTACAGAACCGTACACAGTACAGATTAAAGTGTACCGCCAACATTAATATTAAAGCAAATATTTTCAATGATTTTAATTGAGAACAATTATGAAGTAAATATAAACAACATTCATTGAGAACAATATTTCAGACAACAGGCATGTATATGAAAAACTACAAACAGAGCAACCAGCCTATATGAATACTGTTCAGTCATTGAGTATCAGCCATGTAATACTGGCCACTGGTCATCTGTTCTGCGACAGCAGTCATGTCAGGCTGAGCGTGCTGCATCTGTTTGTTAATGCTAGCCATGTCGGGCTGGGTGTGCTGCATCCGTTCCCTAATGGCAGCCTCCTGCTCATGAATTCTCATGTGCGATCTCATGGCAGATGGACGCTTCACCGTAAACTTGCACACCTTACACACACACTGGCTCGGGTCCTCGTGCTCCTTCACATGCTTCAAATACTGCTTTTCATTCTGAAAAATTTGGTATATTTCTCTATAATAGATCATTTTATTGACCAAGTCATATATCTTATATCTAAACTATCTTTAGAAAATCATTTCACATTTATTGCTTATCTTTGGTTTCCTTGCACTTTTGGAAAATGTAAACAGGGCCAAAAAAATTATGATATACATTACACAACATAAGTATAATATTAATGCCACATAACAATGTGTTAATTTAAGACTTATATCATTTATGAATTTTATAAGTTAAAAGCTGCTTTTTTTAATCTTTTTACTAATATTGTTGCACAAATAAAGGTTAAACAGATGAGATTTAAGTGTTTACCATACCCTGTATTTAGCTCCACATGTTTCACAGGTGTACTTCTTTTCTTCATGTGACTCAAAGTGCCCAAGCAGATTTTGCTTACATTTGAAGCACTTATTACACAAACTGCATTGAAAAGGCCGCTCCTCCGGCAATGCTGCTGCATGCTTATTCCTAACATGTTGTACTAAAACAGCCCTACATGGAAAGTCTCCATCACATACGCAACATTTGTTTTTATTCAAAAAGTCTATCTCATGTTTTCTGAATTTGATTTTAAGCTTAAACGTCTTTTTACAGTGTTCACATTGCAGCTCTTCAGAATGACCAGCTGCGTGATCCTCTAATGCTACGCTGGAGGGGAACCTCAGCTTGCAAAGAGCACATTCATATTTCAAATTTCCATCATGCTCTGCAGTGTGGTCATTCAATTCTTTTTGAGTGTCAAACTTTTGATCACACTTGTCACATAAATGTTTCTTTCCTTCAAAATGACTCTTTAAGTGCTCCGTATATTCTGCGAACAACTGAAACACCACTGGGCACAGGTCACAGGCAAACCTTCCAACAACCTCATCATCAGATTCTTCACATGAACTCTCTGCTTTGTTTTTTACTGGTCTTCCTTTTTGGCGCTGTAAAAATGCAAGAAATGTTGCAATGTACAAGCCATTACAAGATTTTCATAAATCTGAAGGGCATAGGCTATCATTGGTAAGCCTAGAAGTAGTATAAAAGCATCACTCTCTGTAATTGCGAGTTCATCTTTTTTTCATTTATGTATAAAGAAAATAGAAATAAATTGCAGGTTGAATAAGACCTCTAGAAAGATTCTCATGACTCTACCACCTGATTTCAAACACTGTTGAAACAACCCTAAACAGAAAAAATAAACAATCTAATGTTGACAAATTACCAAACATTTTGATTATGATTATTTATGAAACATAAATCATCTAGTTTTTTTTTTCTACAATGGTGTAATAGATCTGCCATGAGTACACAGGTTTTAAATTATTTGATTTATAATATTTGATTTTTACTTTCGTATATCTTTTATTCATAAAAATTATATCATGTCTGAACATTTCTGCCAAGTATAAAGTTATTTTGTAATTCTCCCAACAACTGAGCTGCTATTGAAGGAACAAAAATGAGGACGGACATACATTTTTAAACACATGTTGAAAGTTGAGACCTTGACCTGATATTGCTAAATTTCACTGCCAAAATCATTTAAATTTAAATTCAAAATGAACATTGTTGGAGTTTAGCAGTCAGTGTTTTGCCATATTCTTCATTTAAAGATTTTGCACAGATTTTGAAGTGATCCCATGGCCATGCCTATCAATAATGTACTTGATTGTGGATAACAACATTATATTTACACCTCAACTTCGATTCCTTAAATGAACTGCTTTTCGGCAATTGCGTTTATCAATCGATGAACGCAACATCTTTGGATAAGTTTGGATCGCAATTCATAGCATAATAATATACATGAACACTACTGATCTTGTTATTGTTTGTATTGTGTCAGCACGTCCTGTAAATATAAATCAACATTTTAGAAAGTATCATTTTATTATAATTTAAATGTAGTGTTGCCATAAGTGTTTCAATTTTACGTTTAAAAGCGATTTCAAGTGGTGGATATTTTCCCGCGTTATTGTGATGTCATTTGAAAAAAATACACCGGTTACAGTCGGGTCGTTTGATTTACAGAATGGGTAAAACATGATAACTGTAAGGTTTTCTTAACTGAAATGAATTATTTTTTTAACAATTTTTTAATTAAATAATGAACTATTGGTATAAATATAAGTAATGAATTGGGGTGTTGATGTCATTATCGGGGATATGAACTCAATTGGGCTGGTCAAAGTACGCTCACACACTTAGACCAGCCCAATTGCGTTCATATCCCGATAATGACATCAACCCCGCAATTCATTCCTTAAATGAACACGTTTTAAATGTGTTTCCCTCCCAAGAGTCTCCATACAGCTGATTCTACACTGTTAGACTAACTTAGTCCATATAAAAGCGTATTGTTGTGTTTGAATGACTCTACTTTACATTGGTATAAATCGGGTGTGCTTGTGATGCTAAGGGGGATATAATGAAATCTAATTCTAAATGAAAAAAAACTCTAACGCGCATAGTTTTTTTGTTTATTTAGGCTTATACTAAAGCGGCCATCTATTTGATATAAATATGGGATTCAAAAGAATGGTATGAGACAAACAGAAACATCGACAAAGCAAAAAAAACAGCTCTGTGAGCAGGGACATAACAATATCGTGTACTCACGCCCATGGTTCGGTTTATACCAAAACTAATTGAACATAAAATGACAAATTTATAAATAAGGGAAATAACTCCAGATATTGACATATGGGTATAGTAGAAACAACTTATCGCTGTCGACAAAACGCGCATTAGCAACATAAGTTTTCTCAAGCATTTCAACGCCTGTCATTTCGGTTTATATATTTTAAGTGTGATGACCATTTACACGCGTAAATCTATGTTATCAATTTATTTTTACACGCGTGACGAATCTGTTTTTTCCCTCAAACCATTGATTGTTGACACGTGTACCACTGGCAATGGGCCATTCGGTTAGTTTCGGTTTCCCATAATCCTTTGCGAGCGCATGACTTCCGGTAAATGTCTACCCTAGATATCGATAATGTATGTGTGTGATGTTGACCAGTGAAAAGGAGAGCATAAGTGGCAAAATAAATTGATAGGTGAGTAAAACATGTTAGGAACATCAGTTTGTATATTTTTCTATAAATTTCAACCGTGTTTTGTAAATGTCAATGAAGTTTTCGACGTTTATACCCAACTTCAGTACACATTTAAGTGGGTGGGGTAAAATAACAAATATAATGGTAAATACTTTCTTAGCGGTTCTTAAAGGTTCAAATACATATTGATTGTTATGCATAAAATTGTGGTTTGTTGGGTTTGTTATTAAATTAAATGAATAATATTTTGCAATTAGTGTGAAATTGTTAAGATATGCAGCTTTATAGCTACAATAATGAGCGATCAGGGATACTTTTTTATTATTTTGACATTTCATGTGTATCCCTGTAACGACGTCACCAGTCTGCCATAGTCTAAAAATTGTCAAAAGACTGGTTGACGGCCATTTAGGTGGACTATGCAGCTTTAAAGCAGTCAAGTAAATGAAGCTTAAAGCATAATGTGATTATGAAGGGCATTTAAATGTTGCCTGCTGTGCTGATATAAACAATAAACAGGTCTTAGAATAACAGCTGATAAATAATGTACTAGTAAATTGTAACTATTTAAATATCTGAATGATTTTAAAGCTGCACTCTCACAGATTAAACATTTTGACAACTGTTTTATTTTTTGTCTTCGAACGAGCCATTTATGCAAACGTGCAATAAAACCAGTGATATAAGGCTGCTGACAAAAAAGATCGGATCACAGATGTTCATATTTAAGTAAAAAAAAATATTTAAAAACATTTTTCTTTAAGCTGCACTCTCACAGAAATACCATTTTTACAACTTTTTTTTATTTTTGTCTTGGAAATAGCAAGACAACAAATAAAAAAAGTTGTCAAAATGGTAAATCTGTGAGAGTGCAGATTTAACAGCCTCTTTAGAGTCTTTTATATCTTATTTTTCTGGTTCACTTGGATGATGATATAACTATTTTATTTAATTTCAGAGATGTTCATTGTGTCTGTTTGAGTCTGCCAAGTTGATGCTGAACAGGAGTAGGCAGTTAATACCATTGATCTGATAGCAGCTATATCAGTGGTTTTACAAGATATTTTTGTGCAAAACACAAGAGACTGAATTCGGTTCAAGAGCGGAGATAAAATAAATGAAGTGTGTCAATATGAATGAAAACTTTCCTTGACTCCAAGGACTAAAGAAAAAGATAACAGCCGAACAAGCTAGAGATTTTTCAAAAAGAAGCAAGATGGGGGTTTTTAACCCTTGGCAAATGAACCTTTAAAGGGATTATTTCATACCAAGGACAATTTTTATTGTTATTTAATTATATAATGGTATTATTAAATTGTAAAAAATGCTGTTGTTATCAATATGATTGTCTATGTTCTTTTTATTTCAATGACTGTTTAACTCCCATGGTAAATATTAAAGACATAAAATCGAGTTAACGTTTGTGGGCAATAACTAGCCAACCGGTTCACTTAGTTTGTAGGAGTGCTGTGCTAGTATACCGGCAGCCCTTGGTTCGAGCTTTTTCCTATCATGTTACTTTAGTATTGTTATAGTCAATAAGCCTAGGTGTCGTTAGCGTACTGTAGGCCGAATATTTTCTTGGCCCAAATTCAAACAGCCTTGAGATTTGAATTAAACTTGATACACGTGCAAATTTCCGTAAACAATATGCTCATGTCCAGCAAGATTCTACATAATATTTAAAGACTTGAATGATTAAATACATCTGCTGCTGCTGTATTAAAATTTTCATAACTAAGATTGTTCATCATTGTAAATACAGTGCTCAAGTTTAAAGCCGCATTCTCACAGACTGACTGTTTTGACAAAAAAAAAAATGTCTGAAAACCAGTGATATTAGATTGCTGATAGAAAATCAGGGAACATTTTTACATATCTTGACCGTTTTGACTGTAAAGTCTGTAAACCAGTGATGTAAGATAGCTGATAAATCAGTTAATCTGTGAGATTGCAGTTTTAAAGGTGCAGGTCCCTCAAGGTCAGTTGGTAGGAGATCTCATCAAATTCAACGAAGAATCATACATTCAATAATGCAATTCAACTTATTCATTTTTATTAGAATCCGCATATAATGAACACCATGAGCTCTGTTTGTTTTTTGTTGTTTTTTTTTTTTTTGGGGGGGGGGGGGGAGGATTATGACAAATTTATTATTTCTGTAGAAAATGTCTGATACTTTCATACAAATTATAGCAAAACAAAAACAAATGGTTGTATAGAATTAAAATATTAATATTTATTTAATTATCTATATAATAAAACATTATAATGCACATTGTAAAACGTAAATGTTAAACGTAAATAAAGTACAAGGACATAAAAATATTTAATTATATATATATTTATATGATTATTTAATAATAATATCTCTTATGATAATAATAATAATAAACATAAAAAAGGTGTTGAATACTTAGCACATAACATATTATATATGTATGAATATCAATAATAACAGTCAAAAAACAGTTCAACCAACAAGAGATCCAACAAGTACTAGCATCCAACAAGTACTAGCAATGGGAATCCAACCAATATGACCTGACAACCTACAATAGCGGTTCAATCATCACTTCGTTGCAGTCAAATCAGGCTCAACAAGATATTCATCCATTAAATGCAGTCCAACCAACACTTGTGGTCAAACCAACACTTCTTGTCCTTCCATTGAAAGTTGTTCAACCAAAACTTGTAAATCAACTGATTATAGCTGTCTGATAAACAATAGCTGTCTATCCAACAGTGATTTAAACAACACTAGTTGTCATCACACATTCTGTCAAACAAGCAGTCCAACCAACGATGATGGTCCAACCAACACTTCCGGTCCAACCATTTATAATTGTTCAGCCAACACGTATGGTCCATCCAATATAGCGATCCAGTAAGCAACAGATGTCCAACCAACAATAGTGTTTCAACAGGCACTAGCTGTCCATCACGTTGCTACCAATCTAGCAGCCCAACCAATTGTAGTGATGTTCTTCATTGAAAGTAATGATCTCAGAAGATATCATCAGCACATTTGAATCATATCTGTAAAGAAAGGAATGGAACATAAAAAGTATATTTTTTATAAAAAAGGTAAGTTACTCACAGACTTATTTATGGATGGGTTTTAAGACAATCTGGACCCCGATTTAATTCCAGGCCTGGGTGTATGCGACTAGCCCGGTGGCAATCATAATATTTAAACATAACTAACTAGTTATAAATCATTCAGAAGACTACACAGGTGACAGGTTAACTTTTATATAAATTTTCAATTTCATTTACGTACATTCACAACTCGACATACATGTATACGAAATCTGCTCTGCAAATTTACTCCACCCATTTAATAAATCTAGAGTGTGATCGTGTACAATGGGTTAAATCTTTGATATCTTCTACAAATATGAACTATTTATATACATTTTATTCTCACCATATCGAAAGGCGGTACTTTGATTGGATTAACTGCATCTCTGCTGTTGTATTTCTTCAAATTTGCTAGCGTCTTCCTTATTTACATTTTACCGGAAGTCATGCGCGCGCAAGGGATTATGGGAAACCGTAAAGTCGCGAATTGGCAATTTGTGGATCATATTTTGTTCTCGTCTATACATTAACTCCCATATCAGAACGATAACCAACTACATGTAGGTGGAGCTTAACTGTGCAATAAGTAGCGACATCAGATAAATTACAACGATATGAATTCATTTATATGCACGTTACTGGCTTATTAATATCATGGACCTATATATAGGTCCTCGTTAATATAAACGCATATTCTTGACAAAATGGTACAAAACTGTTATGTCTCCCATTAACCTCGTCATCGAAATTATCACGGACCTATAAACCAATATATGGTTTAAAGGTCCGTGAAATTATACTACTCTAGCCGTTTGCGCTCGTGTATAAATTAAATAGTTCGGGTAATGAGTGCAGAAACTTTTACAAGTTAAGTTTCACAGAAGACGCAATCAAAAACCCTTTGTTGGCCCCTAAATGAAGAACCATCACTGATAAGCAGGGAGCGAATTTCCCAAGGTTTAGATCTCTGACCCTTTTCTAATCAATATACATTGTGCAATCTCTCCTGTAAGTACGCTTCTGGTGGTTTTTGCCGGTACATAATAGAACAAACCATCACCATCGATTCATTTTAATATTTTAGCAGGACTGTGATAGAAAGTAAGATTATTATTTACAGTTTTGAATGGTGAATTTTGAACAACAGGATGATTTATTTTTTTATCTTTGAACTTCAAAAACAAAATGATATATATCGGCACGGACCTATATTAACCAGTGTATAGGTCCGTGATATCGTTTGATTCTGTTTTTATTAATCGTTGTCTTCTGCTGAAACATTTCAATACATGTTGGCTTTGTTTTTGCCGGTTTTGTTGTTCAGTTATAGTTATGAATGTTTTCGGAGAGGAGTTTCAGAAACCTTTAGTCGGCCCCGTTAACGGGAGAGGTTGCAATGTTTCTGCTCATATGTCTTTGAAATGAATTTAAAGAAAAAAATCCATTTTAATTTAATATTTATGTTCACTCTTCCCGCGTTGCAGCATGTTTGTGTTGCTTGTGTGCGCGTTGTTGACGGTAGCGGCGGCGGACGAGTGCCGATGCACGCCTAACCAGTGGGAGGGAGACATGGGCCTCGTGCTCGGCAGCACATACGCCGGAAATACCTCGCTCACAGAGGTACGATGTCGGTTCTATGCTTTGTTAAAATGTTTTTTGTTTCTTTATTATATTACATGGAGGAGCCTATATCAATCTATATATGTTAATAAATGCCGTATGATACCACAAGTCAGAGTGCCACTGAAATTCATGACGCGTGTACACTGTAATAACAGGCGCAATTTCTTCCTGCAGGGCACTATGCAGATTAGTTATGACGCCGTGAAAAAGATGATCGTTACACGCCAGAGTCTCATGTACAACAATATACCTGTCCAGCAGACCATCATAGAGGACTTCACCAACGTACGTACACACGAACAACGTCACGTGTTCAGTGCTCAGTATTATAACAACTGTTCGATCATTTGCGCTGTGTATATTATTTGACTTAAAAGAAGTTTCGACGTGTTGGTCGAAATACTGACGTCCGAAATGGGATTGTATCCGCGATTGTCATACAGGTATGCTTTTCTTCAAGATTAGTGCATATCTATTATAATAATATAGTAAAAAATGAATATGCATTGTTCATGTTTATTTAAAAAAACACAAATATGGACGTACATAATAAGGTATAATTTACAATAGGTCGGTGTTTGATTTCCAGGGCATCTCCTACACAGTTACCGCCCAGGGATGTTCTTCTAAAGCGCTCGGACCTTGGATCCCTAACTGTATCCCATGTAGGTGGCGAATTAGATTTCACCTAAGACTTGGTAGCAACGGGTCCGGGAGTTATTGTTCACAGTTTTGTTTGAAGTAAATTAGAGTAACTTTCAACAAAGCGATACACATACAATATGCATACAATACTTTCAAAATAAGCATACACTTTGTATCTAAGCCACACATCAGTGACGAACGAGGCCTAGTTTGATTTATTTGCTACTTCGATTTCTATAACTGCGTACTATCATGGCTACACCATATGGCTATAGTAACCGAAATTCAAAGTAGTTAGCACCTACATTCAGGAACATTTGTATGCAAGTCTTTACAAATATTGTTTGATTTCAGTTTTATACGTTTGGCACATATTAATGAAATCAAAATGGTAATTGAATTGATTTTAAAAGCTTAAAAGGTCCATAAAGTATATTTCACAGCACGTGTTTGGTATTTAAAGCGAACGCCACCACAGCCAATCTCCGGTACGGTCTGGGTGACAACTCCGTGGACGCCCGCTCCTATATGGTAGATTACGGCACGTTCATGGTCTACTTCGCCGTCACCGCCGACACGTGCGTTCCGGTAGCAGAGGACGTCACAGGAACGTTTGACGGAGGTATGGGCATGACATATCTTTATTTATTTCTCCCCAATGATTTTCACAATTCCCATCTCCCCTGTATTGTTCATACTTTATTATTTAACCAATATGTTAAACGTTTTAGTGGTTCGACTCTTTACAAAACTTAACTTTGAAGTAACAAGTTACTCGTAGGAATTATTTAGAAGTTACAATTCATGTATTTTTTTTTATTCTAGCACGAACCTACAAACCATAGTTTATAAGTTCTTAATAACAGTAAATCCATGTTTCCGTTATCCAACCAATGACAACACGAATATTGTTCCAGCTCAAATCATGGAGGTTATCACCTTCGCGAACATCAAGGCTGGCATCTCTGACTCTAACGTGTTCGCCATCCCTGCCAACTGCCCAACACAAAACAGCGTCCCGGTAAGGCCTACCTCACACTATGAAGCACGCTTTTTATATTCATCTCAATATCATTGTGTAAAAGTGACATATCGTACACTAAACACTACTCTTCGTCGACGATAATCACCTTGTAAATGATGACAACATTCAAATCAGATTAGTTTTAAGTGTAGATCAAGTTAGATTTAGATTAAAAAGCACTCTGATCTAAGCTGCAGTTAAGATAAGTATTTATGGCAACTGTTTATTTCGTGTTTTTGTTTCAGCTTCCCGGCGTGAACAGACGGGCTTCTATGTTCAGGGGATACGTGTAGATGATTCAACACCATAGCGTTCTTTTCTTGTGCCTTGTTAGTAATAAGGTTCTTTTACCTCTAAATAAATTATATCAAAATTGTTGTTATTGTTGTTAAGTGAATTATCAGTATGCTTCAAATATTGACCGTCAGTGATGGTTAATCAGGCACCAATTTCTCGAAACTTCTTAAGTCCCTTATAACAGGATTAAGCGAAGCTCACTATTTGTGTTGTTCTATAATATGCGTTATATTTACTTCTTGAAGAGTTGTTAGAAATTATATAGGAATAACCTGTATGGTTATCACAATAAACCATTTTTCATTCATCAAAATCCATTATTTTGTATGTATTTTGGCTAATTGAATTAAGCTAATTAAGCCTGTTAAGCTTAAAAAGTTTCGAGAAATTGGGGCCAGGAATGTTCTTGTAAACGTAACCGATAACAAAAGATGCAACAACTTCAATGAATCTTAACACTTTAATGCAGGATAATTTGATACGAACAGCAGGTACAAAATGACAAACTGAGTCAAAGAAAATGCAACAACACAATGGGTATCGTCTTCTGGTAAAGCATCTGGTCTTTCAATCAAAACACTTGAGAACAAACAAACATGTATAAAAGTACTAAAAAATAAGCACATCGTAAACTAGCACACATTCCCGTACTGAATGTAACAGTGAAGAAACGTATATGTTGATGCCACTTATTATAACCATCCACATAATACCTTGACAGTATTATAAATGAAATCGTGTAATTATGTATAGATTGTTTTTAGTTCAGAACGAAACACACTCATGTCATACACTGATTGCTATTTATGGATATGCAATTTTTCAAATACTGTTCAACTGATATCCTGTATGTGCACGGACAGTGTGTAAGGGCGGATTCAGGATTTGACGATAGAGATAAAATAAAATTTGATTTGATTTGATTTGAGAGGGGTGTATGTTAGGGCGTAACCTTTTGACTTGCGGTCCTCCCTCCGAACCAAAATTTAAGTGTTTGCAGGGGGTTTAAGGGCTCTCTCCCTTAAAAAATTAACAATCTCTAGTACAACAGGTGCATTTTGGGCGCACATTTGTTTTTGTTCTCCTGTATTGAAATAAAAAGTGAACTTAAAAAGATTCAAAAGGGGGAGGGTTGGGGGGGGGGTGCAGGTGCCACTTAATCCCCTGGTGGTGTTTAATGAAATTGTTTCATTGTTTAAGGAATGGTAACAGACTGGTGCAAATCTGTGTATCTGTATGTTTTTTCAGTTAAGATGATAAAAGTTAAAGGCAGCAGTCAACACTATACAACTGCTTCTTAACTGACACCTAAGTGTAGACCATTCACTGGTCTTTGCTAATATTGACCCACTTAAATCATTAGTTCCCAACATTTGTTTACTTTCGATTAAGTTGGACTCCCAGAGGATTAAATAATGTAACAACAGAGGCAGCACATTTAAATTTTATGACAATTCTGCCATCACAACCTTGTTTGCTTGATGTGCTGTATAATGAGGCTCACACAATGTTACAGCATTTCTTCACTGTTTTTTCGTCTTTTTCTTTGTCCTTTTCTGAGCTTGCTGTGACAGTTTTTTGAGAAGTTTCTTTACGGAATTCATTTCTGATAGAGTAGTCTTTAATGATGGAAACAATGTTGAGATATCCCATCTCTGTGGCAATGTTACTGGCTGATAAGCCATACTGAAACCATAAATAATCTGGTTATTGGTAAAATATGTATCAGAAAATGCATTTTTATTCAGACTTAAATATTACCAATAATAGCTGGATATCGCTACAAAACAATTACTGTTAACATTGTTAAATTGAAAAAAACACTCAAATTAATCTTAGTTCATTACATAACTTTAACTTGACCCATTAGTCTTGTATCTATCTTATTTCCACATAATCAATACTTAAAGTAAGTACATGTACAGACATTTACCTGGTTGAGTGTGTCAGTGTTTGCACCAGACTTGAGAAGTTTCTTAGCAATGTTTGTGTGGCCTCCCATGGCAGCAAGGTACAGGCAAGAGACCCCATGCTGAAAAAAATGGTGAGAAATAGATATTTACAATGTCTCATAAGTGCAAGGATTTCCCTGAAGCAGAAATCCTGTGTCCTGGAATCCCTTAGCTTGCAAGAGACCCTCATTTTCAACACACTGTGCATCATCCTTTGGACTCCCCAAAAAGAAAACCTGTTTAGTCAGATATAAAAGAAAAATAGTTCATAAAAGTATTTAAAACTAGAGCTATCACTGAAGGTGATTAATACCCCCGAACGCCGCCCTGATATAAAATTGTAGTCAACTATTTGGAAAGCCAACCTATAAATGACAACTTTATTTTATGGACTATCGTCGGTTATTCATTTTTTGATTATGTTTTTAAAAGTTAGAAAAAAGGCTTTAAACAATATCAGTGATGCTAATACTGAGATGTTAATACTGATATATTTGATGTTCTAAAGCACAGAATATATGATTGCCTATGACCATCTATAAATGAGTTAAGTTACTTTTTTTTCAAGTTATGCTCCGGACACTGCACTTCCTCTCATTATGATTTATCACTGGATGAAGTTTTATAAAATTCCATCCAATAGTTTTCAAGTTATGCTCCGGACAAGAAAAAAGTAACAAAGGGCAATAACTCTGTAATTGGCTGCAATAGAATTGCGGTTCCTGTACACTGCACTTCCTATCATTATGATTTATCACTGTATAAAGTTTTATTAAATTCCATCCAATAGTTTACAAGTTATGCTCTGAACAAGAAAAAATAACAAAGGGCAGTAACTCTGTAATTAGCTGAAATAGATTCGCGGTTCCTGTACACTGCACTTCCTCTCATTGTGATCTATCATCCAATAGTTTTCAAGTTATGCTCCGGAAAAGAAAAAAGTATTAAAGGCCATAACTCTGTAATTAGCTAAAATAGAGTTATGGTTCTTGAACACTGCACTTCCTCTCATTGTGCTTTACCATTGTATGAAGTTACAATGAATTCCATCTAGTACTATTCAAGGTATACTCCGGACAAAAAAAGTAACAAAGGGCAATAACTCAGTAATAAGCAAGAATAGAGTTATGGTTAGTGTACACTGCACTTCCTCTCATTATGCTCTACCATTGTATGAATTCTAATTCAATTCCCTCCAGTAGTTTTTAAGTTATGCTCTGGACAAGGTTAATTGCAACGGACCGACCGACAAACCGACAAACCAACAAACCGACAAACCAACCACAGGATGACTCCAATAAACCCCCTTCAAACTTCGTTTGTCGGGGTATAACAACACTATCTAGTTATGTTTGAATCTTTCAAAAAGAAAACGCTGTACAATCATGATCATAATACCCATATAGAGATGATCCTATGGTTGGATATATAAAGCAATACCCAGGTAAGTATTTACTCAAAATTAAACACATTTCCATGTCTACCTCTGTTAAACCATTGACATCTGCCCCTGCTTTGATCAATTTATCCACAATGTCTGCATGGCCGCCATGACAGGCACAGTGCAGGCAGCTCACACCAGCCTGGGGGAGATATAATACGTCTGCATCCAAACATTCAATCAGATGTGACAACATGTACCTATGTTTTTTATGCGAAAAAATCTTACTGTGCACCATAAATTACAGAGAGAAGACTGAATTTTTCCCAAAAAAACCTGAGCGATGTTATGAAACCAGAGACACTTTTACAAACATTGTGCTTTCAAGCTCCACCACACATCAATTATCATCCAAATCCCATATGACAAAGAAAACATGATAATTTGAAATTGAGATATTTAGAATAAATCATATTTCTGGTGAAAGTATATTGCAGATTACAGCCATGATACAAGAGACAGGGGTGAACAAGACATACTTCAGTAACTCTGGTGATCAATTTATCCCTTTCTTCAATGAATTGTGTGACAGAGTCCAGATTTCCCTCTTTACACGCTAGCATAAGGCTCCTTAAATCCCCAAAAGCTTTCTGAAATTTCATTATGGTATCAATCAGAGGACAATTTTATCCATTAAATCACGTCAATCTTCAATTCTATTTATCATAGCTTTTTATTTAATATTCATTGTTTATTAACTTCCTGATTAGAACTTAAATTTATTTACCTGACATGTCTCCAGGTCTTTATGGATCAGGTCTGTGCTATGATTGGCCAGTTTCAACCTTACTGGCCCAATTAGGTCTTTTGCAGCTTGGCGAGTGGCTACACACTGTAGCAGTGCCTCCCCATGGCATATAAAACCCTAAAAGATATATAAACAGTTACAGATCAGTCACAGGCAGTTGCAGGGATGTGTGCTTCCTCAGGTAAATAAGTTAAAATAAGTCAATTACTAAAAATAAATCTCATTGATAGGGCCCATGCATTGTACCAGTAATAGCCTTGTTGTGATAAATGCAATCAACGAGGCTATAAACAAGATCACACAGAGCAGATTCCATAGCTCATCTTTGGTTTTCTCAAGTTGTTAAGGGGGGCTTACACAACTACCATTAAAGCAAAAGTTATAGGCTTATATACAAGCGTTTAATCACTGGTAAAATGTGTGCCACAAGGCTATGACAATACCTTGACTTTCTGCACAAATCAAACAGGCTGATAATGCGAATAGGAAATAAAAACCTGCAGTAAAAGACATAAATCCCAAATGCAGTGTATTGGCAACACCTTACCCTGTGTTTAAGTTGCTTGCTGAGGTGAAGTGTAGAGATGTCGACATGATCCAGGAGGATCTGGAGCAGGGCCTTTGTGCGCTCTTTGTCATATGTTGTGTACACCGCCACCAGTACCAGCGACAGGCCATCCTGGACATAATGAAACAAGGTCACTCACTGTCCTGTCCTCATTGGCCAGAGTGGGAAAATTAAAGATGAAGCAAAACTACTCTAAAGAGAACCCAACACTCTCAGTTGGTCCAAAAGCATAACTCTACAACAATTTCAACCCAAATTATCAGCCTTGCTTATGCACCAGTCAATTGTAACCACGGCCCCCCCAGGTCCGGGGAATAGCTAGGACTTTGACTTTCGGTCCGGCCAACCCTGGGTAAAATCCCAGCCCTGCGGGGATGAACTGATGGTAAAATCTCAGCCAAATGCCCCGCACCCCAGGGACCATAGGTAAGGAACTTTCCCCGCTATTTTTGGCGCAAAGACAAAACCAGCGCATTCACCCGGCACTGCGGGGCCACCTGGAAGGTAAATACACGGCCCGTTTCCCCGGCTATCCCCGGACCTGTGGGGGCTGTGGTTACAATTGACTGGTGCATTACAGCCATTTAATATAACTGAATGTGAGAGTTCCATGTAGAAATATCTTATTTACAATAAAAAATAAATGATGCTTGCATTAAAATCTATCTCAGCCATACCTGATCTGGCCACTTACCAGGGAGGTCCATGTTACGTCTGCTCCCTTGGACAACAGCAGTTTCACCACCTCACAATGGGTCTCCAGGATGGAAGCATAGATGGGAGGGAAACAAGAGTGCTGAAATACAGTCACATACATGTAGCAATAACTGGTAACAAATGCACCCAACAGTTTGAATTCATTCACACACAAGAATTTCATAATCCCAAACCATTTTCATTAACATGTATGATAATGTCAAATTTCATATTCATTAAAGCTGCATTCTCACAGATTGAACGTTTTCACAACTTTTTTATTTTTTGACTTGGAACAAGGCAATTTTTGCGAAAATGCATGGAAACCAGTTGACTGAAGACCGAGGACCAAAAAAATTGATCGCAGATTCTATATTTAAGTTCAAAAATTGATGTTTTATGCAATTTTTCCAAACCGTTAGTAACGGTTTAAGCCATAGAACATTAATTTTCAACGGAAATATAAGAATCCGATCTTTGTCAGCAGTCTTTACTATTGGTTTGCAGATATTTACACAAAAATTTGCTTTTTCCAAGACAAAAATAAAAAAGTTATAAAAAACGGCATATCTGTGAGAGTGCAGCTTTAATATTCAAAGAAAAAGAGAACATGTATAAAAAGAACAGATACAACTTATGTTCTGGCCAATATAACCATTACACTGAAACTAATGTGCAATCATGCATAACAGTTTACCTTGGAGGGCAGGTTGATGTCACAACCCTTCTTTAAAAGAAGCTCAACAACGTCCCCGTGTCCATTGAAACATGCCAAGTGAATCGGGGCATTGCCTTTCTGTTAAAGATAAGCAAAACAATACTAGTCAAGTTTGTTAGTCAGATTACCAAATATTCAATTGATGCAATGGCAAACACAATTGTATACCTTTTAAAATAGCTGTATTGACATAAAATCATTAAAGAACAGGAACATTTTCATTTTTCTGGATATTCCTGTTAAACATATTTAAAAAAGAGAAGCTCACAAAACTCACTATTTTTTGTTATAGATGAATAAGAATCATACATGCAACAATGTAATGTATCCTTGAAATGTATTAATGAAATGAGCCCAATATATCCTATTACAATACTGCAATCAGCACCTGTGAGAGGAGAGTCATGTCTGCGTCATGCTTGAGCAGTTCTTTTACAATATGGGTGTGTCCCTCAGCACAGGCCAGATGTAGGGCAGACTGCCCACCCTGGTGGTAAAGAAAAAACAGGTAATATTCATGCTAGATGTTCATGTAGCAAAATTGCTTTTGAAAAGCTATATTTTATCATCACGTAAAATAATTGCATGTTTTATATATATTATTGCCAGAGTCATTTCCTGATTTCCCTTCTACTTTGGCTTCCAACTTTTCATATATAAGACAAGTTCCAACCCATTCTAGACAAAATCACAGGACTTTGTGATTTCCTATAACAATCAGAAGCTGAGTTACCTTGTTAGTGAAGTTGATGTCCATGCCCTCTGAGGTGAGGCAGGCCTTGAGGGCAGAGACGTCTCCGTTCCGGGCTGCATGCAACAGGTCTAGATGGGGCTGGTCCGAACACTGCTGGGGGAGAATAGATGTCTCATACACAAGGGAACTGACATCACATACTAATGGCATTTTTTTTTACCTTAACTGTAAAGGCTGGTACTTACAATGAAAGAAATAATATTCCTGTCTTTGTCTGAATTACAGATGGCATTTGGTTAATAAATTATAGCTAGTAGAAATTAACACTTGTAAGAAATTATAAATACTTTGCTACAAGGACCGACATGCTGCCGACATACCGCTGCCCCAAGGCCTCCATTCATACAGGACCTCATCATCTCCGACACTGTCGCAGGAACATCCATGATGCTGTTGTCACAACACACCACTACAAACCTAAAACATTGTATGAGTAGAACTAGCTTTATTTTCAAAATCATTTGTGGAAGATTAAAGACTTCATTGTGTAATGGTATATTTTTAAGAACATCTGTAAAGCATTTCCAGCATCACAGAATTTAAGACATTAAACTATATTGAGAATATTATATTTGAATTCACAAAGTTTTAAAACTTTATTTTTTGACCAAGTAATACACTGATGTCCTTTCTTTTTCTCACTCTTTATTTGCAAATAGCAATGATTGAGTCAAGACATTCAATTATGAAATCGAAAAGCTAACATCTAAGACTTAAGGAGTCATTATTTGTTGCATGCACATCAGTTTCTTTCTACATAATCTCAGCTGTAGCCATTCCCTTCTGCTTCATGATCTCAATTGTAGCCATTACCTTCTACATTATCTCAACTGTAGCCGTTACCAACAATATGATCTAAACTGTAGCAATTAACTTCTGCAACATTATCTCAAACAAATTGCAATACTATCATCTTAACTGTGGCCATGACCTTCTTATGACCACCATATTGCCAATTCCATCATCTCAATAGTGGCCATGACCTTTTCTGGCCACCACAATGACAATACTATCATCCTCAACAGTGGCCATGACCTTCCTCTGACCACCTCAAAGCCAATACAATCATCTCAATAGTGACCATGACCTTCTTCTGACCACCACAATGACAATACTACCATCCTTAATAGTGGCCATGACCTTCCTTTGACCACCTCATAGCCAATACCATCATCTCAATAGTGGCTATGACCTTCTTCTGACCACCACAATGACAATACTATCATCCTCAACAGTGGCCATGACTTACCTCTGACCACCATATTGCCAATACCATCATCTCAAAAGTGGCCATGACCTTTTTCTTACCACCTCATAGCAAATACCATCATCTCAACAATGGCCATGACCTTTTTCTCACCACCACAATTCCAATACTTTGATCTTAACTTTAGCCATGAGCTACAAACCAAATTGCAAATACCATCATCTCAATAGTGGCTATGGCCTTATTTTGACCACCACAATGACAATACCATCATCCTCAACAGTGGCCATGACCTTCTGCTGACCACAAAATTGCAAATAAATACTGTCATCTCAACAGTAGCCATGACCGTCTTCTGACCAGCTCATAGTCAATACCATCATCTCAACTAAAGCCACAACATTTCGGTGACAACCACATCGCCAATATTATTATCTCAAAAGTAGCCATGACCTGCTGACCACCACAATGCCAATATGATCCTCATAACTGTGACCATGAGGCATGACCTTCCACTGACCATCACATTGCTAATATTATCATCTCAACTAATGACCTTCCACTTACCATCACATTGCTAATATTATCATCTCAACTAATGACCTTCCCCCTACCATCACATTGCTAATATTATCATCTAAACTGTAACCATTACCTCCCGCTGACCACCACATTGCCAATGTTGATGACCCCAGTCTCAACAGCGGAGTTGATTCTTTCCTCCCCAATGACAGATGCTATGTCCTGCCAGTCTGAACAGTCACCGGAACCTGATATTAATAGACAACAGGCCACTATATTTTATATCTTCATATACATATTGCAGAATTATTTATTACGGCAGATCTTAAATTGAATCAATATTGAATCATTGCGTTGTCTATGTAATTTAGCTTTATTTAGTTATTTTCAAAAAAGGCTTTTTAGTTTTAAAGAAGCACAATGTTGACTTTTCATTGAGGATGCGTTTGTATCTCAGCTTAAATATAACACAAAGTACACAGTATAAAGGTGCCTTTCCATATCTCTGCAATCTGCATCTGATTCATTGTCTGTTAAAAAGAAGACCAAAACATTATTTAAAAAGAAATTCTCATTGAAAATATGGGTTGGAAAAACAGATATAGATTCCTTCACCAGTCTGCTGATGGAAACATTGGAAAAGCAGTCTGGATGGAGATTCCTGTTGCATAGCAGTTGTAACGCTGTAATCATTTCTCTTTTAAATCGCCAATAAGACATAAATCTGCACTTAAATAAGAATAAAAATTTGATAAGCCAGTCATTCAGAACAGAAGACTGTACATAATAAGAAAATGCAGACTTGGTTCTATCAAATAATTATACAAGTTATGACATTGACCACATCTAAATGTCTGAGATTCTTTTCCCAAGAGGCTTGTATACTGATATCATGGCATCTTATTGCATGAAGGAAAAGTAATGCACTATTCACTTCTGCCAATTCTGTTAAGTTAAAACCAGATTCAATGCATGTTAAGTTGAAACCGGATTCAATGCATGTTAAGTTAAAACCAGATTCAATGCATGTTAAGTTAAAACCGGATTCAATGCATGTTAAGTTAAAACCAGATTCAATGCATGTTAAGTTAAAACCAGATTCAATGCATGTTAAGTTAAAACCAGATTCAATGCATGTTAAGTTAAAACCGGATTCAATGCATGTTAAGTTAAAATCAGATTCAATGCATGTTAAGTTAAAACCGGATTCAATGCATAAGTATACGGAATATATATATATTATTTTTTTTTGAAAACAGTTTTGTTTTTTATGAGTTTTACATGAAGGTTACTACCAAGGCAATGAGTGATGGGAAAATTGCCGTTGAAAGTAACATGATTTATGAAATTATACAGCACTGTCATATTCTACAGGTCTCTCAAAACGTACAATGGTACATGTAACTATCCTGATTTAAGGCTATTTTTAGGCATATACAGTAGAAAATCATTTTTCAAAAGATGCTATCACACTTGTATTGCTTTATTTGTACCATTTATAAAATCGAGATATTAGTAAGCACAGATCATTTTATGTTTTTTTTTTATTGTTTCTAAAGCTACTAGTATTGTATAAATATCCTTGGAACAGATATGTTGCTCACATGTTTTGATAGCAAAATGAAAAAAACCACACACTATTATATAAATTAGAAATGGATTCTTGAAACACAGTTATGAAGGCTTTGAACAGTTAAAAAAGGCAATTTCAATTTGTTATGATATGCAGCTGACAAGTAAGTATTCACAAAATCTATGGATAGAGCCAATGACTTGTGATCTTTACATTGATCCGGCATGCTGTCTCGATGAGGTCACGTGAGCATTTTACCCGAGTGTCATGAACATCCTTCAACAGATTTAGGAGATATCAAGCTCTATGGCTCAAACATTTAACCTTGAACTGTGACCTTGACCTTGAGCCGGCGCATCTGTAGTGTGGGTTCTGCACATCATCTCAATGCAATGAACAATATACCTGATATTCTTGAAAATACTTCAAGCAATTTAAGACATTTTGAGTCAACAGAAATCTATGACACACTTGCGAACATTTGACCTGAGCTTCATGAATGTTTAAAAGAAATGGAGCGGAGACAAAATCTATGGTTCAGACCATGAACTGTCTGTAACTTGAGCCAGTGGACCATGAATGTAGGTTCTACACGTTGCCTCGATGTAGTGTATTTTGAGTTTTATGAATATCCTTTAATGGGTTTAGAAGATTCCTAGTGCACATAAAATATATTGCTTGAAGTTTGACCTTGAACTGTGAGTTCTGCACACAATCTTGATGATTATATTTGGTGAAGTTTCATAAAAATCTTTCAAGCGGTTTTGAAGATGGGGAGTTTAAACATGTGTTGCAGATGGACAGACAGATGGACATTATAGTGCTCAAAACAACATAGCATGGGAGAAACATGTCTTTTAAGGGTGGTCACAATCTGATTTAGCATCATATGAATGATTGCAACTTGTTGAGATTATATAGCGAGATTATATAGCGAGTTCTTTCAATTTATTCATTGAATAAATGCAATCATGCACTTTTTTATTTATTAACAATAATAATTATAATCATATTTTGGTCAACAAAATGTTTGATTGACAACTTGTGACTAGTCAAGTATTTGCATGATTTTGTATGACAATCGCAAATGATAACATTTGTTTCACTATGCCTGAATTTGACTTTTTACTTCATCATATCTCATTGATAACTAGAAAATACTCCTAAATATGTTTTATAATATACTATACTATACTGCACTATACTATACTATACTATTCTATTAAGCTTGTAAGCAATAAACAATCTGTATCCTCATGTTAAAGGAACATAACATTGGTGAAACCATCAGACTTTAAATTAATACTGTCACCAAGTCTTATGAGTACAAATAATAAACTTTTTTTGTTTAATCTTAGAGCAAAACAAGTCAGGAAAATCTTTGGTGATTTCTCTGACTACAAAACTATAACATCATGACTGAATACTAGTAATAAATGTTCATTATCTGCACAAAATACAGCTGACAACGTCATACAAACGTCATACTTAAATGCACAGCCTTATAATAGGAAAATTGCTAACAGGAACTAACACTTAATAATCCCCAATAAGGAACCACATACTATGATGAAAAGGCTTTTAAGTATTACATCAGTTACAAGGTTTTTTATGATAAAATGGTATTTTTCTACAAGGGCACATTATATCTTGATAACGGTTGTATTATCTTTCCAATAAATGGAAACACTGTCTTTATTTTTTTTAACCATTTAGTAAACAACAACCTGCAAAAAACATGTTTACATCAAACAGAGGAAATTTGTCACATATGACTTTTTTGAATGAAAAGGGATCAAGTAACATTGATTTAATCATTCTTAGGATGACTTTTTTTTTTCTTTTAAATTATTTTCAAATACCATTATTAACTTCTTACTCAAACTATATTCAAGTAATACAAGTCATTCTTAATTGAACATTATATTGATGTTATTCAGTTTATAATTATATCTATAAATAATCCTACATAAGTTACAGATCATTTATGTGCCCTATAGTTAAAAATAATGATATACGATTTATGACCTTTATAATTGAAATCAAAAACAATTTATTTAAACAAAACATTAAACTTTATAGTAATTGTAAAATATGAACCTCAGATCTCTTCATACATTCAAAGAATGGTTGTATCATCAGTATCAATATATACCAAGTTCTGATTTTTTTCTCTATGTTGACTCTGTCATGAATTTGGCCATATACTATGTTTTAGATAATGAAATGATGATTTTTATACATTTAGCGCTTATTTAAAAATATGTATATATATACAAAAAAATGTTTAAGAGAAGTTGAAGCACTGTACAGAAAATAACTACTAACAAATTTTAGGGTTAGGGTAAATGTCTTCAATAATTTTCTAGTTAATGGCAGTAAAATCATTTACAATAGAGGTCCGGGGCTCGATCCCCGGTCAGGGAATTTTCTTGTGGCCTTTCACATGGACGCTCAGTACTGATGCATTTGACCCAGGAAGAGGAATTAAGAATGTTTCAAATAATATGTTAGCTTCCTACCCAATCAAGCTAAAATAAAATGGTATAAACTTTCATTTTTTATTTCAAAATGTGTTGTTGAAAAAAGTAACATAGTCCTTTGTATGAGCCCCTCATTGCAAAAGCTAGCTTTGACTGTAAAAAGGGTTTTCGATTTAAAGGCACAAAAAGTACTCTCTAGAAGCAACAGAAAGATACAACTTTAAAGCTATTTTGTAGTAATTGCACTTCATTAGATATATTTCTATATTTGGAAATATGTGTATGAAATAGATATCATAAAATACTGTTGTGATGTTGAAGTGTTTGCTAATTAGTATCCATAGCAATATACTATATATAGATACTTTATGTTCATTTTTGAATACGGTATTCTACACAAAAGTGTCACTTTCTTTAAATTTGCACAGGCAAAGTCTTGGAAATTTGCATACATGATGTAACAAGAGGGCCAAAATGGCCCTATATCGCTCACCTGATTAAAATGACCAACCAGTCAGTGGTTATTAAATATGTTGCCTGCTTAGAAAGTAGGTGTTTGCTGAGTAATTTTATGGTTGATAAGGAGGTATGTTATATTGTAAACGTGTAACAGATTAAATCAGACACCATTGCAAAAGGTGGTATTCAGATTCAACCATACATGTGTACAAGTTTGTTATTCTATAATGCCTCCCAAATTCAACTTCATGAGTGTGTTAACACATTTGTAGTGTATATAATCATTTCCAATCAAAGCAACAAAAAGAGTATTACTTTTGCTTAGGTGAGCTAAAAAACAAAAACATGGTTAAAAAAAAGCTTGTAATCCTAATTCTGCCCAATTAGGGGTGAATATATCCAATAGAATGGCAGTAATTTTGCAAATGTTTTGTACATTTATTTTGGTGAACTGGGGCCGGTAGACAAAAAATAAACTTAAACTCAAAGCTGGTCAAAGAGTTATTAGGTTCCGTTTATCAAATAAATAGGCCAATACAGCAGACACCCCAGGCCTATTTGATAAATACACACTAATAACCTTTAACATTACCTAAAAGATTATCATCATGTAAACCCTAATAAAAAGTAGAAAACAAGCCTGCCTGTGACACTGATGAGCACATGGACACTTCGTGGATCAATCTTCTTCACATGGTAGCCTGGCAGTGGAAGACGAATGACTGGTGAAGCGTGAAATTTACGCCGTAGTGGTTCAAGGACAATCACTGGGGACACATATGTGTCACTCCCCATGTGGCTGTGGACCACTGATTCGTCTGTGTTCGATACCTGTGTAATAAGTTCAGTGTAATGTGACCAAAATATGTTTTTGCAAGCAATTGTGCAATCATGTAAAACAATATTTTGGTTCATTTGTGCTCCGACAACCGATCTTTAATAGTAGATAACTAATGATATTTACAAGTGGTAAATAAATGTTTGCGTTCTCTGATTTTGTCAATATTTAAATTAATAAATATATTGATCAAGTCTACAATACTGCCTGCTCATGCTCAATAGTACTGTCAATATCACATATTGACAACTTTTTTGTCAATATTAATGAGAGTGGATGAGTCTACAAATAAAATAATACCAAATATCCACAGAAGATGGAATACTGGTAAACAATGGTTTGAAAAAAAACTTCCTTTTAAAGCCTACATTGTAATGATCTTACCCAAACTACATAATTCCAACCTACCTGTATGGAAACCCTGCAGAAGTTCATCCTGCCGACTGCGAATGTTCCAACAGGCATCTCACATCTGATCTCTGGGTGCTGGGTGGCCTCCAAGGTCCCGCCATCTGGTGTAAGGAAGCGGATAGCCTGTATGTCAATCTCATTATACTCCATTCTCCTCTCACACAGGCTTGGTGGTCACTCCTGGTGTCCTCGCAAATATAATTGCTGCAAAAATAAAAAAAAAGGAAATAGATACTAATTGATAGTATAATTGACTTTATTTATGTTTAGATTAGTATGGCAAATAGTCCTTTATTTATTCCGTGTGAACTGATGTCAGCTAGAGCAATAGAGCCATCACAGGAATGATAAGGCCCCGAATGATAGCATATAAGTAAAGGGGTGCATTTTTAAGGCGGGTTCATTATACTGTATATAACAAAGAATCTGTCAATTGTCATCAACTATTCAGAATTTCTATAGAGTATACATAGGTCCAAAAATCTGACAATATTTAAGCATGAATTACATAACTTGTCCCAAAAGCTTATTATAACTTTGAGCAAGTATGGAAAGTTTGAACTTAATTACGTTTTTTAAGTTTTTGACAAATCCATAAAAATTATCATAAATTCTAGTTATACAAAGGGCCATAAATCTGACAATTTTTGAGCATTTGTTACATTACGTGTCACAAAAGTGCACATTTTGCAAGTGTGAGGAATTTATCCTGAATTATGATAAGTTATTAACAAACTAGAAGTGCCCCAATGCGACGAAACCAGGTTTTTGTTATGGGCAATCAGAAATTATAGCCAATTACTTTGTTGTATGATCAAGTTCAATCTGCAGCTTCATATAAGCTATATTCACACTAAGTTTCATCAATATCTATCAATGCTAACTAAAGTTATTGGGCAGAAACCATTTTTCTATTTTTAGTAACAGGGACCTTGACCCCACCCCCCTCAAAAGAAATTCCAAGCTTGCTCTTCACATAAGCTACTAGTACCTACACACAAAATTTCGTCAATATCTATCAATCCTAACTAAAGTTATTGGGCAGAAACCATTTTTCTATTTTTAGTAACAGTGACCTTGACCTTAGCTCCACCCCCCTCAAAAGCAATCCCAAGCTAGCTCTGTACAAAAGCTACCTACACAACAAGTTTTATCAATATCTATCAATGCTTACTAATGTTATTGGGCGGACACCATTTTTAAATTTTTAGTAACACTGACCTTGACCTTAGCCCCACTCCCCTCAAAAGCAATCCCAAGCTAGTTCTTCACATAAGCTACCCACACACCAAGTTTAATCAATATCTATCAATGCTATCAAAAGTAATTTGGCAAAAAACATTTTTCTGTTTCAAGTAACAGTGACATTGACCGTAGCCCCTCCCCACTCAAAAGCAATCCCAAGCTAGCTCTTCACATGCTACCTACACACCAAGTTTCATCAATATCTGTCAATCCTAACTAAAGTAATTGGGTGGAAACCATTTTTTAATTTTTAGTAACAGTGACCTTGACCTTAGCCCCTCCCCACTTAAAAGCAATTCCAAGCTAGCTCTTCACATAAGCTACATACACACTAAGTTTCATCAATATCTATCAATGCTAACTTATGTTATTGGGCAGAAACCATTTTTCTATTTTTAGTAACAGGCGACCTTGACCTTAGCCCCCCCCCCCCTCAAAAGCAATCCCAAGCTAGCTCGGTACATAAGCTACCTACACACCAAGTTTCATCAATATCGGTCAATGCTAACTAAAGTTATTGGGCAGAAACCATTTTTCTATTTTAAGTAACAGTGACCTTGAACATTTTTTTATTTTAAGTAATAGTGACCTTGACCTTAGCCCCTCCCCACTCAAAAGCAATCCCAAGCTAGCTCTTCACATAAGCAACTTACACACCAAGTTTCGTCAATATCTATCAATGCTAACTAAAGTTATTGGGCAGAAACCATTTTTCTATTTTAAGTAACAGTGACCTTGAACATTTTTTTATTTTAAGTAATAGTGACCTTGACCTTAGCCCCTCCCCACTCAAAAGCAATCCCAAGCTAGCTCTTCACATAAGCAACTTACACACCAAGTTTCGTCAATATCTATCAATGCTAACTAAAGTTATTGGGCAGAAACCATTTTTCTATTTTTAGTAACAGTGACTGACCTTAGCCCCATCCCCCTCAAAAGCAATCCCAAGCTAGCTCTTCACATAAGCTACCTACACACCAAGTTTCAATAATATCTATCAATGCTAACTAAAGTCATTGAACAAAACCAATGTTTGACGCCCGCCCGCCTGCCCGTCTGTCCGCCCGCCCGCCCGCCCAACGACAACCTCATTATAATAACCCGTTTTTCGTTGAAAACCTGGTTAAAAACATAAAAAAAGTTGATGGAAGGATGGACAGGCAGAAAGGAAGACATTCAGACAGACGGAAGGATGAACAGACGGACAGAAGGAAGACAGATGGACAAACAGGGTGATAACTATTGGGCACCTTCAAATTTCTGTGGGGCTCTAATAAAAACTAAATAGCCCTTATAGAACAATCATCATGTCTAATGCTGCTGTAATGGACATACAGTGAGTTTAACCCAAGTATCTTCCAGACATTAAACAGCAATTTCTGGTTCTGTTGAACGCGACAAATACATTTTGTGTAGCAAATGAGCTTCTGTAAAATGGCTGTTTGTCACATCATGCATACATAAAGATTAAAAGCCATCATCATCTGATCATCTATCAATAATTAATCACAAAACCATTCAGAATTTAACAGTTCTTGTCATGCAACCAGCCAACAGTCAGACAATAAAGCGCCCATCAAGTCGTTGGACAAATGTAGTTCCATACCAATTCATCAGCTGAGTTTGCCATTTACACAGTACAGATACAAAGATGATGAAAAACTACAAAAAAGAGCAAAGTACTGTCGTAGTGAGGGCTGAATTTTGAACATTATCATTGATACACTTCATCAACGAAAACCAAATACAATCCATCACTAAAAGACACCCCTGCCCTAAAATAGCCAGTATGCTGGAGGCGTATGATGGATGTCATTACATCATCAATCATTATGCATATTGTTATAAAATTACATCTGATTTTATTATTTGGGGATCTTGAATGTTTGATTTTCATAGTCTTTCAAAAAATTGGTAATGTGGCTGAAATAATAATAATAATTTTTATTTATTGACACGTCATGCCCCTTTCGAACAAAAATGTTTTTGCATTACCACTGTAGGCATAAGAAACTGACTTTACATGAATAGTCATATATGTATGTTTGTCATTTCAGCATATTTAGTTTTTGACATTTTGATTTCTTCTTTGTTTATTAAGCTGACATAAGTTGACATTGAAATAAGTTTTTTCATAACCGCTTTAATATTATGTTAATTGTTTGTTTGTTTGTTGGCCTGTCTTTCATGCATGACAGGCACAGTGGCATCAAGAACAGATGTTCAACATTTATTAAATATAGTTCAAGACTTCTCACTTAACTGAATTTAAATTTATTTCTAACTAACCATTTTGATTGTTGTATGTTATCAGGCCAAATAGATGATCACTTATGATGTTTGACTTATGGACGAGCGTAATGTCATCTACAATCAAAACTCTTGTGTTTCGGTGATTCGATCATGCATAGTATTTAAGGTCAGTTTTACAAAAAAAAACAAATTTTGCATTTTGAAATAATGTATAATCTTGGAAGAACTGCATTGTGGCAAATACTAGCATACTTCTTACAGCACTGTTATAGCACTATGACACTTAATGTCACACAATAATAAGTCAAGTATTTTGCAAAATGGTGCCCACTCATTGGTTCAAAAATGATTTCAACGATTACTTGCATTTGTGTGACATTCCTGACTACTTTAACCCTGTTTTGAAATACTCATAGGCAAAACCGTCCCAACCTACATTATTTTCATAACCTTCAGACACAGGATATTTATAATGCATGGAAATGTTCAGCCCTACATAGGGGTATATATAATGTATGAGTTTACATACTATAAATGTAGAATGTTGTTCTGGAAATTGTTAAAACTATCAGGGTAAAGGAAAGTATTCCCATGAGGATCCTAGATCATAGCATCTAATATAAAGAAAGCCACCGACAATATAGGAATGCACTCTCGCATCAGTCTGTTGATGAAAAATTTATGAGAATGTCTGAAAAGCTGTGACATAAACTGAATGCCAGATTCATCTTTATAGCCCAATAAAGAATTCAAAATACAATCCCATCATAAACGTCATAATTAATGATTATATAAAAATATTTTTATAAAAAAAGGTGCTTGGGCCATTAGCATAATTTGTTATAAAGCAATTTGATGATTATGATTAAAATGAAGAAGATATTTTTATCAATAACAAATATTTTTCATATTAGAATATAATTTTAATTGTGCATTTGTTTATAGGAATATAACTGTAGAGGGGCATAACTCTAGGACGCTTTTAGCCCTAGTTATGTTACACATTATGCATTTTAAGCAAAGGTAATACCCTCAACGATTTATGAGTTTAAGGGCTATTACATGTTAAAGTATTGGCACAATGCCACAATGTCGTCAATACAAGTGGGGGCTATCGAAAGACAATAATATGTTAAAAACAAAAAAGAAAAACTAATGATTGCACAGACTCAGAACCTGACATGCCACACTAACAGATATACAACCTGACCAAAAATAGTTGTTCACAATATTTCATAGGTGCAAACTGGAAAAATAAATTATTGTTGTATTTTTTGACAGTTTTTGGTGAATCTGATTGGTGGAGAGAAAGGTCTACAAATAACCTGTAGACCTTTTCATATATAATAATGTAAACAAACTTTCAAAAAGTATTTTTCACAACACTGTAACATTTTTCAAAATATTTTGGCACAACCCTTCATTGGCACCTAAAGGCTTAAGAAACAGCAGTTCACTATCTAATGTGCGCATTCACGTTTGAACTTAACAGACAAATGAACAGGAAGTGACGTCAGTGTACACCGCTTTAAAGTGCTTCATTTTATAAAGTAACTTAATGTGTACAATATATATTGTCTGTCACTATAAACAAATACAAAATAGACTGGCGTAAATATTTCTCATTGGCTTGTTTTTTGTACAAAAAACAACAATCTATGTTGACTATATGTTTATAATGCATGGCTCGATTTCAATCTTTTTCCTGGATTTAAGTGATATTGACAGTTCAAGATAGATTTTCAAAACTTGCTTTGTTTGCCTTGCACAGCAATATAAGAGGCAGTAATCAATAAGTTGTGGTTGATTGGTGCTATAGATCTGATCAAACCTAGTTTGACTTAACTGTTTGTGCAAACATGGCACCACTTTAATTGCAGGGTTTCTTAAAGCTGCACTCTCACAGATATAGTTTTTACAACTTTTTTATTTTTTGTTTTGGAAAGAGCAAATTTTTGCGTAAATATCTACAAACCGATGATAAAAGATTGCTGACAAAAGATCAGATCGCAGATTTTAATATTTCTGTTCGAAAATTAATGTTTTATGGCTTAAACCATTACTAACAGTTTAAGAAAAATGTATAAAACATAATTTTTTGTTCTTTAATATAAAAATCTGCGATCTAATTTTTTGTCAACAGTCTTACATAACTGGTTTCCATAAATTTTGCAAAAATTAGGTTGCTCCATTGACAAAAAATAAAAAGTTGTCAAAATGTTCAATCTGTGAGAGTGCAGCTTTAATTGGTAAAAGTACAAAACCATTTTGTCAGTATTCTCTCCATATATTTTAGAAGGCATTTTACTTGAACTTAACATCATAGTGCTATGATATTAAGTATTTTCTTTGGAAAGTCTGTGCTCTTTTCCAAAACCATAACTGAGGATGGTGAAAGCTCTTAAAATGGAAATAAAAGAAAGAATTCAAGTTTATATGCAATTTATTTTATTTCTATTATATTTCATGAGAAACAGGAGCGCCACTGAGGCCGAGATGCTCTCGTTAGCCTGTTTTTGTCAGTAAACTGTTGTTCAAGGGGCAAGCATGGATGTGTATAAAGGACCTGTCCACACATGTGCCAATAGTGACTCTTAACACTATGCAATCAAGTTTAAGTACCGTAAACCTTCAACGTTTTAATCCATTGCAAAAGTTTCAGTTTCTATATCTCACTGCAGCATGGCTATGACAACACTTCAACATTAAAAAACAACAGAAAATCTAAAAATAATTTTGAATTGTTCTGCATTTCTAATACAGTCCATGTTGTTTCTGTCAGATCTTTATTGACATGCGTTCCCCTACATGCATTGTTACATTAAGGCCACTAAAATATTTATTACGCTGTCTTATATTACATGCAGCAAGACTGTATCATTACACATGGACGTTCCTGAGAGATGAGGTTTTGTTTCCACACAAACAGAGCAGACATTGATTGAGCTGTTTAGGAGTTTTTTGTAACTGGAGGATGACATGTACATCATATTTCATCACATTCAGCAGATTAAATGCTTTGATCATTATGCGCTAGAACTGGTGGTCAATACTACTAACAGACCAATTAATTGCTTGTTTCATGGGGATCATTTTTAAAGATGCACTCTTACTCCAGAATAAGATTTAGCTAAATTAATAGTATTGTTTTAATATTCCAAAAAGGATGAATAAATGTCAAGAACATTGTCACACAAAGGATACTGAGTTGAATTTGAAAGAAATGAGCATAAAACACAGGATTTCTTTCCTATAAAAATATAAAAGACCACAGTAAATATTTTAGCATTCACGAATCATTTAATATTTTTGCGCTTTCTGCTATTAAATAAAGGTTACGATCTTGTTATCAGTAATTATTTTCCATAATGCATTATTTAGTAAGTAGTTAAAGGTTTATCACTCATAATTTGTGTTTGTTATACATAGGTATGTATTGATTTTGAATAAGAGTGTCACTAATAGTAGTATTAATGGTGATTTGGCAATAGTGTAATTCATAGCCAATTAATACACCAGATGCAAGAAGCAACAAGGAAAATTAGGTAATACTTTTTCAAATTATATGCAGCTGCTAATACTACTACTACTAGTATTACTTTACTGACAACAAGAACAACTGCTAAATTCCCTGCTTCTTCTGCTATAACTGTTACTTTTGATTCATCTAATATTACTACGACAACTTCTACTACTAATAATAATTATGATGATGCTATTACTACTACTTCTACTACTCCTACTTATATTGTTACAACAACAACAACATCTCATACTTTGCTATTTCTACTGCTGCTGCTGATACTATTTTAAATACTTTTATAAGGACAAAAACAAGAACAACTTCTACAACTGCCTTTGCTGCTGCTTCTATTACTGCTTCTTCTGTTTCTTCTTATTCTAATGTTACTTTAACAATGGCTACAAGTACTACTATTTTTTCTAATATAGGTTAAGATACCCAAAGAACAAGAGCTGTCACAGGAACATAACAAATGCCCCCAAAAGACATCATTGGACCAATAGCCGTTTAAGCATTTAGGCCTAAATGGACAAATAGCCTTCAGTATCAAACATAGTTTCATGACGACTATCCCTACCTTCCCATTATGTTTGAAAATATTGATCACTTTTCTCCTAAAAGGTCACTATAACTTTGACCTTTGACCCACTGACTGCATAATCAATGGGGTTCATCTTCAGCAAATGACCAACCTGCCTACCCAGAACGAGGTCCCAGGGCTCCATGAAGTTTGAAAATATTGATTGCTTTTCAGCTTAAGGTCACTATGACATTCACCTTTGACCCACTGACCTCAAAATCAATAGGGTTCATCTAATGGTCATGACCAACCTGCCTACCCAGTACAAGGTCCCAGGGTTATTCAGTTATCGATAGGAAACAGATTTGCAGCTCAAGGTCACCACAACCCTTAACTTCGACACTGACCTCAAAATGTATTACGTTTTATCTGCTGGTCATCACCAATCTGCCTACCAAGTATGACGTCCCTGGGTACCAGCTTTTTTCAAAAATTGATCAGAAAAGATTATTCAGCTAAAATTTGACATGATCTTTTATCCACTGACCTCAAAATCAATAGCAATCATCTAGTGTTTATAACCAACCTATCTTCCAAGTTTGAGGTCTCCGGCCCTTAGGGCCATAAGTTATTGATTGCAAACAGATTTCAGCTCAAAATTCCCATGACCTTGACCTTTGACCCACTGACCTCAAAACCAGGGTTAACTATATGTTCATCTACTGGTCATGACCAACCTTCCCAATAAGTATAAGGACCAAGCTTTCTTCAATTATTGTTTGGATATGGATTTTCAGCTCTATGTCACCATCATCTAGAACTTTGACCCACTGACCTCAAAATCAATAGGATACATAATACTGGCCGTTGGCAACTAGCCTATCCAGTTTAAGATCATTGAGCCCAAGTTTTTTACAGTTATTGATTGGAAATTAATTTTATGCTAGAAGTCACCACAACCTTGACCTTTGACCCACTGACCTCAACTAGATATTGCTTTTTTGAAAGCACTTGTCTCCCCAATTGTGTGGTCATTGCTGAGAATTAATCAATGATGAACATGAAATTTGTACTTTTGGACTGTAGAGGAACCAACAGTGACCTTCAAGTTAGGCCTATTCATCCATATTCAATAGTGAACATCTACTGCATAAGATCAGTGATCTCAAAATCAATAGGGGTCATCTACTAATCATGACCAACATGCATACCAAGTATGAAGTTCCTGGCTCCAAGCGTTCTTTAGTTATTGAGAGGAAACTGTTTTTACCTCAAGGTCACCGTAACCTTGACCTTTGGCCTACTGATCTTAAATTCATATCATGTACCAACAATATGTTATATTAAAAGTATCAAAGTGTGCTTATATTCAAACTGGTACTTGGTCTGGTACCAAATGTGAAGTCATTAGTACTGCAGATTTTGCGCTCAACTTTAACGAACAACATAGTTTGAATGGTGCCATGCAGTATATATATACATGTTTAAAATTATATATATATATACTTACTGAGGAAGAGAAGCAAGTGTTGTTGGTTACTCTTAGAAAATGTAAATGAAGTTTGTATTGTATGAAGTTCCTTGGCGCACGCGTTATTCAATTTTTGATCGGAAACCATTTTTCAGCTCAAGGTCATCATGACCTTGACCTTTGACCTACTGATCACAAAATCAATAGGGGTCATCTACATGACCAACTTCAATACCAAGTATGAAGTTCCTGGGTGCAAGCGTTCTTAAGTTACTGAGCGGTAACCATTTCTTCACCTCAATGGTCACGACAACCTTGACCTTTGACCTACTGATCTCAAAATCAATTGGGGTCATCTACTAGTCATGATCAACTAGCATACCAAGTATGAAGCTCCTAGGTGCAAGCGTTCTTTATTTATTGAGCGGAAACAAAATGTGACACACAGACTGACGGACCGACTGACTGAATGACTGACTGACAGACGGACTGATTACAAAATCAATCGGGGTTATCTACTAGTCATGACCAACTAGCAAACCATGTATGAAGTTCCGGGTTACAAGCGTTCTTTATTTATTGAGCGGAAACTAAATGTGACTTACAGACTGACGGACTGACTGACTGACTGATTACAAAATCACTAGGGGTCATCTACTAGTCATGACCAGCTTACATACCTAGTATGAAGTTCCTTGGATCAAGCGTTCTTGAGTTACTGAGCGGTAACCGTTTCTTCACCTCAAGGTGATGGGGACCTTGACCTTTGACCTACTGATCTCAAAATCAATTGGGGTTTATCTACTAAGTGTCTTTATTTATTGAGCAGAAAACATTTTTAAGCTAAAGGTCACCGCCAACATATTGTTTTTTACCTGAAGGTAACCACGACCTTGACCTTGACCTTTTGATCTCCAGATCAATCAGGGTCATCTACTGGTCATGACAAACTAGCGAACCAAGTATGAAGTTCCGGGTTACAAGCGTTCTTTATTTATTGTGCAGAAACTTAATGCGACATACAGACTGACGGACTGACTGACTGACTGATCACAAAATCACTAGGGGTCATCTACTAGTCATGACCAGCTTGCATTCCAAGTATGAAGTTCCTTGGAGCAAGGGTTCTTGAGTTACTGAGGGGTAACCGTTTCTTTACCTCAAGGTCATGGCAACCTTGACCTTCAACCTACTGATCTCAATATCAATAGGGTTTATCTATTAGTCATGACCAACTAGCTTACCAAGTATGAAGTTCCTGGGTGCAAGTGTTCTTGAGTTGTTAAGCGGAAACTGTTTCTTCACCTTAAGGTCACAGTGACCTTGAACTTTGATCTACTGATCTCAAAATCAATAGGAGTCATCTACTAGTCATCAACAACTAGCATACCAAGTTTGAGCTCCTGGGTACAAGTGTCTTTAGTTATTGAGCAGAAAACATTTTTAAGCTTAAGGTCACCACCAACATATTGTTTTTTACCTGAAGGTAACCGCGACCTTGACCTTTTGATCTCCAAATCAATAGGGGTCATCTACTAGTCATGAACAAATTACATACCAAGTATGAAATTCCTGGACCCAAAGGATCTTTAGTTATTGAGCGGAAACCGTATTTTCACATCAACTAGCGATCTTGACCTTTGACCTACTGATCACAAAATCAATAAGGGTCAATCACTAGTCCTGACCAACCAGCATACCAAGTATGAAGTTCCTGGGTCTAAGCGTTCTATAGTTATTGTGCAGAAATGAAGTGTGACGTACAGACTGACGGACTGACTGATGGACAGGGGAATAAACAATAACAATAAAATGCCCTTTGGGGCATAAAAATTACACTATTTTGTGACTTCTGCCATGAATAGTGTTCATCTTTTTGATAAACACATACACATTACAATTGTCTCCCAAACTGGTTGACTCAAACAACACATGTAACTTTGTGCAAATAACACCCATTTAAGCAAATCAATCCTATTTCGTATTTCCAGGAAACTGCTCAGCCTGTATCATGAAACTGATAAGAAATTTTCTGGTGACAATTCTATTTTCCAGCTCTACTAAGATAAGGTTTCATTTTCCTTGACAGAGACTGTAATGGACTGTCAATTTAAAGTTCTAGTTACAGAAAAGCAAAGGTCACATTTAAAGAAACATAGTCATGTTGTTTAATATGTACTTATATATCAGTTTGAAAGTATAAGACTTAAGCACTATAATAGTGACCATTTTGTTGATAATAAAATATATTTAAAAAGGTAATGTATGCTGATAGTGGAGACTAAAGAATATTTGAAAAGCTTATAACATTATTCCACCAGATGTTCAACATATGACCATTGTATGACATGAAGCTCAAGAAGCAGGGTACAACAAATCAAATATTAACGACCATGGAATAACTTCAAGTTTGGTGGAATGGTCAAGTTCATTTATACACAATAAAGACTGTTTTACCTGTAAATGTCTGAAGTATCAAAAGGTTGTTTAAGCCATCACTAAAGCCTTTACATAGCTTAAATCAGACCGATTTAACACATTAATGTTGGAAAATCCAGTGCAAAAAACATCCTTTAATGCAAACTACAATCTTTAAATAAATCTACAAGTATGAATCAGCATAAGAGCAGATATCAGCACTAGAGCAACAATCTGGTGTGCTGCTCCGAGCCAATTCTCCCAACAGTGAGCCCTAATGATCGTGCATTGATTGGTTACACAGCCATCTTCATGATTCAGGCAGCATTATTTGTTTGCGATTATCATTCCTCCCCAAGGAATTCCCTAGTATTTGTCACAGGATGTAAGTTCAATATTTTAACCATAGCCAATCTCATTTAGTGACTCGATGCCTCATGTTTGCTCATGGTGCCATTTCAATACATTAGCTGCCTCGACACACTGTGCCGGTACTTAAATGCTTCACTGATACACTCAAGTAATAGTATTGGCTTCCCAACACTTTTTACTGTACAATTAAAAGGAACCGTCTAGGGAAATACCATCATTAACTTAAGCATCAACAAGTTACCAAGAGCAGTAAATTGATGAGAATAGAGGAATGGAGTCCCAAATTAATGCTTAAGCACTGATTTCCCCTCTTAAATGTTACAGTTTATTTCTAAGGCAACCAATGCTCTACTTCAAACTCCAGAAACTTGCAGTAACCAGTCATTGTTTCATATTCAGTATTAAAAAGCACTTGACACAAACAGTTACAAATCAAACAAATATTTTTTTTTCAAATACAATGTTATTTCATTCCTAACCAAGTAACTAGGTTAAACTACTATAATTATTATTGGAGTTATAAATATAAATGCCAAATTAGGCTAAAACTTCAAATGCAAACGTTGGGCTCAGTGGCATAGACCTTCTTATTTGTCGAAAAGTAAAGCTAAAAATAAAGATTGGAATTTTGTTCTTACCAAAAGCAAATATTCCATACCACTCAAATTTTAAATACAATTTTGGACAAATTTAAAATAATATTTTCAAAAAGAGTATTGCTGGAAGCGATGAATGCTCTCCATACAACCATTTTCTTTGAAAAGGTAGAAATTGTAATACAATGGTGAATGTTAATTGGTTTTACCAACATACACAAGTTGGAAAAATAATCATAACATGGAAAGATAGGGGCAGGTTTGAGCATATAATTTTAAAGTAAATCTCAAGCAATGAAATAACAAGAGATGTTTCTCAAACATTAAGCCCCCCTGAGCGCAATGCTGTCAGGATTATTTGGATGAATGAAATATGCATGGACTGAAATGACAGCCGATTTGTCATTGACATTGGATGCCTTTAAGGCAGTTTTAAGATTATGACCATTCAAAGTGTGAGAATAGAACGCACAGTTTTTAATCATGTTCAGATAATGACTGATATTTGCAGATACAAATGTATCCTCTTAACAGCAGGGATTAGTAAAAATGACATAAAGTATAATGATGAATACAAGTTATGACCTTGACCTTTGACCTAAAAATCCATAGGGGTAAACAACAGATCACCCAAAACCTAAAGGTCAAGTTTGAGGGCAATGGGTGCAGGCATTGTCGAGTTATTACACGGACAAGCTTTTTGTGTTCAAGGTCACTATGACTTTGACCCGACAGACAAACATTTTCCCAACAAAACACGGTCATCTACTGGTCAGGCCCAACCTCCAAGTCAAATTTGAGGGCCATGGGTGCAGGCATTGGCGAGTTATCACTCGAACAAGCTTTGACAACCTTTTACCATTAAAGGTCACTGTGACATTGACCTTTGACCCGATGACCCCCAAAATCAATAAGGTTCATCTACTCTTCAGGCCCAACCTTCATGTCAAGTTTGACGACCGTACGTCCAGGATTTGTCAAGTTATCACTGGGACAAGCTTTGGTCTAACGACGGACCGACCAACATGTGCAAAGCAATATACCCCTCTTCTTCGCAGGGGGGCATAAAAAAGCAGCAATTGAAATTCACAAATATCAGTAGAAGAGGACCCTTGCTTGAAAGCATAAATAAGGACGCTTAAACGTTTAATAATGTCATTGCTATCTATCTATATACCAAGTTTCATTTGAATCACTTAAGAACATTCCAAGATATGGCCCGATCATGCATTAGTTATGGAAATAACTAAATAAATATCAAAGGGTAGAATTATTACTCTTTGATGCTACACTTCCTGACGTTGCCATTTATTTCAATACCAAGTTTCATTTAAATCCCTCAAGTACATTCCATTTTATGACCTGGACAAGCACCCATACATGAAGGGGTCATTTCAATCACTTTAAAATTTTTCAAGATATGGTCCAGACAAGCACCAATTATGAAACATGGTTAATGGGAGATAACTTAATAAATATGCATGATCGTATTAAGGAAATGGTTAAAGGGAGATAGTTTAATAAATATGCATGATAAGATAATGGTTCTTGTGCGCTACAATTTCTCTCATTACCATATATCTATATACCAATATATCAAGTTTTATTTCAATGCCATCTTTTTAAAGTTATTCTCCGGACAAGGGTGTGAGCAGATGGAAGGAAGGACAGAGGGGTGACTTTTACTCTCCCTTTCGGTTGCATCAAAATCATGCGCAGGCCCTGGCCTCAAGTACCTACACCTTTGCCTGACGCGCCTGAAGCGTGACATGTTTCAACTGAGCTGTGTGAAATATGTCTTCATATGTCAAAGAAAGCATCAACATAGCTAATGATTAATGTGCTGGGACCTGCTCATGGGAAGTAATTTCACAGATATTTATGGTTGACACTGCAGGCTGTGAATATATTGGTGGAATGGAAATACAGTCGAAACTCGATGGCTCGATATTCTAGGGACCGGCCAAAGTACTTCGAGCCTCGAGAATATCAAGCCAAGAGGGATTGCTTACAGAATGTTATTTTTTCATTTGTTACATAAAGTCTAATTTACCTTGTTTGTTATTGGCTACGCTATCTCCGCAAGAGAAGGAAGAGTATTTATTGGGCATAGTTACGCACCCTAAATTTTGTAATATGACTTATTCGATTATTAGAAAATATCATTTTATTTTTTATTTATAATAAAAATACATTTAGGCGAAAACAAGCAATTGTAAACAGTGGGTTACACAAATATAGCTTAAAAGTTATATCAAAATGCATAGTAATTTAGGGATGGATAACAATTAGAGACAGAACTTAAAGTGATGGCATGTTTATTCAAACTGTTAAACCATTTAAATTCGATAATAATATCAGTCAAGAAATTTTAATCGATTAGCGCCTTGTGCTAAATGAAGCCAATCAGACAAATCAAGGTGTGAGATTCTTAACTGAACCCGCGAAAATGACATCGACCCAAGCATACAAATCAAAGTGTGAAATTCTTGTTTGGGACCGCGAAAACGACTTCGAGCGTGGAGAAATATCGACCCTCAAGATATCGAGCCATCCGATCGAAATTTATATGAACAAAGAGTAAATAAAAATCGGTCCTTTTAATTTGGTTCGAGCCAACGAGGATATCGAGCCATGATATATCGAGCCAACGAGTTTCGACCGTATTGGAAATCATCATAGCCCCTCTGGCTCAAACACTACTTTTTAGAAAATATATGCCTTATATGAAACCTTAGCATGATGTGATATTTCTAGCAATTATATTAAACCTTAGCATGATGTGATATTTCTAGCAATTATATTAAACCTTAGCATGATGTGATATTTCTAGCAATTATATGAAACCTTAGCATGATGTGATATTTCTAGCAAATATATTAAACCTTAGCATGATGTGATATTTCTAGCAATTATATTAAACCTTAGCATGATGTGATATTTCTAGCAATTATATTAAACCATAGCATGATGTGATATTTCTAGCAATTATATTAAACCTTAGCATGATGTGATATTTCTAGCAATTATATTAAACCTTAGCATGATGTGATATTTCTAGCAATTATATTAAACCTTAGCATGATGTGATATTTCTAGCAATTATATTAAACCTTAGCATGATGTGGTATTTCTAGCAATTATAGCATTTTACAACAGCACAGTAATCAGATGCCAATGACTGTTCCTTTTTCTTTGTCAATCAAGGTGCAAAACCTGATAAGTATTACAGCAGGAGTTATGGGCCTTGCTAAACATGTGTCCAGTCACTGGTGACATAAGTACCAAGTTCCAAGTGAATAAGTGAATATCTTGAACTTTTAACACATGAGGCCAATGTTTAAGTTTTCACATGATGACAATTACACCAAGGCAATGACAATAGCATTACCTTTTCTTCATTTAACATATTAGCTTAATCTACTGTTTGTACTTGTGAATGGACATTTTCATTATCATCATAAAAATAGTTAACGATTAATGCACTCATATAAATAGTTCACAATTAATGCACTCAAATATAATAGTTCAAGATTAATGCACTTCTATAAATAGTTCATTATTAATGCACTCCTATAAATAGTTCAAAGTTAATGCACTTCTATAAATAGTTCACAGTTAATGCACTCCTATAAATAGTTCACAATTAATGCACTCATATAAATAGTTCACAATTAATGCACTCCTATAGTTCACGATTAATGCACTCCTATAAATAGTTCACAATTAATGCACTCAAATAAATAGTTCAAGATTAATGCACTTCTATAAATAGTTCACCAGTAATGCACTCCTATAAATAGTTCACAATGCACTCATATTGATTATATAATTAAATAAATAGTTCACAATTAATGCACTCATATAAATAGTTCACGATTAATGCACTCTTATGAGGTAATACTTGTAGATATATTATCAATATTTTACAGGACTTGCATGTTAAACTTTGAAAATGTGCATACCATTGGCAAACCATCAAAATACCTATATACATGGACCAAAGGGGAATGTTTTCATGGCTAATGGCAATGCATCCTGTCATTGATTTTGAAATGACAGATGCAGCAGCTTCAACTATTAGTGAGGACCCAGACCAACAGTTTGACAATGGCTCTGCTAGGGTGAAATCAATGGGATGTCATGTTTAAGAGCTTACCAGGAAGGAAGCTATCCCACATAACGTTGAGAGGCTCATCTCAGCCACTGATATGATGAGTCTCCTGCAGCTAAATGTCCCTCCATGTATCAGTAGCATGCAGCTTCCAAGTCATAGTAATGATTATGTAAATGAAGCATAATATAGAGGAAACAATATATCAGCAAAGCAATTGACTAGACACATTGTTCAATATTTGACACTGGTCCAACTAAGAGATTTAAAACAAAGTCCATGTTTTAGAAATAGAAGATCATATCAAATATTCAACATTGAGTTTAAAAGGAAGAACAAAATCTACCTATTATCAATTCTATAAAGGCTTTGTGTAATTGAAATATAAAGCATAGACAGAATGGCAACCTTTACAAAACATTTCATTTTACTGATAATCCTACGTTCTCGGATGATTTGGAAGCACAAGTTTCACAACAAGCAAAACAAACATCACTCATGCTGATTAAATGTGTGCAGTAATATAATAGCTCACTCTGAAGATGTAGGGTGCAAAAACACATCAATCTACCAACTGTTTGTCATAAATCTTGGATGTCAGAAAATCATTGCAAAAGGAATTACTTCTTGGTTGACCTAAACAGTTGATATATATCAATTGTAAGAAATACATCACATCTCAAATTAGTCTGGACATTTATCTACTGAATTTGAAATATTTCAAGGAAGAGTTAATGTTGATTCCAAAATACACTCTTTCAAGTTATCATTTTATTGATTTCATGTACAAAATAATTTTAACACACATCTTCGTATCCATATCAAAGAACACATTTATATTTATTGACATGCAGTAATAGAGTTTCATTGTACATTTCTGGTAAAGAAGCCCTTGATAATATGATGACGATCCATATTATGTCCATTGACTAAAATGTTGGTGATCACAAGTATGAAACACAATGCCATTTACTGTCCACCTGACTCCAAATCCTTTACATTAGAAGTTTCTGAGACCAGTTTAAACTTGGCATGAACAGGTGTGGGGAAAATATTGTAGAAGTTTTTGTAAATGTTGAGCCCATCCTTCACCCGCTGGTACAGTGGACTGTCTGGGTAGGGCTGAAGTTTCTCTGAGGAGATGCACAGGATGCCGTCAGTCAGTGCAAACAGTGTGTTGTTCCTCTGAATGCCCACCTGAAATAATATATGGCTAACATAAGTGTGTTTATTATTCAGGGATGTGATTGAGGGCTGACAACGCTTTGGCAATAGGTTTGAGGTCCCCAATGTGGATGAAGCACAATGATTTTGAAGCAAAACTGGCTATTTAGAAGCCCTTTTGAAGACTCTTCTGTCTTCAAATTTAAAGCAAACTGGACTGTAAGTATACATACCAAATGAAGTAACAACCATAGGCAACCATTTAAAAAAAAATATCATTAAAACAAAATATATTTTTTCATTATAATTTTTGGGTCTCTGGAGCCATAACATCATAGAAATCTGCAAATCAGCAGACACATCCCTACGATTTCTTAAACTTCAGATAGCTGAACAGTCTATAAGACCATCAATATGTGACTTTTTGTGATATGAAATACATAGAAATAATTACTGTGCTAAATTATATAAAACCTCAGTATGATGATTTTTTAAAGCAATTCTGTGCCATTTAAAAAAAAACCTCACATTTTCTCCTGGGTAATACTGGAGACCATACTGTGTGTGTATCACGTCTCCTTTATAGACAAATTCACCATCTTTTTTCCATGGCCGCCTGTGTTTCCCGGCTGTTTTTGTTTTCTGGTTCCTCGTAGAGCCCCCTGACTTGGTCTTCTTACCTCGCGTAACCTCACAAACTACGCAAGGTAAAACATTCCGACCTAAAGTTGAAAGGAAAAAAAAGACACATAACTTTTGTTTTAATTGTTAATGAGATGAGAATAAATTGTATTTCGATAGATGTGATTTTGTAACAACTTTTTACAGGCAAATTTCCTTAATCAAATTATTGCTAAGACTTTCACTGAAGTTTCAGCCTTTTGCAGATCATTGTCTATAGTGCATTTAATTGTCTGCAATTAAATATGGACAAACACCTTGGCCTCCTCAAAATAGAAGATTGTTTGGGGAAACAAAAAAACAGATCTCTTGTCCCAGGCTTTCCTCAAAGATATAGAGCAAATTGTGGGTGTCTGTCAATGAGGTGCACACTTGACACAAGAGAGAGGATAATTGAATGGATTGGATATGACAGTGTATCAGACAGTTTCAGTTATTTTAAAACCTGGTGCACTGAATCATCTCATTCGCTTGGTAGTCAAAAAGTCATATTCTCACAGCAGTCAACAATCGGACTTGGGAAGAAATTCCCCATAAATGAGACTATTCTTTATAAAAGGACGTATATCAAGCATTTTGTATCTTATATGGTTTATACAGTTATAAATAAGTCAGGCATGAGTCAAGTCAATTGCTTATCCCCACCACATAACATGGAAGTGAAAAGGCTACCGCTTTTGATAATGATTTCCTGTTCTGCAACATTGAACTTGACTTTGGGCTGGCTTGTCTGGAGTGGATAGTCTACCCGTTGCTTTAAGAAGGTGAATATAAACATGGGTTGCCTTTGATTATGACCATTCAAAGTGTGAGGATAGAAGTTACAGTTTTGTTTATTATCATGTTCAGATGATGACTGATATTTGCAGATAAACATGTATCCTCTTAGCAGCAGGGAATAAGTAAATATGAGTACTTTTAATAACAAATATGAGTTCTGACCTTGACCTTTGACTTTTATGACCTCAAAACCCATAGGGGTATCTTCTGGTCAGCCCCAACCTAAATGTCAAGTTTGAGGGCCATGGGTGCAGGCATTGTCGATTTATCACACAGACAAGCTTTTTGTGTTCAAGGTCTCTGAAAGGTTGACCTTTGACCCCTAAAATCAATAGGGGTCATCTTCTGGTCAGGCCCAACCTCCAAGCCAAATTTTAGGGCCGTTGGTGCAGGCATTGTCGAGTTATCACTCGGACAACCTTTTAGCATTCAAGGTCACTTTGATCAGATGACACCTTAAATCAATAGGGGTCATCTACTGGTCAGGCCCAGTCTCAATGTCAAGTTTGATGTCCAGGCATTGTTGAGTTATCTCTTGTAAATGCTTTGACATCCATTTCCCATTTAAAGTCTCTGTGACCTTGACCATTGACCGGATGACCCCTAAAAATAGGGACCATCTCCTGGTCAGGCCAAACCTTCATGTCAAGTTTGATGACAATAGGTCCAGGAATTATTAAGTTATCACTCGGACAAACTTTGGTCTACCGACGGACTGACCAACCTACCTACTGATATGTGTAAAACAATATACCCCTCTTCTTTGAAAGGGGGAATAAGAATGGACGACACTTTTATGACAGTAAGTACCAGGTATATATAATCATAAATGGCATGCAAGGCATACTTATTCATTGTTATCATTTATATTTGCTTTCTCAATCCATTATTCAGCACACACACACACACCTAGGTGAAATGCTAAATAACTCACTTTAAAATGAAACCAATCAATGTCTTAATGGAAATTTAGAGATGGTTTTCATCAGAGGCTTTCTGAATGATTAAATCAAAACTCCTTTGGCAATCCCATGGGCAGACAGGCATGAAATGAATTGCCTTATCCAGCTAATGGGTAATAACTTTTTTTTAAAGAAAATAAAGAGTTTGTTATATGTCAATTGGCAATGCATTCTGGTTTCATAACCTTTTTGCAGTTCTCTTGTATACAGTGGTAGCAAGTTGTTCGAGTCTCTAGAAAAATAACAGATCCTGCCATGAAGAAGACCAACTTTTCAATTTAAACTTCAAACAACTTGCTATTGAGTTTATGTGACTTTTAGGAGCAAAATTTCACCCTATAATTAATAGCACAAATAGGTTTGAATGCAATCTTAGACTCTTAAAAGGCTATAAACCCAGAAGCTTCATTAAAGGGCTTTGAACAGTGGCAACAACTTTGAAATAATGCTGATTAACAACTTTGTTTACATTTTGATGTTTGAATTTCCTTTCGAAAAAAAATAGACAATAGAAAATATTTCTGAATACTGGAAATAGTTATTAAACAAGATGACAGAACACGCTTATAATGGACAGTAAAGGCCAAACAGGAATGTCTTTAAAAATAAAACCCCCATAGAAATTGTCGAGAAATTGCATTGATTTTGTTGAAGATTATCCTGAACTTGACAAGAATGACTGACTTTTATCTCAATAATTTCCATGCCGGTTTTATTTTTATGTTTACAAAGCTGAACGCTGTTCCACCTGGACACGCTTGTCTTTTCCACAAAAGTTCTGGTATCTGTGTCTGGGTTTTATTTATAGCTTCATATACCAGTACTTGATTTTTTCTTTATTTTGGAAAAAATTGTCATTTTTTTGCAATTGGGAAGTAACCTTATTTTGCTCCTATAAGGTGAAATAGCCCTGAAGGGAAGACATCAGGTTTTTAATGTTTGGTATTAACCGACTTGAACTTTGAAGTTGCTCATCGAAAACATTAAGTATCTTTACTGAAAAGCTCAGCTTTGACAAATTGTTTAGTAAATAAATGACGAGTGGACCAGTTTGTCATTGAGCGATACTATAGTTCATTAAAGCCTACATGTTTATGCTCTTGCTGGAAAGCTCAGCTATCCTGTGAGCCATAGTAAGTTGCAACCCCATCTTTCAGAAAAAGCTCTGCTTTCCTGTTTGACAGAGTTGGAGTGTACTTATAGCTAGAGTGCTTGCAGTCATCAAGAAAAGGATTGAGCCTTCCTTACTGTAATGACATTGTATAGACCGAGAAATCTTGGTTATCTGATATTTCATAATTGTTAAGCGTTCTAATTTTAAAACGTTCAACTCTGTGTCTCAGCCAAGAAAGCCCAGTTTTCTGTTAGTTCAAAGAGATCATTGATATAGCAGTAGATTGGGAGGTTTGTAATACATAATTAATATATCGATCAAAGGCAAGAAGCTGCAAGGAAAGTTATTTATACAAAACTTCTATATAATTATTTTGTGATTATTTATTTTAAGCTCAATCAAATCATTTGTACACAATCAAAAGGTTAAGTGAACTTGAGGAAAATTATTATAAAAGTTTCATCTTTTGTCATTCATGAAACTTTAAAAGAGTTCTGCCATACTGGTAAGTTTGATAAAATAGTGTACAGCCGCTTGGTAGTCTAAAATAATAGACGTGTTATACGGGATTCTTCCAATCCCTAACGTCTAAACGGGAATGTGCAAAAAACGGGGGTGTTTTAAAAATATTGAAATTGTTTTAAGTGACGTATTTTATGGTTGAAATTGATCATAAAGAGTTATATTCATATTTTACCATGTAAGTGAAATGTTATTTTGCACTAAACAAGCATTTAGTGCATTAAAACGAGTTGTTTACCTTTCCAATAAAACGAAAGCTGACTGACACAGACAACAATTATGCGAAGGGGAACAACTCGATACAATTGTAATAGCTCGGCCTCCTCCGACAAAGCTTCGAGATAGACCTTGTTATACAATCGTAACAACTCGGCCATGGCCGAAATGTTCCGAGCGATTTAAAACTGTGCCCTAAAGCCTTGCAGGTGCCCTTCATGTATATATCGTTATGTTTTGACAGAATGAAATGAAAAAAAGCCGTCAAACTCATAATTATAAGTTGGATATTTATTTTTTTGTGTACGGAACTAATATAAAATAACATTATCTGGTAATATTTCTTATTTTTATGATATTTTATAGACGCTATATGCTTTAACCCGGAATCCTGATCGGAACAACTACCCACTTTTGATACTAATCAATTTGTACGTGAAGGATTTGCCATATCAAAAATCTAAAAAAAATCCGTCAACGTACAATTATTTGGACTAAGCCGCTTCGTACAGTACACTTCGAACACGTTACACAATAATTCATTAAGAGCTATATTTCATATTATTCAATAGAATAATGCGTGTGTTTGTGTGTAATACTCTGTTTTTGTTGTTATTATTCTTTATAATTTCTGTTTTCAATTCTATATCCGAATAACCTTTACTCCGAATGTAAAGAAAGAACTTGCATCATTATCTCCCTTGTTTTACCAGAATCAATTATATCCATTTAGAACGAAATCAGTACACAAACATGGCAAATGATTGGGTTATCTATAACACTTTTTCATACAAATGTTTGTTATGGTGCCTGTCATCAATATACCTGAATATGTCTTTGAGAACTGTAAAATTTTATTAGAAATTGCCCTTGCAAATGACAAGGGCGCGGCCATCTTGGTTTGTTAACACGGCGGCATCCGCCAAAAAAACTGAAATCATAGATATACCGTGCATTATGAATTAAACATATTTATTTCCAAACTGTGTCCGCGTACTGAAAATTTTAAATTAAAAAATCATTCTTTTGTTTCATTGTTTATAAATTTACGGAACAAACAAACCGGCGCATAAATACACCAACTGCCAAATTTGGCGGTAATTTTAAAACGAAAGTGAAAGTTGCTACTGACATGTATGGTAAGTTTGTTCTGTTAATATTCGAGATACATGTATGTTATACCTTACTTACTGATGAAGCTCGCAACACTCTAGGTCAGAATCAAGCTTCATATAGAAGAAGTAAATAGCTTGTAAAAAGGCTGAGGGTTGTAGGTATATAATCGCCTTTAGCCCTTGTACCAGAAGCAACACAATTAGTTCTGGCTTCCATAACTTTAATGTTGATATATTTTTTTTTTTTATGTTTACAATAACGTGTTCGCTGAAGTTCTTTAGCTACAACACAATATGATCGAAATTCCAACTTGGCTAGTAGAAAAAATAACATTGCAGGTTGTATTTGCCAGATATTCACGTTAAAGTTGAAACACATTTTACCATGACAATACACATGGGTGAACCATGGACTTCCTATGAAAAAGGTCTTCTTTTTTTTAATTTATGCCCATTAATGACAAATGTGGGACATGTTTTGTTCTATCAATGTAATTAAATTTTGATGTAGTAAATTAAATTGCAAGGTCCCATTGTTTCGGTTTTAAGCAGGTATTGTCAGTCAGTGTCCATGACCATGAAGAGTCGGGAGCGAGACAAATCGGCCCCTTACCAAATCGGCCGATAAGTGTCTTTAATTTGTTAATGTTCTTCACAGTTGATTAAAGAATATTTGAGTATATAAACAACGTCTCAATTCAAGTATATATATTAAATTGTTTCTAAAGACAGGTACCATTTCTTTTAAATTACCGTGATGCTCTTAATTTATCATGTATTAAAAGATCTATATTAGCGGGGTTCTTTGGTGGGTTTTATTTTACCATTATAAATAATAATAACTAACAGTTATATATATAATGATTAAATCTGATGTACAGCTTAGTTGATGTTAAGTTTAAATGTTTATGTCTCACATTGGCACGTGCTGTTGTCATAGTTGCATTGGTACATTATAAAACACACGCGGGTCTGACATGGTATTATTAAAATTGAAAGATCTATATTAACGGGGTTATTTCGTGGTTTCATTTAATATTATAAATAATAATAATAACGTGATGAAATCTGATGATCAGTTTAGTTGAAGTTTAATTTTAAGGTTATTATAGTATCAATAAATCTAAGATAATACATGATTAAATTATATAAAGCTACGTGGCCACATTTTCAAATTCTAATGATTAAATTTGATAAACTGCTTTTCCATATATATAAGCCTTTATGTTTCAACCATCAATTTATTATGTACTTATTTGAGGTTTACTATTGCCTTCAATATTGTCATATATACCCTTATTTCAATATTTGTAGTGCAATTAATACATATTAAAGTTTGACACTGTGCCTAGAATTAAAAAAAAATATAGTTTAGTTAAAAGAAGTAGGTACCCTTTCAACTTTAAATATAAAAATGCATACACATTAATGACCTTTAGTTGCTGTGTACTTTTTGTCATTTATGGTGACCTGAGTGTAGACGAATAAACTTGTAAGCTTGTAAAGTGTTACAAATTCCAACGCCTGACACCTGTGTGGAATGTGACAATTCGCCATAAGACCGTTTTGTCGATAAAAATAACACCTTATAACTATCAGATTTCTTTGGGTTTTTTTCATTAATCATTATCCATCTTAAAAGGCATCTCCATAGAAGATTACTTCAAAGCAAGGACAGAGTAAACTAAGGAGTTTTTGAGAAATGTTGGTGCCATCTTCGGCGTGCGATAGGTGCTTGATACAGTTTAAGACAGTGGATTTGATATTAAACACATATCATTATACCTCTTGTAAATATTAGCAACATGCTTATGTATATAACCTAAAGATTATTTCAAGATTTTTTGAAGTTTAAAGATGTGTTTTATTAATTTGATTTATTTTTATAAAAAAAAATCTCATGAATAAATGTCTTTGTTCAGATGTATATTTGTGTTCAAGTATAAAGATATTTTCGTTTAAATCTATTAAAAAAAAAAATGCATATATAAAGCAATATGTGAACAATTAAAAGTCTTTTTCTTGTATTTAGAAATATAAAAAAAAATAAAATAAGGGCCGAAACGTCTCAGTTATCAGGGGCCGAAACGTCTACAGGATGGGGCCGATTTGGTAAGGGGCTGAAAAGGTAATCGTTTTAAGTAGGGGCCGATTTAGTAAGGGGCCGATTTGTCTGGTAGCCGAAGAGTCGAGGTCTTCCTTTATACATAAATGATCTAAACTAATACCAATCTCAATGGTAAAATAAAATTTACTACATTTGTATAATTTGAAGATAATATATATTTTGAAATTTCAAATATGTCCACCAAAAGCCTCCAGTTTGCACATTTTTATACATTTAATTGTAAAGTTTGCTCTATTCAGTTTTAGAAAATGAATAAAAAGTCGTGCAGAAATGACTTTATCTCTGATGGTTCATCTGATGAAGAGGACAATCATGTTGTTGGAAGCCTGTGGGATAGGCTCGCCCGGAAAAGAAACATAGGGGATATATCAGACACATCTTCAGGGTTTGGTGCAACAGTTCCCTCTCTTGCTTCAACTAAATCTGGTTCACCAAACGAAGATGTGGAAAGCAGCCACTCCAGTGTTTCAACATTTAGCACGAGCACTGGTAAGTGTGAATAAGACATCAAGCAGATATTTGAACTTCTTTTTAGCTTCATGTGAGATTTTAAAGAACTATGACATTATTTACCTGTCAATCTCTTGGTGTTTTCAACATTTTTTCCTCTCTAAAAGTACACAAATAGTAACTGACATCTGCTTCCAAATTCTTGTTTATACAGATGTATTTTACAATTCATATTTATTTTAAGTTTGTTCTGATCAAATGACCAAATATTATCTATTACTTTAAATTCAACAATTCATTATACAGCCCCTGTGGCCTCCACCGCTGGTGACGTTAGTTCTGAAGATGAGATGGAGAGATTGTTGCTGTCTCAGATTCTTCAGGAAAAGGGGGAAGGTAACTCTGTGTCACTGGGAAATGAAGGAGGCAGGGGGAAAAAGAAAAGGTCTAGGGAAGAGATTGAAGAAAACAGGAAGATAGCACAGGTACTTTACATGCTTGTAACCATTGGTATAATATATAATTAGTGATGGGAATTATTGCAGGGTTAAATGTTAACTTTTTTAGAGCTGGACCTGTGGTTCAGTAACTTTGAAAACCTATTAGACCTGACCTAAACAGAAAAAACCCAAGTGTAAAACACATAAAATCATTCAAAAAGGGGTTTAATAACATTTTTTTTACCTGGATTAACAGTACTATTACTTCTAATTCTAACAAAAAGAGGTTTTAAATGAAGAAATAAAAATGCTCACCAAGCTCCCTATCATAAGTATTTTGACATCTTTAATTTGGCAAGTGTCTGAATACACAGTGAACGTGTGTCAAGGTTAGGGATTTTCAGAGAAGCGTCAATATTTTGAGTGTTATTTTGTGCTTTTGATTCCTATGGAGACATTATTTCAGCCAACTTGTACCAATTCAAAACACAACAATTCTGTCTAGCTAGCCTTGGACAAAGCTTGATCAGACTATCATCGATCAACTAGTGAATGGTGTTCAGTCGGGCGTTATTGTTGAACCCTGTATAGCTAAAAATATATCATGTTAATAACACAATAGTTCACCAACACATCACGTTATATTGTTTAAGAAATAAAACAGATAATGCATGATCATTAATGTAGAACTTTTAATGTTTATATCATAGTTATCTTCGGTTTTTAATAACCTGTGAATTTTGCATATTCGTCCTTGCTTGCTATCATTATCTCCCTCTTAACCTGTGAATATGGCATATTCTTCCTTCCTGGCTCTGCATTTTGTAATGTGGCATGTTTTGGCATAATAGTGCTGTAATAACAGGGTTCTCAATAAGTTTCGGTTGAACTGTCTCAAATAGTTAAGTAACTGACTAGCTACTACTTATTGAACTTAATATTTACTTATTTTTCGAAATTTGAACTGGCCAAATTCCAATTGGAACCGTCCATTTGGCCGGCAGTAGGTTCTTATTGACAACACTGCCAAGATGAAAAGTTGTACTGTTATCATTCCCTATATGTTGTTATATAGTGTATACAAAATTATTATTAAAATAATTATGATCTGGAAATTTGAAAATATATTTAAACCAAACAAAACAAATATCATATTATATATATATATAGTAAAAAATAAATTATCAATATGTTCGCCCCTATGTTTAAACTTAAGATTGCATCAGAATGTATGTGTTCGGCATGTATATTATGAAAAAAACTGTTTTGTTATTGATTATAATGTTGATATTTTGTCAAATTGAAAGAGTTGTGTTTTAGGTATAAGATGAAAAAGTACTACCGTAACATGTTAATGTATTACATTCATTAATTTAAGAAAAATATTTCGGTACAGGCCTAGTATCGTTGCAGATTTAATAATGAGCAAGTTCAAAATAGTGCTTTTCTTTGATTGTGAAAAACCACCATCCTCAGGAGAAGAAAGCAGAGCGGGCCAAACAGAAGCAGATGAAGGAAGTTGAGAAAGAGATGAGAAAGGCAGAGCGGGAGGCTAAGAAAACATACAGTCTTAACTCGTGTTTACAGGTAAGACAGCATCAACAACTGTGAAATGGTAAGACAGCCTCCAGACCTGTATATAGCTAAGACTGCCTCCATACATGTATATAGGTATTACAGTCTGAACACCAGTATACAGGTAAGGCAGCCTCAATATACATGTATGTAAACAGGTAAGACCACCTCCACACCTGTATACAGGGAAGACGGCCTCAATATCTTTGTTTCCAGTAAGAAAATCATGCCTGATAACACAGCTACATTAATCATTCAGTATAGGTATTAAAATTTAGTTTGTTAAATTCAAATTTCAGGGTATGGGAATTTAGTGTTTAGTGTGACTGAACATTTTTGGTTATATTTTAGACGTTATTTTCAATATTTCATGTATGTTTGTTCAGTTTTCTTGAAGATGTGATTACATATAAGATATGATAAACATTTATAGATGCTACATATCTGCTTAAGGCTAAAGCAGTATATCTATTCCCAGTTTATCAAGGTGCTGGTGGACACCAACGTGGTGAACACATGTGGGCTGGGGGTTCTCATCCTGAAGGCATGTGAGGAGCTTGGGGTCACATGCGAGACCCGGGAGCTGCCCCTCCCCTTCACGGTCATGTGGGTCAGAAACGTGGCCAGTTCTGGACTCGGACAGGATATGAAGGTAGGGCTTGTGGCTGGTTTCCTTGTATCAGAATAATATGAGTGGTATTTACTAAAAGCAACTGTCCGTTATTGTGACATATAAAATTATGAACATATGATCCAGATTCAATATTCTGCCTATATTTTCCAATAAAATAATTATCTAAATAAATTAATATTGGATTTAAATAGAAAAAATGTATAACAAAAAATAAAAGTTGAATATATCTAAGTAAAATATTTGATACTGTTGTTTGTCTTACATTCAAAGTTTTTGAAGAAAATGTGGCAAAAATAAAAATGAAATGCTGTCAAAAGAAATGTTGCTATTCACAAAAGATGTCTGCTGGTGATGTATGGATTGTATGTGTGCTGCAGGTGGAGACAGTGTACTCGGAGGTGGAGGAGCAGGAGGTGATCAGCGTTGTCCCAGTGGCGGACTTTGTACAGATGGTAGACACATTCAAACAGGTGACCAGAAATGTTACATGTACATTATTCTGGTAGATTTTGCTCTGGTTTCTGACCTTCTAAATAAGATTTCCATTCAGTTGTTTTTCTTTTGCTGACACTGAAATTCATTGATGCATTTTTGTCAAATTCTTTACAAAGTCGAGGCGTTAGGATAGCCATTGTGCTGTCAGCCTCTGCCTGCCTCGTGAAAAAAACATAAGTCAAAAGCGGTCCATGACATTCACATGAAACTAAATGAGAGAAGAAACAATATGCACATGTGTAGCAGGTCCCATAACTCCCATTTTAATAATTATTTATTTGTGCAACTCTTTCACTGAAAATCAACAAGACAGACGTAAGTTGACATTCATTTTCAGTTCATGTGTTGACACTTAAATCACTCTTTTTTTAACTTCAGTTGCCTTAACAGTACATTCATATGATAAATTTAAAAGAATGCAAAATTAATAACATCATGACAGTACATTTTATTTTGAAAAACAAACTTAATCTATCACTTACACAGGTACTACTTTCAGAGACAGAGAGGGTTGTCAGACAGTGGAATAACGCTGCAGGAATATGTGAGCCACATGAAGTCCAGCCTGGCAGGGAAGAACATCTCTGTCGTTGTTCTTGGGGTGGAACAGTACTTCAGGTGGGTGAATTAGGATTTATTAGGAGTATCAACCTTAGTCATTTCTATGGAAAAAATTATACAAACTATGTTTTCTTTTTAGAAACAAAGGTTTGAGTTAAGTTATCTTTAATCATTTTTTTTAGAGATCTCAAATCGTACACCAACAAAAAGTTTAAGAGCGCAGTCCAGTCCAAGTCAGCCAGTACCTCCAGCAAGCCAACAAAGTCTGTGTCACCGGCGTTGTCTGTTTCCAGGGTGGACATGGAGGAGACAACTGCGGACACGCTGATGCATGCTGACTGTATGACTTTCATGCACGACAGTCCGGAGGAGGTGGCCGATATGGTCCGCAGGTTCTCAAAGGCTGTAGCTGAACGACCTGCCAAGTATGTGATGTGAAGAAATGGTTGGATTCATGTATCCATTTATTCATTAATAGGATAGGACACGTAATTTAAAGCAAAGAAATTGAAATGATTGTCTTTAAATGTTTAAGTTTGACTGTGTTATCTTTTAATTGTTATATGTTAACATTAAAAGGTATCTACCAGTAATCTTCAAAAGAAACAAAATAAATCCTAGGGAGAATCTTTCTCATACTTATGCTGTATGGTTGTTATAGGTTTCATAGATGTAAGTGTTGTTTATGAACTTACTGTGTTTTTAGAAAGGACCGCTTTGACCCGATCTTCTCATTCCATGAGGAGGGTGTGGGTGGGGTTAAGGTAGACCGGAGTGGTGGAGGCCTTCTTAAGGTGTGGAAACACCAGTTGCTACAGTTCAAGAATGTGAGCCCCGACATCGCACAGGCCATTATAGCCGTCTTCCCAAGCCCACAGATGCTCAGACAGGTAATATAGCAGCTACCTGAATGTGTACATGCCAGCATGAAAGGCTGTGAAATAATCTATAATCAGCACTTGTACATTAAAAGATTTTCCTTTGTTTTAAGTATGGGCCAAATAAAGCTTTTTTTCCCCAGGGTGAAGCTTAAAGTAATCCGACCAACTGTCTGTCCCTGTGGTTTCCAATCAATAACTGAAGAATGCTTAGGCCCAGGGACATCAAACTTAGTTGGCTGGTTGGTCATGACCAGCAGATGAAACCTATTGATTTTAAAGTCATTTGTGCCCAATGACTTCAAACTTAGTAGGAAGGTCATGACCAAAAGATTAACTCTATTGATTTTCAGGTCAGTGGGTCAAAAGCCAAGGTTAATTTGAAATGATCCTTTTGCATTCTCCTCATTTCGGTATTGTTTGCATGAAGTAGGAGCTGTGTGTAGTATATTTTAGGCAATACTGAATATAAGGGAACATTAACATTTCTTTGCACAATCTCCATTGGTCCCTAAAATGTTTCACGGACAGTGCTATGCATTTGGGCTGTAAACCATTTTGCAGGCCTCTGATGTTTACCAATATACTTTTACTATATTGGGCAGTTTATTGCTTTTCTCAAGCTGTTTTTCTTTATTTTTCAGGCTTACAAGAAGTGCCAAACGGAGAAAGAAGCCATACAAGTGCTGGAGAATATTGTGGTGAGGGGTTGTGATGACACACCATTTTGCTGTACATGGTTGAATTTGCAGCTGCAAACAATTCGAGTAAAATATCAATGCATAAGGAGTTAATTGCTCACTCATACTCATTTCATCTTTTCAGCCTTAAAGTTGCTGTCTCACAGATATACTATTTTTAAAACTGTTTTTATTTTTTGTCTTGGAAAGAGCAAATCATTGTGTAAATATCGGCAAACCAGTGATATAAGATTGCTGACAAAAAATCAGATTATAGATTTTCATATTTCTGTTCGAAAATTAATGTTTTATGGCTTAAACCGTTGCTAACAATTTAAGAAAAATGCATAAAACATCATTTTTTGAACTTAAATATAAAAATCTGCGATCTAATTTTTTGTCAACTCTCTTAAATAACTGGTTCTCATGCATTTTCGCAAAATTGGCTCGTTCCAAGACAAAAAATAAAAAAGTGGACAAAACGTTCAATCTGTGGAGTGCAGCTTTAAAACAAGCAAGTGTAACATTTGTTTGTTTCAGGTACGTCGAGGTGCAGGTGTGCTTGAGACAAGCCGGAGGGTTGGAAAGGAGCTCTCCCGCAGAATTTACATGCTCTTCACATGCGACGACCCTGACTTCGTCATCAGATGACAGTGGAGAATGATAGTGATTTTAATTTACATTAACATAACTTTTCACCATGCTGTTGTGATTTGTTTTATCATTTGCTTCAGATGTGAATTAAATTCTGTGCAATAAATTCTTTATTCTACAGAGTGTTATATTCTATAGACACTATAACTATGTTGATGAACAAGAATTTTGCCAAGCCTGTTATACTGTACAGACATTATGATAATGTTGATGAACGAGATTGTTGTCGAGCCAGTAGCCGTGTTAAACTGTTCAGACATTATAACTACGTTGATGGACAAGATTATGGTTGAGCCAGTAACAGTGTTATACTGTACAGACGCAATAACTATGTTGGTGTTTAAAATTATTGCCGAGCTTGTTGAGGTGATGGTGTCATATTTGACATAATAGCAATTCAGTGTATATGTGTGTGTGTTTGTTACTTTCCATTTCAGCATGTCAGGGCTGTGACTTGGCCAATCATTTTAGAATAATATATATTGGCTTGTCTAGGCTGTAACTTGAAACATGCATAGTTGTTTTTTTAAATAACTTCAATGTTCAATATGAGAAGCCAGAAAGTCCTGTGCAAGCCCCAGATCAATAGGTCAAAGATGACACTAAAAAGTATTTGGTCAAAATATTTTGTATTTTGGGTTTTCCTGACATTTATTTGAAATTATGTTAAAATCAGGCCAGTGGTTTCTGAGAAGATTTTCAAATTTTTCCTTTTAGTTGCCATGAACCACAGTTCTACATGGAACTACTTTCATTCAAGGAATCTGGAGGAGGACCACCCATAGAAAATTCCAGTGAAATTTTGTTTGGGATTGTTCCAGTGGTTTAGGAGGAGAAGTTGTTTGAAGGTTCTAAAGAAAATGTTTACAACTGACGACAGACAGTGATGGGCAGTCACCCGAGGACAACGGCTCACCCAATTTTTTTCTTAGAAATATACAAGAGCTGTCACAGTATGTGATGAATGCCCCCCGAATGTGACATTGACCTTTGAACAATGTCAGTACAAAAAAGGGTAGAAAATAGCAATAAAAAGTCCATTATGTCTTACCAATAAGGCTGGTGCATTTGCAAGATCACAGTCATGGCTTTATGTTTAACCAAAATGGCATTTGGTGCATTTGCATGACCCCATTGCAATATGTCTAGTCAACATGACTGGCACATTGGCAAGACCACACGGCATTATGTCTAACCAACATGGCTGGTGCATTTGCAAGACTATATGGCATTATGTCTAACCAATATGGCTGGTGCATTTGTAAGACCACAGTTATGGCATGATGTCTAACCAACATGGCTGGTGCATTTGATATAGCATATGGCATTATGTCTAACCAATATGGCGGGTGGCTTTGCACATGACATTATGTTTTACCAATTTAAATGAAGCTGGTTCATTTGCAAGACCCCATTGCATTATGTCTAACCAACATGGCTGGTGCATTTGCAAGACCATATGGCATTATGTTTGTGCCATAGGAATGAAACCCTTCTTGCTGCAAATGCAGCATTGCCTTTGCGTGTCAAATACATATGGCAAGTTATTTTAGATTGCCTCTGAACATAAAAAATACCACCCAAATTTCACATGCAACACGCCATCTTGCTATGTCAAACACATGTGGCAAGTTAATTCAACATCTGTCCATACAGAGTAAGCTACAGCTCAGACAAGACCACCTACCGTATACTCTACGTCCGTATATACAGCATTCCATAGTATTCAAACACTAAGTGTGACCTTGACCTTAGAGGTAGGGACACAGGTCTCGCACGCGACACCTCGTCTTGATATCTCAAACACATGTGGCAAGTATTTTTAAAATGTCCATACATGAGAAAGTTACAGCCCAGACACGACCACCTTCACTCTATGTCCTTTCACCTTAAACCTAAAGGTAGGGACATGGGTCTTGTACCGGACACATTGTCTTTATATGCCCAACACATGTGGCAAGTGATTTTAAAATCTTACATGAGAAAGTTACAGCGGGGACATGAGAAGTTGAGTGGGACACACGGACAGACGGGTGGACGGTGCATGTTTAATATGCCGACCTGAAGGGGCATAATTTTTTTATCATCTAATTGCAGAGATACAAATTCAATAGGTTTGACTTTTTATTCAATATTTCAAAGAAACTAGAGCAACAAGTAACAATACTGAACAGTACAACATAGTTAATGATACAATGTTGTTTGATATGACCCGAAATGCAAGATCTGATGAACATGTAATTCTTCCCATTTGTAACATGACTGTTATATGAAGATATGCAACCTTTCTTATAAAAATGTATGATATTTACATAAATATCTATCACGATACTTTCACACACAACGTTGTACAAGTAACATGACACGAAATTGATCTACGCTTTTGAGATTCAGTTATGTATGACCATGAATATACATGAGTTAGCACATGATATACACCGTTATGCAATTACATATGGTTTTGATATACAATGTTCTGCTGTAGGTTACAACTTACCCGACAATGTCAATTGTCAGTAATAAAATTATGTATACAAAACTACAAGTATCAGTGTACATTTTCGTAAAGTTTTATTTCATCAATGCTAGGTGTCTGTATCAGAAATATGGTACTGAGATATGTAAACATAATACTTTTTATAAATATATACAATTTGTAAAAAGCTGTAAGACTCATAATTCCACAACCATGTGCATGGCAAAAATGTTACCTTTACCATTTATAAAGGGTAAAAACATCTATCACAACTGAAATATATTGGTTATTAGTAATATTTTGAACTACGGTATCTTTAAGTTGATTTCTTTTCCCCAAGTATAAAAGAGACCCTTCCTAGCTTTGTTTAAAGTGAGTACGGTAGAAAGGTTCATACAAGATTAAAATATATTTGTAATGCACAAAATGGTTTTGGCTTGAAAGATACATGTAAAGCAGCTCTAATCTAGCTGTTAAAGTTCACAACTTCAAGTAACAATGTCCTGAAATATCTGCATCATGATGAAGTCATTAGTAAAACCTTGGAATAAATGCCATAGGCTGGAATGAAATGAAGCATTAAGTGTGACTGATTATAACTGCTTGGAGCCTGTAGCTGTAGAGATTATTATCAAATCAATACAAATTACTTGCTTCTACATACATTCTGATAAAATGCAAAGTATTTTAGTGTGCAGAAAACTATTCAATAGCTGTATTTTTTCCTATGTTTTATTCAGAACACAAACATGGCTCTATAAAGTTAAACAGTTGTGTAAATAATAACTGCAACTCCCCTCATACTATCTCATTGTGAGCAGATTTATTGTATAAACAGAATACTATCTGGCTTTAGTTTATAAATGCACTCTGTAGTATCCCATAAGCATAATTAATTTATATCAGATTTTATCAGAATGATTAATTGAAATGATTTCATCAACACAATATTCACACATTTATAATGTTCAATTATATTTATGTATCTAAGCACAGTGCCAAGAATGAAAGTAACCTGAGTTTTGCTGCATTATATTGAAATTCATCTGACCTATTTGGAGAGAGATTACTGATAGGATAGTATTTATAAGAAACTCAACATACACATTGGCTCCAACTTGATTGCAGTATGAGTCATTAATGACTACAGTTACAGTAAACTACATGAGAATATTCATGAACATATTGCAAATAACACAACATTTTATCACAATCAAACACAAGTGGATTTTGGTTTTTACATCTTTAACACAAACAATAACAGCTGACTAGAGTCACACTTGGTCCCTCCTACCACAAAAGGACAACATGAAATACTTAGATCAACGATGAGTGCATTGTCTTAACGTCTCCGCTTCCACTAAAAGGAGTTATTCTTCATGTGACCAAGAAGTAAGTTTGATTTATCAATATTAATGTTTAGAACCCTATTTCACTGTCAGATCATGTACGGCAGGCACTCATGAATGGTAGTTTGTCACATTGCATCCTGTTCACACATAAAGTCTCATCTGTTGTTGCAGGTCATCTCGTTTAGTTTCTCCAAACTTGTCATCGTTTTCCTCCATAAGTTTCAAGATATCCTCGATCTGTTTGCGCTGAATCTCTTGTTCTTTCTCCATCTCTTCTGCTGACAACTTCTGAAAAAACATGTCACAAAAATTGTTTTATAACATGAATCCCACTAGTGACTACTGCATCTAGGCATATATTTTTTTTTTTAAATTGGGACATTTTGTTGAATAGTCAAGTAGCCAAAAATGTGCTAATGTTCATGATAGGTCTCAAAGCAGATCAAATGCCCTGCTGTTTTATTCCATGTCCAACAAGGGGCATAACTTGGCAATGAATCATTATAGCCAGAGTTATGGGCCTTGCTATACAAATATTGAAACATGTAGATATGTCTCTGGTAACACATGGTAAGTTTCATTTGAATATCTATTTCTAAAGCCGTTTTCTGAATTATGGCCTACAATGTAGGTAAACAGTGTCCGAAATTAACCTTTGTACCCTGGTAGCCAATGGGGCTACAAACTGAGATTTCTGTAGCCCGAGCCAGATTTTCGTAGCCAGTAAGTTTACAGAAAAAAACATGGGGCATTTTTATGAGTACCTTATATGGTTATAGACGAGGAATGATATGAACTGTTCATTATCTTATTCAATTAAAGATGCAAGTCTGGCAGTGGGTAGGTCCTGTCAACCTGTGTGATGTATCGTGTGTGGGTGGGTTGGGGGGGGGGGGGGGCTAGTTCTGTCAACCTGTGTTGCCAGTGGGTTGGGAAGTCGATGTAGGAGGGAGGGGGGGGGGAGAATAAATACTTCTGATTGCAAGAAGAATGGGTCCGAAAGCCCGACCCGTGGGAACTGTAGAAAAAAGCCTCTGTTAACATATGTTGCTTGTGGTATAAGTTAATTTATAAGTACACAAGATTTCACTGTTAGTGACAGGATCTTACTAAGGTCTTTTACACACGTTTCAGTAACTTCAAAATAAAAGTTTAATAAAAAAAATCAAATCTTCAGTATCTCATTACATCAAAAGGAGTCTGAAGTTGATTTTCGTCACAATAATCACTTTCAAGCAGTGTAGTCTTGTTTGACAAGGGATATCACTGCTGCAGGAATTATCCATACTGAGGAGAAATTATAAGTTGGTAAACGGTGTCGAGGTAAACATTCACCTGACAATTTTTTTAGTCATTAAGCCCGATGATTTAATCGCCAATCGGGTTTCTTAAACTTTTAAGTTAAAGGGTTTTTTCTTAGCCCAGGTAATTTTTTCGTCACCTCTGGCAATCAGGCTACCATTAATTTCGCACACTGGGTAAAAGATTTGAAGAGCACCACATAATGATCCTGAGATTACAGATATGTTTGAAGCAACTGCGACTGACCTGGTGTTTGGATGCTACTCGTTGCCGTGCCTTCTTCACCTCACTCTGGATGTGCTCACAGTACTGAACTGGGTCTATTTCTGGTGCGTCTCCTCTTCCACCTGAATGTGCAACAGGCCCAAAACATAGGTCTTATAAAGTTTTAAAATTATAACAGTAATTGAGAAAATCTAATAAATCAGGAGTAATTTGATAGGAAAAGTATAAAAAGATATAGAAAAAAGTGTTTTTGCTTATTTCCTCATAAGCAGAGTTCCGCCACCGAAAATCTGACAATTTCTGAAGCTACAGTTCATGTTAAACTCTGTGCTAAATGAGCAAAGCGGAGGAACTTGAAGGTTTTTCAGGGTCTAACTCGTTGAGTGTACACTGTACGTTGAGTGGTAAATCATACTTTCGTTTTCACGATCAGATACACATTGTGACAGTGAGCTCTCTTGGCGAGTGCCATTTCTATTACTAGATAAATCATTTTTTACACACACTGTCAAGTAATATAAGTGTAGTGGGTGGGTACAACGGCGAAACCAGTCAACTTCGGAGTTCGAATATTTATTTATAACGTTGTTGAATGAAACTAGGCACGTCTAAATAATAATTATATATGAAAGAACTTGAATATTTCAGCTCAAAGATAAGAGCAAATATTAAATAAATAAGTAACAACTGTTATAATTGCAGTCTTGACTTACGTCTATGGCGATTCAGAATGGAATGATTTATGTGTTTATGTAAATAAGGGCGCAGTCTGTACGAAAGTTCGTCGGACCTCGGCTCTCGCCGGTAATAAATGGCGAGGTCCGACAATCGCAGCTATATTGTAGGCCCGCTTGTCCGGCAATAATTTTTGGGGCAAAATGATTTAATAAATATGTGTCAAACGTGTATCTTGTTAATTTTATTAACTAACCTATGTTTACTTTATCAAACCAACTTAATCAGGGCGTTTATTGACCCGAGCTCCCCGGGTTTTGAAGCATTCAAAATCGTAAATAACCCGAAAATGAAGCATCATAAATTTGTAATATTAATCATTTCCAAGACATGATCTAAATATCTTTTTATCAATTAAAGTCAAGAGCAATTAACACCCGCAATGACAACTGATTATTGATCTGGAATCTAATCGGTTTCCATGTTAATTAGCAGCACTCAAACTCAATGACGTGATAACTCCGCCCATTATGCAAATTAATGGATACCTTCTGCTTTTTCACTTACTGACTTAGTACGATGGTTTAAAAAACAACAATGCTTAAATATATTTTGTATTAGTTTTTTAAACCATGTCTTTATCAGTTTAAAAAATGTATATATGTATTAGTTTTTAATAGAAAATCATGTACCTTGCAATGCCATCATACGACTGATGAAAACTATAATTAAGAAGTAAGACCATGTATTTAGAAAAACACGGACAATGACACTTGAAGATCTGATTTTGACTCTTGAAAATCAGATTTTAAGAGTCATTTACCATTGGGTTTAGACCCTGTTGAAAGCCCTGACTTTCACAAAAATGTACATAAAATGTTTGGTCCTGCAAAAATTGGTCCGGTCCTGCAATGTAGACTGTATTGCAGGACCTCGAGTCCTTCAATGTGATAATGACTTTCGTACAGACTGAGGGCGTGTGCAATGAAGCGGGAAAAGGGGAAAAAGGGATTATGAACCAATCAATCACTCTCATAATATAGACAAACTTGCATAACCAGTATTTACGCTCTGACGCACTAGGACATCGAAAGACATTGCCGGACAGTAACGCAAAGAGGACAATAACCACGTAGCACAACTAAACACGACGAGACAACAAATACACAAACAATACAAGACAATATACGAAATAGAAACATACCAAACACACAAACGGATAAAATACTGAAATATGCACCTTGCTACACAAGTGAATAATTAAGTAAAAGTTAAAACAAATATTTATTCATCTTTTGGTTTTTGACGACAACAGGACTGGTGGACATTAATGGAGTTTAGGTGTTCCTTCAAAGAAAAGTGTCCTCGGTATTCAATAATAAGACTAATTGATAGCATTATATATCAAATATGTCATTAAGTACTCATAATTTACCTTCATTTTCCTCTTCCTCCTCAGATTCCTGCTCAGTTTCCTGTCGTTTCGGCGTACCTACCGTCCATAGCCGATTAATATTGCGAAGCGAGTAGGCCATTGAAACTATTAAGGCAATAAGTGTTATTGGCATTGATAAATAGAAGGCTATATCCCTATTTTCCGTTAGAAATTCCATTGTAAACAATGTAAATACTTTTTTAACTTTTATTCAGCAGATCGATTGTTATTAATAGATCTATCTGTAAAATTCGCAATATTTGAGTTATAACGTCGCGGATGAAAACGGTTGAACTGTTAAGAAGACAGCATATATATTTTTTTATATATATACCATGCAGTGAGACATACAGTAAACCAACTGAATAACGTATCAAATACTAACATCCCTGTATTTTGAACTGTATATACTACTTATACTTATCTGCGCTTTTATATTGATTTAGTGTGATCGGAAATGTCAGTAGTGCTTTTTGCTGTTATCTGGAAATCAGGAAAATAAGTGTTGCTGTACAACGAATCAATCACCAATTAACACCATTTCAAGTGTACACTGAACAGTACTGTTGTCCGAGTGAAGTCCCGCGCGTTTCCCGTGATGTCGCGCGCAGCTGGTTGAAGTGGTCGTCATAAGTTATCAGTTCATATCTAAGACCTAAGCGAAAGTGCGTATATCCTAATTGGCTTCATGTACATTGCCAAAGTTTCCGGTAGTAAATATTGACTGTAAAAGTTTGCACAATAAAAGCGATTCGTAGCGACGAATCACATGGTTCATTTAATTTATTTTTATTTAATGTACACAATGCAATATAGAACTTTGCAATGATGGCTGATATATGTGCCTTTTGATTTCGAGTATGCATTTGACCTTCGTTTACTTTGGCTTTAGTATAATCTTCCTAGTGTCATTTGCGGTAAGTGTTTAAGACGATTTTGAGCCTTCGGAGTAATTAAGTGAGACTTGAAATGACAGATTTAAAATTAAGTGTAATGTCAATTTTAAGGTGAAACGGCGAAACAGTGTAATTCCGTGTTTTGGTTCAGTGTGAAAAAAGAAATAATGAGTTATCAACAAGTATATACTCCTATTACCTATATTCATTATTTCAGAACGGACTAACATGTGGATCATTCCAATGTGTCGGTAAGCTGAACGTTTTGGCAAAATTTAACACAAACTGTGTTCAATTTCAATGCTATACATGTATATAATAGTAAAGTAACGTTGAAAATTGTTTTGAATTTGTCTTCAAAAGTTTTCACTAACCATTCACAGAGAAGCGTAAGGCAAGCGAACCATATTGCTGTACAATGGATGACGCCAACGTGCCGTGTTGTTGTAGCCAAGTTGGAGACGTGCTGGATGTTCGTTGTCCCGAAAGCGGACTGACCACGCCCCGACCAAGCAGTGGGGTGAACCGTCCACAACCCGCCCTCCCCATAGCAGGTATATAAGGGCTACCATGAGTAGATGCCAAGCATGCTTTGTTTTGTAACTGGACTGGGGACAGGCTCCAGATCCGCTGTAACTATGTCGGACATGACCGTGGGGAGAACCGTTCAAAACCCGCCCTCGCTGTAGCAGGTATGTAAGGGCTACCATGAGTAGTCGCCAAGCATGGCCGGTGTTGTTGTAACCGGATTTTGGTGACATGCTCTATATCCGCTGTCTAGATAGCGAACATGCATGACAGTGGGGCGAACCGCCCACAACCCGCCCTCGCTATAGCAGGTATTTATAGATTAATCGCCGAGTATGCTTTGATGTGGTAGCCGGATTTTTGGGTATGTGATTGGGGATCAGTCCCCATACACGCGCATGCACAGGGGCTCAGGCCAAGCATGCACATACCGCTCTCTCGATCTGTAGCTGGTATAGGTACCTCATGTATTAATTAGATAATAATATTGCGCAAATACATTAACTGCGCAGTTATCCTTTTTAAACATCCACTGTCAGGCGCGTAGCTGACTGTAGGCAAATACGCAGTTGCGTAATGAAATTTTGACAGGTCGAAGTTTTTGTCACACCAAAAACCGGCCCCGAATTTGAAATAAAAAACAAAGGGGGTGGGGGGATGGCTTAACCCCTCCCACACCTACCCCCAAGGCATCGATCAGCGCAACCAAAATTGGCCATAGCTACGCGCCTTACTTCATTAATATGCATTTGAACGGATTGACTGGTTGATGAATGCGTTGTTTTCCATTTCAGTTCTCCTCACATTTCGACTAGCCACACTGTGTCTGGAATGATCACTATGTTTGACATATATTATTTATCAATTGTACAGACGTTTTGTTTTTCATAAAACTAAATTCACAAGTATTTTGTTTTCTTAACAATTAAGTGCTGTTCAGTCTGTTTCCTTTTCAGTGAGGTTTATTGTAACTTGAAGAGATATTAATTCAATCATTTACTATATATAGTAAGCTAAGTCATCCTCCTCTGTTTGTGTTTGAAAAGTTTTCGAATGTTGTAAACAGCAATGTAATACTACATTTACTATATTGACCAAAGATAGGTAGAACGAAATCAGTCTAAGGCGAACGTACTATGGATGACGGGAAAAACAAACACGTACGTAGATTGAATGAAAAAAGGCATTTATTCAAATGCCATAAAAGGGTTATAAAATTATTTTATGGTTGTAACGTTTTTTACCAAGAGATCATATCTGATCCTTAGTTTTTAAGAGCAAAATGGCTAGAACGGGGAACGAATGCTACGTTGAATAAAGCAGCAAATCCGAGTACACGAACGGTAAAATATTGTATTTGTTACCTTTACATTCATCAACAAAGTAATCAGCACTGGAAACTATAGTGATATGTATGATAGGAAGGAATGAGAAAATAATGATTTAAATAACTCTTATCACAATTTTACAAATATTAATGTTTTTCAACGTGACTAAAAACGTTGAAGTGGTTACAATAACTTAATTGTTTAAGGAAAATGTCTACTTTATGTGAATAAAAAGTTCGATGAAAAATAACATATACAACGCTGTTTTCGTAACAATGAAAACACATGATCCCAGTCAAAAAACATACCAAGCAACACTTTCATGTTCATCTACCCAATAATATTAAAACCCCGCAATGGAGTACTTATTTTAAAACACATAGTAGTATTAGGTTTTAGCAAAAAACTCTGCAGGCACTATTTAAAACGTAATCATAATTAATCCAGTACTACCGGACCCAACTGACGAACACTCTTGGAATCGCTACTGCGTATTAATTAGATTGATGGTTCCATTGCAAGATCAGACATTTCATCCATCTAAGTCCTGAAAGAGCACGTTTACGCTAGGGCATGACCTCACGAGGAAGTAAAGCCTTCACGCATTGGAGGCAGTCCTGGTACCCCTCTCCAGCCGCGTCACCGTGGATGTCGAGTCCGCGCCGATCTGTGCGCCATTTTGCGCCGGAGGCGGGTGCCCAGTATGCAGATCCATGCTCAGTGCATGAAGTTCTTTGCCAGTGGACACATTCTGGTGACCGATGCGGTTGTTTCTTGGAACCCTGTGGTATCAGTGAAAAACTTTTATTGAGTTAGTACAAAGTACGACCTAAAACCATTTAATTTAGACACCAAACGGTAAACTGGATAAGTATAAGTATAAGAATTTATTACCCACGCCTCTTGATGCAGTAGTAGCAGGTTGCTGCCGCCACCCAGATGAGCAGTAAACATGGGATGATGGCCCCTATCAGACTGGCTGGAAATGTATGTAGTAAAACGAATAAAGCATGTTGTCAAGTATAGTGTCGGTAAATGCAATTTATGATCAAATATGCAAACCGAAATTAAGAAAAAAAAAACAGTGAAAAAAGCCAACGTCCGTTGACAAAGGTGCATTAATAAATTATTTTTTTGACCAGAGTGATGGGACTTTCTACACGAATGCATATTATGATATTGTAAAGGTGAGTACCAAGTTAAATGTGAATGTCCAAAAAACGTACATTTTTCAAGTTTACCTACGACACCAACGACCAAAACGACGACGGATATGCAAATACTTTAAATTTAAAAGCTGCACTCTAACAAATTGACATGAATGTTAGTGTTTGTCTCAGAATCAGCTGAGTTTGGTATCAATGCCTTCAATTCAGTCAATTAAGATAACTCGACCAAGAGCAGGTCTCAATTCTTTGGGAAACCGACGAAAATTATTTTTTTCTTAAAGCGTTAGTAAAATTTTAAGCCAATAAATATCAATTTTCGAACATAAATATGAACTAGAACCACCTCAAAGCGACGAAACCAGGATTTTAATATGGGCAATAAGAACGTATAGCCATTTAATTCCTCTGGTTTAAAACTGCGAATAAATATTTTGTCAGCAATCTTGTATGACTGATTTCAGACATTTACGCAAAATTGGTTCATTCCATGTAAAAAATAGAAACATTTGTCAAAACCGTCAGTCCCTGCGAGTGCAGCTTCAATGTTTCAATAATTACAAAAGGGGAGTCAAAATATATGCAGAAATAATTAGATACGTATAAAAGGGTCTTTGTATCGCTCAGTGGTGGTTGGTGGGGATGTGGGGATAGGTGTTGTCGTTTCAACCGGCGTCACCCGGATGTGGATCACAGCCGTGGCGCTGTTACGCTCCGCTGTGTCTCGCTCGATGGCGTATAACTAAAAAAGACAAATCAGAAAAAAAATCAGATAAACTCGATATTATTTCAAATGATCAACAGCAATGCTTCAAATCGAGTGATTTGTCTAATTTTAATAGGCACTTGCATACAATCTTAGTAGAAAACACCCAATGAAACAGCAGCCGGATGTTATGAACAGACTAACAAGACTAAGCCACTTGTTTATTCCTTCTCCTTAATTACAAACCTTGAGCGTGATATTTCCCCTCCTCTTGATGAGGTCGGGTGACTTGAGGGCGATGAGTGGTGCGCCCCGAGAGGCTATTACACTGGGTATGGGCTCGAAGTCGTACGTCATGTCCCCGTCCTCTCCCCGCAAAACCAGCTCCAAGATACCACTAGAACCCTAAAAAAATTTTTTACTTTAAGTCTATCAACTATCGGTTATGACTCTTGAAGCATAGAACGGATAGGCATCACTAAAAGGTGGAAAAGTATTTTATCATATTTTAAATTGTTCGACTGACATTCGACCGTAATGTAATATCCTCATTAAATACTGCAACTTAATAAGATATTGTCTACTTAAAGACATATCATAATGATTCTATATAAGCTCACCTGATCCTTGTCCTCTATGAATATCTCGGTGTCGTTTTCGAACTGTATGGGGTAGTTCAGCTCGGCAGTGTTGTCTATGTACGCCCGGAAGCTGTCCGCGCTAATGGAGGGGGCGTTGTCGTTCTCGTCCGTCACAAACACGCTCAAGGCCGCCCTCGACTCCGTCAACCCGAACTGCGCATGCGCGGGCTGTTCAATCTCACGAACCTGCAGACCAGTTAGTTCAAGAATGCGACGGGACCATCGTTTAATCAATAGCTTAGATTAGAAAAAAACTTCTTAAACAAGTCTATAATCAAAACAATTTGTGACTGCTCATATTTTTTGTGTTTGTACACACAAATATCTGACAATATTTCCGACAGCGTATATTCTTCACCATCAATTTAATACTGTAACTAGTAGGTCAATTTTAACAAATACACGTACAAAAATTTCCATGTTGCAGACGCCACCGTGTTCCATGACGTCACCAAAATCCCTGTCAACGTCACCTGAAACTGTTATTTCCCCGCTTGTCTCGTTGATGGCAAAAAGAGACTGACATGGTGTCTCTAAAATAGCAATGGGAAATTTTTACATTTGTAAAGCAAGGTCCATTTTTGAAGATTACGTACTATATGTAATATTTTAATATGAAGATACTTATGGGTGTATGGGTGTGCAAATATGCCAAATGCTGATGTACCAACACAATCTTAATAGCATTACGACACCATATATTAGTTTGGTATCATTTAAAAGGATTTTGTGAGAAAAAAAAAGAATACCAATAATAATAATATCAGACAAGGTATTTTGGCCTTCAGACAGTATAAGATACGCCATTTACGTCCGATTCTAGAAAAAGGGCAAATATACGAATTTTAAAACCTGTTTAATGTTATTTCGGTCGTTTATTTTACTTAAAAGAATCAGTAAGCCGACACCTCTTAGAAATTTATTGAACTGTCATTTTATCAGTTTAAATTATTTTTTGTTAATTTTTAAACAATATCAATGGACTGAAGGGCCATATTTAAGTGATCAAGCTATGTGACGGAAACCTGTGAGTGGATCGGTATACAGATACATGTCCTCAATAAATATTCTTCAGGCCATTATAAATTTAAATTATTGAAAAAAAACATATACCGACCAGTACTGAAGGAGAACGCCACTTCGTTTGGGATCCCCCTGTCACCGTCAATGGCGCGGCAAGTGAAGAAATGCTTTCCCTATGAGACGAAAACATGCCATATATCAGTAAGAATGAAGCAGCTGCAACAAATAGCCGTTTGCTAGGTTAACCATACATATTTCCTTTCCCACGGTTGATCAATGTTTTTTAATGAACGAAACGGTAGAACATGCACATAACGGTTTGTCATACTGTAGCCCCTTAGCGTTAGCTTTAACAATGATGCTTGTATGAAAAAACTTTTGAGAGGAAGAGTACTTACCAGCGGTGAGTTTTCCTGCACGGTAACTACATATGGCGTCCCCTGTACTTCCGGTGGAGTGTCTTGAATGTCCAGTATCCGGATGGTCAATACTTCTGACGAGTTCAGCCCGTAACCGTCCTACAATTTACAGTAAAGTTAAACTATTGACAGCTTGTCATTAAATAATAAAGGTGGTCGTGATTATCATGACTATTATATTTATCTGGTTATACGCTGACTGGTCGCCATTTACACGGGAACGTTATCAGTGCTCGAGGAAGAGCCTTGGACTATTTTATTAAACTAAAGCATTTGATAAAATATTACTACATCACTATTTAGATACTTATGAACTCTATCTGTATAATGTAACTTTATGCAATTACCACTGCGATTATTTTGAACTGGTAGAACTGCATCTTCTCATAGTCCAGCGGAGCCTTCAGGAAGATTGACGCTGTTTTGGGATCCATGGAGAACGTGTTGGTGAATACGACCGCATCTTTGTCGGACTGCAGAACATTTCAAATGCTAGATAAATTTTTGTGTTATATTATATTATGACGACTTGATAAATGATATATAAAAGCATTATGCATGTGATCGTTAATATATATTAAATAATAAATTAACTAATATATACCATTATTATTATTATTATTTATTTGTTTGTTTGTTTGTTTGTTTGTTTATTTATTTATTTATTTGAACACTTACCTGTGTAATTGGCTGAAATACAGATAAAAACAGTTTTAAAACACGTCAAATTTGAGGATGATAATGTAGAAATAATTTAGAACAAGCAGGTGGGTTAATTGCTTTACTCTAAAATATTGAGTCCTGAAGGTCTACTAGAGGGGGTGCTTTTTCATGTAATTTTCAACAAATAATATTCCTGATGTCTTATATTTTAACTACGATTCGGACAGCTGTGTGAAGTTAGCTAAACATACAACATTGGACATTGGACATTCAAAATCGAATGTTGTGCTGGCACGACATTGGACATTGGACATTCAAAATCGAATGTTGTGCTGGCACGACATTGGACATTGGACATTCAAAAGTGAAAGTCGTGCTAGCACGACATTGGACATTGGACATTCAAAATCGAATGTTGTGCTGGCACGACATTGGACATTGGACATTCAAAAGTGAAAGTCGTGCAAGCACGACATTGGACATTGGACATTCAAAATCGAATGTTGTGCTGGCACGACATTGGACATTGGACATTCAAAATCGAATGTTGTGCTGGCACGACATTGGACATTGGACATTCAAAATCGAATGTTGTGCTGGCACAACATTGGACATTGGACATTCAAAAGTGAAAGTCGTGCAAGCACGACATTGGACATTCAAAATCGAATGTTGTGCTGGCACGACATTGGACATTCAAAATCGAATGTTGTGCTAGCACGACATTGGACATTGGACATTCAAAATCGAATGTTGTGCTGGCACGACATTGGACATTGGACATTCAAAATCGAATGTTGTGCTGGCACGACATTGGACATTCAAAATCGAATGTTGTGCTGGCACGACATTGGACATTGGACATTCAAAATCGAATGTTGTGCTGGCACGACATTGGACATTGGACATTCAAAATCGAATGTTGTGCTGGCACGACATTGAACATTGGACATTCAAAATCGAATGTTGTGCTGGCACGACATTGGACATTCAAAATCGAATGTTGTGCTGGCACGACATTGGACATTGGACATTCAAAAGTGAAAGTCGTGCTAGCACGACATTGGACATTGGACATTCAAAATCGAATGTTGTGCTGGCACGACATTGGACATTGGACATTCAAAAGTGAAAGTCGTGCTAGCACGACATTGGACATTGGACATTCATAATCGAATGTTGTGCTGGCACGACATTGGACATTGGACATTCAAAAGTGAAAGTCGTGCTGGCACGACATTGGACATTGGACATTCAAAAATGAAAGTCGTGTATCAACTTGCAGGAGTCACGATGCACAGAGAGACGCACTATTGTGTAGTACTTCAGTACTGCAGTACTCTCTGTGCATCGTGACTCCTGCAAGTTGATACACGACTTTCACTTTTGAATGTCCAATGTCCAATGTCGTGCCAGCACAACATTCGATTTTGAATGTCCAATGTCGTGCTAGCACGACTTTCACTTTTGAATGTCCAATGTCGTGCTAGCACGACTTTCACTTTTGAATGTCCAATGTCGTGCCAGCACAACATTCGATTTTGAATGTCCAATGTCCAATGTCGTGTCAACACAACATTCGATTTTGAATGTCAAATGTCGTGCTAGCACGACTTTCACTTTTGAATGTCCAATGTCCAATGTCGTGCCAGCACAACATTCGATTTTGAATGTCCAATGTCGTGCTAGCACGACTTTCACTTTTGAATGTCCAATGTCCAATGTCGTGCCAGCACAACATTCGATTTTGAATGTCCAATGTCGTGCTAGCACGACTTTCACTTTTGAATGTCCAATGTCCAATGTCGTGCCAGCACAACATTCGGTTTTGAATGTCCAATGTCCAATGTCGTGCCAGCACGACTTTCACTTTTGAATGTCCAATGTCCAATGTCGTGCCAGCAGAACATTCACTTTTGAATGTCCAATGTCCAATGTCGTGCCAGCACAACATTCGATTATGAATGTCCAATGTCCAATGTCGTGCTAGCACGACTTTCACTTTTGAATGTCCAATGTCCAATGTCGTGCCAGCACAACATTCGATTTTGAATGTCCAATGTCCAATGTCGTATGTTTAGCTAACTTCACACAGCTGATTCGGACTTCACTAGCAACTACCTGCATGGAGTAAGCGAGCTTGCCCCCGATGCCGGTGTCCGGGTCCCGGGCCTGAATGGACTCGTAAACCACTTGGTTCCACGCCTCGTTCTGGGAGGAAAATGGAGTTATACGCTTCATTACCATAAAATTAATGTTCACAGGATTTGGAAGATGTGAAAAATTACATGGAAATAATGTTATGTTAATAATCGATATAGTTAAAATGCCTGTATTTGTGTTTTAACACGACAATCACGGTTGCTCTGTTCCTTATCAATTATATCTCCGACACGGTTGTTGGTATAACTTACCTCTGGTATCTGCAGCCTGTATGGGAGGTTCTGGAAGACGGGGACCTCGTCGTTTACGTCCGAGATCACCAGGTCCACCAACACGTCGATCTGAAACACGCACGGACGGATGGACAAACGGGTCAGTCAGTGTTAGACAACGTCATGTGAATAGAGACGTTTGTAATTTAAAATTATTTTTATGTATGCCATAGGATGAAATTTGCAAATGGTTCATTCGTAAACGAAGCACCTTTATTTATTTCCAATTCAATTCGCTTATCAATTTAATCTCGTATTACTGGTAATATTTTGCTAAAAAACAGCCGTAAAAGGAAATAAATATAACGAATACATGTATGATCGTTAAAGTAATCAGAGAGAGCCGGAAGGTGGGTTACCTTGAAATTGAGTTCACTGTTGTCTTGGATGATGAAGTGGAGCTGCCTCCGGTCAGAGTTCTAGGGAAAAGAAACACACAGAGGATATACAGGGAAATCAATCATGATTCGTTGGTTTATGGCCAAGCATGTATGAATACTATCAATGCTCAAATAATAAGCGATAAAAGAAAGGGCATGTTATTCCTCTATGAAATTCGTCCATGATGCAGTTTACCAAACTCCATTTGTCCGCTCTCTAACTCATAAACGCATTTGTTATTTAATATTTAGCAAATATTCGTTACAATATTTATGAACATAACTTCTTGAAGGAGTTTGATCAACAGCAAAATCGCATATTAACATTGGAGTTCTGGCCCTTGCTTAATCAAAATTTAACCAAATTCTATTTGTTTGCTCTTGGGCATTTTCTATCCAATCTTTGCCCGACTAGGTTGCAATGCATATAAAGGGCATGATATCTCGACCAAGTATGGTAAACAGCCAGATCATTCTATGAGTAACGGCCCTTTATTTGTCAGCTCCCTGTGGCTGCTTTTTAACTTAAGCATTTCTAATTCAATTTGAGGCAAGTTTAGTTATAATAGTTATGGACATGATATCGCGTATATGTTCAATAAACAGCAATAGCGCATTATTATTAGTTATTGAGTTATGTCCATTGGATGGCGAAAAGTTGGCCAATACACCTTGTATTTTCCTTAATCAATAATTTCTTAGTCAATCTTAATAGCATTGTTTATACTTGGTAGATATGTTATAGCGCATGTCCGAGTGACCTGCAAGACTGCAATATTTACTTTGGAGTTAATGGCCTTCAATTTTGCAAACGTGTATGCTCATTTATGTCTACATATATAACAGTATATGCCTGAATATAATTCATCAATTTCAACAGAGAAACATAAAATACGTATATCAGTCCTACTTTTAATAAATAATTGTTTTATCGTTTTCCATTTCAAAAAGTGGGCTCTCAAAGCAAGCGACATATTCAAATCGCCTTATCCTAGTTATACGTACATAATCCCGGTCAAGAATCTTATCAAGAATAATATCAGCTGAAGCGTTCCCATTGGTTCGGATGGTCTGACGTATAGTCACGAGTGTCTTGGACTCTGCCTCGTATTCAGGGTAACCGATGATGACGTCATCACCGTCCTCATCCATTGCCTTTAACGTCCAAAGCACGGTTCCTGCAAATGTTACCACAGCATTATAAAAGTAGCGTTTACAAGAACTGTCATTGGGAGACCTGGAACATTGCTGTATACGGTGTAGATGTCAGAGATAGCCCTACAGTGAACGTCAGTGATAACTGAGCTAACATTGCTGTATACGGTGTAGATGTCAGAGATAGTCCTACAGTGAACGTCAGTGATAACTGAGCTAACATTGCTGTATATGGTGTAGATTTCAGAGATAGCCCTACAGTGAACGTCAGTGATAACTGAGCTAACATTGCTGTATACGGTGTAGATGTCAGAGATAGCCCTACAGTGAACGTCAGTGATAACTGAGCTAACATTGCTGTATACGGTGTAGATGTCAGAGATAGCCCTACAGTGAACGTCAGTGACAGCTGAGCTAACATTGCTGTATACGGTGCAGGTGTCAGAGATATCCCTACAGTGAACGTGAGTGATAACTGAGCTAGCATTGCCGTATACGGTGTAGATGTCAGAGATAGCCTTACAGTGAACGTCAGTGATAACTGAGCTAACATTGCCGTGTACGGTGTAGATGTCAGAGATAGCCCTACAGTAAACGTGAGTGATAACTGAGCTAACATTGCAGTATACAGTGATACGGTGTAGATGTCAGAGATAGCCTTACAGTGAACGTCAGTGATAACTGAGCTAACATTGCAGTATACGATGTAGGTGTCAGAGATAGCCCTACAGTGAACGTCAGTGATAACTGAGCTAACATTGCAGTATACGGTTTAGGTGTCAGATATAGCCCTACAGTGAACGTCAGTGATAACTGAGCTAACATTGCAGTATACGATGTAGATGTCAGAGATAGCCCTACGGTGAACGTCAGTGATAACTGAGCTAACATTGCTGTATACGGTGTATGTGTCAGAGATAGCCCTACGGTGAACGTCAGTGATAACTGAGCTAACATTGCTGTATACGGTGTAGATGTCAGAGATAGACTTACAGTGAACGTCAGTGATAACTGAGCTTACATTGCTGTATACGGTGTAGATGTCAGAGATAGCCCTACAGTGAACGTCAGTGATGACTGAGCTAACATTGCAGCATACGGTGTAAATGTCAGAGATAGCCGTACAGTGAACGTCAGTAATAACTGAGCCAACATTGCAGTATACGGTGTAGATGTCAGAGATAGCCGTACAGTGAACGTCAGTGATAACTGAGCTAACATTGCAGTATACGGTGTAGATGTCAGAGATAGACTTACAGTGAACGTTAGTGATAACTGAGCTTACATTGCTGTATACGGTGTAGATGTCAGTGATAGCCCTACAGTGAACGTCAGTGATGACTGAGCTAACATTGCTGTATACGATGTAGATGTCAGAGATAGCCCTACAGTGAACGTCAGTGATGACTGAGCTAACATTGCAGTATACGGTGTAGATGTCAGAGATAGCCCTACAGTGAACTAGCCCTACAGTGAACGTCAGTGATGACTGAGCTAACATTGCTGTATACGGTGTAGATGTCAGAGATAGCCCTACAGTGAACGTCAGTGATGACTGAGCTAACATTGCAGTATACGGTGTAGATGTCAGAGATAGCCCTACAGTGAACGTTAGTGATAACGGTAGGTGTCAGCTATAGCCTTACAGTGAACGTCAGTGATAGCTGAGCTAACATTGCAGTATACGGTGTAGATGTCAGAGATAGACTTACAGTGAACGTTAGTGATAACTGAGCTTACATTGCTGTATACGGTGTAGATGTCAGAGATAGCCCTACAGTGAACGTCAGTGATAACTGAGCTAACATTGAAGTATACGGTGTAGGTGTCAGAGATGGCCTTGCAGTGAACGTTAGTGATAACTGAGCTAACATTGAAGTATACGGTGTAGTTGTCAGAGATAGCCTTACAGTGAGCGTCAGTGATAACTGAGCTAACATTGAAGTATACGGTGTAGGTGTCAGAGACGGCCTTACAGTGAACGTCAGTGATAACTGAGCTAACATTGCAGTATACGGTGTAGGTGTCAGAGATGGCCTTACAGTGAACGTTAGTGATTACTGAGCGAACATTGAAGTATACGGTGTAGGTGTCAGAGATAGCCTTACAGTGAACGTCAATGATAACTAAGCTAACATTGCCGTATACGGTATAGATGTCAGAGATGGCCTTACAGTGAACGTTAGTGATAACTGAGCTAACATTGCAGTATACGATGTAGTTTTCAGAGATGGCCTTACAGTGAAAGTTAGTGACAGCTGAACTAACATTGCAGTATACGATGTAGGTGTCAGAGATAGCCCTACAGTGAACGTCAGTGATAACTGAGCTAACATTGCAGTATACGGTATAGATGTCAGATATAGCCCTACAGTGAACGTCAGTGATAACTGAGCTAACATTGAAGTATACGGTGTAGATGTCAGAGATGGCCTTACAGTGAACGTCAGTGATAACTGAGCTAACATTGAAGTATACGGTGTAGGTGTCAGAGATGGCCTTACAGTGAACGTCAGTGATAACTGAGCTAACATTGAAGTATACGGTGTAGGTGTCAGAGATGGCCTTACAGTGAACGTCAGTGATAACTGAGCTAACATTGCAGTATACGGTGTAGATGTCAGAGATGGCCTTACAGTGAACGTTAGGGATAGCTGAGCTAACATTGAAGTATACGGTGTAGGTGTTGGAGATAGCCTTACACGGAACGTAATTTAAGTGATAACTGAGCTAACATTTCATGTAACATGTAGTATATACCCGAACAAGCCTTACAGTGAACGTTAGAACTGTTTTGTTAAATTACATGGAGCGAATCAGATTTGATCAATTGAATTTACTCGTTCCCAAAATTCTCATTGCGCACATTTACCTTTTACACTAATATATCTTAGCCGTGAAGAAATATGTGTGTCTATTGCCAAATTCAAACAATGGCGATAGCAACAGAACTCTTATTGACGAACGCGTACCTATCTTGGTGTCCTCGCTGACGACGACAGCGGCGTCCGTGTTGTCGACGATCACCGGAGGATGTGGCTCACTTTCGCACTCACGGACTGCAATTAGACGGATGTCTGTTTTACAAATATAGACTTAAATTTTCTTTTTTTACATGGTCTTCATTAAGAAACCTTGCAATACCATATCAGATTAAACTAAGGTCATACCAAATTGTTTTTTATGTTTAGCGTCAACTCTAAGTATCTATCTAGCTATCCTAAAAAAACTTACCGCCGAAAAAGAAACGATTACTAAATGAGTGATATCCTATGTATAATATATACACATGCTGTTTATTTTTAGTCCATATTGAACCATTTTCAATTATTAAATAAATGTGTTGATAATGTGTGGCAACCACACAGAATGCATCGTATTCTGATATCAATTGCCAAGTATGCTAGTACATAGTGGTATGAAACATGTTGTTTGCACGTGTGTTCAGGCCCCAATTTCTCGAAACTTCTTAAGCTTAACAGACTTAAGTCGCTTATTTCAATTAGCCAAAATACATACTGAAAATGTTTATTAGTAAATGAAAAATGGTTTATTCTGATAATCATACAGATTATTCCTACATAATTTCTAAAAATTCTTGAAGAAGTAAATAGAACACATTTTATAGAATTATAAAAATAGTGTGATTAGCTTAATCCTGTTATAAGGGACTTAAGAAGTTTCGAGAAATTGGGGCCTGTTGTCGGAATTATAGTAAAAGGAAATTAAACATATGCGGCAGATCGCTGATCATATAAAAAAACTTTTTTTATCGGGAAGCCCGTTTGCGGACGCTTGGCAAAGAAATGATTTGGTATGGCTCATGCGATTTATTTTTTAACTGTATTTTTTTTTCTTAAATAATACTCCATTTAAATAGCATTCATAACTTTAAAAGTCAACCGTCATTTATAGCTGTCCACCAGTGAGCTGAACTGGTATAGTGTCAATTATTTTTATTTTTATCTAATTGAAAGGACATGTTGCTTTAATTAAATTGCTAAAGGTAATTTCCACTCGACCATCACGCATAATAAACACGACAAGATTGGTGAATTAATTTAAATCAAAGCGCGTGGATAAATTTACTCATAGCAACAGTTATCGGGATTAACTTGCACGTGAATAAAATCAATTTGTTTTGCATTCTCGTTACCTAGGTAACTGATTGAAATCCGTGAGTAGGCTTAATTGGTAAGAGTTAGTCAGTGGAAAAAGTATTACCTGTCAGGGAAGCTGATAGATGTTCATGTTATGAAGGACCTTTAATACATGAATGGCCACGGATACCAAGGTCTGGTCAGAAAAGTACAATATTTGCTATGTTTATAAGAAAAACTCTGCGGTTTTTTTTTTGTCACTGCGATCAATCAAATAAGAATATTTGTCGAAATACGAATATGTTTAGTTTAAAAAAAACGCAATAAAAAAGTCGCAATATTCTCCCGATATCCTGAGCTATACTCATTTAATCAAATACTGTGATGGAAAATGATGAGCATGATCACTATTACTTTATTTTTGTCACCATAGCAACAGGTTAGATTGTATTTTATTTCTGGGAAAGTTCCTCATTTATAAAGGCTGGTTCGACTGACTAATGCAGATTCCGTGTCAGATATTTTCTTGTGGGAAAACAAGATGACGTGAAAGAGTTAAACATGTTGTTGCGAATACAAACCAAGACATAGTTTGACATTTGGTTTATTGTCGATGTTAAAGGAATGTATGAACGAGACTTTCAGTACAAATTACATCTTTAAATATATGAATATGAAAATAGTCCGTCCAAACTTATCATTGCCGTGTTTATCGACCAGTATTTTGACTGTTTGTTGTTTTAGACGATTGTCCAGACGGAAAAGACTACGATAATTTTATCACTAAAACAAAATCAAAAACAAATTGGCACCGTAAACTGGTGTCTAACATGTTCACCCGCATATGCGGTTAACCAAGTAACTCAACCAGAATTAGCAGAAAAGTATACAGTAAAAAACACACACCCTCAAATCAAAAACGCTTGACTGTGGATACAGTTGATGAACACGGAAGCTTAAGTGGGTATTTTCCGAAATAATTTTGACAAATGTCTTTAAGTTTTAAAAATACTTCAATGCTCATGTAAACATTACGTATTATGTATGAAATATTCACCACAAACACATTTACTTTGCAGCAAACATATAAAGCACAAACTATAGCGCAAATATTGTCATTTTGAACGTTATAACTTTTTTGAACACTTACAGAACAGGAGCAGCAAAACCCACAGCAGCGGGAGTTCCATCGTCAGAATGTCCACGCTGAAGGTCACATGGCTGTCAAAAGAGGTCACATGGCTGTCAAAATTCAAAAACTTTGTCGAGCGAAGTACGTTCTATGTGAAATGTGTAAACCGTTTATGTCACAGGCTAAGAAAGGCATTAATGCCAGTCCGGGGATAGAACGCCCCCCATAAGTATGAATGTGCGAGTCAGAACCGTAACACTATCAAGAGGAGTGTTTCTAAATTCCATCAAACTCAAAAAGATTCCGTTACACTAGCTTTTCTTTCAATAAAATAAGGTTACGAGATTTCTATCACGACATCTAGAACTTCAGAAATACTCGTACTATATATTGCAGTGAAACATAAGGAAGAAATTGTATAACTATTCAAATAGTGAACGTACTTGCATTATAACGTATACAGTCGAAATTTGGAACTCATGAACATTAAATTATATCCGCTCATATTTTGCCGTTAGGATCCAGAGGCGCGCGCGTGGATGTCGTCTGCCGTTTGTCAATGGTTGGTTAAAACCGATCGATAGAGAAATGGGGAAACAGGTGTCTACTAGTTTCTTATTAGAAAGATACTTGCTGCTAATTCACCTTTGTTAAAACATCACTGTGTATCAGTAAAGACAGGGTTGAAAAATGTTATTTCTCATATCGAAATAATGCCAGGTATGTTTATACCGGTGTATGAAATTATTTCGTTTTCACAAAAAAAACGTTACCAGTAACGGTTTTATATCACTATACGGTGGTTACCAGGCCGAACAGTTGGTTTCCACCGGATTATCAAAAGCAAAACACCAGGGGCCAGGATGACGAACACTCTCAAGTCCAAGTCTAGACTCAGACTCAGAAAAGCATTTTTATAAAGATACAAAAAATCAAATTTATTCCATTTTTTTTTACAAAAAATGTATTTTAAATCAAAATACTTTTTTTGTAAAAAAAATGGAATAAATTTGATTTTTTGTTCCTTTATAAAAATGCTTTTCTAATATTAAAAATTTTTATATTAGAAAAGCATTTTTATAAAGGAACAAAAAATCAAATTTATTCCATTTTTTTTACAAAAAAATGTATCTTAATACTATTTAACATTCAAATACTAATATATTTCAGCAAACTTTGCCATCAGTGCTCGGATGGAATGAAAATAACAATGAAATAAAATTTTGATTCTCGAGTCTGAATTCAGACACGAGACTGTTCGTAATCGCTGCTCCCGACCCTCGCGCTGCATCGAGCCATCGAGAGTGACTTAGAATAACGTCTTGGTTTATAGAGGGTAGCAGGGGGCTGTATATTCGCAAAAAATAAATATACAGAGATATATGAATACAGAATAGTATATTTATTCAAAATAATGTACGTCAACAAATATCATAATGCCAAACTTGAAGAAATGAGTACATAACGCAATGGTAATCATAGTCATGGTTTGTCTGAATCTTTCTCGAGTTTAGAATACTGGTAGACATGTACATGTGAACAGAAACATGAGAAAGGCTTCTAGGTTCATCCGATGAGTTATCAGGACGTTGTATTACGGATAACTCAAGGACCGTAACTCTGAGGCTATTTGAGGAATTATTCCTACACAATCAGTGTTATCATATTAGATAAAGATCGGACGATATTCTTTTTTTATGCACGGAATTCTGCGGCCATGGTTTGATGGATCTACATGTACAGTGATATTATGGCCGATATCAAGTAGTGAGATATTAAGATTAGCAGCACACAGTGACCGGCCAAGTTTGTTGATCAGAAATGAATTTCTTAGGTTAAGAGAGTGGACAGAAGTCATTTGGAATTATTTAATGTCCAGTATGCGCTAGTGGCCGTGTTTGCTTTTGACCTTTACAGAGACATAGTACCCATAAACAGTGTTAATACATATGGTAGCAAAACATGGTCAACAGAGAACTGGCCTTAATTTTTGAGCAAAAAAGGACAAGTACGTCAAATTTTGGGTAAAACCCCTTAAAAACCCTGGAGATACTAGAACGATCTGTCCGATAACCATCTACTAAATGCAACAATACATTATTAGCAACGGATTACTGAAACTTAGTGTTTATACCAAACATTACCAGGCCTTCTGATTTTTTTTGATCTATCACAGTAACACTATGTAATGTTCAAGAGATCCAACAATGTGCTGTATTGCATGACATAAAGAGCTGCAGTAGATTTATAAAATATAAATAATCTGGTAAAAACGTTGAAACATGCCATAACCTTGTATGATATTATAGTTTCCAGTACCAGGTACCTTTTTAACAATTTGAAATGGCATTAACAATTTTACTATAAAGATATTCCAAATCACGTTATTTCTACTAGTCTGCTACCACAGAAATGAAAAAGGTTAAATGCCTAAGTTTCTTATTCAAAAACTATAAATGTGTATATAGGACACAGATGCCCTCACTTCCCGTCATTGCCACAAAAGCAAGGGCCAGTATTTCGCCCAATATGCATCTTAAAATAACCAGTTGCACAACAAATGAATGAGTGCATGGAAAGGCAACACTAGTCTTTCCACCATAAAGTAGTCCTGTCATTGCGAAAGACATTGTTCACATTCCTTCCAAGTTTCATGACTCTGACTAATAAGCTTATTGAGATAGATGTGACATCAAGATTCCAGGTTTCATACTTTTGACTAAGTCAAGGGCCATAACTCTAACCTTACTGGTGGCAGTCACACACTATACCCCATACTCATTAACACTTTGAAGTTTCATCAATCCGGCTCTCATACTTTTGGAGAAATGCACGGCACAATATTGCATTCTTTAAATGCCAGTTTTTCACAAAACCAAGGGCGACAACTCTGCACTTATTGGGCGAAGCGACCTACAAACCCCAGATCCAAAACTTCATGTGCTGTTTAACATACCTGTTTTGTGACTAGCTCATATATTTGGGAGCTATGCATGACACATGCGTGCTATAAAGCCTACCAGGTCAAAGACCATACCTCTGCATTTCCTGAGTGAATTCACACACAAAACCCCAGGCCTACAACCTCACATACTGATTGTCATTGCCGTCAAGTTTTATCACTCTGGCTGTCCGTGACAGGGCAGGCGGCTTATGTGTATGCACCCACTCCTCGTAGTGTGGGCATACTTACAAAGCTAATATGAAACATATTCAGAAGTTTTCATCAAGGTCTCATGATTGAAGTCATGGTCAGGGAATACATTTCAAATGGAACAATGACAATTGCAAATTTGTTCTCTATTACAGTATATAAAGTTTGTTTAACAATTTCAGACTTGAAATTGGGAGAGTTAAAAATGCATAATTAAAACAAGAGATGTTTGTCAAACATTATGCCCCCCCCATTGTTGTCAGGATTATATGTACAATTGAATGAAATATGCATGGACTGAAATGACAGCTGATTTTTCACTGCCATTGGATGCTTTTGAGGCAGTTTTAAGATTATGACCATTCAAAGTGTGAGGATAGAGTGTGTTATGACCATGACCTTTGACTCTATGACCTAAATATCCGTAAGAGTCATCAGCTGGTCACCAAAAATCTAATTGTTAAATTTGAGGGCCATGGGTGCAAGCATTGTCAAGTTATCAAACAGACAAGCTTTTTTTGTTCAAGGTCACTGTGACCTTGACCTTTGACCTGATGACCCCTAAAATCATAAGCCCTAAAGGGCTCATCTACAGGTCAGACACAACCCCAAGTCAAGTTTGAGGGCCATGGGTGCAGGCATTGTAGAGTTATCACTCGAACAAAATTTTCGCATTCAAGGTCACTGTGACCTTATCCTTTGACCCGATGACTCCTAAAATCAATAAGGGTCATCTACTGGTCAGGCCCAGCTTCCATGTTAAGTTTGATAATCATAGGTTGATGCATTGCTGAGATATCACTGGGAGAAGATTTGTTAAGTTTCTTGTGTTAAAAGTTACTATGACCTTGACCTTTGCCCAATGACCCCAAAGTCAATAGGGGTCATCTACTGGTCAGGCCCAACCTTCATGTCAAGTTTGATGACCATAGATCCAGTACTTGTCGAGTTTACTTTCAAGGTCACAGTCTAAAATCAATAGGGGTCATCTACTGGTCAGGCCCAACCTCCAAGTCAAGTCTGAGGGCAATGGGTGCAGGCATGGTTGAGTTATCACTCGGACAACCTTTTATCATTCAAGGTCACAGTGACCTTGATCTTTGACCTGATGACCCCAAAAACAATAGGGGTCATCTACTGGTCAGGCCCAACTTCGATATCAAGTTTGATGACCAAAAGTCTAGGCATTGTTGAGTTATCACTCGGACAAGCTTTGAAATTATTTTACCATTAAAGGTCACTGATGACCATATGCCCAGGAATTGTTGAGTTATCACTCGGACAAGCTTTGGTCTACCGACGGACCGACATGTGCGAAGCAATATACCCCTCTTCTTCGAAGGGGGGCATAATAATATGTAATGTTGTTTTTTCTACAGAGCCATCAATACTATCCCACAATTTCTTCAGGAACTCTGATTAAACAATTGCTTGTCTGAATATATTAAAAGTTCCAAACAAGACCTTATTTCCGAACTAGTTTACATAATATTGTAATTCTGATGGTCCTGTATCACAGTATGTACAAAATAAATGGACTTATATTTCTTTCAGTTTCAAATTGATAAAACAAAACTGAATGAAACTGAATGCAATTTGGAATAAGCACATTTTATCACTGTTTTTTTCTGCACAATGACAGGATGCCATAATTGAAAAATCTGCATCAAACACTGGATCTTTAGCCAAGAAAACAGCTTCTAGTATCTATTCTTAATATCAACATTTTTTTGTGTCCAGTTTGTAAAGGCTGGTTTCTCATTTTCCGTAGTACATCTCACAAACTTTATCTATTTCCTTGCACCAGTCTACTGCTCGTTTTTGGGGTTCTTCTAGGTAGTATGTTCGATTTGGCTGAAACACGCAAAAACATGGCTTTGAATTATTTTTGTAGGCTTTTTTCACAATATCTCAAAGACAATTTTTTATGTCATTGTTTAGTTCTCAATAATTGTTTATCTCCTTTTAATATTAAACAAGAAATGCCGCAATGTGACGAAACCTGTTTTCAATGATTGACAGAAGAACTTCAGCCTGTGTCTGTATTTTTATTTTTAGTAACAGTGACCTTGACCATAGAGACCCCAAACGCAATCCCATGAAAGGTTTCCTATAGACCAAGTTTGGTCAAGAAATGTCAACCCTTACTGAAATTATTCAGTTTCATAGGTGAGTTTGACGCCGCCCTGACGCCCGCCCGCCCGGCCGGCCGCCCGCCTGAACAACGACATTCGTCATTCTAATAACCAGGTTTCACTTTGTGAAAACCTGGTTAATAAACTTTAAAACTTGTAAAACTTACTGTATGTACAAAAAATATTTTAAAGTTCTTTTGCTCAGTTTTAAGATCCTTGGACCATGGAATCTGGCCCTTGAGAACCTTATTGGATGGATCTACATAGTAGAGATGGGGGCCTTCTGTTAGCAGAAACATTCGCCTTCGCGCAAACAAGCCCTGAAAAATTGAAGACAATAGTGCTAAGATGAAGTCACATTTGAATTTATGAAACACAGAATTTAGATGGCCCTTGATCGCTCACCTGAGTAAATCTTTAATGGTGCTCTAGACATCTCTATAATTAAAGGGCACTAACTCACAGGTGACTATAGCAATTTGGGTGAAAGAATTTGATACAGGATCACTGAAGGAACATTTCTATAAATAATTTAAAATAAGGCCAGCAGATTCTGTCAGAGTAGATTTTCAAAGTTTTCAACATAGGACACAAAAGCAGACAACCCTACGTATGCAATTGTAGACCCACCTACCAACACCATTGCAGACAAGCTTACAAACACGATTGTAGACCCAGTAAACAACATGATTGCAGACCTGCCTATCAACACAATTGCAGACCAGCTTACAAACAGGATTTAGACCCAGTAAACAACTTGATTGCAGACCTGCCTACCATTATGATTGCAGACCTGCTAACAAACACAATTGCAGACCAGCATACCAACAGTATTCCAAACCTGCCTACCAACACAAATGCTGACCTGCCTTAATAAAGCATCAATGCAAACCCAATTACAACCATGATTGCAGGCCCTCCTACCAACACTATAATACACCCAGCTAAAAACACTATTGCATCCCCCCATCCCATAGAAACATTGCAGACCTGCCTAAAAACATTATTGCTGACCAAATTACAACCATGACTGCAGAACAACCTACCAACATGATTACACACTCAACTAACAATATGATTGCAGACCCACATGATTACACACTCAACTAAGAATAGGATTGCAGACCCACCTAACAACATGATTACACACTCGACTTACAATATGATTGCAAACCCACCTAACAACATGATTACACACGCGACTAACAATATGATTGCAAACCCACCTAACAACATGATTACACACGCGACTAACAATATGATTGCAGACCCACCTACGAACATGATTACACACTCAACTAAGAATAGGATTGCAAACCCACCTAACAACATGATTACACACTCCACTTACAATATGATTGCAGACCCACCTAACAACATGATTACACACTCAACTAACAATATGATTGCAGACCCACCTACCCTCATGATTGCAGATCCACCTAACAACATGATTACACACTCGACTTACAATATGATTGCAGACCCACCTAACAACATGATTACACACTAGACTTACAATATGATTGCAGACCCACCTACCAACATGATTACACACTCAACTTACAATATGATTGCAGACCCACCTACCCTCATGATTGCAGACCCACCTAACAACATGATTACACACTAGACTTACAATATGATTGCAGACCCACCTACCAACATGATTACACACTCGACTTACAATATGATTGCAGACCCACCTAACAACATGATTACACACTAGACTTACAATATGATTGCAGACCCACCTACCAACATGATTACACACTCGACTTACAATATGATTGCAGACCCACCTACCCTCATGATTGCAGACCCACCTAACAACATGATTACACACTCGACTTACAATATGATTGCAGACCCACCTACCCTCATGATTGCAGACCCACCTAACAACATGATTACACACTCGACTTACAATATGATTGCAGACCCACCTAACAACATGATTACACACTCGACTTACAATATGATTGCAGACCCACCTACCCTCATGATTACACACGCGACTAACAATATAAGTATATGTAGCTTCAATTACTTTGCGTTTATCAATAAGCCCTTGTTTCAGGATGAGATGGCCCTCTGTAAATTTGTGATACTCGTTAGTTTGTGCCTGGTGCTCTAAACGCTCCTTCCTCTCTGCCTCTGTGATACTGAAAGATACAGGTCATGAAAATTAATCTTTTATCACTAGAAATACAACCATTTTTATAACATGTTATGTAAGTTGTAACATTTCAGGACTGTTGAACATTTGATATCCTGCATAGAATTTTTTTTTCACCAATTTTTTTCAGAAAAACACCATTGCAGGAAAATGTTGGACTCCATCAGTTTTAATCATCATCGGCAACCACGGTATTTATTGCTAAACACTTTATTAATACCATGAGATAATTCACTGACAAAATCTCATTTAAATGAATGCATGAGACAGGTATGAAAACTCTTCTTCCAATGAATTTGCAGGTGACAATTAATTACTCTTCAATCAGCTGATTTTGGCAGCTGACTCCATAGGCCAGTGGTCTAGGCTGTTGATCAATTATTGTTGTGAAATGATGGACTGATTTCAAATACATTACACCCAAACAATTGATTTCAATTATTTAATAGACATATGGGTAGTGAAAACAAATAATTATATTATTATAACTGTTTAAAAATATAAGATACTCAAATCCTTTTTAATACCATATCTACCGGTAATCTAATATTTTGTCAACTTTCGTCAAGAGGACCAAAATTGCAGGCTGCAGCTCATAATCATATTCTCTATAAGAGAACAAATCATTAAAGGGGTCAAGTCAACAATTACTTACAAGTGTGAGGTTAATATTTCACCAATTCTTTTGTCTGTAAGGCCAGGCTGAAACAAAACAATTTGAGTTTTAATATGCTGGACAACTTTTATATCAACAGCACCTACAGTGGATGCCATTACTTGTTGGCTGTTCTTTTTACTCCACTTGACCAAGAAGCTTAAAGCGTAAATTATTAAATGCAAAGTTACCCCTTTTCCTATGAATGTACATATTATCAGTGGTAAAATGTGTACCAATTATAATGGAAATACCTTTAACCTTTAACAACTTCTATTTTTGGCCAAGGTTTAAAATTTTGCATGTCAACCATAAAAACACAAACGACATGATATCCTGTCTTTTTTGTTTATACAATAATAATAGACAAACTAGAAATGGCTACATTATTATGAATTGATGATTGCAACTTATATATTTCATTTTAAAATGCAGTAAAGAGCCATACGAATCAGTGTTTGAAATTCAAATGCTAATCTACTCACATAAACAAATCCCCCATCACCCACCTTCATAGTGCTCCAGCAGGACTCTGGGTTACTGGCGGTGGCAGGGAGGTACGGTACCAGCTCTGGGGGCTTGGATGTCTCAATATTGTCCCAGTCCACACCCTTAAAGAGCCCGTGCCCCTTCAGGTGCTCAAACCCACCAGTCTCATCACTACCCAGCCGCTTGTCCGGTTCCAATACCTGCATATAGGGGTCACATATCACAGAACTGACAACATGGCTGGCTTAAAGACAAATGTCTTACATCAGGTACAGTGTACTTTTCATCGAATTCAGAACCGGCAAGGATTATTATTATAACAGTCATCATTAAGATATTTTGCAGAAGTTACAGGGTTTAAAATACCAATGCAATTAAGAATAGTATTAAGACTTACTAATAATTTTTCTACTAAATCTCGTGCAACAGGACTAAAGCCTTCTGGAAATTCATATTCTAACTTTGTTATCTTTTGAAATATTTGGTACTCATGCCTGAAAAATAAAACAAAATCATTTCTTGTACATATAAAATATCTATAAGGTTAAATACAATTCATTTTTCAAGTGCAGTTTTATGACTGCCATAACTTTGGTTTAATAAATGCATTATAAATTAGCCATAGAGTACAAATTACAACTGAGTATTCATAAAACTTATAACTTACCCTCCCCTAAAGGGTGGTTCTCCAGACAAAAACTGGTAAAGTATACAGCCCAGAGCCCACAAGTCAGAACTGTATAACAAAATAAACAATGTGGCTGAAGTAAGTATGCGTGTATACTGCACTTACTTATTCATATTTAAAACTAGAAAGTATATACCAAATGCAAATTTTTTTTTACCATAACATTGACAACTGAATTCTTGGGAAAAGAAAGATTTATCAAAAAGAGCGCCGAATAATAAATGCCAAAGCTAGCCTGCTGTTCATCAAGTCCTCGTTATCAATGTGCAAACTGTCTCTGGCAACATGTGTACCAATGTTTAATCCTGTTGTTGAAGGTTTTTGAGCTATGGCCAAGGTAAACATAGGCTTTTAGCCCAATATAAAAAAAGTCAGGGTGCAGCAAAGGGACATGGTGCTAAGGGAGAATAGGGCACATAATGTGTCGGGCTTTGAAAAAATTGAACATTATGCATTTCATAGAAAACATCAGGAAATATGCTATATTGAAGTAATATAAGCCTGTAACTGCCAAATATGTCAATGTTCTATAATCCTAGCCTATATTAACAGCTGTGAAAAAAGTCATTGACTAAAAAACTTTGTTTTGGTTTTGTATTTGTTCCATTTTTAAATGTTACTCTGTGTTTTGTAATCAAAGACAATTATGTTAATGTCAGAAATAATAGATTTTTGAAAATCTTTCAAATAATGTTGACTTAAGGAGACCAGTAACTGTTTTTTGGCAATACTCGATTATCACTTAATCCATAGTGCTAAGTATCCATAAATAAACAACAATCAACATTTACATGTACTTGAGAGTAAACAGAAAAGAATCCACAAGCAATTAGCATCTTGAATCAAACATAAGTCAATCAATATATGAATGCTATATATATATAACCCAAAATAGCAAGTTTTTTAAACTGGTATTGACTTCATACTGAAAAGTTGTATAAACTTTTAGGAAATTCCTCCCTGCATGTGTTAAATAATTGAGGGAAACAACATGTTATCACACTGAAAAGTAGTAAGTAAACAGTCACCACTAGGAGATATTTGAGTCAATGGCATTCTGGATCTTATTCAATACATAAAGCTGTGGGTCTTAGTACCTTTTACTGGCATGTTTACTGGTAAGCACTTCTGGGGACACATACTGGGCTGTACCAACAAAGGAGTTCTTCCGCTTGGGCTCATTTTCTTCTGAATAAAAACATCTGATTATTTCAAATAAATATTAAATATTACAGAATAAGTTATTTAATTACATAGTTGAAGAAGTACATGATTTCATCATTGTATTTATTCACATTTAATCCCTTGAACAAGAGAAGAATCTACCTAACCCCTGTTGTGCGAGTATACAGATTGAAACAGATCTGTATAGTTTTCAAATCAAACTTTTCATAACTAATGTAAATTTACACTATCTTTAAAATTAACCTCAACAACTTTCAATTAAAATTCAATTGTTGGATAAGACAGACAAGGACAGTGAATGTCCCATGTTGTTGTGACAAAATCAAGCAAACCTGCAAGGGAAATACTCACCATTCTGGGAATTGTCTGTGTTCCCTTTGATTATTTTAGCAGAACCAAAGTCTGTAATCTGAATGTGCATTTCATCATTTAGGAGAATGTTTTCTGGTTTTAAATCCCTGAAATGATAAAGCATTATTACTAATCATCTTTTAAACAAAATGTTTACTTTCCTTGTTTAATAATAATATCTGTAAATATTTTTCTATCCGGAACGGACACACGATATATATTTTTTCTAGCATACCTTTAATTACATTTTTTGTGAAGAAAATACATAAGAAAGCGCATTTTTGTACATTTCACCAAAAAGCGCGTGCGATGATGTTTACTGACGTCATGACGCGCAGTAATTTGTATTCACTGCATACATCAATAAGTTCCTTCGATATCACGTCTTTAAGGGGTTATTTTGTTTTGTTTTTAAGGAATATTTTTGTAAAGTTAATGTTAATGGGACTCATCTATTGAAATCTCATAACTATGGTTACATTGAGTGTTTTATAAAAGAAATGCCTATCCAGTATGCTAGAATATAATGTATTTCATTAAGGCATAGGTTATTGGACATTATAACTAAATGCCAAGTTCCTGGATGTGGTCAAAGATATACTCTTGATATTTAAGATTGAAAATGATATGTTCCATATTTTTTTTGTTAAAGAATGATTGATTCAAATTATTAATAGTTGTTTCAAAAGTTATTAATATATTTTCTGCGTGATAAAATTTTTGCAAACTTCTGCCATATGTCAATGCAATACATGATGTATTTGCTAAGATAATGGCTTGAAGGTGCTTACATGCAAAAACCTAAACCAAGGTTTTGACACCAGCGCCACTACTGATGGACAAATGCATTCATAGATGGATAAAAGCAAACCCATGTGTCCCCCTCTTGCCTTAAAAATTCAGCGGTAAATGCTTGACCATATATGGTTCCAGGTCATACCTGCATGACCATATATGGTTCCAGGTCATACCTGTGTACAATGTTTACTCCATGGAGGTACTCGAGAGCCTTGACAATCTCTGCTGTGTAGTGACGGGAGCAGTCTTCATCAAACGAGGACAGGCGGTGGAGGTAGTCCAATAATTCACCTCGACGAGCATAGTTCAACACAAAGTCTGACAAGTGTTAAAGACATAATAAACTTATCATATTGTTTCACCATATATGGACTTACTTTCTTCAATGGAAGGAAAACATATCAACAGTGAGTGTTTCCAGGAACAAATGTAATTTGCAATAATTTAAACGCAATGCATAAAGTCATACCCTTATTGGTAGGAATTCTTATTAATGATACATGTACATTTTTTTTTTCTTATACAGAACATGTTTTGCCTTTAATTGCAGTAATAAACACTCCATGACTGTTTTTGCACTGGAGTTCATTGATTGACCTGCTTACTCATTTAAATAGTCAGAGCCTACATTTTGGCGTATTGGACATCCTTGATAGTAGTACCTTTAACTGATATAACACATTGAAAGGATACAGAGTCTGTCCACATCCTGGAAGGTGAAGTAAAGCCGTATGAAGAAAGGGTGGTTGAGCTTCATCAAGACCTCCTTCTCTCGCATCACATACTCTGTCTTGCGTTCACGCATTATGTGCTTCTTCTCCAATACTTTAACTGAACACAAAGTAAATCAACTTAACCTTTACTTTAACTTGAGCGTAACTGAATAATTGTAATTGTTTTTACACAACTGGTAGAAATTGTTACTCATTACCATTTGTTTATGAAGTGAACGCAAAATTCTTGAGGTGAATGAAGAGTAAAAATACAATAGAATTAAAAGCAATATTTGAAGTTTTAATTCCCTACATAAGTTAAGCGTTCACAGCCCATGTGGTGGATCAATACATGAACTTTCTGCAGTGCTGTGCTATGTGTACATTGCATGTACTTACTTGCAAATTCTGCTCCTGTACTGATTTCTTTTGCAAGATAGACCTGTAAGGAAGGAAAACACAATACACAAGTTTTCATTGACAGTCATTATCATTTCAAAACCAATATCTAAGTTAAATGAAAAGAGGTCATTGGTCTTTCATGGAAAGGTATGTGTTGCCTGTCAGGAGCACCTATCATCGTAAAACTAAAAAAAACATGTTAAAGGAGCAAACTGTTTTGAAATTTAGAACTTTGACTATTATAGCCAATAAGAAATACACCAACTGTATTTCAATGTAAAAGGGGCATAACTCGATCCAGATAATAAGAGCAAAACACATTATGATTGAATGACAATACATGTAATTCAATCATTGTCTGCAAGTCTTTGGGTTGAAAAGTCTTGCTCCTGTCTGTACACTCAATATACAAACTATATTTTACTATATACATATATGTTAAAAAAGGCATAACAGTGGTATTCTAATGATGAATCATCTGATAATTGAATCTTCGACTGAACATTATGCCCACCGTTTAGTTTTAGTCTGCACATGATCATACATCTACTATCTTTTTAAAGTAAAAGGGCATAACTATGGAATAACTTAGACATTTATCTCATAATTGAACTCCACCAAACATTATGCTAAAACACTGAAACCAGGACTAAGTCTCATTCGAATTTAGATGATGAATAATTATGTTATTTTCAATAGGTATAGCTGAGAACAAAACTAATGCCGAAATACCTTTATTACAACACTTGATGAGACACCAAAAGTGTTCATTTTAAACTGCTTAAAAAGGTTTTCATGATATTTTTAATAATAGAAAGTGTATTACTGTAGCAAATGATCCTTCACCAATAACTTTTCCAAACACAAAATCATTTGGAGTTTTCTTCTGTGGCTTGTCATTCTGTTCACCTGGTGAATCACCAACAGAACTTGAGCTCATTGTGTCTCGATACCTCTGTAAAATATAATACCACATCATGACACTAATGTTTTTAAAATTAAATTGACTGTACAAAGATTTTGTCAAATTTGGTGTTTGTAAATATTTGTGGGCCAATGTCAATCGAGGAATTACCCTATTTACTGCAGCTCCATATTATGTCGCTCTGCCCTCTACGCATGCTTGAATTAACTATGATTGGTGCAGTTTTTTGGAGCCAGTTGAAGCGAACACCATGACAAATTTGAAATAGATGTGTAATAAGCTATCAAATCGTAATGTCATCTATTCAGTACACAATTAAATTATTTTTCTGTAAAAAATATTCAAATACAAATATTTCATTTATGTTTCTTGATTTTACATGGTCTTATAATATACAACCAATCAAACGAATTCAGTACCAAAATGTGAATTTTTTTGTAAATCATTTTGAACAAAAAACTTAACGAGGTCATCCCAGTTAAGTTTTGTACGATGCAAACATACCTAGGTTATTGTAAAAACCTAAATATCAACATTTTGTTGATACTAAAACAAAGTAGTATTATCATTTTTCAATCCATTTTATTTGCTTTTTTGAAATATTCACAAAGCTGTGATATTTTAGCATCTCCTGAAACTCATGTAATGAAACTAATGCCTGGACAGTTGAACTTTCGCGCCAAATAAATATGACTACACAAAGTGGGGAGCTAGTGGGTCAACTAAGTTCTAACACCAAATAAGTTAGAGCTCATTTTCTCGATCTACAGAAAATGGTACAAGCTTTTGGCCTACGCCCTCGCTGCGCTCGCTCCATTTTCTGTAAATCGCCAAAATGAACTCTTACATATACTAACAGTTTCATTGGCTATTTACTTATTTTAAATGCAGAATGAAATCTTGCTTTTCAGGCTGTTGCAAGGCTTCTGGAAGAGACAAGCTGGAGACATATGTGCCATTTTTCTTTGTATCAAAAATACTGAAATAAACACGTAATCAATTAAAGCTGGGAGTAAGATTACATATTATTGGTCCAAGATTAAAGTGACTGTTTCATCTTACACTGCAGAATTTTAATCCCATGTTAATAATCCATTTGTGAGGCAATTTACATGCAAATATAGCGGTTTTACATTTGTTTGTGCAATGGCAGACAAGCCTTGCAGTCCAAATAATTGTAAGTTGACAGATGTTTTTTTATGATTTTTGATATGGCAAATCCTTCATGTACAAATTGTTTTGTACCAAAAGTGGGTAGTTGTTCCAATCGGGATTCCGGGTTAAAGTATATTGCGTCCATGAAATATCTTGGATCAGTTTGATGGGGTTCTCTTCATTTCATTCTGTCAAAACATAACACAAGACTGCAGTTCACAGTTTTACAACAATCGGTTCCTTAGGTCATGGCCGCCTTGTTACGATTGTATTTACGAAGTCTATCACGAAGCTTGTCGGAAGTGGGGGAGTTATTACCATTGAGTCAAGTTGTTCCGTTTTGCATAATTGTTGTCTGTGTCAGTCAAGTTTCGTTTTGTTGGAAGATAGATCATGTGTTTAATGCTTGTTTTGTGCAAAATAGCTTTGTACTTTCATTGTAAAATATGAATATAAACCTTTATAATCCATTTCAAACTAAAACACTTCACTAAACCCAATTTCAATATTTTTCAAACCCACCCAGTTTTTGCACAAACCCATTTAGACGTTATGGATTGAAAGAATCCCGTATAACGCGTCTATTATTTTAGAATATCAAGCCTTGGTGTCCAATTCTTCCTAGGGTTTGATACTGAAATAGTTGGCAACTCTTCCCATTTATTGGTTTTAACCAGTATAAGACTGACGTATTTCTAAGTAGTGCAAGAATCCAACGAAAAAAAAATGGACCTATATATAATACCATACATGTGATAACGTCCCGGACGTCCGGGATTGTCCCGGAAATCGTATCTCTGTCACGGAGTCACGGAGGGTGCATGTTTGTCCCGGAAAGTCATAAAAAAAAAAAACGAAAAAAAAAATCTCGGAATCGGAATCGATTATCTTAATTTTACCATTGTAAGTCAGCTATTTTGCCTGTCCGGGACACTGGTCGTAAAACACAGGACATGTTGACACTAATCCGTTAATTGGTACGTGTGTCGTCGAGGTCATCGTCAATCACCCGATAATTGATCTATCGGCCTATTGTTGTGCTTAACGAGTGGGGGAGGGTTCTTGTATACTAATTCATTGTTTTCATATGGATTTGTTTGGTCTTATGAATGATAGCTTTTAATTGATGAATTGATGTTTTTCACACATTTTACCAACAAACGAGCATGAAGGTAAGTTCAAAGAAAGTGACAAAATGAGTAAAAAAAACAAAATTAAAACACGGAAAACAAGGAATTTTAGTGTTTTGACCGTTTCCGAACTATCGTGTGTATTTTTACGTATTTTTACGCCGAAATAAAACTGACGATATGGGGTTTACAGACGGTTATATAGAGTGCTTTAATCACGTGACCATGGTAAGTCACGTGATCGCTTTATACAGCTGATTGTTGACACGTCTCTATCAAAATTATATGCATCTCCAAACGGAAAAAAGCTCATCGACTGAAAAATCTTCTTTATCGTCTGGAAAATATTGTGTGTCATTAATTGCAAACGTTTTAAATGTGATGAAAAAATAAATATTTCGTAACGCATGTTCTCAAAAGCGCGGGAAAACAGGTGCCCGTATAGTTGTTTATATCCTGTTTTGATGAAACCGAAAGTAGACTGCATATCCTCCTGGTTAGCACTTCATTTAAAGCCTGGGAAAATATCTGGTGGTTTTATTTTTTCAAGAAAATGCAGAAAAAAAAACAACCATGTCAGGTAAAAAATACGTCTTGACAGTCAAAATAGGTACATTTTCCCGACGTTAAAAACGACTAAAATAGCCCCAGATATGCTATGGAATGCACCACAGACGTTCCCCATTTAAAAAAAATTCCGGGGGGGGCATGCCCCCGAACCCCCCTAGTGTGCGTTGACATAACGACGAGTGTCCCGGAATCGACCCAAGAAATTATCACATGTATGTATAATACATTTATTTTCTGCTCTGTCAATGACAGAGAGAGAGTGACAGATCTCTAGTCTACTCTTTTGCCAGTTCGGAAATTGTGTTACAGTGAAATATAAACATTCCCATTCAACTGACAAGACCATGACAAATAATTAATATTGTAATAATATATGACGTACCTGTAACTATTGCAATAGGATATGTTTTCAAGTTAAATTGATAAAAAAAGATAAAGAAATAGTAAAAAATGTAAACCCGGAAGCGGTTCTCAAACAAATACGCAAGCGCAGTGTTGTATTTTTGTTTCGTTACGTGAATCGCACAGCGGAGCACAGAACACTTTTTAATAAAGAATCAGCACACCAATTTCTCGAAACTTCTTAAGTCCCTTATAACAGGATAAAGCTGAGCACACTATTTTTGTCTTGCAATAATTAGCTTAATATTTACTTCTTAAAGAGCTGTTATGCTTTAGATAGAAATTATCATTATGCTAACTACAATAAATCATTTTTCATTAATCAAAATCCAATTTAAGTATGTATTTTGGCTAATTGAAATAAGCTACTTAAGCCTGTTAAGCTTAAGAAGTTTCTAGAAATTGGGGCTTGCGAATAGAAATAAATGTTGTATGTAAATAATTATTGGTTTTAATTTTTAAAGGCATTTATTAGGGATTGAAATGTCTTCGTTGACAAAGGGCTAAAAAAGTCTTAGGCCTTTTAGGGGTTAAAATAACAATTAAAGAGGTTGAAGTCTTGATTTCCCAAATGATAAAGGGGTTGAAGAGTCTTGAGGTTGAAGTCCTGGGAGACATTGAGCTCACAACGTTCCCTAGGAATAGTTAATTGCAAAGATGTAACAAAACCAAGGTGACATGCATGGACTCAACTGGTGTAACATTAAATTTTGATTTTGAATTAAACATTGACCACAAGGGTATTTTAACAGAGGACAGTTCAATGTTGAATGTTGAAACTAACCGGACTGTTAATTAATCAATATGCCTGTGTGAAAATCTGTCCCAAGTTGAAATCTTCTATATCAATCCTATGGTCATACTTCATTGGATTTATATAATATATAAATATATGTTGGTTAAGAACTTTTTTATTATATGATCTTTTCTGTTCAAAATCTGTTCTATATCATGCAATCTGATGGGTAAAATTTATCCATGATCCAATTAAAACAGATATTTACCAGTAATATAGACGGGTATTTTTTTAATATGTAAAACTGACCCCTGAAGTCGCACATCAATTTTTTGGTTTCTCAATTATCAACTTTCAGTGTACCATATTGCACAGTCTGAACGTACTATGTTTTTGCTAGGTCAAGAGCAATAACTCTGCTGGTACAAACCAGAGAGAAAAACTGTTTGCGCTTTTTAAACTGTTTGCACTATTTCACTTACTTGTTGATTAAACATTTTGATAATGTTTCTTTTAATAATGTAGTAGCGTTGTTGTTGTTTTTTGCTGTATATGACATTATATGTCTGTGATGTAGGGTCACAATAGCTAGCCATTAGCTTTGCCAGCTAAGGTATCTTCAATTTATACTAGTGTTGTGCCGATGATCTTTATAATCGACAATTAATCGGAAAGGCCTACTTCGGCGACAATCGATAGTGAAATTTGAACAATCGATTATAGAAACAAGGGACGTAACCGCTACCAACTCCTAGTTAATGCTAGTTTATGTTGAAATGTTAAGGTGTTTGTATGTTAAATTATCAAGTCATATTCTTATCAAGTCAGTAAGTCACTACATAACCTTATTACAAATTTTCTTTGTAATTTTACTGCTAAAATATTGGTTCTCAACGTCTCATGTTTGTGGTTTTAAAGTGATTTTTGAAACATGTAACCGTTTACTTCTAATCATGTAAGAATTTAGTTGTCTTAGTTTTCTGAAAGGAAATGTTTTTTGTTTTTTAAAAAACATATATAATATTCAACTGCTTGTAGTATTTGTAACTGACTGATTATTAAAAAAAAATTGCTATCTTTCTTTGTGTTTATTTTACACATGTACATGTATGCATTACTAAATGTAAGACAAAAAATAGAGCCTGTGGTCTCATGATGTAATCTCATAATAACTTGTAAACACTAAAGGATAGTTGAGTTCTGAATAAACTAGAGCTGTCACAGGAGTGACGAATACCCCCAAATGCCGCCTGGACACAGGAATGGCAAACCATTCCTTTGAAAAGAGGCCATAACTCCAAGGTTACTGCACACTGCATCTTCTTTTATCATGCATGTATTGTTTTATTTAAATCTGTTGAGTAATTTACACTGCTGACAAGAAAAACTAGCTGAGGCTCTAGCTGATCTCTTCTGGAATAAGACATCTAGAGCATTCACAAGCTTTTTTTCCAACACGATCATCATCAAATTTTACAAGTACATATTTGGGCTTGAATGCATCCTTATCCACCTGGGAATAAATCCTGGGACTGTTCCTGTAGCCGAATTAACAAGTCCATCTGACAGGTCAATATTTGTAGAAAGCACTACTGTGGCAAATATGCCATACTTAAGTTCTGCTGGTATTCCACTGGCATCTGGTTCAAATGAAGCATGCTGGATTTGTTTTGTTTGTTCATCTTCCCAAGTGTCAATTACTTTAAAGGTAAATATTTGCTCATTTAGTTTTTGAAGGATCTATCAAACTTGACCTGTATCTTCTGATGTTACACCTGTGTACCAAAAAATGTTCAAATCTGTCAAGCCTTTCATGAGTTATCGTCTGGAAACCATTTTTCTATTTTAGTAACAGTGACCTTGACTCCACCAGCCCCAATATCGAACTTGATCTGCATCTGCTGATGTTACACCTGTGTACCAAAAATTGTTCAAATCCGTTAAGCCTTTCATGAGTTATCGTCCGGAAACCGCTTTTCTTTTTTTAGTAACATTGACCTTGACCCTACCAGCCCCAATATCGAACTTGATCTGTATCTTCTGTTGTTACACCTGTGTACCAAAAATTTTTCAAATCTGTCAAGCCTTTCATGAGTTATCGTCCGTAAACCATTTTTCTATTTTTAGTAACAGTGACCTTGACCTTGGCCCCACCAGCCCCAATATCGAACTTGACCTGTATCTTCTGATGTTACACCTGTGTACCAATTTTTTTTTAAATCTGTCTAGCCTTTCATGAGTTATCGTCCAGAAACCATGAAAAACGACCGACCGACCGACCGACAAGCTCACTAACTTGATCTGCATCTTCTGATGTTACACCTGTGTACCAAAAATTGTTCAAATCCGTCTAGCCTTTCATGAGTTATCGTCCGGAAACCGTTTTTCTTTTTTAGTAACAGTGACCTGGACCTTGGCCCCACCAGCCCCAATATCGAACTTGACCTGTATCTTCTGATGTTACACCGGTGTACCAAAAAAATTTCAAATTTGTCAAGCCTTTCATGAGTCCGGAAACCATTTTTCTATTTTTAGTAACAGTGACCTTGACCTTGGCCCCACCAGCCCCAATATCGAACTTGACCTGTATCTTCTGATGTTACACATGTGTACCAAAACTTTTTCAAATCTGTCTAGCCTTTCATGAGTTATCGTCCGGAAACCATGAAAACCGACAGACCGACCGACAGACTGACAGACCGACAAGCTCACTCCTATATACCCCCTCAAACTTCGTTTGTGGGGGTATAATAATGTAATATATACAAAGAAATGTTTAAATAATATTGTGAGGTAGCATTGGTGCTTAAAACTGGAGCATGTACTGTATCTGTATGCCTTAAATATGATGATCAAAGATATTTTAATAATGATTATATCGATTAATAATTGATCATTGATCGGTTTCATAAACCGATAATCGATAGTAATTTTTCTGTCCGATTCCCAACACTAATTTATACTCCACCCAAGACCAGTTATTTTTACAATTTCATGTTAATATCTACCTCCATCAAATTATGAATACAGGTAAAAAATAAAGTACATTTTCTGATAAATGTTTTCATGGTACAAGGATAAATACAAAAACAATAACATTTTGACCATCTATTTAGACTTCCACTTTGGTTACAATAAGCAACCCTATAAACTAAATCAAATTTGGAGGTTTACATCCAGAATTCAATGTTTTTTAAATAACCGCATTTAACGAAAAAGTTTAAATTTCTTTTTGTCTCAACTAGACAATATGACTGGTACCATTTCATTAAATAAAAAATATTCAGAAATAAGGACCCAAACAAGCCCACTTTTTGTGAAGTAATATCTGAATCTTGGCCACCGATGGGCAGATAACTGTGGTATTAAGCCATATGGTCATCATTCTCATTTGTTCACACAGCTAAATTTTGAGACTCAGACTGAGAAAAGCAAGCTCTTAACTTTGTTGTAAAAATGTTAAAACGATATTGTGTGTCACAAATAATCTGTTCTATGATCAGACATACATCACTTGTCAAAATTAGTTACAAAATATATTAATCTGTTACATGTATAAAAAATCCTTTTTCTGCCAACAAGGCATTTAAATATTTGTAAGAAGTCCAATATCAAAATCAATAGCATTAATATCACTATCACAGTCACGATAACTTTGTCAAGTGTTAGGTTTGTCGCCACACTAATTTAGCTTTAACATTTAGAAGTAAACAAACAAATTAATCATGATTATCAAAACAAACAGCATGTGCATTGTACATACAAACTTATGACACTACATAATGTGGATACACTGTACACAAGTTTTAAATATATTAATAATTCAAGACATAGATTCACACATCACATTGCTCTGATGACGAAGCCTCAAGTTCAATGTCGGTATCCACATCATTAGTATCACTTGAGAAGTCATTGCTATCACAGTCAAAATCTTCATTGTCATTGTCCGGTGATGCAAGATTTGGTTCACTAAGCTCCTCCCACCCATCATTATCCGACTCTGAATGCATGTCTTCTTCTCCGTAATCATTTTCTTCAACCTTAATCTCTGCTTTAGTTTCTTTAAAATCTGTCAGTTTGGTTTGAGTATTTGAAGTGTTGGGGATTTCATAACATGACCGATGTGAACTAACTACTGTATAGGGTTTCTGTCGAAAGGAACAACTTGGTCCTTTCCAGCAGCCGTTATTATGGTTCTTTTTATCAATTTTCTTTATAATATCACTTGGTTTTCTTATTTGAAGTTTATCTTCATTTTTACATTTCATATAGTCCACCACACATTTGTGATGCTGTCCAGGTGAGTTATAAAATGTTTGAGTACACACGGTACACTTATAAGCTTCCTGTCTTGTATGGAGTCTGTAGTGTCTCATAAAGTCACTGTAATCTCCTTTCACTGTCTTGTTACATGTATCACAGGTAAGATTTCGCGACAGTTTCAGTCCTTTATGAATTTTCAGGATATGGCGTCTTAATGGTGACCTGTGTGTATATGATTTTTCACAGTGAGGACATTTATGCACTTTCTGTGTGTTAGACAGGTGAAGGTGAAGGTTTTCATGAGTAGACAAAGTGTATGAAGATACAAACCCCTTTCCACAGTGTGAGCAAACAAATGAGGATGAGTGTCTAACTGCATGTTCCTTCAAGGAGGACGACTTCCTGAAGGTAGCATTACATATGGAACATGAATAAGGCCTCTCATTTGTGTGCACCCGAATATGTATATTGTATTGTCCTTTATGCCAAAAGACCTTCTGACAAAATTGGCAAACATGCTTCTTCATGGGTCTACCTAATACTGGAGTCAACTTCTGTGATTCACTGAGTTCTTCATCTTGTGATGGTGACATTCTTTTGTTGCCAGCCTTTTTAATCTGAAAAATACATTCAAATATTATTTTATTTATTTTGTTCAGAACCTAGAAACACTCCGAACATTTAGAGCACCTGATTCAATTGTAAGGATCATATAATTTATGATTACTTTATTTGCAAAAAAATATTTTAACTTAATAGTCTGGAGGACTACAAAATATAAGGGAAAATTCAATGGCAATTGGCAATATCTGCTGTCCTTTACATAAATGATTATTATCATACATTTACACGAAGCATGATAAACATACATGTGTAGATGTGTACGCTGGGATTGTTTTTCTATTGCTGGACATGCGTAAGAGTTTTTCTGACATAATTACAACTTAAATTAATATATTAACAAATTCAATTTATATGTTTATCAAGTAGTATTTGGATGTTTTATTCAATTTTGGTACTAAATTATATTCCATATATACCAAAACATTATAAAGCCTGTCCAAAATTAACAGTATTATGTATTCCAAAGGTAGAGGGGTAGACACCTTTATTTACATGTATACGGCTAATGAGCAACAAAATAATGTACTGCCAATGAATGGCAAGCAACACAGTCATATACTTATTAAAATAATGTTTGAAACAGTCTTGGGCTAACCCTAGCCACAATAATGACCGTGAAGGGAACTTTTTTAACATTAGGACATGGACATTCATTACGTTCCCTTAAGGGTTAGGGTTTCGCCAAAACCAAAACGTCAAAGACTGGTGGTTGTTCATATGATATGGACTAAGACCAACCCTTATCAAAGATTTTACCTAGTACCTATTTGTTTTTTTCTAATAAATATATTTCTGTATTATAATTTCTATTTCAACAATAAGGTTGTTTTTGATAGTTCAAACATAGTTTATTTGATTTTGCAATCAAGACGTATAATTTAATTTGAAACGATTCTATTTACCTGGCTAACACTGACGTACTGTAGTTGGCTGTAATCCGAAATTCTTTATCCGACAGTACGGTATTCAGTACGTTCTTTGCTAAGATGGCGCTTTATGACTTAACACTCGCAAGAATGATAAATAAAGAACATATTGTACTTTCATTTAAGATAGTTCTGGGCTTCCATAACTTTAATGTTGATATTTTTTTTATGTTTACAACACATTAAACACATCCAAAACGGTAATATACAACGTGTTCGCTGAAGTTCTTTAGCTAATTTAAGAAAGTGATGACGTATGTAATACCACTGACAGGTATACTCATTTATATAGCTTTTTTTGTTTTGACAGTTGACAAAGTGGCACACAACAATTATTAGTACTGTACGCTAATCGGAACACCTCGGCCAGTATCCACCAGAATTGATTATCGAAGCTTGCCGGAGTTGGCCGGGTTGCTACGATTGACAGACAGTACGCTTAACTTTCACTGCGGTAGAGCTCGTTGCAAATAATAATGTAATAGTACTTAAAACTTCACTAGGAATCAGAAAAATCATCCCCCCAAGCGACTTTATCACTTACCTATTAAATAAGTTATAGTTCTGTAGAAATGTAATTTAAATATTCTTCTACTTTTTTCATATAACTATGTCCATCTAACATCCGTACACAACCATTTCTGTACATTTTCAGCAATCTTTCTCTGCCAGCTTGCATCAATGGCGACATCATATTGTCACTTGCGGGGCAAGAAAAAAGCTTGTGTAAATGTCCGCTCCTTCCCGTTAGCAGACTTGTTATGCAGGTTTCAAACTGATGGATTATCGCAGACATTTAAACCTGTCGGAATAGGCGTCCATGTTATTTTAAATTAAATTAAGTTAATACAAGTAAACAAAAGTCACCGGTCCAAAATATACAACATTGACAAAATAAACTAGTAGTGTAGTTGCAAAGATTTACATATTTATCATATTCAACAGATGTCAGTAAAATAGATTGTTGACTTTAATATTGTATTATCATTTTCAGAAGTCAATAAAGAGTAAAACTCATTTAGATTATCACCAGGTGAATACCAATTCAAAAGATAATGTCTACGAATAACATGCAATTTTGGACATTAAACGAATGCATGATATTCACAATCAATAACTGTAAAAAATATTCAGACAATACCATGCACATGTATACAAAGTCTCTTACCGTGGTATTTATATATCTACCAATTTCCATGTTTAGTTAAGGTTTGATCAGCGAAATCTAGCGAAAACAATCTTATATTTCAATGGAATTTCCAGATGTAAGTACCTTTCTCTATTTAACAATGTTTTGTAAAGTTTATAATGGTGACACCTTGAAGAATTTTAGTACATTTGGTACTGTACAATAGGATTTCTTAAGACATTGCTTTCTGAAATATTTTGTGCTAGAAAAAATGAAATCCATCCTCTGAGATATTACACGCAATACATTTTCGATCACAATGTGGAATTACAACTGACCGGCTTCTACCTCTAGTCTATGCGCCGACATTCTAAGCCTAGCCAATAGGGCCGGAAAAATTGATTTGTTAAACAAATATAAACTATGCTATATTGACAAAGTGTTGAATTTATTTAAGCAATGCAGTTTAAACATTGCTTTTAAAAGAGCTTTTCCTGATAGTGTTTGTAAATGTTTCACCTGTTGTGAAAACAATACCGAGATATATTAATTTAGAAACAATTTCTTATTCCTGGCCATGATGCAAAAATCTTAAATTTTTCCTCCATCTTCCTTTCTTTTTAAAAAAACCATAACTCTCGTTTTAGCAGAATTTACACTTAACTTCCATCTATTGCAATATTCATACCCCGTCAAATTTAGTGACAACCTAGCTAGTACTCTTCAATATCATTTAATTACATTGAAACTAAAAATGGAAATAAAAATTCGCCTTGACGTACACCAAGAAAACAATGAATGTCTTCACTTATAGAGAATACTAGTTAAACATCACGTGGTCTACTATCCTAATAAACTAAAATTTACACGGCACGTTGTTATTAGATCGATTTGTATGCACGTGACATGATAAAGTGTATTATCAAACTTAACTCTTGATTTTAAATTAATATACTATACAGAGATTTTTATTATATCCAACACTTTTCCTCTTACTCCAAATTAAACAAGCTAATGCAACACAATTGTTATATTGCCAAGTGTTCTGCGACAGTTTTGGCTTTAATTATTTGGATTGAGGTTAAATTCACGATTTACTTTGCGCCTGTGTCTCAGCTGGGCTTCGTTTCTTACAGTTTCATCTTCAAAATAGAAGGTGGGTCTCTTTATGAAGCCGTACAAACTCAAGTTCACGGCTATCCACTTTTTCTCGGCGTCTTATGTTGCTGTTACAGCACACGCTCTTCAAGCTCTATATTGTCATTCTCTTTCTTGTCCAAATGGAGACAACCAGCCAGTTATTTTGTTATTTTGTTACCCCCACCCCCAACAGTAACAGAAAAGCCACAAACAAACAACATCAAAATGTGCATCCCCCAACAATTTACTTTTATTTCCCACTTCTATTAGTCTACCCAAGGTCATAGTGAACGATGTTTCAAGTCAAAGTCAAGTCAAACACCGTTTATTCGCTTATACCATACACATGGCAAATGAGGTCATATACAAAACATATATACATACATGGCGGCAGATACATTGTAAATTTCTAACTACAATTCATATGATCCAGAACGATCTTATATGCTTTATAACCAAGGAGCAAGCAGCGCCTTAGGTATCAATTGTGTATTTTATCCCACTAAAGATATTTGAGACTTTTATGACTTTTATAGGACATAATTGTAATGATTATTATGATATGGCATATTTTGGTTTATTTCATCAACTTAACGCAAGTTATTTGGCTAAATGAAATTCTATATTTAAGCCTGTTACACTTAAGATATTTCGAGAAAATGGGGCATCATGTCAAATTTAATTACGAGCATACTATTTTGGATGATTTTCTTAGCCAGCACTATCCACGCAGACGCTGAACATAATCACTGACTCATAAATTACCATATTAACAGTGTCTGCTCTCCAACTGAACTGTTTTGCTCGAAAACCGCAATAACCAAAAGTTGATAACTGCATGTGCACTGTCATTGGGGATCCCATATTCAATCCCCAGTACGCATCCAACAATAGCACATATATGTGTCTCTGGCTTCTAAGCTTGTCTCTGTTTTTTTTTTCATTGAACATGTTTTGTCTTACTGAATTTCAATGATACAAAACATGTTCGATGGTATTGGGGACGTGTTGTCATGTGTTGTTGTTTGTTTGCCCGTTATTCATTTGGTTTTTGACCATTGTGTGCCTAAACATTATGGGTGTTTGGATACTGGACCTATCCATTTGTACTGGATCATTCGTCAATCATGTATCTTAACTAGGGATGCAAACGAATATTCGAATATTCGATCAAACGTTTGGTATTCGAATGTCAAAATTGGTATTCGAATATTCGGAAAAAGAGTAATGATAATAATTCTCAATACAGAAAATTAAAAACCTTTTGCCTTCAACACTGCTTTTGTTTATAAAGTTCGCTTGTTTTGTTTTTACAACGACTGGCCCCTAATGCCAGAGGTGTGAACGTGATGACAATTCACAAACACGTGTCATATATGTAATTAAGGGACATATCGTCGGGTACTGTAAAAAGTACCCTTACTTTTACAATAACTGACTAGGAATCGGCTTTAACACCAATGTTTTGTCTTGGCTGCAAATTAAGCTGGGGAAGGTAGCTCAAATCGCCGTGATGATATGAATGCCATGTGCTACAATAATGTTGTTACATATATGTGCTTTAAATTGTTTTCCATGTTTCGATACAATGTTCGCGCTTTGAAATGTAAATGTATAGTATAGCGTTTTAGGATATATTTCCTCTATTGTTGTACAATAGCTGAGTCAAATCCAGATATGTTTCCGTTTTATCATTTTACTAGTTGCCGATTTTGTTTGGGTTTTCCATAGTTATATTTAGTCAATTTAGAGGTCAATCTCAGAACGAGGCTGCTTGTGCTACGGAAAGACCTTCCGTTGGCGCAAAACGCTATTTGGCTAGGAATCCACCTAATTTCACATTGTTTACACACATAAAGGCAGCGGAATTGAAATTATCCGATTGTGTTGATTGTTTATAATGTATTGTTTTTTTCTTCCTAAAAATTGCGAATTTCAAAGGCTTATTTGGGGAAAATCGGTGTCCGCCGCTACGCCAAATAGGGTCAATTTGCCCCGGCTATTACTTAAGCGAATAATAATAGTAGTTTACTATACATCTTCCAAAATATGTATTTCGGTAATCGAATATTCGAATATTCGATCGAAAGAATAACCGAATATTCGAATATTAATTTTGCCATTGGTTTGCATCCCTAATCTTAACCGATATTAGTATCAATGGGGGTATCACACCCCACACTTTTTGGTATGCCAGTTCCAGCCCAAGTTTTGGCGGTAATCCGGATGCCGAGGTTAAGTAAACTAATATAGGAAACTGGATTCGGAGTCCATATACAACAAGCATATACAACAGTAATGAAAATGGCCCAGTTTATGCTTGAGTCGACAATATGTCACCATTTTTAGAACACATATAGAAAATGTATCGAGTCCCCCCCCCCCGACCACCACCAAAAAAAATCCATTCGGAACTCCTCGGCCATTTTCCATCGAAAACAACCTCAGATGAATGCCGTATATCAGTAGAGGTTGTTCGTAAAATTTCATAAATTCTTAGGATTCCAAACAGTAAAGACATTTAGTTCTAGTGGTAAATTGAAATTTCTTGGCGATCTTCTTGCAGTATCTTTAAAGTTAAGATTTCTGACATTGTAAACCGTCCATATACAGAATACATCCGAGGTTGTCTTCGATGGAAAATGGCCGAGGAGTTCCGAATGTGTGAAAAACAGGAGGTCAAATAAGTTTTAAAAAGGGAAAAACTTACAAGTTAAGGAATGTCGAATATTTTATTACATCATTTATTTATTTTTAAATTAATTTTCTTCATGTATAAGAAATATAAAAAAAATATTTTATAACTTTACAAATATTAGCAGGTACATGTATGTTATGATAAAATATAAATGCGTTAGTTTATAATGGTAATATTATACATGGTTACTATGAATATTAGGGATCATTATGCATCTGGTAATAGATTCAATTTACGTGTAAAATAGCTGCATCATAAATTATCAACCTCGCCAAACAAATACAAATTCATTCAAAAAATCTAACCACTCCTTGTATAAACTAGGACATTTGGGTGTATGCAATGATATCAGCTAACCACAAGACTAAAATAGCCACCACTCATTTGTTACCGAGTTGCAACCATGACCTTCAACTTCGTCAAATTGCCAAATCGAAAAACAAACCTATTCAACGGAAATTAAGTTTGAAAATTGCTCACAGTTACATAGTCTATTACATAAATGTTCATTAATAATTTTCACAAAAGGAGTTTGTATCTAACAGAATAACATATGGCATACTTTAAACATCTACACTACATGTGAATACATATTTTTTATATTGTTCATCGCTTCTTCAGCACAACAATTTCACTACACGTGCTCTGAAAACTGAAACTAGCATATTGCGAAACAAAAAGCAAATTGTCAACAGCACCAATTCTCCACGGGCTTACAATTACGCCTGTGCCTAGTTCTGAGATCAGTTTACCACGAACGGATATCGCAAGTATGCTACTCCGACCCCAATCCGCTACAAATACTAGATCTTTGTGAACGATTACTCCTTCCAAATTGTGGCAAGTTTTTGCTCTAGTGTGGTTGAGGGGATAGGACCACACTATGTTCGATAAGATATCTATGCAATGGATTTGGCTGGCAGTTGAAATAAAGCAATGCTTGCCTTTGGGATCAACATCAAAGCTCCTGATTGATTGAAAATTTGTCTCGATATTTCCCTGGAAAACGCCTCGTGATTTGTCAACGAGGTGTATTTTCCCGTCTTCACAAAGAACATAGAAGTACTTAAAGTCGGATCTTATGTCGTAATGATGACGGTGACAGTCCATACTTATTTCTCGGGTTTCTTCCAGTGTGTCCTCACACAATGTGAATATAATTATTTTACCGTGCTTCTGGAGACTAACAGCTATATTATCTCCATCCCTGCAGATTCCGGTCGGGGTAGGAAGTCCTTTTTCACAAATGACTCTACCTTCCTTGGTGAAAACGAGAATCGAGTCGTGAGTTGTGTCTGAGACAAGTAGACGCCCATTTCCTACAGGAACAATGGCTTCAATTTTACAAAAATGGCTACTTCCACTGTGTACGCCTAGCTGTAATTGTGAATATAGTTGGTATGGCGGCTTCGCTTTGCAGCACCCACAGGTTTCGCAATATTCCTTGACTTTCTCTGACTTTCTTCTCTTTCGCGTTGGCAAATCGATCTTATCACGCTGTTCATCTTTTACGGTCACGGGTTTTGGTGATGAAACGAATGGCTGCAAGTATGTTTTAATTATAAAAGACAGTTTACGTTTGTTTAACAGTGAAGATGTGCTAGTACCTACGTCTTTAACGTCTTTGTTGGTTTTCATCAATGTATAACTACTTTCTATGCTACGTACTGAGGCGCTGTCGATTGAAGAGGTTTCACAAGATGCAAATTGAATGCAGTCGTTAGCGGTACGATCTTCTTCACCATCCTGTGAGGATGATTGTGTGTCTATTATATCTGATCTGTTGCGCATATCGAAATTTTCCAGGCTACTGGAAACACTTGTAGATATGTCCTTGCAAGTTGGCTTCGGGTCAAATTTTGATTTCTTTTTGTTTTCAAGAACAGTTGACATTCCGGCAAATGTAAGGGTTGAATCCCCACAGTGTTTTGCTAGTCGACATAAAACCCCATGAAGTTCACTGTAGCTGTTTTCAAATTCGACTTCTGTAAGCTTCACGATACCAGGATGGCACCATCGATTTCTCATATCCCTTAGTCGCGTGGTATCAGCTTCTGGTGAAAAGTCAATCGGACTTGGGGTTTTCCAGACATTCGAATTTGAATTGATTCTTGGATGCAGTGCTCTAATGAGATAGCTAAGTAATGTGACATCAAGGTCGTTTATATCCAAAGTCACCGTATTAAGCAAATTGTATTGTTCACGCTTTATTAACTTTTTCCTGTAATCCTCGTCCACTTTTCTTTTGACAAAGCCTTGGTTAAGTAAAGTATCCAAATCTTTAAGCCCAATCAACGTGGCTAACAATTTTCGGAGAACAAATGGTCCTTCGACTTTGATCATGGAATCAATCCGGAAATACCGTTTTTCAGATTCATTGTACAAAGAGTCTTCATTTGCCATATCGACACGGTTTCCTGTTAAAATGAAACTAAGTACAATCACATTTTTATCGTTCTGTTGTTGGAAAACATCGAGGCACACACATTATGCATAATTAACTCAAAACAAACATATGGGATGAGCTACAAATTATTACAACGTTTAAGCCTTAATCCGGGAATGAATGGTCTTAGCTGTTTACTTCACTTGCATGCATTATTGTTAACATTTATTATGTGTTTAACTATTTTTAAGTGATATCATGTAATAAAGGAAATCTCATTTAATCTATTTATATAAAACCTACCTCTTTATTTTGTTGCCCAACTAATTCTCATTTCTTTACTAGTCCAGCCTCGCCACCAGGAATGCGTTTATGAATGAAAATATAATCGGTTACGTGTCTCTATTTTTAGAACTTTCCCACACGCATTCAATAGTTAAAGGGTAAGACGATACTACCATTTTAACATTGTGTCGCTCAAATTTTAAATGTTAATTCGTTTGAAGCATTGATAAAAACTATAGGCTACTGAACACAATCAATTGGCCACCTAATATATATTCTATACTGGTGCACCTAGGGCAGCTTCAATCATGAGCATATAGTCCCCGGTTAAAAAACAACTGTTAAACGTAAACATATAATGTTGAGACCTGCTATTATGTTTTTTACGCAGCTGTTTGAGATTCAGTGATATACCGGTAGGCAGGCAATTGATAAGTGTATTTGGTGGGAGAGTTCTGCTTCCTGACACACAGTGATCGTCTGCGTCACTTTCAGGATTCATGGCACATGTGAACAAATAAATATACAATATAGTGTTCAGGTCATTCAATGCATACATATAACAAAACTAACCTTTAATAAAAGTAAACTAAACATAAATAAAAGTAAAAATAAATATCGAATATGCAAAAACATCTTCGTAAGTTCAGTAAATAAAAAATGTCTATAATGCAATCTATGACTTAAATTAGCATGTCAATAACTTTATATGTATATTCACAGATAAGTGGAAAGGAAGGGTATACTCTTACATATATACAACAATAGTTGTTCTATGAGAGTTATGTTTGCAAATATCTGTTACGGACAACGTATACAAATCGAAACTATAGAGAGACTTCGGGAAATCACTAAAACTTAAACAAATGCGTTTGTAATAGATTTGTAAACCTGAGTCAGGTAAGATTAGTTTAAAACTGTTTAGGTAACAAACTTCAGTCAGAGAATCATTGCTTATGAACCTTTTGTGTAAATATTCAGTCTTTGAACAAAACAGATATAAACTATGTGTCGAAGTAAAAAGTTTTAATAAATGCTTACAGATTTAAGCAAGCATGCGTACTTTTAAGGGCTTTCCAGTGTTTCCACAATACAAAAGGCGATGGGTAAGGCAAAAGGTTTAAATATTTTAAATGTTCATGTTTTAGTTATTGTTGAGTAACAATTTATTCCTGGAGTAAAACATACATCATTTGCAACATGTTTTGCGGTAGATCTGGGTTGACCAACTTTTACGAAAGAATATTTTATCAGATTTTGGATCGAAAAGCATTTTGACACTAAAATGATAGTTTTGTGTCAAAATGCTCCACACTACCCAATCAACAATGTCTTGGGGTTTCTTCATAAAAAAATCAAATAAGAAAGATATCCAATAAAATAGTGACAAATATTGGACAGAATTCATTTCCTGGTAAAAAAAAATGCAAATAATTTTGTAGAAATAGAAGCAATCACTACAAAGCCGCAATACATTGTTGATAGGGCAGTGTTGATTAATTTTAGACGAAAACACATTCATTTTCAATTAAGACTATTCTGAAAAAAGATGCAAATGCTTCTTGATTGAAACTCTGAATCTTCTTTCGTAATTGTTGCTCTACACCTTATTGCACCTATAATTTTTTATGTTTTTGGTCCTTCGAACGACCATTGCACTGTGGAAGGCACTTTAAAGCGTTCTTATTTTGATAAGGTATGAGTGATTATTACACCAGAATTTAATGACACTTTTAATGACACTATTACTATCCGTAAATTTATACAAAAGTTTGTTCATCTGCAAAATAGCCTTTTCCATCTTGAAACCTGCACTTGTATTTGGAGAATCTGAAGATGAGCCCCCCCCCCGTGAGTTAAAACCGTCCCCAGATAATTAAACAATTAAACAATTTTCATTCCATTGTCACTGTAATAAAAATGAACATTTGCCGGCAGCCTTCCTAAAAATAATTAATTTTGTTTAATCAGTATTCGCAACTAATTTCCAACGTTCACAATGTCCGATAATAAATTAAGACTTTCTTTCCGCAGCATAAATAGCAAACACAATAATGTAATCAGCATATTTTATTAGAAAAAGTTCAAAGGAACCAATATGGATACCATTTATACTCTTTTAATAGAATATTTTCTCTAAATCATTTAAATACATCAAGAACAAGAAAGGTGATAAACATTATCCTTGTTGTACTCCTATTTTACATTCAAACATTCCACTCAATTTGTTACAATACTTTACCCTGGACTTCACTGATGAATACATATATTTAATTATACCACATAATAATTCCATGTACTCCTAATTTAATAAGTTTTCTCCAGAGATCATCCCTAACAACATAATCAAAGTATTTAGTGTAATCGATAAACACACAATGAAGTTGCTTACCTTGATGAAGAATATGTATGCGTTAATAAACCATGAAGTACAAAAATATTATCCACAGTACCCATATTCGACCTCAAACCGGCCTGTGCCTCAATATACAAGAAATTATACAGAATAACCTCGTAAATAACCTTCGGCCCACTCAAAAGTGGAATGGGAAGGCGGGGGTCTTAACTGGATGTTAAAATAATATGCAGCGCATCATTTGTGATTAAGGAAATGTTCAGATATAATACATCTCTCATTTAACATATTTGAACACTAATGACTTCTAATTTTAAGGGAGTTAATTTAAAAAAGAAAACTATGTTTAAATATTTCAAGAGCATAAACCGTATATTTCATACATATTTTATACTTAATTTAATAATATCTAGATGACGAAATTGTTTAATCACTTTGCTTAAAGGGCAGGTAACTCAGTTTGAATGTTTTGAACACACCCTCTTACTTACCCTTATTTGTACGTAAACTACTGTTCATATATCACTCCCAGCGTCAACAAAATACTTGATATGGGTAGATGGCTGGCGTCAAAAGCCACGTTGTTTTCATATAAGAATAGGAAAGCTAAATTTCAAGATTTTACCATGTGAGGTTATTGTAAACCCTCTCATTTAACGTAGATCTATTAATATAAAGATTAAACTGAATCGCCAAAACTAAAATACGACGTCAGTCATTTGCGTGACGTATGTATGATTTTTGCAATGTTTGTTCAGCGTCTGCGCGTTGCATGCAACAAAGGGAAAATATTGCCTTGATTTCGTAACTTATAAACAATTTTCGTTAAAATTATGCTAATGTCCGATTTAAGATCCACTTGCAATCAAGAACTTGAAGAAAACATCTTCCTGTTAGTCAGTGTCGTTAAATTATGCAATTCCTACCGTCACATTATGCACAACTATTAACTATTGACATATGGTATGGGACACATGCGCCGGTTCTTCGTCTTTTCCTTCGGGATTATAACGATCAACTGTGTTTGTCAGGTTATCTACTGAAGAAAGCGCCAATTCAAACTCATTTCGTACAAACATGGCTGTTGATCAGCATCTTGACAGTGTCTTCTGTTTCACGGCAGTTTAATAACCTCACTTTTTGTCGTTTTGTTTTAGGCTACGTGTCTACGTACTAAATATTAACTGACGTTGCTGTCATGCGTTGGCGTCGCGAATCACATTACAAAGCATGGTGCTCCGTTATTCTCTACCTGGTGCTATCAACCAGAACATGAAATTATTAAATTGGTGTCATCGTAAGTTTGATTGACTTAAACTTTAAATGGACATTGTTTGAACATCAATAAATAGAGGCCTGTTTTAAGACATAAAATATTTTATCGGTATGAGCTTTAAAGGAAAAAAGATGTTCCCAATAAAACATTTCCAATTTGGAAGTAAAATCTTCGTTACTATGATATAATACAAGAAAAAATCGTTGAAAGTCTTCTATATTCTTTTTTCATTTCATTTATAAACAATGTCGTAGGATTTTTTACTGCGGCCAACATTTTTTTTGCTTTTCAGTTTGAAGTATTTTGATTATTTTTTTGTACTGCGGTTAGTATTCAAATCGAAAGGATTTTTGCAGATTCGGATTTCACATTTATGCTTGCTGATTTATGATGTGCCTTTACTAGGAAGATCATATTTGCTCAACAAACCTTATCGCGTTTTAAATCACTTGTGATGGTATAACAGGGATATCATATGAGTGCGTCTCAACACCTTAAATGTGCATGTAATTGGTCTGAAATAATGCGGCTTGTAAGGAAAACGAGGTTTTAGGGAACGCGATTGTATTTAACAAAGTGGTATAAAAAATTATGTCATTGGAAATTAAACATCAGTCACAATGTTCACATTCATCTTTAATAGATAAACTGATAACAAATAGTATCGTTTGATACCACAATTGACAATTTTTTATTATACAATTTTGTGTGCAGTGTATCATGTTTTGTCCAGAACTATCACATGTTTGCGACTATGGTTGGCCTGAGTTGAAATATATTGTGAAACGTAAAGCCTCTTCTTGTGTTGTGTAAGACTCCAAGGATGTTCGACCATGTTTTTGCCGCGTTCCCCTAGTATCTTTCCGTTTTTCGATATTTCTAATATGTAGTTTCCATTCCATACTGAAATATACAGCTGCTGTTTATACACTATTAGTGCTGAAAACTTCCGACGATTTCTGCTTGCTGGTTCCTCGTGCAGGCAAACAACCTTTCCGTAACTACCGCTTCTGATACAATATACTGAATGGTCACTCAGAATATAATAATTTTGACTTTCGGCATCAAAATCAAAACTTTTGAGAAATGCGAGACCAGTTGAAAGTGACCCGACCTCTTTGCCATAGGAATCTATTATATGAACAGTTCCACTTTCACATAATACATGGAATTTAGCCCCTTCCGTTCTAGCTACATTGTGATAATGCACGCACGGAATAACAATACTGTCCAGATTCAATATTTTCTTTGACTTAAAACAAAAACGTAGAAAAACTAATGTTTTCCCCGCAGTTATGACCACAACACGATCCCCAGTGAAACAAAGTCCTCGTGGATCTCTAAGGTCCAGTTGGTCCAGTATATAACCTTCAGGATCTATGACCTGTACACAGTTGTGAGCACAGTCGGCCAGGAACATGCAATTGTTTTGGTCAAAACTTATGGAATCAATGCAACATGACGTCCTGCAATGGCTATGGTCGGACGTAAGGATTAGACTGTTTGAACGATATTCGTTATTGATACAGTTGAAACAACCCCTTTCCTTCAAGCTCTTTGTAGTTTTCTGTTTTGAAACATCATCATATGTGGCACAGTTTCTGTTGCTTTTCTCTGGACGTTTTCGATTGAATTTCAATAAACAATGATCTCTACGTGTATGTATCATTTCATCTTCAATTGTGATATAGTCGTCTTCGTTGTCGACGGCTCTGGGCGAACGCTTCAATGGTGGTGTCGATCGTTTTTGAGGAGAATTGGTTGATGATTGAATATGTCGTGACTGCAAGACTACATCAACCGGAAATTCATTACTCCTAGCGTTTGTGGTACTACAAATTGAAGCTAAATCTTCGTTTAGTTCTATATAATCATTTGATTGCTCAATCCCTTTATCATGTAGTTCGTTATTCTCCAAGTTCCCTTCAAAATCAGCATTCATTTCAAGACTACTTCCAATACTAGTCGACTTGCATTCTCTGGCACCAGTTGTTTCGGAAACATCACGAGTGTTCCTTCCATTTCCATCTAGATCCTGCATGGATTCATTGCTGCTAGAGAAACTGGTAGACTTATCTACCATGTCCACACTGTTATGAAAAGGTCTCCGCAGTTCCTTTAGTCTGTCATTCATTTCCGCATATGTAGTTTGTGGGTCTTTTGTATGCTTGGTAAGTCTGCTGAGGATATCATGAATGCATTTGTACCTACTTTCAAAGTCGTTTTCATCGAGTTCAATGGATACTCTGTGCGCCCATTTATTTCTCAGGACTCGTAATCTCCATGTATCTGCTTCAAGCGAAAGGTCCCTGGGCCCTGGCTTGCTCCAAGCCTGTGGATTAACAGTGGTGGAAAACAATCGAATAAGAGCTGACAGAAATGTTATATCTAGGTCGGCGATGACTAAAGGTCCGGGGTACAACCTGTTGTATTGCTCCTTATTTAAAAACGTTTTACACGCCTCGTTCACTTTGTTTTTTACATCAGGTTTTGACAAAAGCATATTGATATTTTGACCAGCGAGCATATTTTCTAAACATTGTCGTAAAGTCCTCGTGCATTGCTCCTTTATCATCAGATCTATTGCCACATATCGTGAATTATCTTCTCCGATTGTATTCCGATTTAACGCCATGCTCGGTATAATGTATGGTCAGAACCTTATAAGAAACTGTCCAACCAGTTCACATACTTTAAATGCTGAATATACATACGTTACCAGCATAATGTATTTCTAGTGCATATACTTTCACTTTTGTTGATTCTCACATATATAATCCACACTCATCATAATTGTAATGCATTTCAGGAAACTTTATAAACCATTTTATGCTTTCACTCTTTTATTTTTCCTTACATCATTTCATAGCATTTGAGATAAATGCCCACTTTTCCATTCATCCACACCGGATCACATTTGGCTTTGAACATAAATACATATAAAATACCGCGCTTTTTCATTCACCGACCGGAAGCACAATTGGGATCCCAAGATTACGCATAAGACGATAAACTCCACATGAATACGTGCGGTATAGAAACGCATCATTTAGTGCACAATACTTCCTCAAATAACATGTGACCTGTGAAAATGATTACATTAAATCAACAAAGTTGCCATTAAAACTAATATCTCTACCAGAAATGCACGTCTGCTTATATTGATACTAAGCTGAGCCATTTGTACTTCAAACTATTTATAATAAATGGCTGGTTTACCTTTTCTTAAGCATACATGCGTATTATGTGCCCTTTCAATTTTTGTCAGAACAGAACAGGTTATGGAATTTTAGGTCATAAACGGATCGTTTAGTTTGGATTTAAAAGCTTCGAAGAAATGGTTACTAACAAAACGTAACCCATGTCAGATCGAGTGTACAATTAACACAAACGCTGTTTGTATGGCGTGACAAACGTTGCAATATTATAACGTTGATTAACATTGTATATTATTAATTATTCATTCGATGCCGTAAAATATGTATTGTAAAACTAGAATTTTAATTTAATGTGACCAAATATTCACTCAATAATTTAATATATTTATTCACCCCCCCCCCCCCCCGCCCCCGCCCCGAAATATGTTAAACCAAACTATTTGTTTACAAAAAAAATAGTTCTTACAACACCATGCGGAATGCGTTAAATTGTTAAATTAATTAGATAGATCTCAAGTGGAGTTACAGGGAAATACAAAACTACAGACATAGGTTCATATGAAACCATTTTATTCAGTATGAATAACTACAATGTTGAACTTTACTGTTGTATATAAAGAGTTGTGTCCCTTTATTACATTTAGATTTTATTAAGTTTGCGACATGTCTTTCTTTTTTTGAAAAATCGAAAAATCTAGTTCACATTTAAATAATTTAGTCAACACACTAGCATTATCAGTACTTTTAGTTATGCATATAACAATATTCTTGACAGACTTATTAGCTTGAATTCTGGCTTGGTTTCTCCCCAAAATGTCATCGGAAAACGAACTTGTATATATAATATATGTAAAAAATATCAATTTGGTACTTTTTCTAATATACAATTATTTCCATACCTCAACACTTCACATCATACAACAGAATTGGAAGAACAACTTTTAAAAAAGAAGAAGATCTTTTTGCAAGTCCATAGATAATTATGAATATTTTGCCATGTCAGTAACCAAAGCATCGCTTATTTTGCTTGTTTAGCAATGTGAGTTTTAGCTTTACGAAAAGAACCCAAATCTTTAGCACTTTCTGAGATAATGAATCAGAATCCAAAAGTACAAAGAGTTTTAAGAAATCTATTAATGTCTGGTCATCTTCATGCTGCTTTTTGTTGTTGTTGTTGTTGATGTTGTTGTTTTATAACCGTTACATTAACAATTGTACTGTTTTAAAAATTGTCATGCAAGCAAATCGTTTACAGAAAAAGAAGAAAATGATAAGGGATATAAGCTTTCTCCTTGTCTGATCCCAATACAACATGGGAAGTTATCAGAGCATGGTCCATTTGCTGGAAAATAACTTCCAGAATATAGGAGAATTTAAAGCATGTTGATATATAATAAAAACATCACAAATATGTATAACATAATACAAACACACATCATTAATCATTTCACAGATCAAACCTTGGAGGTATCTTACTATGCCTACTTTATCGAGTGACGTTCATGGTAAAACGCTGATCAGTATCGCCAGCAACGTCAGCTGGTGCTAATGGTAGTTTTAGTTGCAACTGAGTGCTTTCATGCGAAATGTTTCTCTCTTGTTTTGCATGTTTCTGTTACTGCCATGTTGTGATTGATCAGTTATTCGAATGCCAATTGTCATTTATGGATGTTTATCTATAATTTCAAAAGGGTTTTCACTTGTCTTCAACAAATGATTTCTGTTGTTGTTTTTCTATTGACACCTCCAATGTATGATCTATATCATGGACTTGTTTGATCGTAATTGTTATTCTTTGTGACAATTGTATGAGTTGCTTGGCAGATTTTTGATCTGTGATGTTGACATTTTGTTTTTGATTTGTTGCCAAGTTTTAACCTTCGGCTCAAGGTTTTTGCGTTTTACTGGCACAAGAATACCTAGTCTCTATACGCATTAGTTATTTTACTGGTGGTTTTTCACATGAAAACGTTGCATTTTTGTTTTCAGGAAATGCAATATATCGATCTTTATTATCTTAAATAGATGGGGGGGGGGTGAAAATCGCTTTGAGTGTTTGAATAAATCTTCCCCATCAACACCGTTGTCTTGTGAAGAAAGCGGCGATAACAATCCCTGTTTTCCCAGTCAATATCGGGTCTTTGTCCTTGCGTTTCCTTCACAATTACATTTAATTATTCCATTTATTTTTAAATATTTACATTTGCCCTTGTTTTTCTCTTCAATAAATTATGCGTTCATTTTGCATGAGCCGGACGACCTATCGTGACTTCTCATTTAACACACAGAATGTGCATAGGACAGCATCTCGAATCATATCGCTGAAGTCAATACGCAGTATTTGTCCTGGAGGTTAGGTACGCCGGTACGTCGGATTCCGGGCCATTTCAGGCGGTATTCCAGATGCCGAGGTTAAGTACGTCGGATTCCGGGCCATTTAAGGCGGTATTCCAGATGCCGAGGATTCCGGGCCATTTCAGGTGGTATTCCAGATGCCGAGGTTAGGTACGTCGGATTCCGGGCCATTTAAGGCGGTATTCCAGATGCCGAGGATTCCGGGCCATTTCAGGTGGTATTCCCGATGTAATTAGGTACGTCGGATTCCGGACCATTTCAGGCGGTATTCCCGATGCCGAGGCTAGGTACGTGGGATTCCGGGCCATTTCAAGCGGTATTCCCGATGCCGAGGCTAGGTACGTCGGATTCCGGGCCATTTCAGGTGGTATTCCCGATGTAATTAGGTACGTCGGATTCCGGACCATTTCAGGCGGTATTCCCGATGCCGAGGCTAGGTACGTGGGATTCCGGGCCATTTCAAGCGGTATTCCCGATGCCGAGGCTAGGTACGTCGGATTTCGGGTCATTTCAGGCGGTATTCCAGATGCCGAGGCTAGGTACGTCGGATTCCGGGCCATTTCAGGCGGTATTCCCGATGCCAATGTTATGTTAGCCTGATTAGACAAACATAGCAAACTGAAATCAGATTCATAGAAACACAACTAGCAAACATATTTATGAAAGGAATATTATTACTTTAATTTACGAAATAATCGTCAATATGTCAACATTTGCGCAATTCCGACAATGCACTAGCGGATTTAGTTGGGAGGGGGGGGGGTTGCAGCCGGCACTCACACTCCCCCTCTCCTCCCTCATATCGTCCAAAGTTACTTATTACGTCAAAGAAAACAAAAACATACGTTAAAATGCATTTTTTTCGGAATTGTTTAATTTTCTTGGGGAGTTAACCCCAAGCCCCATGCAAGCAATTTATGCAATATTAAGCTCGGTTCTGATGGAGGGGCGCACGTTAAAAGGTTGCGCTTTTAAGTAACGGCCCCTTTAATGTCAATTCCTGGACCGCCCCTGGTTGATAAATATTGTCTATTTTTATAAATGTATTCGGTGCCGTTTACTTTGTATTGTTGAACAAAAATATTTATTCAATGATATCGAACAAATATTCATGCAATGTATATCAAGAAGTTTGTGTATCATCAGAAAATATTTCTGTTGTAAAACAAAACATGTTCTGAGAACGTCCAAATATTATTATAATACTTAACAACATTCATTCACATGTTAATATGATCAATAAAAATTATTTGTTTATTAATTGTTACAGAATAATAATTCAATAGCTTTATGTTTAATATCTCCTTTAAAAGTATTTTTTTCAATTATGTGCATCATGGGGAAGTTGTGGTTTTGTTACGAAGGAATTCATTGCTTAACTTTTAATCGATAAGGCGGAAGTGTCATACATAGATTTTCGAATTAATACTCATTGACAATGGCTGGTTATCGAACTCGCTGGGAAATTGAGCCCACACATATTCAGACCGAATTGGTGATAATTGGACAAATAAGTTTTAAGTTATTGATTGGACAAGAGCAATTCTAGGTAATTGATATACGTACCTTATATAATTAATTACCTCGGCAACCGGTTATCCGCCCGAAATTGCCCGGCATCCGGCGTTACTAACATCGACATTCGGAATACCGCCCGAAAGGGCCACGGATTCGGCGTACCTTACCCCAGCCCAAACGGCCCGAAATCTGGGGAATCAAACGCAGGAGGTGGTTACAGCCTCAATCAAGCTATTTGGGAAGATATACAGCATGTTAATGTAGTTGAAACTGGTATCTTTAGCAAATATAGACAGCCATCCTTTTCTCACTTCATATTGTCCCGTAATTAATAGCTAAGTCATGCCGTGGATGTCCATTCTGACATACCGTGTAATGTGTAAGTTTGTGAAGTTAAAAAACCCGCTTGATTTGGATTAAAATTTATTTCAATCAGAGAAAAGGTGCAAAACTGGTAGATTTAGCGACTAAAATTGTACTTTGAACCTCTATAAAAGACAGGTAAACACATATCTCATGTAATAACGGATCGGTGGTCTAGTGGTAACACACTTGATTCCCAATCCAGGGGTCGCAGGTTAGATTCCCCACATCACTAAGAAAATATTAACCGTTTTCCGGGAGGGACGTTAAATGAGGGTCCCGTGTGATAGTGCTATACAATGGTACACGTTCAAGAACTGGGGTAGCTCTAACCAGGGTTACATTCTGTCTGTGCTCCAAAAACATAAAATGACTTACACTCTTATCGGAGCACTACCCAAAATGGCCAAGGAATATGAGTATAAATAAGCTTACCCACCCGACCTGTCTCAGGCATTTATATATAAATGTGATCAATATTGCCAGTCATAATACAAAAATCGACCCATATATTCCCCAACGAGTCTATTTTTAGAAATTACGCCGACATGGACCAGTGATAAATAAACATATATTTATAAACATTACATGCTTGTGAATAACTTAAATACGACCATGTTTTTATAAATATCAAACTTCCAGAAAGGAGCACTTGATAAAGTTATCCCACAACATTCCGGTAGGATCCTCGGAACGTAAGTAATGGTTTACTATTATGAATTATTTTCATCTTTGATGTGTTTTACTAAAATTTAGGTAAACACTATTAGTTGTTAGTGAAGTTTGTCCGTATAATATATGTATGTATAATAGTGTGGTTGTTATAAACAGTAAATAGTTATGGTTGTTATAATAGTTCGGATTTTTAGACCTACGATGATCATAATATTCATTGACATTATACCAATCAATCAATAATCAATTGCGTCTTCTGTAATACAAATATATTCATGTTGATAGGTGATCCTGTTTGAACCACACCTAAATAAGATATATAACAGAGAGAGACAGAGAGAGAAATCTAGACGGATGTCGAGCTCACAGTGTTACCTGTGTGGTGACGGGGTTGGGCACAAGGCTGGGAGGGTGGAGGTGAGAGCCTTCCAGTTGTCACGTGACCAGCAGAAGGGCCTTAAGGTGAGTACATTTATGATGTTGGTAAGGAACTATATATTCCTCACAATAAAGATAAATTCCTGGAATGTGTTCCTTTATTGCAATATAGACCACAAAGAGCTTACACGTGGCCTTACTTTGGACCTCGCTAAGATGCACAACCAAAACAGACGGAAGCATTCAAAGTAGGGCCGTCTACCGGGGCCTTATTATAAGATGCTTGGCTTAAGTCGTTAATCCTATGTCTTTATGGCAAATTAATGATTTCAGGCAAAGTGGAACGACAATGGCGAGGGAGTTTTTCACCGAGACTGCTGGGCAAAACTGAGCGACGGGGCGTACGGAAGGAGTGCTGACCTTGAACTTTCTGAGCTCGAGATCAAATTAGTGAAAGAGGCGCGCAAGACTGCTGAATATCACGATTCCGACGACTACATAACTGCGGAAGCAAAACGGATTGCGCAAATGATTCGAAATGCAGATTACCCAGTATTTTTCACAGGTATAACAGCTTATAACATAAACGTATTTTCGTTAATAAATATAATAATATAATATATATATTATGTATATATTAATATTTGACCAATATTGTTTGTTCATGATACGTATGAGGTAATAACGCGTCATGATTAAGGAAAACAGTCCGTATGTCGCTGTGCCGCGGTATGCAAATTGTGATGGTGTGTTTCAGGGGCCGGGATCTCCACCGCGGCGGGTATTGGGGACTTCCGAGGAAAAGACGGCAAGTGGACGGAGCGCGACAAGCTCAAAGAACACGGTTAGCTTATCTATTTCAGGTCTCACCGTACTTCTACTTTTGACGATTTACTTCTTAGTTTACCCTAAAATGATGTCCTATGTTCTTTTTTTATGTTACATGTCAGGAAACGCTGTTTACTATAAATGTTCTTTTTATCTTAAAGTGCTACATTTCAGAAGACACTGTTTTATAAATGAGTTGTTGTTTTATATATTAGTGCTTCATTTCAGAAGACACTGTTTGATAAATGAGTTATTTTTTATCTTTAGTGCTACATTTCAGAAGACACTGTTTATTACTTATTAAAGGTACAAAGGGGGCAAAGAAAGCCTACAAGAAGACTCCCCTGAGAGACCTGCGTCCCACGTATACGCACGAAGCCATCAGAAAGTTGGTGGACATGGGAATATTCAAGTTCGTTATCAGTCAAAATACAGACGGCATTCACCGACTGTCTTGCATTCCGGCATCCAAGATGGCCGAGCTCCATGGAAACGCCTACGTTCAGAAGTGTGAGAAGTGTGGCACGCGCTATGACGTGGGGAGAAGCCACCGGGACGCCGCCTCTCAGGCGCACAACGTCCCGCCGAAAAAATGTGAAAGGTGCGGCATCAGCCATAGAACAGGAAGGATGTGCGAGAAAAAGGTTAATATGAAAGCGGGCGCTGGAATTTATTGCTGTTACCGGTTTTGTTTATTCGCCTGCAAACTAATTAACAAATGAATAAGTCAGCTGTAATGTAGTTATTGAAATCTGGTGTCTTCTTTTTGCAATGTGTTACTTTATCAACGCATCAACACTCTTGAAAAGATACAGGAAGGTAAAACTAAACCTCCATCAGTAAAATTAAATCTAGCTTCGTATCGTTTGACAGGATTGTGGAGGGTACCTGATGAACACTATTATTAACTTCGGTGACTACCTTGAGGAGCAAGTACTCGATGCAGCGCAGGAGCATGCGCGGAAGGGAGACATTTTTATGTGTCTGGGTTCCACGTTAATGGTCAGCCCAGCGAACAGCCTCGTTATGAGCGGAAAATCCCCACACAGACTCGTTATCTGTAACAGGTAAACCCCTTCACAATATCTTGCTTTTTTGATAAAAAGTCGATAATCGAGGTATAAAAGTATATAAAGTCATAAAGTTATTTTGCATGTACATGTATTTCTTGATAAAAGTGCATGTTCATTGATTATAGTCCTGAAAATAAAGATAAACATACTTTTTTGTGTATGAGTGTGTATAACGCTGATGTCGCCCTTATTCAGGCAAGCGACAGAGTACGATACCGAATGCGAGCGCGTGGACGAGCAAGGTGTACGGATCGGGAGCCGTATCCATGGCGACTGTGACAAGCTGATGAAGGCCCTGATGGTAGAGTTGCTGGGCGACGAAGCCGTTCGCGACTGGGAGGACGGACGGGAGGCGCGTCTGCTGGAGTACGACGAGATGCGGCGATAGTTTTGGACAACTCGGAGGACCATAAATCTACAGTATATAGACAGACGGACAGACGAATTGTTTATTTCGACCTGAACAATGTACACCTTCATCAACACAAATGTTTACTTATATATTTTTCCGAGTAATCGAGTACCCGAGTACTCGATCGAACGATCGTCCGAGTACTCGAGTATTAATTTTCTACTCGTTGTCATCCCTTGTTTATAATGATCAATGTCAACGTGTTGGCATTTTAACAAACAATGTAGCATAAACGAGTATATATACAAGTGAAATAAAAACTGCGAGCATCAGGGAGCCTACAAATACAAGTTAAAAGTAAACTTCACAAACGACTTCATTGTCAACTGTAATTGTCACTACACGTACAAGATACAGGTACACGTACGCGTACACTCAAGTGTTAGGCTGATTCGCATTTACTTGCGCCAACTATTTATCAGTAATGCTTTGCAATGAATCCAACCGACACAACATAGCGCACGCAATTTTCATGATATTTATTCTTTAACGTATTTTCGCTTTTGTTAACGCTTGTTTTTTCTACAAAATAAAGCAAAAACATCGACAACCTGTGTCCTGTCACTCCACCATCCTCCAAGTTCAAACCTCAAAGCCTTCGTCTCTTAACTTCAGCCTTGGTCTCCAAACTTCAGCCTTCGTCTCTAGACTTCAGCCTTTGTCTCTAAACTTCAGCCTTCGTCTCTTGATTAAGCATTCGTCTCTAAACTTCAGCCTTCGTCTCTTGATTTCAGCCTTCGTATCTAAACGTCAGCCTTCGTCTCTTGATTAAGCATTCGTCCCTTGATTTCAGCCTTCGTCTCTAAACTTAAGCCGTCGTCTCTAAACGTCTTGATTTCGGGAGATATGAATTTAAAGACGTTTCGGAACTTAATGTTTAAATGGCAATAGGCGGACACCCGCGAAAGTTGAAAGTCTTAACGAATAAGTATAGTACTTAATACTTGCCTATCTGCGCATCCATTGGCTAAACATTGTATTCTAAACAGAATTAAACGATCAGATGCAAATGTGGTTTTGAATAATTCCGGTTACTACATTTCTGCAATGCATGTAGAGCGTCGCTTTCTAACATACATGTATTGACTTAACTAGTTGAAAAAGGGCCTGTCACACCCAGCCGGTTTGCCTCGCCGGGGCTATACCGGAGCACAAATTTGGCGATTTTCGGGGATCGGTACTAGTTCGGAAGCTCAACGGTATCAGATCACTAAGAACGGTAGAAAATAATCAGGGGTGGTATTCAATATAGTTCTTATCCTTATCCTTAGACATGCCTCAGTGATTCCATTCAGTTGATTGGTCAATTTATTTTACAGTCTAATCAAAAAGCTTAGATTTCACTCTTAAATTTAAGATTGATCTAAGTTGTTTATTGAATATGGCCCCAGCAGGACATCTTCAGACCATCGGCAAAAAATAGCTTCAGCACGCGACGGTATAATTTTTCAAACATGCTCAAAAAATTCTGCTCGCCGCATTGGCTTCGTTAATTATCGGTAGAGCACCGGTACAGTGTGCGTATACCGTGTGATAAATTACGTTTTAAATACTACGTCGGAAGGCAAAATTTGCTTTGAATGAAAACTTAAAAAAAGATGATTTTTCATCCCTATTTTATATAATATGCCGCTTTAAGAGTTAATGGTACTACATCGCTATTGCAACGGCCAATTGTGATATTTCAAGTTCTTCCTCGATTTTCAATGTCGAGCTGGAATGTCGAGTTGGATACAACTGTAGCTCTACATTCAAAAATATATAGTCAAAATTGAAATGTCGATATTATTCTATATTATAGTGGGAATTTTTTAGCAAGATTGTTGAGCTGGACACCATCGTAGGTCGACATGCAAAACTTTATTTTCAATGCCGAGCTGGAATCTCGAGCTGACTTAATCCTAACTTGACATTCGAAATCATATAGTGAAATGTGTACAGCCTATTGGGGGGGGGGGGGGGGGATATTAAAATTTAAAACAACTATGAACAAAATGAAGCACCATTTTTAAATCTTCGTTCATACAAAACTTTGTTAACTTTTATTTATTATTTCATTATCGTTTACAGTCATCGTCCAGCAACAACAACACAGTGTGATGCACAGTCTTTCATTCACGCCCTGTCCCAGTTTTGGTCAAAATTAAATTAAAACAACAACAACAACATAATAATGATACGCTTGTTTTCTGCAACCACTGGAACAAGCCATAGTATTTTGCCTGAAAACATTGTCCAGCGATCTCCTACCTAGTCTTAAAGTGATACACAAAGGGTTACGCTTTGCCCAACTTTCGCTCATTCTTTCCACAGAAAAAGTACGCATTGTTTGTAAAAAGCCGGTATGTATTGTGTGTATTAGAAAGTTGACAATGTGTTGATTGATTTGCATACTTCTATATTCATCGAAGTTGATTTTAAGTGCTAAGCTGATTTGAATTCCACTGAGGAAGCTACGGCCTTGGCGGCCCACATGTTTAATGCACTCTGTCTGTGTCAGATGCAAGACCATATATTGCTACTATAATTATAATGTCGTGTTGAGAACTTAAGATATTAAGAATGATATATATATAACGTCTTTGACATTAATTTAAGGCTAGCAGAATGCGCCAGGGAGTGGTTACTATCTTCTGACGCACCCCATGTTATAACAATAAAGACGGGCCTCTGATCAATATGATTATTACAATTATGAAATTGGCATCAATGTGCTAATACAATTTCAACATGTCAATGCAGAATAATGAAGGCTAGTCAATAATTTAGTACCTATTCTAAATTCCCGCGTAGTTATTGAAATATTAAAAGGCATTTTTGGGTTCGCCTTTATCTAAATCCATGGCGCTTGTCATGCTACATAATTCATAAGCATCTTGTTATTGGCAATTTACCCAATATTCGCCGACATTGCTCTTCACTGACTGCCGCGCATGACTGGGCCGCGCATGACTGTTCTCAAGCTATCTCATACTTAGAACTATCACCAGTCGAACATTGGCAACCAAATTAGTATCATTTCCTTCAAATATTCCAAGTCAATACCAACTTTTATCCGCATTTATTTATGTATATAACGTCTATATTAAAGTAAAGTTTACTTTAAAATGTAAAACCTAAAGGGCACTTTAAAATGAAGTGAAAATGCACTAGTATAATGTTGATTATGTTGCTGAAAATGCTCCTGTTTCGTGTTTTGACTTGCTTTCAATTTTCAAAACGTATTGATCCTTCAACTATTCTGGACAGTAGGTGTGGTGGCCTTTTATTGTGCACCTTTTTTAGAATGTTATGGATGATGACCTTCCATTGTAAACCGTTTCCAGTGATATGATGACCTTTCATTGTGAACTGTGTCCAGTATTATAACTAGCCTTTTATTGTAAACCGTTTCCAGTGTTAAAATTAGCTTTAATTGTGAATTGTTTCCAGTATCATTATTAGCTTTTATTGTGAATTGTTTTCAGTATCATGATTTGCTTTTATTGTGAACCGTTTCCAGTAATATGTATATCTTTCAACTTTAAGACGAGAAAGTATCATAAACCAATAAATGTTTATTTTATTATATTTCTTTTTTTTTTCTTGTATTGCTATTATTGCTTGCTTTTGAAACAATGGTGTGTTGTTTTTGTTGTTGTTTTTCTTCTTTTTTCTTCTTAAGTCTGATCAGTGAACTAAAACAAATAATAATTATGCTCTCAACAGTGGCCTTACAACGATCACTTTTCATCACTAACATAACCGCTACTGTCAAAACATGCCTGACATGCGAGGGTGGTCAATTTATAGATATTGTTCTGTAAAGGATTAAGGTACGCCACTGTTCAAGCAATTTCACGTTAATAATTCCTTTTTAACGTGAATTATCAATATCCTAATAGTGTTAATAATCTGTGTATTATAATATCATGCTCTTCTCATGTATATAAATAAATGTTACCGCCAGAAGTAAAGGCGATGAACTTGAATGTTTGTGCTAATAAACTATTGAATTGAATTGAGTATCATGATTTGCTTTTATTGTGAACAGTTTCCAGAATCATAATTAGCTTTTATGTATTGCTTCTGAATAAGAAGGGGCTGGCCATGACAAGTTCAACCAAATGGGAGACGTGAATAATAAACCACAGTGAGTGAAAAGGACATTTATTCAATGTCAAAATTAAATAATAAATACGAGTTTGACATCCTCGTAACATATTATTCACGACTAGCATATTTGGCGTCCAAACAACCGCCAGCGCCCAATAAATGTGCAACAATAAAACTCACATATACTAGAACATATCATAAACATGAATATATTCATGGACATGAAGAATAAAATCATACACAATCAATTTAGAAATATGTTAATTGCACAACAAATATACCTCATAAAGACATGCATTAAATAATATACATTGATTGTTTGAAAACATGTATGGAGGTGGATTGGGAGGTGGAGGAAAATTATGCAAAATATTTTGCTCAAAATTCGCAAGCACGTATCTCTGAAAAAAAATTCTAGAATGGCTGAAGCGAGAGGCTAGCGATAGGCCGATACACACCATATTGGGCGTCCAAACAACCGCCATAAGTGTAACAACACGACGCCCAAAGAGAGGAACTTGGCATGGCGATGCGTTGTAGATGCTGTTAATGATGGTTTGCTTATGGCAATGGGAACCTAATCGGTGTTTGTGAATTGTTTCCAGTATTATGATTAGGTTTTATTGTGAACCGTTTCCAGTATGTATGACGACCATTTATTTTGAACCGTTTCCTGTATGTACGATGACCTTTTATTGTAAACCAGTATCATGATTTGCTTTTATTGTGAACCGTTTACTGTATGAATGATGACCTTTTATTGGGAACATTTTCCTGTATGTTTAATGACCTTTTACTGTGAACCGTTTCCAGTATTATAATTTGTTGTAATTGTGAACTGTCTCCAGTATCGTGATCAGTTCTTAGTTTGAACCGTTTCCTGTATGTACGAGGACCTTTTAATGTGAACCGTTTCCAGTATTTTAATATGTTGCATTATTGTGAACTGTCTCCAGTTTCATGATCAGCTCTTAGTTTGAACCGTTTCCTGTATGTACGAGAACCTTTATATTGCAAACCGTTTCCAGTATTATGATCAGCTCTTAATTTGAACCGTTTCCCGTATGTACGAGGACCTTTTATTGTGAACCGTTTCCGGTATTATGATATGCTGTTAATGAGAACTGTTTCCAGTATCATGATCATCGCTTAGTTTGAACCGTTTCCTGTATGTATGATGACCTTTTATTGTGAACCGTTTCCAGTATGTATGATGACCTTTTATTGTAAACCGTTTCCTGTATGTATGATGACCTTTTATTGTCAACCGTTTGCAGAATTTTGATAAGCTCTTATTTTGAACCGTTTCCTGTATGTATGATGACCTTTTATTGTGAATTGATTCCAGTATTATGATTTGCTCTTATTTTGAGCCGTTTCCTGTATGTTTGATGACCTTTTATTATGAACCGTTTCAAGTATCATGATCAGCTCTTAGTTTGAACCGTTTTCTGTGTGTACGATGACCTTTTATAGTGAATCATTTCCAGTATTATGATATGCTTTTATTGTGAACAGTTTCCTGTATGTTTGATGACCTTCTAATGGGAACCGTTTCCTGTATGTATGATGACCTTTTATTGTGAACCGTTTCCTGTATGAATGGTGACCTTTTATTGTGAACCTTTTCCTGTATGTATGATGACCTTTTATTGTGAACCGTTTTCTGTATGTACGATGACATTTGATGGTGAACCGTTTCCAGTATTATGATCAGCTCTTAGTTTGAACCGTTTCCTGTATGTACGATGACCTTTTATTGTGAACCGTTTACAGTATTATTATTAGCTTTTTATTGTTTACCGTTTCCAGTTTTATGATATGCCTTTATTTTGAACCGTTTCCTGTGTGTATGATGACCCTTTATTGTGAATCGTTTCCAGCATTATGATTTGCTTTTATTGTGAATCGTTTCTAGTAAACCTGCCTTACAATGGTGCTTTAACTTTTAATTTGAAATCAATTTTTCCATTATCTAAACCTTCACAAGACAATGAGAGCGAGCCCGCGATAATTGTAAGGCCCAGACTGTATTTACCTTTGATAATTACTTGGTTCTCAGAACCAATAGACGTACATTGCATTCCTCCGTTTTAACTGAATGATCCAATATTTTAATGAAATATTCATTATTTTAACACGAAACCAGTTTTGCTTCATTGGCGATACCATAGTGATTGATGACGCTAAGAATATTTAATTGCATTGACTGAAACTAAATACTGGTTTCAAATATTTTATGTTATGATTTTCCTTCGACACTTTGGATGCGCAATGTCGGGGAAATTCGTTGTCAATTTTACTGTGACAATTCTTTGGATTCTATTCTTTCTTCATGGTATTGTGATATTTGTGAAGTCTTATCTTCAAAAAAGACATCATTAATAGTATAATCTTATTACACAACTAATGCTAATTTGATGTATATTAATAATAACATTTGAATTCCTTTCAGAAAAGGATACGTTGCTGTATATAATTTTTAGTTGTTATTAAAGCTGTTTATCCTCTCAGAACTGTAATATTTTATTTAGGCGCGGTATTTCTTTTGTTTTCATGATATATGTTTGTTACACTTTAACTTGTGGGCCATATTTGCTTCTATATCAGGCACGCGGGCATGGACGCTGTCGGTGCCCTTCAACGCCACAGGCGTGGAGAACGGACTTTACGCGGAGTACACATTCGCCGACACGCCGCCGACGGAGGTGCACTGCAGCCTTGACATGAACGACGACGAGGTGTACTTCATGAACGTCACCACGGCAACCCCCGAGCCCATTGACATCAAATACGATACGTTCGGCTATTACGACCTGTCTCTCATTTGCGGCGAAGATTTATTCGAGGTTGTTTTCGAACTCAATAAGTACATCGGTACCGAAATATTCAATGTGGACGTGAGCAATGGAACACGAGATCTTTTCATTGGTGTCACAGCCGCCGATATTCGGAACGGAATGGATGTATACTTTAATGTAGAATTTGACCTTGGCTTAGATGTCACAATTAACGTGACAGTCGATGGTCATACTCAAGACCAGACTGTTGCGGCCAATGGATCCCATATATTTATACTGGACGCCGCATGGTTCACCAACGGTCTCTTTACAGTGGATGTTGTTCTGGACAATCCCATATCTGCAGTCGTACAGAAATATGCCATTATCGCAGTCCAAACCGGCATTATGATAACGTCCTCCTCCTTGGTCGAATACCCGACCCAACCATACATTGTTATGACAAATCTGCCATTCAACATAGCTATTGATTTCACACAAGGCGAAAACGTTACAATTGTAGCCATGCTCGTAGACACTGACCAATTCACTCAACAACTAGAAGCGGAAATTTGTTCAGGGGACGTGTCTGGCACTCATAACTTCATGTTTAACACGTCGCTCACTGGCAATTATTCTCTTGATGTAGAAGTATCAAACTATGCGAGCAGCTACCAGGTCACTTTTACCTTAGAAATAATACACAACGTGAACTCAATAATATTCAATGTCAGTGATCAGCTCGTGTTGGTTAACGAAAACATTGACTTCACGATCACCGTTCTCGGTAGCGCTACTGTAAGCATGGGTGTGGTCACATGTACTGTTGTGTACGGCGACACAGACAGCGCTGTCGAAGTGTTCGACTTTAATACCGATGACATAAGTGGCAGAACAGACCTTACAAGAGAGTTTTCTAAGGCAAACTATACAGCAGGATGGTTCACTGCGGAAATGACGTGTGATAACGGACTGCCAGATACGATTGCGACTATGGAGGAAACCAGAATCATTATTCCCTATCTCATTATCGTGGAGGAGTATGTGGCGAACCTTCAGATAGTTCACAACAGCACCGACATTACGTACCACCCGTGGTCTGTTCCTCTAGAGCTCTCCATGCATCTGCTGGACCCAACAACGAACCCGCACCTGTACAACATCACGTGTGTATTTACCTTCCCGGACGACATGGGGGAAGTAACGATGAATGGCAGCTCCACGAACACCAGTTACGTCACCATAGCGTACAAGTTCAACATTGGTAACCAGTCCCAGATGATACAAGTAAACTGCAGCAATAGGCAGACGTTCCAGCTTCTAGAGCTGAATGCATTTGTGTATTACGACTGCTGGCAATCAGAGACTTTCTTCACTTCCGGGAAGTACCCTGCCGCCGCCATACAGGCGTATACAGACACTTTGAAGGAGGTACTGTCGTTACACAATTTTTTAATCGACATTTCATTAAAGAGAATAAATATAGATACTAGGTACATATTATTTAAAAAAAAAAACTATAAATCTATATCATTTTAATGGGTTGCCTTGTTTAAACCTTCGGTATATATTCGTCAGATTTATTAAATTAATATGCATGACCACCAAGTACAAAGTGGTATACCTTCAATGGCCGTAAATATTAATTGGTTTTATCGAAGTATGAACATATTCCAAGCCTTGAGGGTCAGTAAAGAAATCATATAACGTTCATTTTGCGTCATATAACCAAATGTGAGGGTTTCAAGTACCGGTCGTTTCTATATATGGATAAGCCGTTCCTTTCATCGATAACATTCCGTGCGAGAGTCTGCATGGGTTACAGGATGCTGCTTGTTTCAGATCAAGGCGGTTGTTCTGCTCACCAATAACTGTGGAACAAACTACAAAACAACCTGGACTATTTACGATTCTAATAACAATACTGATTACACAGAAACGACCGAATCCGTCAAAACTACCTGGCAAATAACTGCAAACACAACTGACGCCGGTGTGTACAGGTATGAGCTCAAAACCCAGTTTATAGACCACACTGGCATGCCACATAGCAAAGACCATATATACGTGAAATTTATATACAAACAGTTGGTGGTGTCCCTCGACAATGAGGTGAATGACTACACACCATTGAAGACCGTGTTTGCCGATCTGAACTTCACCGTGAACTCCCTACATTCGTACGACCCTGCGTCCGGACTTTCGTCCGTTGCCAATAAAACAAGTGTGCACAAGTGGTCCTGCTTAACTGGGCCGGACCTCAGCGACGACCTCGTGAAAAACTACGTCCCCATTAACGAAGTGGAGTCTATTAAGAAGGCCGTGAACACAACGTCCTGTGATAACCTTGTAACGAGTAAGTCAGCCCACATGACTGAATTATTCATTTGAATTTTAGAATTTATTTTTAAATACATGTACTAGTAAATTATGTATGACATCGTAGGTGCCGGAAACATTTTTGTAGTAGAATTAACTTATAAAACTGTATGTGTCTACATCAATGATTTTAAACGCCATAGTTAATTTATAATGCATTCATTGAAGTGCATACCTGTTTGGTAGAGGTCTATGCCGTTGTATGGTTTCAGCCGATCGCACACTCACCATTACCCCTGGGAACTACGTGACCAACCAATGGTACATTTTCACCCATGTGTGGACGAAGGGGGACCGAACGTCAAATAAATCACAAGCGATAAAACCTATCGACAAGAGACCCCTTAATCTGCAGATTGTGTGAGTGTTGTTAATGCGAGAGTGTTCATAATCACGACTGGTTTTGTCTTGTTTTTATAACAGTCCCAGTTTGATCCTCCTAAGTTTTATGTCATAACTGACCGGCAAGCGCTATTTTTACACAAGTTCTCAGTTATTTAAATCAACCTGGCATATCTTCCTTGCCCGCAGATGTAAAGGCGTCAACTGCAAGACTGGCGAAAAGGAAATCGTTAAACTAATTTCTCGCGACATCGAGGTTAACGTCGCCATCCTGGCACCGGTGGCGCGCCGTAAGCGGCAGGCGGTCACTGTGACCGATATCAACAACAATTCCGCCACCTACCAGTGGAAGGTGGAGATGAACCATACCAGTCAAACCATATTTAACGATAAAACCAACCATGTAACAGGTACTATGTAATGTATTTATGTGAACATAATCACTATTTTTTGTTATGTTTTTACATATTTCACCATACGACTCTTTTATTTATCAAACGTACGGTCAATGGACTTCGAGTTTGTTCTAGTTTCTAAACCATGAATACAACTATAATCAGAGATGAATCTCTGTGCCTTACGTTATGTTGAAATTCGTGGTAGAAAAATGACGTTGTTATTTATGTACTGTTTATTCGCGGCAGTCACGAGGTCGGTCGGTCTCTCCGTTCCAAAATCGATAATGAGCCATACAAACGACAACTATCCAACGCTGATCCGCATTTCGGTCGACGTGTCCCTGGAGGGGTTTGCCACCACTTCAGCCGTGCAAACATTCTACAAGAACTTGCCACCGTATGGGGGCACGTGTCATATTCAGAACGAGGCTCACCAGAGTATCACTTCCGGTGAGAGATTGGTTTAAAAGCATCACTTGGTAACTTCTTTCAGACATCATAAGTTTGTAAATTGCTAATCTCTTATAATAAAAGAAATAAACACTGGGTATCGAGAATAAAAATATTGTTGAACAACTAAAGCGTCTCGCACAAATACGAAAAAAATAATTGGGTCTGACATATTTAAGTCTATTCATTCGTCTTTCTCGTGTGTTTACAGTTCGGTCAGGTCTGGAGAGGGCGTGTTATAATTGCAGAGATTGGCTGGACGAAGGCGTTCGAACGTTTCGGGATACAAGCTTGGACAGCCAGGGCGGCATCACCTACCAGTTTTGTCAGCTCTTCTACAACACAACCACCAACCTACTCGACAACACCGCCACTATATGCACCGATCGAAAAGGTAAGTACATTGTACCTAACAAGTGGGACACCGTACACACCACCACAAACATATAAGCCGAAAGCAGGTTACGTACGTAGCCAGCGATACCCATTCTTAGCCATGTGAGCCAAGAGCAGGGTAATGTACCCTGCCAGCGCTACCTCATCTAAACCAGATAAACCGAGCACAGGGTATGTCTATGTACACAGCCAGTGCTACCTCATCTAAACCATATAAACCGAGCACAGGGTAAAGTACACAGCCGGTGCTACCTCATCTAAACCAGATAAACCGAGCACAGGGTAAAGTACACATCCAGTGCTACCTCATCTAAACCAGATAAACCGAGCACAGGGTAAAGTACACATCCAGTGCTACCTCACCTAAACCATATAAACCGAGCACAGGGTAAAGTACACAGCCAGCGCTACCAAATCACAACCATATGAGCCGATAGCAGGGGTAAGTACCCAGCCAACGCTACCTCATCTAAACCAGATAAACCGAGCACAGGGTATGTCTATGTACACAGCCAGTGCTACCTCATCTAAACCATATAAACCGATCACAGGGTAAAGTACACAGCCAGTGCTACCTCATCTAAACCATATAAACCGAGCACATGGTAAAGTACACATCCAGTGCTACCTCACCTAAACCATATAAACCGAGCACATGGTAAAGTACACAGCCAGCGCTACCCAATCACAACCATATGAGCCGATAGCAGGGGTAAGTACCCAGCCAGCGCTACCTCATCTGAACCATTATGAACCGGGCACAGGGTAAAGTACACATCCAGTGCTACCTCACCTAAACCATATAAACCGAGCACAGGGTAAAGTACACAGCCCGTGCTACCTCATCTAAACCACATAAACCGAACACAGGGTAAAGTACACATCCAATGCTACCTCACCTAAACCATATAAACCGAGCACATGGTAAAGTACACAACCAGCGCTACCCAATCACAACCATATGAGCCGATAACATGGGTAAGTACCCAGACAGCGCTACCTCATCTAAACCATTATGAACCGGGCACAGGGTAAAGTACACAGCCAGTGCTACCTCATTTAAACCATATAAACCGAGCACAGGGTAAAGTACACATCCAGTGCTACCTCACCTAAACCATATAAACCGAGCACATGGTAAAGTACACAGCCAGCGCTTCCCAGTCACAACCATATGAGCCTATAGCAGGGGTAAGTACCCAGAAAACGCTACCTCATCTAAACCGTATAAACTGAGCACAGGGTAAAGAACACAGCCAGCGCTACCAAATCACGACAATATGAGCCTATAGCAGGGGTAAGTACACAGCCAGCGCTGCCCAATCACAAACATGAGCCGATAGCAGGGGTAAGTACCCAGCAAACACTACCCCATCATAACCATATAAGCCGAACGCAGGGGTAAGTACACAGCCAGCGCTGCCCAATCACAAACATGAGCCGACAGCAGGGGTAAGTACCCAGCAAACGCTACCCCATCATAACCATATGAGCCTATAGCAGGGGTAAGTACCCAGCCAGCGCTACCTCATCTCAACTATATGACACTTGAGAAGGGTTAAGTACACATCCAGCGCGACCCAATCCTAATAATAGGAGCCGAAAGTGGGGTTTAGCATCAAACCAGTCGACCCAATCTTAACCATATACGACTAGAGCAGGATGAAGTACTTAATCAGCTATATCCCATCTCAGCCATATTAGCATAGATAAGGGTTAAGTACACAGCCTGTGCAACCCAATTTCAACAATATGAACGAGGCAAAGGGTTGGGTACACAGCCGGCGCGACCCTATCTCAAAGCGCATGGAAAATATATCTAGCTAGTGCGACCAAACAGTAACCATCTACAACGGACGAAAGGGTATGTGCGCCCCACCACCACAAAATACAACGAGTGCAATGGTAAGTAGTTGATCAGTGCGACCTCTCCGTCACGTATCTAAAAGCAAAAAGATAAGAAACCAGCATGGTAAGTATCAATATAGTTCGATCCAAACGCCAATATATACAACTAGTAAAAGGGTATGTTCCCGGTGAGTACGAACTCTCCGCTATGATATACACCTCGCACAAGCGCAGATACTCAATAAGAGCGACCCAACCGTCACCATCTTCATCAAGCCCGAGGGTAAATACCCGATGAGTTTGACTTATCGCCACCATCAACAACGAATGAAAAGGTAAGTTCCCGGTAAGTGTGAACCATTGTCACCATCTACAATGAGCTCAAGGGTAAGTACCAGGCCAGTGTAACCTAACCGCCACCATCTACAATGAGCTCAAGTGTAAGTACCGGGCCAGTCTAACCTAACCGCCACCATCTACAATGAGCTCAAGGGTAAGTACCGGGCCAGTGTAACCTAACCGCCACCATCTACAATGAGCTCAAGTGTAAGTACCGGGCCAGTGTAACCTAACCGCCACCATCTACAATGAGCTCAAGGGTAAGTACCGGGCCAGTGTAACCTAACCGCAACCATCTACAATGAGCTCAAGGGTAAGTACCGGGCCAGTGTAACCTAACCGCCACCATCTACAATGAGCTCAAGGGTAAGTACCGGGCCAGTGTAACCTAACCGCCACCATCTACAATGAGCTCAAGGGTAAGTACCGGGCCAGTGTAACCTAACCGCCACCATCTACAATGAGCTCAAGGGTAAGTACCGGGCCAGTGCAACCTAACCTCCACCATCTACAATGAGCTCAAGTGTAAGTACCGGGCCAGTGTAGCCTAACCGCCACCATCTACAATGAGCTCAAGTGTAAGTACCGGGCCAGTGTAACCTCACCGCCACCATCTACATTGAGCTCAAGGGTAAGTACCGGGCCAGTGTAACCTAACCGCCACCATCTACAATGAGCTCAAGTGTAAGTACCGGGCCAGTGTAACCTAACCGCCACCATCTACAATGAGCTCAAGTGTAAGTACCGGGCCAGTGTAACCTAACCGCCACCATCTACAATGAGCTCAAGTGTAAGTACCGGGCCAGTGTAACCTAACCGCCACCATCTACATTGAGCTCAAGGGTAAGTACCGGACCAGTTTAACATAACCTCCACCATCTACAATGAGCTCAAGTGTAAGTACCGGGCCAGTGTAACCTAACCGCCACCATCTACATTGAGCTCAAGGGTAAGTACCGGGCCAGTGTAACCTAACCTCCACCATCTACAATGAGCTCAAGGGTAAGTACCGGGCCAGTGTAACCTAACCGCCACCATCTACAATGAGCTCAATGGTAAGTACCGGGCCAGTGTAACCTAACCGCCACCATCTACAATGAGCATAAGGGTAAGTACCGGGCCAGTGTAACCTAACCGCCACCATCTACATTGAGCTCAAGGGTAAGTACCGGGCCAGTGTAACCTAACCGCCACCATCTACAATGAGCTCAAGGGTAAGTACCGGGCCAGTGTAACCTAACCGCCACCATCTACAATGAGCTCAAGGGTAAGTACCAGGCCAGTGTAACCTAACCGCCACCATCTACAATGAGCTCAAGTGTAAGTACCGGGCCAATGTAACCTAACCACCACCATCTACAATGAGCTCAAGGGTAAGTACCGGGCCAGTGTAACCTAACCACCACCATCTACAATGAGCTCAATGGTAAGTACCGGGCCAGTGTAACCTAACCTCCACCATCTACAATGAGCTCAAGGGTAGGTACCAGGCCAGTGTAACCTAACCGCCACCATCTACAATGAGCTCAAGGGTAAGTACCGGGCCAGTGTAACCTAACCTCCACCATCTACAATGAGCTCAAGGGTAAGTACCAGGCCAGTGTAACCTAACCGCCACCATCTACAATGAGCTCAAGGGTAAGTACCAGGCCAGTGTAACCTAACCGCCACCATCTACAATGAGCTCAAGGGTAAGTACCAGGCCAGTGTTACCTAACCGCCACCATCTACAATGAGCTCAAGTGTAAGTACCAGGCCAGTGTTACCTAACCAACACCGTTTACAAGGTGCTCAAGGGTAAGTACCAGGCCAGTGTAACCTTAAGCCAAGAGCACGGGTTAGTACGCGGTCAATGCGTCCTCGCCGCGAGTCTCTACACCGAGCACATAGGTAATTTCCCTGTTAGTGCGACATCATGAATGATACCGCATATGGTCGTTTGCCTGTTTTAATTAAATAGTGTTTCAACAGTGTAACCTAACCGCCACCATCAACAACGATAGTCTGAAAATGAGTTTTGAAACTGTCACACCAAATGCACAGTTTGTGAAACCAATATTAAACCAAAACTAGTTCATTACCAACAAAAATGCTCTTAGTAAATACAAAAAGTTGCCAGACCACTATTTGTACTAACAAGGACGCATGCACGAGCCGCCAAAAATTCCCCCTTAAAAATTAACGAGTTAATTATGAGCTTTGTATAGGATAGATCACGAGTAGCCGTTTGATATGGAATTTATCAGCGAGCGTAGCGAGTTGATAATTCCATATCAAACGGCTACTCGTGATCTACCCGACTTAGACAACAGAAAGTGTATTGCTTGTTTCTCAGTCCGATACCAAATTGCACGAGATTTACCAGTTGAAATATCCAACAGAAAAACAGTTTTGCAGGCCTATGATTGGCCGGCTGGAGGTAGCTGTTATTTAAATTTCGTCAAACACTTTCTAAATTATTTGATCAAACTCAGTTAAGCGGAGACCTAAGCATAAACACTGAACATAACGTGTTTTTGTGAGAAAGCATTGCATTTCATATTATTGGAAGATGCTGATTGTCCCTAATCTCTCTCCGTATAGATGTGAATAATTAATATGAGGACAATTCTGATCAATTTGAATAATTTTCCACGGCAAAATAGCTTAATTTGAATAATTTTGTTTATTTGGTGTCTGGTTCAATATGTAAAAGTAAACATGGTGAACATGCGTTACATTGATTTCATTCAGAACAATAGCATTTTAAAGGTAAAACAATCCGATATTGAAAACTAACGACGAGGATATCGAATTATTTTATTTACTTGCTCGTAAAGATAATGCGTTCGCCCAACGTTTGGTATCAAAACGTTGTCGATTAAGGATTATGTTATTTCATATTTAGTTATGAAAATACGGTCAAACGTGTTTAGCTTTTACCTTGATACAAATATCTATATAGCCCTTGTACTCGAATACTCCCAGCTCAGTTAAGCATATTTTAAAACTGTAGCAATTCAACTCTAAAAAGCGTTTTAAAGCGAGTTCATTTTTTAAAAATATTTTACAATTGATTACGACATTTATAAATAGTATTGATGAATATATAACAGCAGTATTCAGTAAATTTTAAATAAGATTAAGTAAAGTTTTGTTGACCCTGAACCAAAATTAGAGACATTTCGTAAACTGGGACGGCCCCTCTAACACTCACGTAAACTGGGACGGCCCCTCTAACACTCACGTAAACTGGGACGGCCCCTCTAACACTCACGTAAACTGGGACGGCCCCTCTAACACTCACGTAAACTGGGACGGCTCCTCTAACACTCACGTAAACTGGGACGGCCCCTCTAACACTCACGTAAACTGGGACGGCCCCTCTTACACCCACGTAAACTGGGACGGCCCCTCTAACACTCACGTAAACTGGGACGGCCCCTCTAACACTCACGTAAACTGGGACGGCCCCTCTTACACTCACGTAAACTGGGACGGCCCCTCTAACGTTAAACTGGGACGGCCCCTCTAACACTCACGTAAACTGGGACGGCCCCTCTAACACTCACGTAAACTGGGACGGCCCCTCTAACACTCACGTAAACTGGGACGGCCCCTCTTACACTCACGTAAACTAGGACGGCCCCTCTAACACTCACGTAAACTGGGACGGCCCCTCTAACACTCACGTAAACTGGGACGGCCCCTCTTACACTCACGTAAACTGGGACGGCCCCTCTTACACTCACGTAAACTGGGACGGCCCCTCTAACACTCACGTAAACTGGGACGGCCCCTCTAACACTCACGTAAACTGGGACTCTAACACTCACGTAAACTGGGACGGCCCCTCTAACACTCACGTAAACTGGGACGGCCCCTCTAACACTCACGTAAACTTGGACGGCCCCTCTTACACTCACGTAAACTGGAACGGCCCCTCTTACACTCAAACTAGGACGGCCCCTCTAACACTCACACACACCGTCGATTGCAGATGTGACTGTTGGCTGCGTCGGCGTGAAGTTTCCGTCTGTCGGCTTCCGGACTGAGTTTGAAGTGCGCGTCGCAGACGAATGGCAAGAGCCTTACGCAAGCATAAGCTTCAAAAACATTACGGTGAGAACAAACACTTTCCTCATGAAAAAGCTTAACTTGTAATATTGCCATTTAAATAATTATTTATTATAATTAAATCAAGAGTACTTTTGCGTCACGTTGATTTGATAAAAAAGTTAATTAATACCCCTCTTCAGCATTTTAGCAGGCCAGCACATAACAAGAATGAAAAACGGATAATAACATGACTAGATAAGTGATATTTGTTTTTTCCTCCCGTCTTTGGTTTCGAGTGTCATGGCAACTAAATAGTACACTTACATCAAAGACAAGATGGTCAGTCTAATTGATACCGACATCCCCGACTGGGAGGTCTTACTTATTCATACTAACATCACAGACTAGGTGTCAGGTCTATTTAATACTTTCATCAGATACTTGGTGGTCAGTCTATTTATTCCTGACATTAGAGATAAGATGGTCAGCCGACTAAATACTGACATCACAGACTAAGTAGCGAGTCTATTTAATACTGTTATCAGAGACTTGGTGGTTAGTGTGCTTAATACTGACATCACAGACTGGGCGGACTGTCTTTTTTATAATGGAATCACAGATTGGGTGGTCAGTCAGCTTATTACTTACTCTGGGACTGGATTTTCAGTCTGACATCCGGTAAATGGTGGCCAGTCTACTTAAAACCAACATTCCAGGCTAGGTGACAGTCTATTAATATTGACATGGCAGACAAGGTTCTTAATATCGACATCTCATACAAGTAGGGCAGTCTACTAAATACTGACTTGGTGGTCAGTATACTTTATATTGACATACCAGACGCGAGGCGGTCAGTCTACATTATACTGACATACCAGACTTGGCGGTCAGTCTACTTTATATTGACATACAGACTAGGCGGTCAGTCTACTTAATACTGACATACCAGACTGGGCGGTCAGTTTACTTAATACTGACATACCAGACAAGGTGGTCAGTCTACTTAATAATAACATACCAGACTGGGTGGTCAGTCTACTTAATACTGACATACCAGACAAGGTGATCAGTCTACTTAATACTGACATACCAGACTAGGTGGTCAATCTACTTAATACTGACATACCAGACAAGGTGATCAGTCTACTTAATACTGACATACCAGACTAGGTGGTCAATCTACTTAATACTGTCATAACAGCCTAGGTGGTCAGTCTACTTAATACTGACATAACAGCCAAGGTGATCAGTCTACTTAATACTGACATACCAGACTAGGTGGTCAATCTACTTAATACTGTCATAACAGCCTAGGTGGTCAGTCTACTTAATACTGTCATAACAGCCTAGGTGGTCAGTCTACTTAATACTGTCATAACAGCCTAGGTGGTCAGTCTACTTAATACTGACATAACAGCCTAGATGGTCAGTCTACTTAATACTGACATCCCAGACCATAATATGACCAGTCTACTTAAAACTGAAACCCTTGACTGGGTGGTTTGTCTTTTTAGTACTGACATAACATTCTAGGGTGGTCAGTCTACGTAATATTGAAATCGCAGACTCGGTGATCTGTTTACTTAATTGGTCAATAACAGAGGGTGTTTTGCAGGTGAAGCCGGCCATTGACGCGGACGCGGACGAGGAAGCACAGACGGAGGCCCTGAACACGATGCTTGAAACAACCGTAAATAATCTGGCAAACCTGGTACAACAGGAGAATGTCGATGCCATCGCTATGCAGCTTCTAGTAGACTCGTCGAACATCGCCGAGGTAAGATTTTCAGTGCAGGTGTGCATAGCATCATGGTCCGATGTCATGGTTTCTAATCAGGTTATTATACAACATTTTTGGAAAAGATATAATCTCGCCTAAAGGCATAATACGTATGTTTTGGTAAATAAGGAACATGCGTGAACGCATATGAACTGCAACTTCCAAACAGTACTCTTGTTGGAGAGTTATATAGAGTTGAGTATAGCCTTTGATTCAGCCCGCTTATTCTCGCATACCGACTTAAACTTATCATGTTTACTTCCGACAGACTACTGAGGTAACGACGGTTGTAGATGAGAACCCGACGAAGGAGCTGTTCGTAATACCGACCGACGGATCGGAAGTTGATGTTGGGGCGGCGCTCGAGAGCCTCGTCAGCGAGCCGGTGTTCTCCTCCGCCACCATCGCCAAACAGAATGTAAGAAAGGCTCCAGAGACGTGCGTAAAGTCAGATGATACTTTTTATGCTGCCGCTGACATGAAAATCAGTATACACATAAGTTTTAGTTACAAATAACATTGAAAGAACATCCAACTAGGGAACACATGTATACCTGTAGCCTTTTTGTTAAAATGGCCAATAAGGACAGAGGTAATAATATTATTAGATTTTCTAAGTTCTTACGATGATTTACTTGTAATATGTGTAATTAAATGTGTTTCCATTTTATCAAATACATGTAATGCTTAAACTAAGTCCATTTACCATCTTATATCTCATTTTACTGAAAAAGCAAACTGGGGTAAATGCGAATTTCCATTTAGCCTCAAATAGCGCACATAACATTTATTTGAAAAGAAAAAAGATGAAAATTGGTATTTCACAAAATCTAAAATGAATTCAACTATGATTCTAAAACTATGATTTAATTTAAGGCTCCGATTTCGTCGATTCCACACAAATTTTAAAACCATCTATTGAAATATGACCTACATACATTACTGATACTGTTCAAGTTTCTTTTAAAATAATATATAAGGAACAAAACATTATAAAAAAATCGAAATATTTAAAATAGTTGCAACACATTTCCACTTGACGAAATGAATACAATGATAATTGTTTGACACCAGTAAAGGCTTCAAAAGTCCTGGATACGATACCTCATTGTGGTTTACGTTATTTCAAATATTTTTCGCCCATGCATTGTCAGCTAATAAAGGCGTCCATGGACGCGCTGAGAAGCACCGTAAGCGGCACAGGGTCCACTGAAAAGCTGAGCAAAACCCCAGAAACGGCAACCCTCGTAGCGCGTTCCCTTGTGGAGGTGACCAAACAGAAAGACAACAACTTCAAGGAAAACGTATATGTATGTAACAATAATTCGAATACAATGCCCGCATACCGCGGCCTAGTTACAATGTCTGCATAGCGCGACCTAGTTACAATGTCTGCATAGTTCGGCCTAATTACACTGGCATACCGCGGTCTAGTTACAATGTCTGCATACCGCTGCCTAGTTACAATGTCAGCATACCGCTTCCTAGTTACAATGTCTGCATAGTTCGGCCTAATTACACTGGCATACCGCGGTCTAGTTACAATGTCTGCATACCGCGGCCTAGTTACAATGTCTGCATACCGCTGCCTAGTTACAATGTCTGCAAAGCGCGGCCTAGTTACAATGTCTGCATAGTTCGGCCTAATTAAACTGACATACCGCGGCCTAGTTACAATGTCTGCATAGCGCAACCTAGTTACAATCTCCGCATACCGCGACCTAGTTACAATGTCCGCATAGCGCGGCCTAGTTATAATGTCTGCCTACCGCGACCTAGTTACCATGTCCTCATACTGCGACCTAGTTACAATGTCCGCATAGCGCGGCCCAGTTATAATGTCTGCATACCGCTATCTAGTTACAATGTCCGCATACTGCGACTTAGTTACAATGTCCGCATACTGCGACCTAGTTACAATGTCCGCATTACGCGGCTTAGTTACAATGTCCGCATACTGCGACCTAGTTACAATGTCCGCATAGCGCGGCGTAGTTACAATGTTCGCATTACGCGGCCTAGTTACAATGTCCGCAAATCGCGACCTAGTTACAATGTCCGCATACGGCGACCTAGCTACAATGTCCGCATTACGCGGCCTAGTTACAATGTCCGCATACCGCGACCTAATTACAATGTCCGCATAACGCGACCTAGTTACAATGTCTGCATTACGCGGCCGAGTTACAATGTCCGCATACCACTATCTAGTTAGTACATGTATGTCAACATACCACTACATAGTTACAATGTCCGTATACCACTACCTATTTAGTATGTCAACATACTGCGTCGCAGTTTCAATGTCAGCTTACCGCGCGGGTTACACTGTTCGTAAACCGCAATCGTTGAAGTGTGAACATACCCTAACCTAGTGATGTATGTGTGATACGTCGTTGATGTCGGTGTAATACGTCGTTGATGTCGGTGTAATGCGTCGTTGATGTCGGTGTTATGCGTCGTTGATGTCGGTGTAATGCGTGTTGATGTCGGGCTAATGCGTCGTTGATGTCGGTGGGATGCGTCGTTGATGTCGGTGCAATGCGTGTTGATGTCGGTGTAATGCGTCGTTGATGTCGGTGTGATGCGTATTGATGTCGGTGTAATGCGTCGTTGATGTCTGTGTTATGCGTCGTTGATGTCGGTGTAATGCGTGTTGATGTCGGTGTAATGCGTCGTTGATGTCGGGGTAATGCGTCGTTGATGTCGGTGTTATGCGTCGTTGATGTCGGTGTAATGCGTGTTGATGTCGATGTAATGCGTCGAAGATGTCGGTGTTATGCGTCGAAGATGTCGGTGTTATGCCTCGATGGTCTCAGTTTAATGCGTCTTTGATCTCGGTGTAATGCGTGTTGATGACGGTGTAATGCGTATTGATGTCGGTGTAATGCGTCGATGATTTCGGTGTAATGCGTCGAAGATGTCGATGTTATGCCTCGATGGTCTCGGTTTAATGCGTCTTTGATCTCGGTGTAACGCGTGTTGATAACGGTGTAATGCGTATTGATGTCGGTGTAATGCGTCGATGATGTCGGTGTAATGCGTCGATGATGTCTGTGTAATGCGTCGAAGATGTCGGTGTAATGCCTCGATGGTCTCGGTTAAATGCGTCTTTGATCTCGGTGTAATGCGTGTTGATGACGGTATAATGCGTATTGATGTCGGTTTAATGCGTCGATGATGTCGGTGTAATGCGTCGAAGATGTCGGTGTAATGCGTCGATGATGTCGGTGTAATGTGTCGTTGATCTCGGTGTAAAGCGTGTTGATGTCGGTGTAATGCGTCGATGATATCGGTGCTATGCGTCGATGGTCTCGGTTTAATGCGTCTTTGATCTCGGTGTATTGCGTGTTGATGTCGGTGTAATGCGTCGATGATATCGGTGCTATGCGTCGATGATATCGGTGCTATGCGTCGATGGTCTCGGTTTAATGCGTCTTTGATCTCGGTGTAATGCGTGTTGATTTCGATGTAATGCGTTAGTGTCTTTTGACTTTCACCTTGATCATTGTGATAAACATTGATACTGCCATGGTTATGTTAGGCCACTGCAATGGCAGTATGGCCTTATGTAGTTTGAATTGACATAAAGTTAAATCGGAGTAGTGTTCGAAATTATATTTTGTCCAGCGGGATTGCAATCCTGATCAACTCTGCAGTAAATCGGCTGTCAGCCATCATTTATGTTATTAAGGTAAACTGGTAGATTTAAACGAAGGACAAAACATGATTTCGAACACTTAGCTGGTTAAAAGGTAAAAGTATGCCTTTATCGAAACGAAATGGTTATGCGAGTGGGTCGTATTAAAACATTTAGCTTGGTTATTTCAGTCTAATAGTCTTCAACGTTTAATTTAGCCCGCCCTTGATGATAACCTGCGTTGTTTAACAAAACAAATTATTTATTCCAAGCTCGCGTGCGTTAATTTTTCTCGTGACTAGTATATAGCTCCTGATTTAACAGTTACACAACTGTTTGAGTGTATTACATTTGTATTAATGTATTCCATTTGTTATTACTGATCTATTCCAAGCTCGCGTGCGTTAATTTTCTCGTGACTAGTATATAGCTCCTGATTTAACAGTTACACAACTGTTTGAGTGTATTACATTTGTATTAATGTATTCCATTTGTTATTACTGATCTGGGAATGTTAAATGTATCCTCATCTAAAATCTCGTAAAGTTCTTAAGGTAATAACGCCCTGGTTACACCCAGAACAGCATGAATATTATATTTAATACTTGCGATCAGAGGGCATGCACGTGCCGGATAGGGGATAAGTCATATCTTTAGTCTACACATTACGAACCGTGAAACCTCAGGGCAATAGTCATAAATTAGTTATTTGTCTCCAACGATACGTTGATATAATGGATGGGGAAGGGTGTTCGTTTGTTTGGTGATTCCACCGGACAAGCAATGGTAGTCGGTCACAATGAGAGTCGTAGTCATACTAGGTTACTAATTGGACAGACTTAATGTTACACTGCATGGTAACGGTGGTGGTGGTGTTAGTAGTTTATACTCCGGGTCCCGGCGTGAGCACATTGAAGGGTCCCAGAGTGACAGTTCGACCACCGCACACCTATCCTGGGCAGAACCAGTACTAGGTGCTTTCACCTCTGCAAGGAACTGACAACTTCTGTACATGCCATGGGCAGTGGTACAGTGCGAATGGTCGTAGAAAGGATTTCATAACCAATCACAACAGAAGTGACCTGGCCCGCCCGGGAATCGAACCCGGGTTGTCCGATTCAGAGTCCAACGCTCTACCGATTGAGCTAACCGGGCTGGTAACAGCCACCATGGTTTCTTATATAGCACAGTTACACGAGGGCTCAGTTTAACGTTCCTATCGGAAGATAGGTAAGTAACTGAATTGGAGAGGAAGGGACCGAACCTGCGACCGAATGGTTGATAGTCAGGTTTCTTACCAGTAAAACACGGATCCGTCATCCGGTTACAGATATTTCCCTCTACCCGGCAACTCAATTTGCAATACATTAGCATTCATCTTATTTTAGATAGTTCCTATTATATAATTCACTTGAAAATTCGTTCTATTGTGTATGTTTCATTGTCAACATGGGCCATGGCCTTCCGGATATTTTGTAAATGAATCGTTAATCTAAAATATCGTACAGCCATGAAGCTGTTTGTGTAAAAAAGTGATTTCGTCTCATGTCTATAAAGCATAAAGTGTTACAATTTGTTAAATGTACAATGTGTTCTGGACCGGGGGCGTCATATAGAAATAAGGCATTTTCACTAAAATTGTATAACGTACATTAATGAAAATTATGTTCTTGTTTGCTCACTTAAGAGGGAGTGAGGGTTACACTTGAGACCGCCTTTTTGTTTCTTGACAGGGGTTGATGGCGGACATAGCGTCTACAGTAGCTGATTCGGCCGGCGCCTCGGACGAGGACACCCCCGCCACAGGGGAACTCATGATAGGTAAGAGAACAATAAATTGGCGGAACACGGGATTTATAAATTTTCTAAAATGTTGATTTAAATTGGTTGAAGTATATTTAAAATTTATGATCAAAATGTCATGTAAAAACTATTTTCTCGACTAATCGTGTATACAATTGTATTCGTCCACAGCTGCCATCGATATGTTTACCAAAGCTGCAAGCAAGATTCTGTCACCGCAGGTCAAAAGCTTTAAACAGGTGCAAATATTTGTTCTTAAGCGGGTCTAGATTCTGTGTCAAATATAACAGTGATTCTCACCATTATTTTGCCAAAATATTTTTGTTGAACAACAACTCCTTAGTATAACATATTTTCTTTGTCGAACTCGATATTGTCATAGAATGAAATCATAAAACACACCGTATAACAGTGTGCACAATACAATACAATACAATACCATACAATACCATATGTAAAATACTGCCCGCAGGTAAAGAACAAAGAAGATGCTCGTAGAGAATTTTATGAGCTGCTGGCATTTTCTGGGGATGATTTAGATGAATTCTCGGCGAGCCCGGACGAGAGGGTTATGGCGGAGACGCAGGCACAGCTCAAAGCCAAGTACCTGCTCGACCTACGCAAACCGCAGGTCAGTGAATCTGCAGCAGATATAGGATCTTTATTAAATAGACGATATTGTTTTGTTTCAGTGCAATGGTGTTATATATATCGCCGAGTGAACAACAGAAGCAATACTTGAAATATCTATTTTTGTTGCTCATGAGGTGAAATATCTTACAATCAAATACTTGACGTTATGTTTATTATATGCCAAGAATATGCTCTTATTTCAAAATTAAACGTCTACGCGCAATTAATTGGCAGTTAATTTTAAGCGCTTCAAATGACGTCGTTAAAACTTGTGCGCGCAGACGTTTAATTTTGAAATAAGAGTGGACTAATATTTCAAAATTTAAAAAAAAAATCAATTTTTTCATTTCACGGATGATACCATAAACCATCAGAAACCATATAAATTAGGGATGGAAACCGGATACCAAATCGGTATCCGGATATTCGTATCAAGTATTCGAATACTATCCGGATACTCGTATCAAATTGTTTTCATAATAAGTAAATTTCCTATTATATGTCACCCACCTTCTGTTATTTGACATAATTGTCCACTTAATTTATAATTCGTCATATTGCAATTTCACTTGTTCATTCATTCTTTCTCAGTCTTAATAATTTATGATGTTATAATCAAAGCTAAACAACTCATTTTACGTCATAAAACTCAATATGATGAAAACCAAATAAACACCTCGCGAATTTGATAGCCACTTCGGCCGAGATGGTTGCTTGGTTACTGCCACGTGCTTTCGGGTTTGTTATTTATCAGCAGGTTTCATGTTAAATGACGCTTTGATTATTTGATAGTCGATTGTAATTTTATTTCATTACATTGTTTGATTTAATGCAATATCTACAATTTCTGCGGTGTTTTGTAATGAAGGATATAATTGCGGAAAAAATAAGAAAACAAAAAGACGATCTGATTTTTCTTTATTTACATGCGTGTACTTTTCTCATTTATCAATAAACTAAACATGTTTACATATCGTACGAAAAATAAAATAAAACGTGAATAAATACTAAATAGGAAATAAATCATTTATATATTTGATAATTTAATTAAACACTGTACACACACTACTTTCAAGTCCGAAATGTTCGAATACTTCACAACAGTTTTTATTCGATGTCGCACTTAATCGAACGCATGTTCTTGTTCAGAAACAAGATAGCGTCCACCATGTTACTGTTAATGATACGATTAATAATCTAAAACACAATTACAAGATGCAAAATAATGGTTATTTGATTGAAAAGTGAAAAGATAAACATTTTTTTTGTATTTATTGTTCAGATAGCAATAATTTCTTCATGCATATTCATCAAAAATACGATTGGTCATTAATAACTTTGATTGCACGATTTGTCATTGTAAACAAGGTCATAGAACTTCACAGGGTGCTGCACAAGGACACAATATCACGCCTTGTGCAAACACCCAATTAGCAGACGATTTGAGACACATACCCGCTTCGCGTCAGACACTGTTAATCACCTGAAATATTTCATCTGAAAAGTTTTATAACAATTGCTATGTCTCTGCTAAGCTATTTCATTGAAATTTTAATTCTTCACGAATATTCGAATACCCATTTTGGTATCCGAATACTTGCGTGATATCCGGATACTCGGATATTCGCTTCCATCCCTAATATAAATCGTTCCTATTAAGCTCTGCCATGTTCAAGATTGGCCATCAGTGCAGAAGTCATTTCGCCTGCTGTGTTTTACTCCATATTAAAATCGAATATCACTATATTTGCGATCTCGCGTACGTGTGTGTTCAGGCAATGAAGTTGAGCCGAGCACAGACCAACATGGACATGAAGGTGACGGCCAGGGCGCCCTCGCACGCATGTGAAGGCTGTCAGAAGCTCACTCAAGCCGGTGACGCCTTTTTAATGACGCTGGTAGACACGGTTGACAAAATAAAAACCCTGCACATTCCCAGTGGCGAGCTGTATCTTGGTGACGCGCTAAAGTCCGTCGGATCCAACAACAAGGCGTCCGCATCGGTAAGAATAACAAATGGTTCAATATCAAATTGAAAATTTTCGCCCAACAACCTTGACAAATTGCATCATTTGGGTTAATTGCTGAACAAATCGTAAAGGATCGATCGTTAATCCTGTTCACTCGAAAGAGGACATACAAGCATGCAAATATGTGGCAATGTAGCTGTGATATACTGTTGCAGGTCAGCGAAACGGCGCCTATGAACGCCGACGACAGACGCTCGATGAAGAAGTTGGCTAACCAGAAAAAAATCACCATCAACACAAACGATGAACTACATGGAAAAATATCTATTAAAACCAAGGTGGGCCTTTTATAGAGACGAAAACCTCATTCTCTTAATTTCTTTTGTTTGACAATGTACCTGACAGGTTTCGTTTTATTTAAGAGATACGTGAACTGAATATAAAACAACTTACTTTATAATCTATTTTGATTGAAGAACTTGTAGTTTGTTTTAAAACGGTCAGCATATGAGAAGGCATTATGATGGAATAGTTCAAAGCATGTATGTGCGCATCTTTTAGGGGTTGAATACTGACATGACGCGGATTGATGCTGGGGCCCTGGTACAGGAGGACGATGCTTCCGGCCCGAACTGGACGTACCTAGAGATGAAGTTGGACAGGGATACCGTGGACAACGACATATTTATCACCCTCAAATCCGAGGACCCCAGTGTCGTTGCATTCAACGTTTACCTGACATCAAAGGTACAACAGTGTCTTTAAAAAAAACATCGATATGCTAATATGGTTAGATGAACAGTTAAAGTTGTTGTTTTACTTCTGATCAATGTACTCTTCCCTACATGTGGTCTCATGTTGGTTGGAAAAGGAAGAGCTTTAGCGGCCTATTATATAAAACTGGTTGGGTTTAAGTAAACCAAAATAGTTATCGATTAGTCAATATTTATCCATAAATATAACTGTTGACCAATAGTTGTAGCCCGGAATTATAGCTATTCTGGACTATATTCTTGATTTTAAAAAGAAATTTCAAAATAAATTGTTTACTGTTGTAGTTATTTTCTTAAAAAGGTGAGAAATTAAGGGGTTGAAAAGTCTTCGTTTATTAGGGGTTGAAAAGACTTTGTTTAAGGTGGGGTTGAAAAGTCTTAGCACTTTTAGGGGTTGAAATGACAAAGGGGTTGAAAAGTCTTTGATTTCACAAATGACAAAGGGGTTGAAAAGTCTTGGGGTTGAAAAGTCTTGGGGTTGAAAAGTCTGACAGCCTATATAACAACGGTTTAATTTTGTTTGTACCGGAGGATTAGGCTGGGAAAACCCGAATAACTATAATTCCGGGCTTAAACTATTGCTTCTATGTTCAAAACTAGTCAAAAGGTAACCATGGATATGTTTTCCAGTTTTACACAATAGACAGCAGCTACTGTTTTATAAGTCCTACGGAAGTGCAAGATGAATATTGCGCAGACTGATGTGCAACTAAATCGGTGACCTTGACCATGTTGACGAAAAGGCAGAATCGTACAAACCCTAGTTACCAAGCCGGCCGATTTAGAACGAAAAAAGCAAACGCATGATCGAACGAAGAATTAAAAAGAAAAGCACATGTGTTATCTGTATCGTGTGCTTTATAAAGGATCGCAGTGTGAGCCGTATATTTGTTTATGTAACTGCGTTAGAGTTGTTATTTTGTTGTTGGCGTTGCTGTTCCGGTTTTAAGTAAACTAGTTTGCAGGTATATCACAACATTAGCTAGCAAACTAAAATCAGTAATATGGCAACGCAAGAAATCCACCGTAAGCTGGACAATGACTTAATAACTCAAGTTATATTTGAACTTTTTCAGAGCACACTTAATAAGCTGAATTACGACCTGATGAAGACCACGAATGAAAACTGGGTGATCAAAGTGTCCCCGGCTGAGCGCGCCAATATGGAGCCGACTTATGGTTCGGATTATGTCGGCCTGATCAAGTACTCCGTGGAACCTGTGTACTTAGGTAATGGTCTAATGAACAAAGTCATGTTTAATATCACAACATGATTTGTCTTTTCAGTTGTAAGGTTTCACTTAAGATCCATAGTTTCAATACTGCTTGCAGACAGAGTATAATTGACCAAAGTACTGCCCAGAAACTTATTCGAGGTTCATTTAATAAGGCAGCAGTTTTTGTAATGATCGAGCAATCAGCATTTGAAACAAACGAGCTATCAGCGATTGGCACAATCGAGCTCTCAGATTTCGATGCAAGCGAGTTATCAGCTTTTGACACAAGCGATTTATCAGAATTTGGAAGCGTTTGGAACAAGCGATCTATCAGCTTTTGGCATAAGCGAGCTTTTAACCTTTGGAACAAGCGATCTATCAGCGTTTGGAACAAGCGATCTATCAGCGTTTGGAACAAGCTATATATCAGTGTTTGGAACAAGCGATCTATCACCGTTTGGAACAAGCTATCTATCACCGTTTGGAACAAGCGATCTATCACCGTTTGGAACAAGCGAGCTATTAGGTTTTGGCACAATCGACCTCTCAGATTTCGATACAAGCGAGCTCTCAGATTTCGATTCAAGCGAGCTCTCAGATTTCGATACAATCGAGCTATCAGCGTTTGGAACAATCGAGCGTTCAGAGTTTGGAACAAGCGATCTATCAGCGTTAGGAACAAGCTATCTATCAGCTTTTGGCACAAGCGAGCTATTAGCGTTTGGCACAATCAAGCTATGAGCTTGGAACAATCAAGATATCAGCGTTAGACACAAGCGATCTATCAGCTATTGGCACAAGCGAGCTATAAGCTTTTGGCACAAGCGAGCTTTAAGCGTTTGGCACAAGCGAGCTATCAGCTTTTGGCACAAGCGAGCTATCAGCCTTTCACACAATCGAGCTCTCAGATTTCGATACAAGCGAGTTATCAGCTTTAAGCACATTCGGACTATATAAGACATATAAGCAGTAATTTTGCAAAAGTGATTTTAAAAGGTGAATTCATCATTCTGAGAACGAGCTTAGTATGCCGGTATAGACGTTTATAACATACTCAGTTTACATTCCTCCAGTGGGAAACTCCAACAGGACTCGGCGTGACTCAGGGACCGGAAAAGTGCAGCCGTTCAACATTGGAACGACAACCACGGCGTGCCTGGTGTGGGACAACCAGCTACAGGAATGGACCAGCGCGGAGTGCGAGGTAAAAGTTTCAAAACTGTGTTTGTTTAAACATAAAAACTTCATTGCTAACGTTTTCTTGCAGGCATTTCCGGTGAATTTGGCCGTGCTGGAATGCACGAGTGACGGATTTTTCTACTCGGACCAGAAATTATATGTTTGTCCTTTTTATGGCATTCGTTCGATTTTTTATTTTATTTAAAACACATTTTCGTACATTTCCCCAAATAACACGTGCGACATTGTTTCGGATTCCTATTGTATTTGAGGACTTTGTCATCTGATTGAACGCTACTGGTGGCAGCACATGAAATATAACACAGTTTCCAATCTTAAAGTTGAAACTTGTATCTGATCGCCCTGTGGATGTCTCCAGGGTGACTACAACCCGGATACGGGGGAGCTGGATTGCTCATGCCGCGCAATGAAGGAAATGACGTTAGCCAACTCGTTTTACGTGCCGCCCAACCGGATCGACTTCAGCAACGTGTTCCTCAAGTTCTCTCCCCTAAATCAGGCCGCCGTCATGGCAACGCTTATCATCGTCCTCCTCATCTATTTGCTTATAATCGTCTGGGCGCGCCGCCAGGACAGGATAGACCTGCTTAAGGTACGCAATAGGGCTATATATTTTGAAAAAAATCAGCGATGTGATAAACATGGTTATTTAAATAGTTATATAAATTTACCCAAACATTCATTGACCCCTGTTGTTGTTTGAGGGGATGGGGGAATGTTCTTTATATTCGTTCTACTATTGTTTTATATTGATTCATATTTTTAAGTTAGTTTAAACTTTATTCAATTTTACAATGATTGTGAAACAAGCTATAACAACTTATATTAATCACTCTTGCTGGCACGATGTTGCACGAGAGTGTGGTCTTGTGTTGTGGGAAACCGGAGAACCCGGAGAAAACCCACTTGGCCGGCTTGGTGACCACTAACCAAACTCACATGCGCCCAGGCCGGGAATCGAACCCGGGTCGCCTTGGTGAGAAGCGAGTGCGCTAACCACTGCGCTAACCGGACAACCTTTTTAAGTTGACAGGATAACGTTGTGAGCATGCCTCGAGTTCGTTATTTACTATATTAAGTGGAACGTGGTGTGTAAGCTTATTTATACTCATCATGTTTTTGGAGCATAGTGCACAGTCAAGATGTAACCATTGTTAGAGCTACCCTTCTATTTGTAATTGTGTTATGGTGCGGCGGGAAATCAAACCTGCGACCCCTGGATTGACAGTCAAGGGTGTTACCACTTGACCAGGGGTCTGCCACCGAACCTGCGACCGCTGGATTGACAGTCAAGGGTGTTACCACTTGACCAGGGGTCTGCCACAAAGTGTTACGCATTCCCTTGCACATAGTTATACTATTTCAGTGGGGCGTGACTCCGCTGTCAGACAACTTCTCGGAGGACAACTATTTCTACGTGGTCAAGGTGATAACGGGGATGCGGCCGGGTGCCGGCACCCGCTCCAAGGTCTGCTTTGTCGTCGCCGGCGAGGAGATGGATACCGGCGTTCGTGAACTCTCTGACGGCATCCGCAAGGTGACACCCACGTGATAATACTAGTAACTGAAAGAACCTCAAGTGAAGGACATATTAATCCGTTTAGATTTCAACATATATGGATATTTTAGTGGTTGCTTGTTCTGTAATGAGGTCATCTACGTCTTTAATTTAATCACATTGGTGTTTCTAGGAGTACGGCACGGGAAGCGTGTTGAATTTCCTAATGTCAACAACTGTGTACCTGGGGGACCTAGAGTACATCCGGCTGTGGCACGATAACTCGGGCGGCAGTAACTATGCATCTTGGTACCTCAGCCGCGTCGAGATACAGGACGTACAGCGAGACGAAACGTAACACTGCCTCTTTTCTTACTTCTGACTATAAAGATATACCGGCCGTAAAATTAAACATCAATCGCACCTGTTCTTCGACTCTCTCTATGAACAGGTGGACGGGAATCGGTTCTTTGAACGTTTCTTTTACTTTTGCACATGCAATCTGACTTTTGATCTTCCTCTTTTAACACGTGAACATGTGTGCATTTTGTGCAAAGATTAACATATAAGTAGAAGTTTCCTCGTCTCCCCTTCGCCTATATGACTCCGTTGAAACTGTATAGCCCAGTACAGCCAGACTAGTAAATCCATGGAGTTGTATAGGCCACCACAAACAGGCTAATAAATTCATAAAACCCGCACCTATGCTTTACAAAATGCTCGACACCATTCAGTAACGAAGGTATTGTTTAGTTACCTGTGTTCTCCGTTCCAGATTTATATTCCAAGCTGAGCGGTGGCTGGCAATTGACAAGGACGACGGGATGTTGGAGCGGGTACTTCCGGTTTGCAAGACGGAAAATCTGAATAAGTTTAAGAACCGCTTCTTCCTGAATGCTAAAGATAATTTGGCAGGTATATAGACACGTACAATGATATGGGTTTCCAAGTTTGAAGCAATTGTATATCGTACTATCATGCACCATGTCACACAACGGGTTGTATTGATTATTCTGTAAATTTATTCTATTTAAGATCAAAACTGTTATTTTGTACTAAATTTTGTTACTCAGAAAGCCACATGTGGGTGTCGATAGCGTACCGGCCACAGTCGAGCAACTTTACGCGCTGCCAGCGAGCCTCGTGCGCGCTCGTGTTCATCATGCTTACGATGATTTCGAACGCCATGTTCTTCCAATCGTCGGGTGAGGACGGTAACATCGCGACGCCCAACGAAATCACACTCGGACCGTTCCGCTTTACCCTTCAACAGGTCCGCGCAATCTCACATACATAATTAATAAGTGTTTTTGTGATACACAAATATATATTTGTTGCAGTTAAATGCTCTATTAGACTCTATCTTGTTGTTTGGAGTAAACATAAATGTAGCCGGAAATGCATCTTTAACACCTATTTGGTCATTGTTTTACTCTATGATATTAAAATTTCAGAAGGAAAACATACAATTAAAGTGTAAAAAAAGGTTTTAGTGGAGTGCGTACTCACACTGGTTAAGTCAATATGTTTTCGGCATTTTAACCACTATAGACCACAATGACTTATATACAACAGTCAAAGAATTTAATATTGACCAAAACATTAATAACGTAACTGTCATTCCGTGATAATGGCAATCGACCAATCACACAACATGGAATCGCTGAAACCTAGTAACGCTACTGAAAATTGTGGCCTTCAAAGATGATATTTAATTAAGCAAATATTACTATTTGCTGAAGGGTTCCAGCTGTCAGTATCTTGGTTTTAAAACTCCTAATGATTTGCCACACTTTATTTCTTAATGAAAAGTGTATTTTTACAGACCATGAGCGAGTCCTATTCAACACTTACTGTCTTTGTTAGCACAAAAGGTGTTTTGAGGGGAAACATATCGAGTTGTTTGTTATTCGTCCTTTATCGCCATAGCTTCAAATTCACTTGTTGGAATTCGCGTTCAAGTAAAACAGACGTTCATCACTCAAAGTGTCGTTTTGATATGTCGCTGCCAGAAAATAATATTTACCTCCTTGTTAATCACTCCTTTAGATCTACATATCGGTGGTCTGCGCACTTATCGTCACCCCGCCCACCATCCTGCTCATATACATGTTCAAACTGTCGCGGCCTAAGGCCATGGATCCAAACGCCACGCTCTTCAAGCCCCGGGACCGCCCAAGCCGCTATCGACTTCCGTTTATGCACAGTTGGCTAGAGAAGGAACACCAGCGGAGCATAGATCTGGAGCGGCACCTCGTGCAGAAGGGATACCCGTCATTGCAGGTATTAGTATATACTAATTTATTTAAGCTCGATTTTGACGAAAGCTGATAGCTTATAGAATCACTCTCGAGTCTGTTACCTGGGCAGAATCCAGTACTGTGTCCTTATTTAGAGGCAATGAGAAGTACCCCAGGTGGGGATCGAACCAACGACCACTTGGGTGAGAGGCGGACACCTACATTAGGCCACTCTCAATCTCATTGCAGGTAGGGGCTCGAGTTATGGACAAGTGTGTTGAATAAAAACTCAGCGATCAAATACACCAAGGCCGCGTTCCTTACACTATACATGTATAGTAAAGCATGTCTTTGATATAGATATATAAATATATAAAAAATACATTTTATCCAAGCTGTTGAGAATAAAGAAGAAACGATTTTGGGGAATAAATGGGACACAATAAGCATGTCATCAAATTTGTTTGTAGATAATATAGTGGCAGATGGTGAAAAAAAAACCATGATACCCCATTGTCCACTAACATCAAATAGACCTGGTTAATTATTGTGCTCTGTATTTTGTTTATGATGGAAACATAATCACTTTTCCGAGTATTCTTAATACTCCGAATAATTGCATCGTAACGAATAAATGGTTCTATTCTTCAGCCATGTATCGCTGCATAAGAACATGATTCCGCCCATTGTATATCTGTGACCGAAATGTTGATTCACTGATTGATTTTATATCTTTTATAGATTATTATAGTAATAAAAATACAGACATCATCACGACTTTGTACATGTATATGTCAGGGTTTACGGTTTCCTCACTGGGTGGCGAACGTTGCCTGGGTGCTGGTGTTTATCTGCTGGTTTTTGCCGGCTTTCTTCGTGATGCTTTACAGCATGGAGTGGGGCAAGAACAAGTCCGAGGAGTGGGTCACAACATTCCTGCTCTCCTTTTTCGAGTCCGTCTTCTGTCTAGACCCCATCAAGGTATGGACAACGCTTTTAAATATTCACTATGTAGTGTGTATGTTCGATTTTATAAGCCAATCAGTTAGAATTGAAGCTGTGATTTCTAGACATAATGGAAATGGTAAACACTGCCATAAATTGCCCTGTTTCATTATTGACATACATTGCGTTGCACGTGAGAAGTGGCTATGGTCACAGTTTCCAGGTATTTGGACTGCAATTTTGGTAAAAATCTGATTCGAGCGATTCGGTCTATAGGGTGATCTCTTGGTCTAAGAATTATAGAGTACAAAATCACATTTTTTTTTATAATTCTCAGACCAAGAGATCACCATAGGGACCGAATCACGCGAATCAGATAGCTCGACTGGCCAAAACTGCAGTTCAAATACCAGGTAACAGTGGTTATGGTATGGTCCTTGTAATCGTCCCAGCAAATAATATTGCCATCCAGTAGCAACATAACATAACATTGAATGCACTGTAACTTAGGTACTTAACTACCATGTTTTCTTCGTGTCTAGGTTGGAGTAATGGCTTTGACGTTTGCGGTGATATTCCGCTCCACAAAAGACTCGTCCGCCGTCATCAACCGCAGCACTATCATGCGGAAATATTCATCTACCATGAGGGGCCGCTCAGGTCAGATATATTTCAGTGAAAGCAACTTACTCATCAGTTTTATAATAAGTAAATATTTAAACAGAACAAGAAAAAGTGCATATTTAAATATTTGTTGAAAAAAAAAATGCGCCATTGTTTTTATTGTGGTTTGTGTCATGTTTAGAAACCTGTAAAATTGTCTATTTTAAAAACAAATATGATATACGTGTTCTAAATGGCAACTTACCAGAAGTTATTTATAGCGTATTTATTTCCAGGTGGTATCCGTCTGCCGGCGCCACCCCTGGACGAGGACCAGCTGAGTGCGGCGCGGCAGATGCGCCAGCGGGAGCTTCTCATGAAGCGCGCCTTCCGGGACTGTATCACGAACCTTGCCATCTGCTGGATCCTGTTCTCCATCGCATACAGCAACCGTGACAGCCGCTCCTATCTCATGCACAAGGAGACGATGGAGGCTTTCATTCAGCCCATAGGCATGCCGCAGTTTGAATCGGTTCGAAATTATAACACATACTTGAATGTCTTATTACGTATTTACTAACCATTTAACCTGATTATGAAACCTTTGAAACGGTATCTCTTAATCAAGTATAGGTAAGTGAAGTGATGTATTGGAGTTAATACCTATGTCGGCAGCTTCGTCTTACGTTAAATCGCTGGAGGAAGAAGGACTGACGGCATTTGGCTTCACACAAAATAAAAACACAAGTCCCTGATATGAAAGACCTGGTACAGTATTTTATATTTGCACAGCCAAGTTTTCGCAGATAATTTGTGACAAGAGGGGAAGTGAAGAGTAACTCCGAAATGGTTGAACATGTCTGGCAGTTATAGGTTTTGCCAGACGGATTTATTTATAAATTTCAAATTAGATAAAAAAAAATGTTGGTTAAAAAGAGATCACAAAAGTAAACGGCAATAGCCTCCAAACACGTCCAGCCAAGGAAGCGAGGCTGTGCATTTACATGGATTCAACAACATTATATACATACACTCGGAACGAAGAAACTGTGCATGGTTAAACTTACATATTCTTAAACTAATAACAAGAGCAAGAACCGCTGTGCCATTAAAGCAAATATTATATTTGCATGTTTATAATTGAGCGTAAACATCTGACTACCTGGTACTATGATTACTAGTACGGTCGAAACTCGTTCGCTCGAACTCCCAGGGACCTGCGAAAATACTTCGAGCCTCGAAAAATTCTAGCCAAGCAGAATTGCTTTCATTCTGTATAAAGAAATCGGTACTTTAAATTCAGATTGAGCCAACGAGGAAATCGAGCGAAGCGAGCTTGAGCCAACGAGGAAATCGAGCGAAGCGAGTTTGAGCCAACGAGGTTCGAATGCATAAAATTATATTAGACAGAAGTCGCCTCATTTTCCGCGCGAAACGTTAATGAATATATACTATTTTACAGATCAGGACTATATCTGATTTCTACCAATGGATGAACGAGTCAGTTATCCCTAACATGTTCCCGCAGTATGAGCCGAACGGTGTTACTCTCCATTGGCGCCATCGACAGTTCATCCACGGCGGCGCCAAGTACCGCGTCGGTCCGCCCAGGCTGCGCCAGCTCAGAACCCCGAAGGGTAAGTGAAAACCTTTCCGCGTTAAATGGTCCGATGCTTTGTGTCGCTTGAAAATGCGACATATAGGTATTACTTTTGGTGTCGGTGGCGGTGTCGGTGGCGTCGACGTCGGCAGCAACAGCAAAACCTAGTGTAGACAATAACTTAAGAATCTACTATTTAATCATTATGACGGAGTTTGTGGGGACGATATCTCCGTCAAATTTGATCAAGTGTTATCTATATTTTGCATTGAATAAGAATATTTCCATGTTGTGCAGACAGTTTTTTATGCCCCCGAAGGTGGGCATATTAAAATCGCACCGTCCGTCCGTGTGTCCGGTTCAATAACTCGTGTCCAGGCTGTAACTTTCTCTTGTATTGACAGATTTCAAAATAACTTGTCACATGTGTTTGACATACCAAGATGACATGTCGCGTGGAAGACCCGTGTCCCTACCTCTAAGGTCAAGGTCACACTTATTGTTTATTCACAATGGAATGCTGCATATAAGGACATAGAGTTGAGGATGTCGTGTCGGGCTGTAACTTTCTTTTGTATGGACATATTTTAAAATAACTTGCCACATGTGTTCAACATATCAAGACGACGTGTTGCGTGCAAGACTCGTGTCCTTACCTCTAAGGTCAAGGTCACACTTAGGTGTTTATTCACAATGGAATGCTGCATAAAAGGACACAAGAGTATAGGTTGTCGTGTCCGGGCTGTAACTTTCTCTTGTATGGACATACATTGTGTCGACAGTGTGTTCGGGCCTTATGTCTATGGATCTATGCCAAGATTTTCCGTGGGATAAATCGCCTCAGTTATTCAATAGTTATGCCTCTTTAATCACACACAATAACTTACGTATCCATTATTTAATCACGACAAAACTAAATAACAGTGTTTGTTGGCTGTGATTCAGCCTAGACATTCCAGAATTACACCCCTTGCCTTTCGATGTAAACTATTGTTGGTCCATTACTTGTGAACACAAAACCTTGTGCATTCATATGCAATCATGATGAAACTTGGTGACACTGTTTGTTGGCATAATATATAAGTCAATGGGGATTTTTGTATAAATCGTTACAGTACCTAAAGAGTTATACCAAATCGTTACAGTACTTATTAAAGAGTTATACCCCAATGAAACAAACGTAAATTTATATCATGTGCAAGCAGTAATTTAAGTAATTATTATCTTATCACAATGAAACTTGGTGACAGTGTTATGGGGCATATTATCTCAGTCAATTTCGATATAGGAATCAATAGTATCAGTAACCCCAGAGATATATGCCCTTTTACAACGCAAATTGTAGGCTCACATATTGTGTAGTAAATTATTTATTACCCATTCATGATGACACTTGGTGACACTGGTTTAATGCATGATGTCATGATCGGTTTTGATTGTGACATGACTCGACCCGTAACATAAGAGTTATTCGCAATCTTATATTGACTTACAGTTGGCTTTTTGTTTGAGTTACACTGGCAGTCAAGGTTCTCAAATGGCTTATAAGTTTTCTGTTGTTATTTTACAGTAATATTGATATTTGGGGAGCTCAAAATTGGGGACGATAGTATAGCAATTCGGGGGCGGTTTGACTTGTGGGATGTTTTAACATTTGGGCGGTTTGCATGGCTATCAAATACTGTTTTGGCAAATCAAGTTAACTGAAGACTACCGGTTGTATGTTAAAAAGCACGACACACAACGTGTTAATTCCTAGGTTACAAGTATAATAAAATCAAATTATTTTGACGTCTCTTTTTTATGACAGATCACTGCGACTTGCCGTATATTGGTGGTACGGATTGCTACAAGAAGTACTCTCCAGCTACCGAGGAAGCAGATAGTTATTGTATTGGCTGGGTAACCGGATCCTGCGACCCTAAAGAGAAGTTGTATCAATACACTAGCGACGCATGGAAGTTCACTTCCGCCTTGGACATATGGGGTTTTCCGCTTGCCGGGTATTACACCACATACGGCGGGGGTGGCTATATCGCCAAGTTTGATGTAAACAGAGATATCAGTCAAAACGTTGTGGATGAATTATACTCACAATCTTGGATCGACCGACAGTCAAGATCAGTTATTCTAGAGTTTACCCTTTATTGCATAAACGCCAATATATTTACGTACAATATGTTTATGGTTGAGTTTCCGGAAACTGGCGGCGCGTTCCCGTTCTACCTGATCTACCCCATGCGTGTGTACCAGCACCTCGGACCTGCCGGGATCTACACGCTGGCGTGCGAGGTTATCTTAGTGCTCTACATTCTCATCATCACCATCATGGCGATTATCGGCGTGTGTCAACAGAAGAAGGAGTACTTCAATGCGCCCTGGCAGGTGTACGACATTGTATTTATCGTGCTTGGGTACGTGGCGATCGCAATGTACGCGGTGAGAACATGGTTCACCAACGAGAGCCTGGCTATATTCAAGGAGGACAAAAAGGCGTTTGTGAACTTCTATCACATTGCCCTATGGAACCAGATGCTTGTACTCCTGATCGGGGTTCTTTGCTTCATGGCCACGCTGCGAATGTTGAATGTTCTCGGATACAACAAGCGTATCGGCGCTGTGGCCAGGGTGTTTACAAAAGCCGCGTCCGACCTCCTATGGTTCGGCGTATTTTTCACATTCACGTTCACATGTTATTGTGTATTCGGTTGGCTCCTATTCGGCGCTAAGCTAAAATCGTACAAGAACGTGTTTACAGTGATGGGCACGCTGTTTATCAGTATGATCGGCAAGAGCAGGTTCACTGAGATCGACAACACGGACCCGATCATGTCCAAAATCTACTTCATCATATTTATCTTCTTCATGGTGTACCTGATGCTGACCATGTTCCTGGCCATGCTGTCGAAGGCCATAGATGAGGTGCACCATGAGACAAAAGCTAACAAGGACGACGAGATGGTCGACTACCTACTCAAGAAGATGAAGGGCCTACTGTCGTACGGAGGTAGAAGACAAGCAACCAAAGGTAAACATATTTAATGGGTACATGGAAGTGTACATGTTTATTTTAACTACCAGCATTTTTTATGTATAATTGTATGTTTGGATGTTATAGTGTACAGTGTTTACTTGAGGCTATGACATCATTTAAATTGTGATCTAGCGTAGCGTGCGCCTCGAGAAAAGTGCGAGTTTGTATCAAACATTATTGAGTATTGTATAATATGTCCTGATTTCAAACAATTAAACAATAAGACATTAAAAGTAGAATAAAGTAAGTATATTCGATGATAGGGAAGTCGGCAGCGCCACCAGCCCCCTGGAACCAGAAGCGGACGCGGCGGGGCCAGGCACCTCTGAACTACACAAACCGGAACGCGCTGGAGGATATTCGGGACACGCTGCAGGGAGCCATGGACCTCTCCAAAAAGGGTAAACCACCATGTCAGGGAAATCGTCAAACTGCCATGTTTTAGATTTAAAACTCTCATAGAATTGAATTGAGCTATGATATGCGCACACAGACATTGTCTCTCGGAAGAATTATTATGACCTTCGGTAAATATTCAAGGAATGAAAAGAACTCAAGTGCAGCTTGTTTATACCGAGTAGAGTTATATAAACAGAATAATAGGAATTGTTAAGTATGTTTTGTTTAATTTGTCAGTGGTAATTGACTAAGTCTTGTTCTTTCTGCCGAATGATCGAGCAATGAACTGTATGAATAAATACGCGCCTGTTTTACATATTTTTACATTTGAACACATATCAAAAAAGCAACTTCAATTTTTACATGCCTTTTGAATACATCTCTCCCTTCAATAATGGAAACACTGAACCTTAATTAATATTCTACAAGAAAATGAATGACAACATTGTTTTAAGCGTTTAAACAAAGTCTGCGATATTTGTATGCCAATTTTGGAAGACATTGTGTTGTTGATAAATAATTCATCATGATTATATTTCGTTTTATTTGTATGCAAGTTTTGGGTATTCAAAACTGTTCAAGCAGCGACAAAAGGTATGCCTTTATGTTAGTCCGATTTAATCAAATTCATGGTTGTAATGTCAAAGAAATAAGTTATAAAATATTATAACAGGATGGTGAAAGAAATTTATTGATCAAGATCGATGTCGAAATGTTGACGTTCTCTATCCATTAAAATATACCTCCGATGATATCTATATATAGCTGTGTCAAGTAAGTTCAAAAATGTGTGTGTTCGCAATACCGTCGAAACTGCTGCTTCTCCTAAAAGGTGGACTCGGATAAAAGAAAAAAAGTAGTTTCTCGCAAAATACCCATGCAAGGTTATTTTTTTTGGTATGTTCAACAATGAAAAAATGCTGAAATAAATGCACTCGAATTTACATAAAATTTAACTTCTGTCAGAACTTTGCATTTTTTTACTCCCCCCCCCCCCCTTCTCCTTTATATTTGCTTTTTACTTACGGGTTCTATGACTGATAACTATATAGTTATATTTAACGTATTCTGCATTGCAATACATTATAAAAGAATATGGGGAAATACGTTTTTTTCCTTACGTTTTCACCAACAATATCAAATATTTTCAAAACTAAACGAAATATGATCGTCTCATCCGCAGACTTATTCGTCGTTGATCTTTGCTGTTGTTAACGTGTTTTTACCCTCTCGTTCAAAGTATTCTATGAAAACTAATCGACTGCGAACGGCGTCACTGTTCTCATTGCACGCGTCTCCTCGTGCATGTATAATACCTACCACATGACGTCATTCAGATAAGGCCGTTCATGTACTCACGTACACGATGCGTTCCACAACTCTCCAATATCTCACATTTGAACATTGATGTTTTGTTTGACAGATTTCAGTACACCGGAACCGAAACACCACAAAACCGTAAGCTTCAGGAAGTAAGCCGACTGGAGAAAGCTGTATGCCAGTGTAGAAGTAGATGGCAAGTGCAGGGTCTGCTTTGTGTAGGCCTTTGTGCTAGGTGTGTTGGAGACTGACAATTACAATGTTCTACTAGTACTGGAGTTGCACGCATAATGTTAGGTGATTTACAACAGGAAGATGTTTTTCATATAAGATTCCAACACCTATAAAACAATTTAACTACACGTAAGGTATAAACTATATATAACATTATATAAAGAATGCAGTGATTTTTAATAATATATTTTTTTAGATGTTATTTGATAACTGTTCATGTTTGCTTGTCTTTAAAGCGCACTTTTCACACGCACCTTGCAGTAAGTCATTATATTCGATACTTTGGTGTCACAACAATGAAAAAGGATGCACATGAGAGTTTATATTGCATTAAAAATAAATAATACCAAATAATATAATTCATGATAATGGTTTAAAACATCAAATCATTATCTTCAATAGTTCTCCCCTCATTCATAAAATGGCATACATCGTCAATGCGGAATAATATTAAAACGCCAAATGATCGATTCGTTAGGCCTAAAAAAAAATACATTTGGTTCGGGTTACCCGACCCTACCTACGGAATAGGCGCCGACCCTACCGTTTTTATAGTCAGTTTGAAAAAAAAATAATCTCGTTTTTTTTTTTAAATTGCTTTTTAATATTAAGTTTTAACCTTAAATGCTTATACAGAAGATAGCTTTAACACCATTCTCCAATGATGAAAATTATTTTCTTATATAAAACCTAATAAAAAAAAAATAATAAAAAAAAGCCTACCTACCCTACCTATTTTTTTTAAGGATGTAACCCTAACCAAACATTTTTTTTTTATGCCTTATCATGTAATTTAAAAGGGTTTCCTATTCTCGAGAAATTGGGTGGAGTTTAGAAATGGTTGGTCAAAGTTTCCCTTTATGAAACCACGGTCGTGACTAGACTAATAGACCGCATTATCATACAGCTTAATCAAAGTTCAGTGTTGTTGTCGATTGGCGCCAACGTTACAATGTCAATTGTTAAAAGTACACGGATAACGTTGCCGGCTGACATATTCACAAATCTCAGAGCGGTTTTCAGTAATCCGTTCTTGTATTTTGTATGTATACACAGTAGACACTTTTTGATAATTATTCAGTTTAGTATATATACCGACACCTTAAAATCACATGTAGGTTGTAAACATCGAACTTTTGAAACATCGCATTCTTCTGTTTAATTATATGTACCTCTAACAATAGCCTAGCACGGACATTAATTCAATTTTTCGAAAAGACGAAGCTTTCAATGTCAAAGCTGAAAATTCACATATATTAAATAAATTGATACCCACGGATAAACATAAGTTTCTTTTAGAATACAAGGACACATATATCTTGTAATAGTTGTTTTTGCCTCTGCTTTGAAAAATGTATTTACATGTCAATATCTATCTATGTACTTGTGAAGAGGACTTTTGTTCTGTACATATTTGAATAGTTTATTCAACCTGCTTCATTACGCATATGTAGTGTTCCATCTTGCCGATCTACAGCAGGTGTCGTAGGCCGAGCAAAATCCGCTCCATTTTCTGTAGATCTCCAAAATTGAACATAACTTATTACTTATAAGCTGTTTGACCCACTGAATGCTAAATTGTGCACACTATTATTCTACATTTCATAGACTGTTGATCCGAGGTTTTTGGTGTAAATCGGTCCGAAATACTTATACCAAACCTACATTGTACGCTCGCTTAATTTTCATTTTGAAAATGAAAAATGAAATATTTCTCCAAAATGGACAGATCAAATGTCTTAAAACTCTCAGGATATCTGAGTTTAGTTATTCGACTACAATTTAATGATTTAAACTTGATTTATTTTATTCAAAATTTTGACTTTGCGTCGAAACCAAAAGTTTCGTTTAAAAAATTGAGTTTTAATATGTACTTGAACATAATCAGTTGTGATATAAAAAAATAACATATTTTTCGAATGTCATTGAATAATAAAATCAATTAGAGAAACCTTGGTTCTGCCGTATGTGAAACTCTAATATTGGGTTATTTATGTCTGCTAATGTGTTAATGTGAGTGTCACAGTTGTACATGTTTTTTGTTAGAAATAAAAGTTATGTTAGTCCTTTCCGGCGTTGTTTTTTCCATCTCAAAACTCCTTCCATGCTCGACATCAAAGGCTCCACGGAATATCCCACTAACTTGGCTGCATCAGTATGGCATCTGTCTCAACTTCTCGATACGTATGAGTAGTTAAATCCCCCAAATGCCATTGATCCGTCCAGTTTTGTAATTATATACATGACAGCCAGTGACCAACATACTGTTTTCATTGTAGGTCGAACACACACGAGATTGCATTTCAATTATTTGTGACCCCAGTATCTAGATCAATGTCACTGTTACTGTTGAATGTTTGCAATTCAATCATTGCAATGTACACCTCCATAAGTAATGGTGAGAAAATCGTTCAAGAAAATAGTTATTTAAACTGTAACATATTGTTCAGGTGAATAAAATCACACTTACAGTATAAGTAAAGTATTCATGTAAGAATTCCTAACTTAGGTAGGAGTTTCAAAGTATATTGGTATTGTTATAACTAATAAGTTAGGGTCACAACACTGTTGAATAACCGACGACGTCCAATTTGTGTTTTAGGAACAAGGCCCTCATTTCTCAATTTTCTTACACGTAGGTCTTTTAAAACAGGATTAAGCTAAGCTCATGTAGTTTTTTTCGTTTTGTTTGTGTTTTATTCTCATTTTGAAGAAATGAAGAGATTTTCAAAGAAGACCAATTTTATGATTATCCAACATACTAGTTTTTAGTTCATACAATCATATAAAAGTAATTTGGACCACTGAAATTAGAGAATTAGGCTCAAAATGTTTCAAGAAATTGGTGCCAGTGCATCAAATCAGACTGACCCCAACATAAAATGCTATGTGATTTTCAACTTTATTCAGTAGATCTGGAGCACTTCAATACAATAATGTCCAATATTTTTCTCTTGTGGGAGGGAGCGCTTTGCCTTCATTTGCTCTAACAGCGCCTCCAACACCACAAGGCCATCAAAAAACAGCACCTGAAGAACACATGCAAAATCCTTTAAATACAGGATCGATACGCTCAATAATCTGCATACACAATTTAGTAGGTCACCAAAGCACATCATGTGAAACAGACCAATATAGTCATCAAACATAGCTCATGTAATAGCCATACCAGAGGGTCATGGTGGCCCTAATGTCGATTACTGGCATTCTGGCTGAATAAGACTAATAAGCCATAAACTGTTGCACTTGGGTGACAGATAAAAGGTTATTTAGAAAAATTGACAAACATTTTTGCCAAGTTTTATGACGATCCAAGCAGAAAGACAACTTCTATTGCAAAAATAAAGTTGTTCATAATCTTGTCTTTAGATTTGGCACATTATGCCTTGCTGAGATAAAATTAATAGTCTTAACCCGGTAACGCTCCTGAAGCAGAAACCTGAAGTGCAACATGTCCTTAGTGATTCAATATGGTAAGGTTGTTACCTGTTTTGTAATGATGGACTTGAGCTTCAAAATGGTAACATGACAGTCGGGTGAGAGTACAAACTGGGTGATGTGAGCGTCCAGCACCAGGCACAGCCAGTCTACCACCTGTAACAGATGATGCAGGCAGTTGGATGTACAATGGGTTTTACCATGCATCTACACTATAGCCTATATTGTGTACATGTCATTCTAATATCAGCATATTTTTCAAGCAACAGTTATCAGTATCCAGTTTCTGCAGGTGACGGTTTTTCTATTGCTAAGCAACCAAAATGATGTAATTTTAACTCAATAAAACAGGCGCACTCACCATAGCCAGAGTGAGGGGAGAGTGTGCACGGTCAGAAATTACAGACTGGTTCTCCAACAGCCAACACAGGTACTTCAACAACAACTGGAGTATAAAGTATGGCTTCATTCAATAATTATCATTTATGGTCCATTAAAGTAGTCTCCAACCAAGACGGAATTGTTATAAAGAATGTTTTAACTTTTCAACACTTCAGAATTATACATACTACGAGTCTACGTCTACAAATCTGATGAATACAGTAGCAAATTGGCAATCGTTTGTAAAGCCTTAAACAAAATTTGTGTTTCATACATACCAATGCATCCTTAAAACTTATGTTTCGAAGGCATTCCAACAAAAACACATCACTGTAGGACATACATAAAACCCTGTTTCTGAAATATGGTTAAGAAAAAATAATTCCCACATAATAAAGAACAATTTGAAAAGAAAATCTATGAATTGATATAAAATTATAAATCAACGAACCACAATGTAACAGGCAGTGAACCAGTGCAATCTGTAAATGTATGGGTGTTTGGCAGGATAAAGAGCCCTATGCTTCAGTAGTTAGTTCCACATGTTATGTAGTCACTGACAGCGGCAGATATATTTTATTTCTATGTGAAGTCAATTGGAAGACCATAGACATTGCACTTGATTCCAAATTCACTCGGTAATTTAGAGCGGAGCAAGTGTTTCAAAACCTTGAAATACTAAGTTTACTTGCAAACAGGGTATGAATATTTGTTAGGCACTAGTACAATTCATTGAGATCATGTGTGAAACAAATCGTCACAGTCGGTCTTGAACTGTGGAAAAAGGTCGCTCCACAAACTCCCAGAGAGCCAAACTCTTGAACAATTTGGCCACAATTAAGGAAACATGTGTAAGGCTCTTGAATATTTCATGGTGATCAAGTGTGAAAACTGTCCCTATTAAACTGTGGAAGAAAGTTGGTCCACAAATTCCAATATAGCCATAAGCACCAACTATAAGTTCAAGGAAACATTCTTTTGCCGCAATAAAACAAACCGACCAACCAACTTAATGGTGACTAATACCGTACCTTTGTTTGCAGGGGTATAGTAAGTTATGAAGAAAGTTATGCATTTTCTTTTCAAAGAAAATACTTCTAGCGACATTGACTGACAAACATTTACTATCAATCAAGGATACACCAGGTAAGTTCTGTTTTTCTTGATGGGGTACTTTGCCCTCCATCTCTTGTACTTGGTGTCAGCCACAACAATACTGTCCTGCTCACCCGTCCCCTCATCTCCCTCCCCATCTATCTCCGGCTCATGTTCATCACTCTCCTCATTATCTGACACATCATTCTCATCACTGTCATCAACATTCTCATCTATTCTCTCTACATTCTGTTCAGAGTCCATTTTGTTGTCCAAATCCTCTGTATCAACACCATTTCCCGCGTCAGAGGTTATAAAACGAGGTATCTTCTCATCATTAACTCTAAAAATATATACACATATAAATGTATTTAAAAGTAAACAAAACAAACTTACAAATATTCTAACAAAATTGTAATCCTTACAAGAGTTTAATTCAAGTTATGTTCAACATGAAACACTTCTTTTGAAAGCTATTAATTATATCCTTTTAAGAATCAGACAAAATATTTAAAGGACACACAGATGCTCCATCTCGTAAAGCAGTTCATGGAATACATCCTAGGTAATTGAATGTTCATGTGTACATGTAAGGGTATGTAAAATATATGACTGTTATGGTAATCTTTGTTCCTGGCCTACTTACTGTAGGAAGAATGTGAGAGCCTGACAGAGGCACCTCTCTGGTACATTGTTGAGGGACATGAGAGCCCGGTACACAAGCGATACTTCACTCCTTCCCGCCAGACACTCAAATAACGCAGGCAAAACACTGAAATTTGCACACAGAATGAGATACATTTCATGGCAACATTCATGGATTACAAAGTGCTATCAGAGAATCAACAATTTAAAAAGTGAAGTAACTAAAGATTTCCGTAGGATAAGGAAAAGGCATACAAAAAATGCCATACCAGTACATTGTGATGGGTATTTTAAGTGGAAAAAGCATTTGTCACAATTTGAAATAATGTAATTGCATATACATTTTTTTTACAAATAATCAAACCTTGATACTTTATGGTAACTTTACCTGATTGGAATAAAGTTATTTGCAATGAGTTGCTCCAATTCTTGGTTTGCCCAGAATTTCTTTTCTCCCAGAATCCTCTGCACCAGCTGGGTCATGTGATTACTCATCAACCAATGGTGATTCTCTGCTTTCTTAAGGTCCAAAACTAGTGACGAAAATGCTTTTTTGAACTGCTGGTAGTCCTGAAATGTAACACAGTTTTATATTCATGCAGCCAACTGTATAAAACTGGTTTAGAAATAATTATTTGATAAAAAATCCCCAATCAATACACAGTTTTGGCTAACCTGAACCAATCCAAAGATTGAAAACTTCACTTTAAACTTTAAAGACAGACATTTATCAAGCATGTAACCATTACAGTTGTGATTAAACGACCAACTTGTACTTACTGATGATTTGTTAATTGCCTTCTGGAACTTCTCAAGTAATTTGTCAGGATTCTTAGTCACATGCTCTTTCTGAGGCTAAACATAAAGTTGGACATTAAAATAACAAAGAAAATACAACAGAGAGAAATATTAAAGTGTTATATTTTACTTAAAAATCATAAAATACATGTAATCCATTCTAAGTTTAATTAAAGCTATCACTGGATGTGATAAGTACTCCCAGCAAACCACAATATTGTATTAAGAAGTTACTCTGGGAGTGATGTATGCTCCTTGAATGATCTATGTTAGTGGGAAGGTATCAATTAAGTTCATTGTAAAAAGAACTTAGACCTATAATATACTGTGAAATCATTTATATTCGTTGGCATGAAATTTCGTGGTTTGCCGAAAAATTACAATTTCGTGGGTACTTGAATTCGTGGTTTTTCGTTTTTGAAAAAAAATATAATCGAATTGCGATTGTCCTAGATCGACTGCATTCCACGGGCTGGCCCGTGATTTCCGCTGTTTACGTCACTCGATTTATGACACTCGCTAAAGAGGTACGACATGCCAATTAGTGCGTATATCCATGTCAATTATCGATTTAATTGGAAATTAAGGTCATAAAAGAAGATGTACCCTGATCCTTAATACAAATAGACGAAGCCATTGAATGCCAATTAAGAATTTTGCAAACTGTAAAAACACCGAGAAGGTCCGTATATTTGAGTAAACAATCCCTAAAGATAGCTGATGTTTACAAATTCAATTACTTTTGAATATCATCTCATTTCAATATTTATTTACACGTTTTGTTTATTATTAGTATATTGAACGCTTTGTTTTGTACATTGTCACATTGGGTGCTCAGTAACCTCTAATGTAATCGATTAATTATTTCATTAAAGAAATAAAATCGAGAACCGACACTCATCACTAACATTTTGTAAACCTGGAGATTTTAATGAACAGCACATGTTAAGGCACGTGCTTTTGTCATTTATTTCATAAAAACACATTAAAATGATTTGGTTTATTATTTGTTAAAGGCTGATATGATATATTAACAAAACAATGATAGTAAGATATACAGTTAGACGGATATTTACGATGTGTACTGCGGCCTCCATAACAAATAAACTAGAGTATGTACATAACATGGCAATTGAAAAAGGGAATAAAGGGTCAATATTTCGTGGGATCTTGAATTCGTGGATCATCCAACCCACGAAAACCACGAACATTAATGCCCCACGAACATTAATGATTTCACAGTATGTGAAATAAGGCATTTTTAATACCATTGCACAATATGCAACTGAGTTGACTGTTACTGTAATTATGGGTCATGTATTGACTATTTAGTACAATCTGGTGGGACAAGGTGATGTAGCTCCCACCACTAAATGGTGGGGGTATTACAACAGTGTGTGAATTCAGTAGTGAATATAAAACCCCTAAAGTTGCCATCTCTCCCAGCCCATTAATATAATGCTTATCAATCAGCATATAGGTTCACCTTTATGTTGGGTTCCCAGTGTAGGTGTGCCGGGACGGTGTGTGTGTCTGTATGTTCCCCGGCCCCAGTCTGTCCCAGCAGGCTGGCGAGGGTTGAGGGCTCACACTGGTACTGGTATACATACAGGGTCGTATGGCAGGGCACAAACAGGCGGTCTCCCACATGCACCAACTAAGGAAAAGAGCAAATGTGCATTCTTACATAGAAATGCTTTAATTAAGCAACTCAAAAAGTGTTATATTACAGTAACTATAGATGTTCTATGCATTTGATTTATATTTTAGGTTAGATGTATATTTAATGGGTACATGTCATTAACATATGCACAAGTTTGACTTGAATAAAATACTGTTCAAATCTTACAATCAGCATATAATTCTTACTAGAATTTCTGAAAGTTACTCTGAGAAAATATGTATTATTTCACTAGAATTTTAATTCAATAATTTTTAGCAGTTGATCACTTGAACCTGTTTTATTGAGCAAAGGTAACTGGGGCATTTATTTAACATCATAAAATGATGATAATGCACCTTTGGTTTACACTGTGGTCTTTCTGCGAAAGGTTGGAAGGATTTCTGGAGTCCATACTTCATGTCAATGATGCATATACCATCTGAAATACATGTCAATTGTCAACAATGCATATACCATCTGAAATACATGTCAATTGTCAACAATGCATATACCATCTGAAATACATGTCAATTGTCAATAATGCATATACCATCTGAAATACATGTCAATTGTCAACAATGCATATACCATCTGAAATACATGTCAATTGTCAACGATGCATATACCATCTGAAATACATGTCAATTGTCAACGATGCATATACCATCTGAAATACATGTCAACGATGTACATTTCATCTGAAATACAACACACAGACGTACTTTATGTCAACGATGCATGTACTGTAAAGTCATATTTATTTGTCGGTAAAAATTTGTGTATTTTTTCGGAACATTTTTGTGACCATTTCAATATATGTTTTAACAAACATGAACAAAAATAGAAATTCTCACAGATTAAATTGTCAATGATATATACAAATCCCCTCTACAGAATGTGACAAATAGGTCTGCATTAAAATTTAACAAAAGCACCATGGAGTGAACATCAACATATTTGTCTGTTAATGTTTTTCAGTCACACAAGGGGCATTACTTAATGTCAAGGTTAAAGTTTGGGCAAGTCGCTGAGGATCCCTATGACTGTTGAATTGATATCCTTTGTCTGATTCAAACTAAGTAATGACCTTTACCACACTTGTTTCAAAAGAAATCCCAAGCTAGCTCTTCACATAAGCTACCTACACACAAATCAATGCTATTCACTTTTCATCAATCCTTACATAATGCCTTGGGCAGAAACCGTTTTTCCTAACAGTGACCTTGACCTAATCCCCCTCAAAAGCAAGCTTGCTCTCCACATAAGCAACCTACACATTAAGTTTATTCTCAATGTATTCATCAATCTTAAGGTTTGGGAGGAAACCATTTTTCTATTTTTAAGTAACAGTAACCTTGACTCCATCCCTCTCAAAAGCAATCCCAAGCTAGTTCTACATATAAGCTACCTACACACAAATCAATCCTAACCTAATCCTAACCATGCTTCTATATGAAGTAGAAGTGACCTTGACTAGCTAGCTAGCTCACATATTTAAAGCTACCTACATACCAACTTTTATTGCTTACTTAGGTTATTGGGCTGAAACCATCTTTCTATATTTAGTCACAGTGACCATGACCCCGGCCCCTCAAAAGCAACATGAAGCTACCTACACACCAACTTTAATCACTATCCATCTATTCTTACTTAAGTAATTGAGCAGAAACATTTTTTTCTATTTCAAGTAACAGTGACCTTTGCCCAATCCCCATTACTATCCATCAATTGTTACTTCAGTTATTTGGAGGAAACCTTTTTTTATTTTTAGTAACAGTGACCTTGACCTTGACAATGGCCCCCTCAAAAGCATTCCCAAGCTAGTTCATTACATATGCGACTTTCCCACAAACTTTTATCACTATAAAATGATTCTAATGGAATTTATGGTCAGAAACAATTTTCTATCTTAAGTACCACCAGTGACCTTGACTATGACCCCCTTAAAAGCAGACACAAGCTATCTCTTTCCATAAGCTACCTACACGCAAACTTTCATAACTATCCATCAATTCTTCCTCAAGTTATTAAGCTGAAATAATTTTTCTGTTTTTAGTGATCTTGATCCTGACCACACACCCCTCAAAAGGCGACCAAAGCTAGCTCTTCCCATAAACCACATACACACCAACAATCATTATTATCCACACATCCATACATAAGTTGGACAAAACTCATTTATTTTTATTTTTGATAAACATTCAATCTAAGTCATGATCCCCGCAACCTCGAAAGCAATCCAAACCTAGCTCTTCACATAACACAACAACCTTCATAAATGTCCATCAATGCTTGTCATTTTGCAGATATCAATTTTTGACGCCTGCCCGCCCAACAACATGCCCATTCTAATAGCCTGGTATTGTTGAAAAACTGTTTAAAAGATAGACAGAAGGACAGACAACACCAAAACAATATCCACCTCCTGAAAGGCAGGGGATAACAAGGCTTTGCCATGAGCTATGACTCTTTTCTATATTATAACAGACAAACTAACAATAAATTCAAATGTGTGATAAATCAACAACGTAATTTTCTCACTTACATTTCCCATCTTTCTGGACGCCGGCAACAGCAATGTGAAAGTCATTTAAGGTTACCATGGCAACCTCCCCTTGGCAACCATGCACTGTGTGGGACAGACTGCCTTGAGTGATAGTTCCGACCCCCACTGAGACTGTAGTTAGCTGGCCGCCAGACCCTGAACACGAGGTATACATATCAGATATTGAACCAGTATGACAATATTAGAATTTAATATTAAAGTAATACATTCCCCTTTTCTTTTAAAGCGGCACTCTCACAGATAGAACGTTTAGACAGCTCTTTTATTTTTTGCCCTGGAACGAGCCAATTTTTGCGAAAATCCATGGAAAACAGTTATATAAGACTGTTAAAAAAAATAGGTTGCAGATTTTTAAATTTAAGTGCAAAAATTGATGTTTTATGCATTTTTCATAAACATTAATTTTCGAACGGAAATATGAAAATCTGCTAACTGATCTTTTGTCAGCGGTCTTATATCATTGGTTTGCAGATATTTACGCAAAAAAATGCTCTTTCCAAGACAAAAATAAACAAAGTTGTAAAAATGGTAAATCTGTGAGAGTGCAGCTATTTTAACGCAATATTATTGAGAAAAAAAATGGTACACACAGAACACCAACACTCAGCTGTTTTGTTCCAACAAGAGGCTTAACTCAACAATGATCAAATCATGGATTATGAACCTTGCTACACATTTACATATGGTCATTAGTAACATGTGTACACAGTTTCATATGATTTCAGATTTTCTGAAGGGTTTGAGGTATGAACGTTTTTGTATACTGCCACAGCAGACGACACCCAGGATAACAACATTCTGATGACTAGGAGCATATAAATTACTATAAATCGAGCGCTTTGAACCTTCCTACAGATGTGCATATTGTCAGAAGTAACATTTGTACTAAGTTTCATATAAATGTCATGAGCAGTCATTGAGTTATGACCAAACTTTCAAAGGGCATAATTCAACAATAAGTATTGCCCCTGGGCCTTGCTACACATGTGTGTTTTGTCAGAGGTTACATTTGTACAAAGTTTCATATATGAATATCAGTTTTTTAGTTACAGCCATAGTTTAAGTTTTTGCTTGCCGACGCAACAACAAAGCCATGACAATACCATTACTTTTTTCATTAAAACCCCCCAGATAAACTAATAAAAAATGGTAATTTCAAGACGTTTATATTATATTTCAGAAGAAAGTTAAAAAAGATTGAAATAAAACCAAGTAACCACATTCATCTTGTTTATAAATAGTGTCCCTTATGCCACAGCAAACAAGAGCTGTCACAGAGACAGCGCGCTCGACTATTCCGCCGCTTTTCAGTGTAAGGATTGAAAAGTTTTGGCGAAACATGCATGGATCACTGTTAGATTAGATTTCAATGCAATACATGATGTGCGGAGATATTAACATAAATATGGTTACATGCAAAATTTTAACCAGAATTTTTAAGTGTAATAATAAAGGGCCATTATTTGCAAAACACAGTTATCTTACTTGATTATTCAATTAGGTTGGGTGGTTGAATACCATTGTATAAAGTCTCAATGCAATACATCAAGTAGTTGCTGAGATATGATCCTTTGTGTGCTAACATGCAAGACCTTAACCAGAATTTCTAAATCGCATAATAAAGGGGCAAAAATTATATAATATGAAAGATAGGGTTATCTTACTTGATTAAATAAGAAGGTTCAATGGTTGGGAGCCTGTGTGTAAAGTTTCAATGCAATACATGATGTATTTGCTAAAGCATTGACTTAAAAGTGGTTACATGCAAAACCTTAACCAGAATTTCTATGTTGAATAAAAAAGGGGCCATTATTTGAATTTAATGCAAACTAGAGTTATCTTACTTGGTTATTTAAGTAGATTGTATGGTTGAGTACCATTTTATAAAGTCTCAATGCAATTCATCCAGTAGTTGCTGAGATATTAACCTATGTGTGCTTACATGCAAAACCTTAACCAGAATTTCTGAGTCGAATAATAAAGGGCAATTATTTGCATTAAATGCAAACTAGAGTTATCTAACTTGGTTAATTAAGTAGGTTGGATGGTTGAGTACCATTGTATCTAGTGTCAATGCAATACCTCAAGTAGTTGCTGAGATATTAACCTATGTGTGCTTGCACACAAAACCTTAACCAGAATTTCTAAGTCAAATAATAAAGGCCTATTATTTGCATTAAATGCAAACTAGAGTTATCTAACTTGGTTAATTAAGTAGGTTGGATGGTTGAATACCATTGTATCAAGTCTAAATGCAATACCTCAAGTAGTTGCTGAGATATTAACCTATGTGTGCTTGCACGCAAAACCTGAACCAGAATTTCTAAGTCAAATAATAAAGGCCTATTATTTGCATTAAATGCAAACTTAAGTTATCTAACTTGGTTTATTGAGTAGGTTGGATTGTTGAGTACCATTGTATCAAGTCTCAATGCAATACCTCAAGTAGTTGCTGAGATATTAACCTATGTGTGCTTGCACGCAAAATCTTAACCAAGGGGTGACGCCAACGCAGACGCCTACGCTTGGGTGACCTTATTCTTCGAATAGTCGAGCAAATAAAATGATTCTCCTCTAAAAATTCTGTAATTTATATATCAGTTTCTTACAAAGCAGAATTATGTCAGCAGAAGATTCTGAAACAGTGCAATCACAGGTTGAGAGGCTGACCCCAACTTTAGGTGGGGAAATCTTGGACTCTGTGCATTCCCAGGAGTCATCAGTCTGGCTGTATACATACAGTGTCATGTTGCCCTATAACAATGGAGAAAATGAATATGTATCAGCATGAAAATATGGTTTTAATCCAATAACAATATTTCATCACAGATTTACGAAGTGACTATATATCATTATGGCATTATCATTGCAAGGCTTTCGTGACTCTCACCTCATTCCCTGCAATATACATGACTGTAACCCTCCCCGCCAGCTGTGCAGCCTGGGCCCACAATATGGCATCTGTACCTGTGACTGGGCCAGGACTGGGCGGCTGTTTGAGGCCCGAGAGGGGACCTATAGCCCCAGAACTGTACAGTATCACTGCTTCCTCACTATCAACTACCATCAGCTCATGTATGGGCAGAGTAGACTACAATGTTCATGATAGAGAAATATATCTTATTATTAATTGCAATAGTATGCAAATTCATAATGCATTAATGATGTATATGTACACAAAATTGTCGAACCAAATGACATGATGAAACATTTCTCAAACAATATAACTAAACTAGACTTGTGATTTTTATATTGAACATAACACTAAACGAAATTAACAAAGCTTCACCTACATGTTTTTTCTTTGATTTTTCCCAATCATTTGTTGCTATGTCCCAAGTATGCACATCCTGTAAATTAATACAAAGTCATATTCCAAAATTTTCAGAATGCAGCCAATGGGGTGGGATTCATATTAAAGCTCCAAACCAACAACTACTAGTTACAAAATAAATACATCCTCTATGATACAATCTTGTACATGGGAGAGTTTTGAAAAAATGGATCAAAATTACCTAACAATCAAACCGTATACATTTTATTACCTGGTGCACTATTAGATGATGACCTGCATATCATTAACACACATAAAGCAAAATATCCAAGATCAAACTTAATATTGTATTTGTTGACCACTCTAAATTAAATATTTTTTGTACCTTTTTGTGAATGAGGCCATACAGGGCCCTTGGAATTTTAAAAAACAGCAACTATCTGCCATTTTCAGACAAAAAACTAATGTACAATATGCATAATGCATACATCAGTTTTTTGACTGAAAATGGCCATTCACATACAAAGCAAACCATTACCTTATAATTTGCAACACACATAAACTTTTGTTGTTTTTTATCCCACTGTACTGGACTTGTAATTGTAACTCCATGGCGTAGAGACCAGCTTTTCACTAATTTCTGGTCTGCTAGCTGAAGGAGAAAAAGAAGAAACAAATTAGTATACACAATAATTCAATATATAATAAGGCCGTACAAATATGATTATTTGTTCATCTTAATTTGGCTGAAAATGTTGAAGTGTGGAATACATTTTGACAATTTGTTTAATAAACTGGTCCAGGCCATACATTTATATATTTAGAACAAACATGCTCAACAGTTATTGTTATAAGAGTATTGTTATTCTAATTTTTGTGTTCAGCATTAATAAAGGCATAATGTCCTGTGCGCCCAGGCCTCCTGGTTCATGGTTTGGGGTATAAAACATAATCGATTATGTGAGTTTTAACACTATTTTCTCTGTGATTCAACTATATTTTTTAGAAACAACTTTGTGCACCAAATGAAGAGCAATTGCTTCTTTACAATGACAACTGTTTTAGGTAAAAAATTATGTCTGATTTAAAATATCTTGTGAAAACAATGCATGTTTTTACTAGGCTTACAGAGTCACTCAATGCACTTAATTATTTAAAACTGTGATTTTATACTGTTCTCTTTCGTGTTAACCTCATCCGATATTTTTTTTTGGTCAAAGACTAATATTAATATTGTTTTCTGAGTGCACATCACCAGTTTTGGGACAAATCGGTACATTAAAAAAAAATGCTAACTGGTTCACTCTTTGCATTTTTTATAACCCAGGTTCATCCCAAATATGGTAAATCTATGGCACACTTAAATAAACCATATTCGACAAAATTTATGGGCAATGCACAAAGGTCATCACAATGTATGTGTTCCAAACAACCTTTTAATGTGGTTGCTGTATATGAAATAAAAGTTTTTTGTTAACAAATTCACAAGCAATAAAGGTAAATATATAAATGTTTTTCAATTGTGCAGACAGTCTCGGAGAGTAGGGAATTCATATTTTAAAAAAAATCTGTTATAAGCCATATCAATGTTTTGGGAGGTGAGTAATAAAATTTATCAGGCCTAAAAAAATATATATGTCTGTTTCGGGTAACCCGACCCTACCTATAAAAATGCGCCGACCCTAACTATTTTTCCTCATTTCTGAGCAAAAAAATATTCGTTAGCGAATAGAGAGTTACTAAGGGCGGATAAATGCGAATTGGACGATCAGAATTATTGTTTATATGATAAAACAAAGTCAGGCAATGACATTAATGTAGGAAAGACTGCCATGTGCAAACAGTCTGAACTTACGACAGATTTTTAAAAAAAAAATAAAAAAAAAAAAAAACCTACCTACCCTACCTCAAAAATTTGGGAAGGTTACCCTGAACAAACAATATTATTTTTTTTTGCCTCATCATGGATTCTACAAAAAAGTTACAGTTTTTTGGTAGTTTAGTTAATATTACCTGGGATCAAAAACATTTTTCTCCCAGATATTACCTCACAGTTGGATCAACAGAGTTATACTCATACATTGGCCGAACCAAGAAAATGTTACTGAAACTGCACGTTCTATATTTAATGTCATATTCCGACTTCAGAAAATAGACTGTTTTTGTCAAATAACTGGTGGCGTATGCTTGGTGGTGACATATGTATGTATAAATTTCCATATATGTGTTCAACTTAGTTGTTCAAGAAACAATTTTATCATATTTATTCAAAAGCATATTACTGGTGAAGTACCCCTTTCCACCCGACTATGGGTGTTTTCCACGATGGGATTTAATTAAGAATCTCTGACTGTGACTTAAATCATTGACAAAATCCACTGAAAGGACTGTGTACTATACAAATAAATAATCTACCGTATTATATCATGCATAGGACGCACTTTTTTACCCCCAATTATCGTCTTAAAAATTGCCTGCGTCCTTTCTATGCTATTAGAATTTCATCTGTTTTTTTCCAAGTCCACTTCAGGTCGAAAATATCGGACCGGGGAAGAACGCGGTAATAGTAAGTATCTGTACTGCGTCAACGAAGAGAACAACTGACATAGGTAAAATCACGCAAGTTAACACACGCAGAAATATATTGAATGTTTACTTTAAAATGATTTATTGAGAAATAAATTGAAAACAAACACGAGTGTTTACTTTTTTACAAAAGGGACGCTACTCACAAAAACTCGATGTGAGTCAGCACTTTAACTGGATTGAGTTATAACGGCAACGGAAAATCGGGAAAGGAGGTATTTATCAATTAATTGTTGTTCATGATTTTAATGTTTCGATATTTTACAAAACATTTTGTTGTATGTTACTGTTTTAAAAAATTAATAAAGGAATGTGCATAACGCAAAGTAGCTTTATTGTCACTATCAAATCTTTTCAAATGTGCGAAGGTGTGAAAAACACCCGCTGTCTGTCATTAGAAAAACATCAATAGAACAAACTATTGTGATGGTAATACCGTATTGTTGTTTGTTCACACTTTACCCGAGGTGCCTTCTGCTGGCAAGGCTAATTACCGAAACGCAATAATTATGCTGACATGCTTTAATCTGCGCAGCGACAAGCCTTATCAAAACAATCATTAGTTTTGACAATACACAGTTTGGCAACGGTTGCAACGTTTGACTGTCATTCAGAAAGCATGTCGGGAGATGCAACGGTTGCAACGATTGACTGTCAGTCAGAACTAGTCTATTACAGCATTTGTATAAGTCTTATATTATGCGTGAATGTTCTCAAAATGTCAAGACATATCATTGTTGTGTACGCTTAATTACCGAAATAAGAAGATAATTATCGAAATACACAAGACACTTATCGAAATATGCCTTATATACAATTTTTGTTTGTTTTTTTACTTCAATATATGTTATAAATACTTTACCAACCTCAATTTTTCGGCTCCGATTTTGACATTTTTCCGCTGCGTCCTATCTTATGTATTAAGGGGTTTTACCCGTTTTCTCGACATTTTTTTTGCCTGCGTCCTATCTATGCTAGGGTCCTATACATGATATAATACAGTACATTTGAAAAAATGTTATTACATAAAAATATTTTATTTATGAAATATTGAACAGTCTCATGATGTTCTAGTAGTCCAAATAATTGTATGTTGGCAGATTTTTTTTTACAATTTTTGATATGGTAAATTCTTCAATCACGTATAAATTGTTTAGTACGAAAAGTGGGTAGTTATTCCGATCGGGACTCTGGGTTAAAGCATATTGCATCTATAAAATATCATAAAAACAAGTAATATTACCAGATAATGTTATTTTATATTAGTTCCGTACACAAAAATATATATCCAACGAATAATTATGATTTTGACGGGGTTTTCTTCATTTCATTCTGTCAAAACATAACGATATATACATGAGCGGCACCTGCAAGGCTTCCGTTCACAATTTTAAAACAATCGGAACATTTCGGCCATGGCCGAGTTGTTATGATTGTTATGATAGTATTTACGAGGTCTATCTCGAAGCTTGTCAGAAGTGGCCGAGTTATTATGATTGGGTCGAGTTATTTCGCTTGGCATAATTGTTGTCTGTGTCAGTCAACTTTCGTTTCATTAGAAAGGTAAATAATGTATTTCAATGCATTAAATGCTTGTTTTGTGCAAAATAACTTTTCACTTACATGGTAAAATATGAATATAAACCTTAATTATCCATTTCAACCATAAAATACTTCACTTAATACAATTTCAATATTTTTCAAACACCCCCGGTTTGTGCACAAACCCGTTTAGACTTTAGGGATTGGAAGAATCCAGTATATAACACGTAAAAAAAGTGGTCCTTAACCAGATATATAGAAAGGTCGTCATTTTCTCACCGTATATATGTTGCATGATTTCGTTTTGTTTGAAACAACTATCGAGTCTTCGGCATGGCCACCAGCAACAAACAGAAAACTAGGTTCGTTAACAATTTTACAAAATGCAATGCTTTCCATGGGCGCAGCCATATTTGTTAATGAAGAATACTACACCGTATTGTACAAAAATACTCAAAAACCGGTGACGTAGAACACAAGCGGCAGTCAGAATGACTTCAACACAAGAGCTAAAAGAGGGTATTTTTTTAAATTATTTTACTGCTAAAAGGTGCATTTAAATAAAATACGCGATATTAAAATCCACCAAACTAGATCTGATCTTTTTTTCAAAATTACATCGGATGTACTTCATGTTCTGTCATAGAAATATTCCTTCCAGTCATGTTTACATGTCAGAGCTTGAAAATAATTGTCATAATATTAATTTACATAGTCGAAAAAATTTAGTTCAGCAAAATTTAGACTTTATAAGATAATGATTGAACAAAAATACATGTGAGCATTTTTATATGTCCATATAAGCCCAAATTGTTTCTTGCAATCACCAATCCCCCCCCCCCCCAGAGTCCGGGGAATAGCGGGGACTTTCGGTCAAGCCAACCCCGGGTAAAATCCTCGTCCTGCGGGGACGAACAGATGGTAAAATCCCCATCAAATGTCCCCACACCCAGGGACCCTAGGTAAGGCCCATTCGCAGCTATATTTTGCGCGAAGACAAAATCACTGCATTTACCCGTCACTGCGGGTCCCCCTGAAAGGTAAAAACACAGCCCATTTCCTCGGCTATCCCCGGTATACCCCCAGACCTGGGGGGGCCTTGGTTATAATTGGTGCACTAGTAGCAAGTGACCCAGCCAAAGTCACAACTGGTATGCCTATCGGTCGAGACTAGAAGATGACTATTAATGATTTTATGATCAGTAGGTCAAAGGTCAATGTAATAGTGACTTTTAGGTGAAAAATGATAAGTTGTCATTGAAAGCCCAAAAATGGTTTCCGCTCAATATCTAAGTAACACTTGCACCAGGAACTTTATCCTTGGTATGCCTGTTGGTCATGAATAGTAGAATAACCATATTGATTTTGAGATCATTAGGTCAAAGGTCAAGGTCGCAGTGACATTGAGGTAAAAAAAAAAGTTTTTCGCTCAATAACTAAATAATACTTGGGCCCAGGATTAGGGATAAAATGTGACATATTTATCATTTTTAAATCATAGCTCATCAGTCTTAATGTCTCTCTTTTAAAAGTAAAACAAAGTGAGATAATCATGTCATCAATGATGGCATCAAATATTAGAGTTACATCCCGTTGACACAAACATTTCTGTTTTCTTAGTATAAAAATATATTTTCAGCTACAGCCTTTTGATAAATATGGCTTTTTACATTTAACCTTTTTTCTGGATATTACAGAGGCTTGTAAATAGTTTAAAATATATTTGAAAAAAAATGAGAATGTCATTTCTTACAAAAATGTCAAATAAAAATATATGTAGCTTGCTAGAAGTGTCTAGGGAAGTGCATTACAGTATGACATGACAGTGTATCATAAGAATATGATAAATCATGACATAAAATAATTCTGTATAATGAAAAAGTTAAGAGGTTTTCAAAGCAAACTATATGTGAATACATTTTTTCGTACTTGCATCTAAAAATACTTAAAAATTACGCCAACTTAGACCTGCTAAAAAAATCCCCCTGAATACAACCAAAATCCCCCTGAATTTTCAGCATTTTGAACAAATCCCCCTGAATGGTCTCCAAAAAATATGGCATGTATGCCACAAATTGATTTGAAATTTTCAGCTTTTGAATTGAGCACTTAATACAGGTTTTCCAGTAATCCTTCCCTTATCTTGTAGCTTTTCAGTTTTCAATTTTAAGCATACACACAGTTTATTCACATATTAATTTCATGAGATCAATTTGAATTTTCGTCTTGCTGAACTTAATTAACATGTTCAAGTTGTCACCATTAAACGCACTGTTAATTTATAATTTGAAGTATTATATTTGAGCCATGCTATCAAGAATTAATTTAATCAGGCTGTTGACTAGTTTATAGAACTATTAATATACTTAAATTACAATAGCTGTGAACAAGTTTCCTAGATTAACCACCCTATTGCTGAAAAAGATCCAGGCCAAAAAATATTACAAGAAATTGAGTCTAGAGCTATGAAAGAACAAACCAATGAAACTTTTTTGCAAGCCCATATAGCTTGAGCTAGAACTCTGAAGCGAGTGAACCATTTGTCACAGAATCAGAAGATTTTAATGCAAATCCATGGCTGGACCCTGGTAACTCGGGTCACCCTAAAAAGAAAAGGTGCCAAGCTACCGTTTTTATAGTCAGTTGGTAAAAAAATGTTCTTTTGTTGTTTTTTAAGTGTGTGTTTCAATAAGTAGTTTCAAACCTTTAAAGTTTTATACAGAAGATAATTTCGCCACACTGCTCCAATGATGACAATAACATTCTTTCATAATAAAAATATGCCTACCTACCGTACCTGTTATTGAAAAGGATGTAACCCTAACCAAACCATTTTATTTTGTTTAGCTGTTTTTCTTGAAAACATTAGAAAAACAATGAGTGTTTGAATCTGAATCCTGTGCTCATGTTTTCGAATACATGTAGATGGAATGTATTTTCAGTAATCAAAGATACTTTGGAGAACAGGGGAGTGCTGGGACAAATCAAGGCCAGGATACGAGCGGAGGTGTACAACTCCCTGGATGACACTAGCGATTCTAAACCACCTCTCAGCAATGAGAACATGATGATAAATGAACTTATAAGGGAATACTTAGAATTCAACAAATACAAGTACACTGCTTCTGTTCTTGTGTCAGGTATGTGAAATGTACTGCACATCCTTTTTGTATATTCCCTGCTGAACTGAAAGATATAGATAATTATGTCTTGAAATGTTCTACAACAAAGTATCCTTCAGCAGGGGGTATAAAAGGCCTAATGAGCTTGTGTATAATGTTTATAAATCCATGATTTATAAATATTTAACCTTGCAAATAGCATAATTATGTCTACATTTTTACAACAAAATGTAAACTTTTGATCTAATTATATCACTTGACTTTACTGTTGAATTTAAATTAGTTCATTTATCATGACTTACATTTGTGTTGCCATGCAAAGCATGGCTGATGCATAGGCACTACTTTGTCAAGCAGTGTCATCTGCTTTGTCACACTCTGTTTCTAGGTCATGGTTACCTGTGCTTGAATAGTCATTGGGCTCCCAATAGGTCACACTTGCAATTCGCAGGATTCTGTAGCATTGAAATTATCTCTGTTTCTAGACGATAACTAAATACTTAAATACGCATTAGACAGTATAATAATAGGAACATTCTTTTCAATTCATGAGTATTCACATGTGTAATTTTCTTTAGAATCAGGTCAGCCTAAACAGCCTTTAGACCGGGCATTTCTAGCCGAGGAGTTGAATGTGGAAGAGGACAGAAATAGCACTCAAGTGTAAGTCACTGTTCAGTCACAAGTTATATTTGGTGTTAATAACATGTGTGAATGAAACTATACAAAACAAATGCAAAGCATGACTCATATATTCTTTTTATCACAAGGGTTAGGTGAAGTATCTGTTTATACCATATTGTCAAGCTTACTATGCAATAAGTAGTTGATGTATGTTTAAAAACTGTGATAATTAATTATCCACACATTACGGTAAGTTGAACTCTACATCCTGGTAACCATTCTTGTATGAGAAATGAGGCATAATTAAACCAAAGAAACACTATTAAATATAACACTTATATATTGTTATGCCTATATTATACATCTTATAAGCAGGTCTACTTTTTGAAGTCATCTGCAATTTCGTGTAAACCTTTAACTTTTGCCATGACTCACTATACTATTAAAACTTGGTTCACATGTTTCAGAGATAATATATATATGCAGAGTATAGCAATGCATTAAAACGTGACTTTATTTAAGGATTGAATCTAATTAACTTGTTTTCATGAAATTTTTTCCTTATGTTTGCATTTTTATGCTGCCCGAAGGGATTTGCTGCTTTGTCTGTCTGTGAATCTGTCCAGGCCAACCTAGGGGTGTTTTTGAATTTCAATTGCAGCTTTTTAATTTTATTAGCTCCACTGGCCGAAGGCCATGGAGCTTATGTCGTCACAGATTGTCCGTCGTGAGTGCGTGCGTGCGTGCGTGCGTGCGTAAACTTTTACTTTAAACGACATCTCCTCTGAAACTGATAAGCGGATTTTGACAAAACTTCACAGGAATGTTCCTTTGGTGGTCCTTTACCAAAATTGCTCAAATGGTTCCGGTCCATTGCACAATATGGCCGCCAGAGCTAAAAATAGCAAAATCTTTAAACGACATCTCCTCTGAAACGGTTCGGCAGATTTTGATGAAACTTGACAGTAATGTTCCTTGGGTGGTCCTTTATTAAAATTGCTCAAATGGTTCTGGTCCATTGCACAATATGGCCGCCACAGCTAAAAATAGCAAAATTTTAAACGACATCTCCTCTGAAACGGATAGGCAGATTTTGACAAAACTTCACAGGAATGTTCCTTTGGTGGTCCTTTACCAAAATTGCTCAAATGGTTCCGGTCCATTGCACAATATGGCCGCCAGAGCTAAAAATAGCAAAATCTTTAAACGACATCTCCTCTGAAACGGTTCGGCAGATTTTGATGAAACTTGACAGTAATGTTCCTTGGGTGGTCCTTTATTAAAATTGCTCAAATGGTTCTGGTCCATTGCACAATATGGCCGCCACAGCTAAAAATAGCAAAATCTTTAAACGACATATCCTCTGAAACGGATAGGCAGATTTTGACAAAACTTCACAGGAATGTTACTTTGGTGGTCCTTTACCAAAATTGCTCAAATGGTTCCGGTCCATTGCACAATATGGCCGCCAGAGCTAAAAATAGCAAAATCTTTAAACGACATCTCCTCTGAAACGGTTCGGCAGATTTTGATGAAACTTGACAGTAATGTTCCTTGGGTGGTCCTTTATTAAAATTGCGCAAATGGTTCTGGTCCATTGCACAATATGGCCGCCACAGCTAAAAATAGCAAAATCTTTAAACGACATCTCCTCTGAAACGGATAGGCAGATTTTGACAAAACTTCACAGGAATGTTCCTTTGGTGGTCCTTTACCAAAATTGCTCAAATGGTTCCGGTCCATTGCACAATATGGCCGCCAGAGCTAAAAATAGCAAAATCTTTAAACGACATCTCCTCTGAAACGGTTCGGCAGATTTTGATGAAACTTGACAGTAATGTTCCTTGGGTGGTCCTTTATTAAAATTGCTCAAATGGTTCTGGTCCATTGCACAATATGGCCGCCACAGCTAAAAATAGCAAAATCTTTAAACGACATTTCCTCTGAAACGGATAGGCAGATTTTGACAAAACTTCACAGGAATGTTACTTTGGTGGTCCTTTACCAAAATTGCTCAAATGGTTCCGGTCCATTGCACAATATGGCCGCCAGAGCTAAAAATAGCAAAATCTTTAAACGACATCTCCTCTGAAACGGTTCGGCAGATTTTGATGAAACTTGACAGTAATGTTCCTTGGGTGGTCCTTTATTAAAATTGCGCAAATGGTTCTGGTCCATTGCACAATATGGCCGCCACAGCTAAAAATAGCAAAATCTTTAAACGACATCTCCTCTGAAACGGATAGGCAGATTTTGACAAAACTTCACAGGAATGTTCCTTTGGTGGTCCTTTACCAAAATTGCTCAAATGGTTCCGGTCCATTGCACAATATGGCCGCCAGAGCTAAAAATAGCAAAATCTTTAAACGACATCTCCTCTGAAATGGTTCGGCAGATTTTGATGAAACTTGACAGTAATGTTCCTTGGGTGGTCCTTTATTAAAATTGCTCAAATGGTTCTGGTCCATTGCACAATATGGCCGCCACAGCTAAAAATAGCAAAATCTTTAAACGACATCTCCTCTGAAACGGATAGGCAGATTTTGATGAAACTTGACAGAATTGTTCCTTGGGTGGTCCTTAACCAAAATTGCTCAAATGGTTCCGGTCCGCTGCACAACATGGCTGCCAGGGCAAAAAAATAGAAAAACCTTTAAAGAACATCTTCTCAGAAACCGATGATCAGATTTTGATGAAACTTAACAGAAATGTTCCTTGGATGGTCCTTTATCAAATTTGCTTCAATGGTTTCGGTCCACTGCACAAGATGGCCCCCAGAGGTAAAAATAGAAAAACCTTTAAACGACTTCTCCTCAGAAACCGATGATCGTATTGCAATGAAACTTGACAGAAATGTTACTTGGGTAGTCCTTAACCAAAATAGCCCAAACAGTTCTGGTCTGCTGCACAACATGGGCACCAAAGCTAAGAATAGAAAAAAACGTTAAACTACATCTTCTCAGAAACCGATTATCAGATTTTGATGAAACTTTACATAAATGTTCATCGGGATGCCCTTTAACCAAAATTGCCCAAATGGTTCCGGTCCGCTGCACAACATGGCTGCGAGAGTTAAAAATAGAAAAACCTTTAAGGACTTCTCGTCCGCAGTCTTCACGAAAAACATTTTAACCTACTAGCCAGTTGGACTAGCATAATGGCATATTTTACTAGTCCGAATGACAATCTAGTAGTCCGACTATTTTGCCACATTATAAAACTGTATGCTTGAGGTAAATACCTATTTCAATTGAGCAGCTTGCAGTTTGAGTAAACATTTCTTTATTATGATGCTCATGCAGTGATAGGGAGTGACATCCTTCTGTTGGGAATAGTGCTCCTTGTTTTTCAGAACCTATGGGTACTATGTAAAAACAAAAGGCATCTTGCTTGAATAGACTGTAATAATATCAACATGGTTAGAAAAGAAATGCCATGCTTTAATAGCTTTGATTACATTTTACTACTGAATTTCCTCCCTTTAATAGAAAAAAAATTAATGTCTTAATTTTTCACGTATAGCATCTTTAAATAATTTTTAAACAATAATAATTTATGAGTAAACATATAAGCATAAAGTTCTCACAAAAAGATCAATTTAAAAACCTTACATTTATACATAGGAAAGTATATATAGACTGAACATTAATTTTCGTTTAAGTGACATTCTGAAAGTTTATGAAACAGCTATTTTTAGTAACTTAAATGGCCGAAAAGTGTAAGTGAAACACCAAGTCGATTCTATCTCGTCAGTTCTTGTTCAGGTTAGATATTTGCTTCATAATCTATTCAGATTAAATGTTAACCGATGATCAGATTTTGATGAAACTTGACAGAAATGTTCCTTGGGTGGTCATTAACCAAAATTTGTTAAATGGTTCCAGTCCACTGCACACCATGGCTGCCAGAGCTAAAAAATAAAAAAAACTTTATACGACTTGTCGTCGAAACCGATGACCTTTTTTCGATAAAACTTGACAGAAATGTTTGTTTGGTGCTCCTTTACTCAAATTGCCCAAATCATTTCGGTCCACTGCACAACATGGCAGCCAGAGCTATTAAAGTAAAAAATTTTTTTAAATAACTTCTCCTCAAAAATTGATGATTGTATTTCTATGAAACTTGACGAAAATGTTCTTTAGGTGGTCTTTGCTTGAACCTTTTGGCCACTGGAGCACAGGCACTGATGTGCCTCTTGTTTCTAAACATATACCTTAACATTTATTTTTCAAACCTGCAATTTCTTTCCGTGTTTTTCCAACTTGAATATACATGTGTAATAATGCTTCTTCCATTTACTTTCTACCAAAACACATTTTATTACAATTTCTGTCTTTTTATATAAAATTGGCATATGGGAAGGATCTATTGCTTCCAGTGACATTCTTGTTTTGTTTGTTTTTAAATTAAAAAAAAAATGAATAATTTCCGGTGAAAATTACAGAAAAAAATAATTACATACATAGTGTACCATTGATTGGCCAAATGGTGTAACACTTGTCAGAGTGCAGCAATTAAAAAACCATGTCAAAAACATAGAACAGTTCATGCAAAATGAATGTCAGTTTTTTTAATGGAAAGTACTGTGGCTATGTAAATATTACTGCTTAAATCAAGCACCTAATTTGACTGAAAAATATGAACAGATGAGGACCGGTATTGACTCTATTGAGCTCTTGTTTATAAATAAAATGTAGCACCGCATGTTTGATGATAATGGGAAGTGAGTTTATTAATAAAAGCATGCCTTGACTGCTAATAAATTAATATTTTCTCTTACCCTACACTCTATGTAGGATTAAAAACGCAATGTATTGAATTTCTACTTCCGCTTCAAAATGCGTGAGGCAGTGAATGATTTTACTCATTGATTTTTAGTTTAAGCTAATATCTTAATCCGCGTAAATTTTTCAGGCCACTGCTGTACAGTTTGATTGGTCAGTTTATGAATAAAAACCGTGGGAAATCCACAAAATCTGCAATGCAGAACCGAGGACAGTCTTCCCGATTCCTCGATGATCTTGAGCATGAGATGGGTAAGTGTTACTCGAAGCAAGTTTGTATAGCGCTTCGTCACAATCACTTCTGAGATGACTGATTCTGGTAAATAAACTCTTATTTTGTAAGTTGTGTTAAAGATTGGAATTCAGTTTGTCAAGTGAAAATGTGAATACAAAGGGAAGGAACTTTGATCTAAAACAGAAAGCTTTTCTATTTTGGTGCCAAAGTTATAAATTACAAAATGTAGTATGTAAGAAGCACATGTTATTAGTTTAAACATATTTATTTTACAACGATTGTGAAACAAGTTATTACAACATTATATTATTCACTCTCGTTGGCCTGATTTTACGCAAGAGTGTGGTCTTGTGTTGCGGGGGAACCCAGAGAAAACCCACTTGTCCAGCTTGGTGACCACGAACCAAACTCATGTGCCCGAGCTGGGAATCGAACCCGGGTCGCCTAGGTGAGAAGCGAGTGCGCTAACCACTGCGCTAACCGGACAACCACATGATATTGATGTCATATTACTGTCAAAAGTCAGCCTACAACTTGGCTTTGTAAGTAGACATAATAAGACTTGTAAGAATGACAAATTTAGTATTGTCATTTTAGTGAATACATGTTGTTTATTACAGATTAAACACCCGTTTATTACAAAATCTCTCTTCATTTGGGTTTTAAAACAAGTCTTAAAACACATAAATACAAGTACACTCAGTGTCTGCAAACTGTACCAACTTAATTATGCCCCATGGGCAGGCAAATAGAAGCCACACGGTCTGTCCATCCCTTTAGTCCATTAACATTGTGTCTTGGTCGCAACTTTTCCTCTTTTATTTGAATGACAGAATGATTTGATTTTATTCAAGTCACTTTGCAGTATTTTTGTGTTTCTGTTTTTTAGCATCGGGAGGCATTAACCATATAACAGAGCCACTGGTTGTAAGAGGGGGTAGAAAATGACCTACTTGATGTGACACTGCCAGATGAACTTCCCGCCAAGGCAGCTACACATGCTAGATGTTCATCACATATATGAAAAACATTGTGACTTGGTGTGAATGTTAAACTACACTGAGCTTGTTGTTTTTTTTCATCAGCAAGGTCATTAACACTTACCCAAAGCAAAAGTGTGATTAGTTAATAGCTCTGTACCTAGTGAAAAAAAGCAAATTCCAATGTATATGTATATAAAAAATGATAAACAACGAAGAAAGATAAATGTACAACCATGTACATGTATGTCAATGGGTGGTCCATATTGAGGACATTGGTATTAAGTTTTCTTTTCCCTCAGATTGGAAAGAAGTGTTGACTGTGATAGAACAAAGTGATTGTTGAATATTGTTGACTCGATGATACTGGTGGTGTATGTGTGGAGGACGAGGCTTCTCTCACAACAGTTCCAGATTGTCTCACAATGTCTATTTAAAACGCAATGTGTACATGTGAATGTCACTTGGTCAGTAAAAAGTCATAAACATGCATATGTATGTGTACATTTAAGTGTTATTCGAAAATAGATACATTTTTAATATTTTTGTGATTATTAGTTGAATAAATATGCAAAATTATAATGAGAAACCCTATTATTCAAGTGCCACTGGCTAAATAATTAAGTGTTATATGTTTATTGTAGACCATCATATATTATTAGCATATATACAACTCAAAATCTATGAAGAAAATCTCAATTTATTATTAGAAAATATTAGATATATTCATATTTTAAAATGTGCGGTAATTATGATATTTGAAGTACTGACCTACACAATAGCTAAAATACATATGCAACAAAGTAGAAATGGTTTGAAATAAAGCAATTTGTCATGATTTGCAGGCTTATAAAAGCACGGTAAAGAACTAAGAGGACTATATAGTGTACTGTATAGGGTACCCCATCTACAAGTCAACTACACACATGTAGTTCATATCTCTATTGACATACTGTTTGTGATTTGTGCCAGTACGGTATTGGTATCAACTTGGGAGTATATTTCTTGGTTGCAGGTAACATGTGACTGGGTATGCTTTTCTTATATCATTTTCCAATAAGATATGTTATATATTATTTACACGTTTCCCATCCTTTCATAATTCTAATACTGTCATATTTTACATAATCTGTATTTTTTTACAAAGTATTTTCAATGGTATTAAAACGAAGGTACATGTAAGGTTTTGGATAGTTGGAAGTTCCAAGTACTGAACTGAATATTTTATGAACATGACAATGCTGACAAAAGTAATGTTGCAATAAATACGGTGGTGTTAATAATGATGACACTGGTTCCTGATATATCATCGTCATCGTCGTCACAAATCTTCTCGATATCACAGCTGTTGGTTATGTTGGCGTATTGTTGAAGCATGGTGTCAAGAGGGCAGGCGTCGGCATTGCAGCCTGGTATACGGACTACTTCCTCATTAACGAACATCTTCACGAGAAACTTGTTGTCAGGGTTGTCATCGTTGGGACCAGCTTTACACGCATATAGCACGAAAGCTAAATTGGCAGAGAATGGCAACAACTTGCTTGATTTGAATTTCCTGTCTCGCAAAGCTTCCCTGTTAGTCGCGAGGAGCGGGGTATTGTCCTTGTAAAGACCTAATGTAGCCATTAGCTGCGCCACCGTCTCTGAATGTCCGAACAGAAAATTGGCCGCTGTGTATCTGCAAATAAAAAAAAATACACCGTGAATCATTCCCATAAGGGTTTGTATAAGACATAGACTAAACCGAGGACACGTTACACAACTTATTGGCTTTCTTCTCATGCCTTCGCACTGATGTTCTTACTCACTTGACATGGACTAATCAGCTGCATGCAGTCATTATATCTCAGAAAAGTACCAAGAAAACCATTGTGTCAGAAGTATTGTTTAAACCCTTCCCCGTGATCAGTGACCGTAGAATGTATGCATACCCCCGGTTAGCCTGCTCCTGTGTGATATTGCTGTAGTCCCAGCTGGTGTTCATAGCTGCCTTTAGGTTACCCAACATGTGCCGTACCAGCGGGCACGCCACCCTTGACGTCAGTGGATCGCCGTACATACTCTCCAACCATTTCTAAAGCATAACATGTTTACAATTTGTCAATCATTTTCTGAAGCCCGTTTACTTAATTTGAGATTTGTAACAAGAAGAACGCCTTAAATCTAACATTTAAACTAGAATGACATTCATTCTAAATCGTCCTCAATTTATTATCCCATGCCGAAATTTTTCGGAAGAGGGATCTCCTGTCCGTCCGGAACCATTTCTATGTAAAAACTGAATGTTAACGATTGAACCATGTATGAAAATTGTAAAAAATCGTGCGTTGGTGTACGTGCTACTGCTAGTAACACAAGAGTAATGACCCTTTAAGTATGGTTATCATGCCTGAAGCTGAAATGTGTTTGTCCAAAGTCTTTACTATTTAGTTGATAAAGAGTGTAAACCGTACATAAAATAAACCTTTGTGCGCTGGTGCATGCCGGAGATTCATCTATATCGAGTGAGCATCATAAATAATGTTGCTCTTCATTAATGGCAAAAAGAAAACCTAAATATTGTCCGTTCAGAGTCACACTTGACAGAAATATAGTTAACTTGTGGGAAGTTGGTATAACTATCGTGCGGTATACACCGGCAAACTTTGTCTTTATATGATTGGTTTTAGACAAGTTTGTTGTTGATAAAAAAAGCTGAAACTTAAGTTAATTGTTTAGAACTAGAGTGTGATGATGCACGTGCAATATTTGTCTTGATAGGACCAGTAACTTAATTGTCATTTAATTATTAAAAAACAGCACAGAAAGGGGTCCTTTCGGAAGCATTTCTATTAAACTTACTAATGGATTTTAATTGTACTTATGAAATAACATTTTGTAAACCTGGAGAATTTTAATGAACAGCCACATGTAAGGCAGTGCTTTTGTCATTTATTTCATTAAAAACACATTCTAAAATGATTGGTTAATTATTGTAAAGGCTGATATGATATATTAAACAAACAATGATAGTAAAGATATACAGTTTGACGGATATTTACGATGTGGTACTGCGGCCTCCTAACAAATAAAAATAGAGTAGTACATAACATGGCAATTGAAAAAGGGAATACAAGGGTCAATATTCGTGGGATCTGAATTCGTGGATCATCCACCCACAGAAAACCCACGAACATTTAATGCCCCACGGAACATTAATGATTTCACAGTATGTGAAATAAGCATTTTTAATACCATTGCACAATAGGCAACTGAGTTGACTGTTCACTGTAATTAGGGGTCATGTATTGGGACTAATTAGTACATCTGGTGGGACAAGGTGATGTAGCTCCCACCACTAAATGGTGGGGGTATTACACAGTGTGTGAATTCAGTAGTGAATATAAAACCCCTAAAGTTGCCATCTCTACCAGCCCATTCATATAAGCTTATCACTCAGCATTAGGTTACTTTATGTTGGGTTCCCAGGTTAGGTGTGTAGCAGGGACCGGTGTGTGTGTCTGTATGTTCCCCGGCCCCAGTCTAGTCAGCAGGCTTGGCTCGAGGGTTGAGGGATCACACTGGTACTGGTATACATTACAGGGTCGTTATGGCAGGGCACAAACAGGCGTGGTCTCCAACATGCACCCATAAGGAAAAGCAGCAAATGGCATTCTCACATAGAAATGCCTTTAATTAAGCAAACTCAAAAAAGTGTCTATATCTACAGTACACTATAGATGTTCTATGCATTTTGATTATATTTTAGGTTAGATGTAATTTAATGGGCTACATGCATTAACATATGCACCAAAGTTTTGACTTGATAAAATACTGTTTCAAATCTTACAATCAGCATATAATTCTTACTAGAATTTCGAAAGTTACTCTGAGAAAATATGTATTATTTCTACTAGGAAATTTTAAATTCATAATTTTTAGCAGTTGATCCACTTGAACCTGTTTTTGAGCAAAGGTAACTCGGGGCATTTAGTTAACATCATAAAATGCTGATAATGCACCTTTGGTTTTACACTGTGGTCTTTCTGCGAAGGTTGGAAGGATTTCGGAGTCCATTACTCAGTCAATGATGCATATACATCTGGAAATACATGTCACTTGTCAACAAGCATATACCATCTGAAAACATGTCAGTGTAACACAATGCATATTACCATCTGAAATAACATGTCAATTGTCAATAATGAATATACCATCTGAAATTACATTCAATGTCAACATGCATAACCATCTGAAAACATGTCAATGTCACGATGCATATACCATCTGAAATACATGTCAATTGGTCAACGATTCATATTTTTTTTGTAACCCATCTGACACATAATGTCAAACGATGTACATTTCATCTGAAATAAAACACACAGACGTGACTTTATGTCAACGATGCATGTTACTGTAAAGTCCTATTTATTTGTCTGGTAAAAATTTGTGTATTTTTCGGAACATTTTTGTGACCATTTCAATATATGTTTAACAAACATGAACAAAAATAGAAATTATCACAGATTAAATTGTCAAATGATATCTACAAATCCCCTCTAACAGAATCGTGACAAATAGGTCTGCATTAAAATTAACACAAAACAGCACCATGACCTGGAACATCAAAACATATTTGGTTGTTAATGTTTTTCAGTCCACACAAGGGGCATTACTTAAATGTCAAGGTAAAGTTTGGGCAGTCCCTGCCAGGATCCCTATGACTGTTGAATTGATATCCTTTGTCTGATTCAAACTAAGTAATGACTTTACCACCACTTGTTTCAAAAGAAATCCCAAGCTTAGTTTCACATAAGCTACTTACACACAAATCAATGCTATTCACTTTTCATCAATCCTCTACATTAATGCATTGGGCAGAAAACCGTTTTTTCCTAACAGTGACCTTGACCTATCCCCCCAAAAAGCAAGCTGGCTCTCACATGAAGGCAACCTAAACATTAGTTTATTCTGTCAATGTATCATCAATTTACGGTTTGGGAGGAAACCATTTTTCTATTTTTTAATAAGTAACAGTAAACCTTGACTCATCCCTCTCAAAAAGCAATCCCAAGCTAGTTACTACATATAAGCTACCACACACAAAATCAATCTAACCTAACTCCTAACCATGCTTATATATGAAGTAAGTGGACCTTGACTAGCTAGCTAGTCTCACATATTAAAAGCTACCTAACATACCAAACTTTTATTGCTTATTAGGTTATTGGCTGAAACCATCTTCTATATTTAGTCACAGTGACCATGACCCCGCCCCTCAAAAGCAACATGAAGCTACTACCAACCAACTTTATAATCACTATTCCATCTATTATACTTAAGTAATTGAGCCAGAAACATTTTTTTCTATTTAAGTAACCCCCCCCCCGTGACCCCTTTGCCCAAATCCCCATTACTATCCATCAATTGTTACTTCAGTTATTGGAGGAAACCTTTTTTTTTTTTTATTTACAGGACCTTGACCTTGACAATCGGCCCCCTCAAAAGCATTCCAAAGCTAGTTCATTACATATGCGACTTCCCACAAACTTTTATCCCACTATAAACTGATTCTAAATGGAATTTATGTAGTCAGAAACAATTTCTATCTTAAGTACCACCAGTGACCTTGACTATGACCCCCTTAAAAGCAGACACAAAGCTATCTCTTTCCTCCATAAGCTACCTACACGCAAACTTTCATAACTATCCATCAATTCTTCCTCAAGTTATTAAGCTGAAAGACTTTTTCTGTTTTTAGTGATCTTGATCCTGACCACACACCCTCAAAAGGCGACCAAAGTAGCTCTTCCCATAACCACATACACACAACAATCATTATTATCCACACATCCATACATAAGTTGGACAAAAAACTCATTTATTTTTATTTTTGATAAACATTCAATGCTAAGTACATGATCACCGCCAACATCGGAAAGCATCCAAACCTAGCTCTTCACATAACACAACAACCTTCATAAATGTCCATCAATGCTTGTCATTTGCAGATATCAATTTTTGACGCCCTGCCCGGCCAACAACAGGCCCATTCTAATAGCTGGTATGTGAAAAAACTGTTTAAAAGATAGACAGAAGGACAGAAACACAAAACCATATCCACCTCCCTGAAAGGAGTGGATAACAAGGCTTTTTGCCATGAGCTATGACTCTTTTCTATATTAACAGACAAACGAACAAAAATTCAAATGTTGTGAATAAAATCAAACAACGTAATTTTCTCACTTACATTTCCATCGTTCTGGACGCCGGCAACAGCAATGTGAAAGTCATTTAGGTGTACCATGGCCAACCCCCCTTGGCAACCATGCACTGTGTGGGACAGACCTGCCTTTGAGTGATAGTCCGAACCCCATGACACTGTAGTTAGCTGGCCGCCAGACCCTAGAACACGAGTTACATATCAGATTTGAACCAGTATGACAATATAGAATTTAATATTTAAAGTAATACATTCCCTATTCTTTTAAAAGCGGCACTCTCCACAGATAGAACGTTTAGAAAGCTCTTTTAGTTTTTGCCTGGAACGAGCCAATTTTTGCGAAATCCAGGGAAAACAGTTATATAAGACGTTTTTAAAAAAATTATAGGCTTGCAGGATTTTTAAATTTAAGTGCAAAAATTGATGTTTTTATGCATTTTTCATAAACAATTAATTTTCGAACGGAAATATGAAAATCTGCTAACTGACTTTCGTCAGCTGTCTTACATCATGGTTTGCAGATATTTACGCAAAAATGCTCTTTCCAAGACCCCCCCCCCCCCCCACAAAATAAACAAAGTTGGTAAAAATGGTAAATCTGTGAGAGTGCAGACTATTTTAACGCATATTATTGAGAAAACAATGGTACACACAGAACACAACCACTCACTGTTTTGTGCCACAATGAGGGCTTAACTCAACAATGATCAAATCATGGATTATGAACCTTTGCTACACATTTACATATGGTCATTAGTAACATGTTGTACACAAACGGGTTTCATATGATTTCAGCTTTTCTGCTTGAAGGGTTTTTGAGGTATGAACGTTTTTGTATCACTTCCACAGCAGACGACACCAGGATAAAACATTAGATGACTAGGAGCATATAAAATTACTAGAAATCGACGCGCTTGAACCTTTCCTACAGATGTGCATTATTGTCAGATAGTAACATTTGATACTAAGTTCATATAAAATGTCATGAGCAGTCCATTGAGTTATGACCAAACTTTCAAAGGGCATACATTCAACAATAAGTATTGCCTGGGCCTTGCCTACACATTGTGTGTTTTGTCAGAGGTTACATTTGTACAAAGTTTCATATATGAATATCAGTTTTTTAGTTACAGCCATAGTTTAAATTTTTGCTTGCCGACGCAACAACAAAGCCATGACAATACCATTACTTTTTCATTAAAAAAACCCCCAGAAAACTAATAAAAAATGGTAATTTCAAGGAGTTTATATTATATTTATCAGAAGAAAAGGTAAAAAAGATTGAAATAAACCCAAAGTAACCACATTCTCTTGTTTTATAAATAGTGTCCCTTATGCACAGCAAACAAGAGCTGTCACAGAGACAGCGCGCGACTATTCCGCCGCCTTTTCAGTGTAAGATTGAAAAGTTTTGGGGAAAACATGCCATAGGATCACTGTAGATTAGGATTTCAATGCAAATAACATGAGAAATGTGCGGAGATATAACATAAATATGGTTTACATGCAAAATTTTAACCAGCAATTTTAAGTGTAATAATAAAGGGCCATTATTTGCAAAAACACAGTTATCTTACTTGATTATTCAATTAGGTTGGGTGGTTGAATACCATTGTATAAAGTCTCAATGCGAATACATCAAGTAGTTGCTGAGATATGATCTTTTGTGTGTAAATGCAAGACCCTTTAACCAGAATTTCTAAATCGCATAATAAAGGGGCACAAAAATTATATAATAGAAAGATAGGGTTCTCTTACTTGATGTAAATAAGAAGGTTCAAGCGTTGGGCCTGTGTGTAAAGTTCAATGGCAATACATGATGTATTTTGCTAAGCATGACTAAAAGTGGTTACATGCAAAACCTTAACAGAATTTCTATGTTGAAGAAAAACTAAAAAAGGGGCCATTATTTTGAATTTATGCAAAACAGAGTATCTTATCTTGGTATTAAGTAGATTGTATGGTTGAGTACCAGTTTATAAATCTCAAGCAATTCATCCAGTGCTGCTGAGATATCAACCTATGTGTGCTTACATGCAAAAACTTAACCCAGAATTTTGAGTCGAATAATAAAGGGCAATTATTTGCATTAAATGCAAACTAGAGTTATCTAACTTGGTTAATTAAGTAGGTTGGATGGTTGAGTACCATTGTACTAGTGTCAATGCAATTACTCAAGTAGTTGCTGCAGATATAACTATGTGTGCTTGCACACAAAACCTTAACCAGAAATTTAGTAAGTCAAAATAATAAAGCGCCTATTATTTGCATTAAATGCAAAATAGAGTTATCTACTGGTTTAATTAAGTAGGTTGGATGGTGAATACCATTGTATCAAGTCTAAAGCAATACCCTCAAGTACGTTGCTGAGATATTAAACCTATGTGTGTTGCACGCAAAAACCTGAACCAGAATTTTCTAATTCAAATAATAAATGGCCCAATTTGCATTAAAATGCAAAACTTAAGTTATCTACCTGGGTTTATTGAGTAGGGGTTGGGATGTTGAGTACCACTGTATCAAGTCCTCAATGCCAATACTCAAGTAGTTGTGAGAATTAACCTATGTGTGCTTGCACGCAAAATCTAACCAAGGGACGCCAACGCAGACGCCTACGCCTTGGGTGACCTTATTCGTCGAAATAGTAGAAAGCAAATAAAAGATTCTCCTCTAAAATTCTGTAATTTATATATCAGTTCTTACCAAAGCCGGAACTTATGTCAGCAGAAGCATTTCTGAAACAGTGCAATCACAGGTTGGAGGGCTGACCCCAACTTTAGGTGGGGAAAATCTTGGGACTCTGTGCATTTCCCAGGAGTCATCAGTCTGGCTGTATAATACAGTGTCATGGTGCCTATAACAATGGAGGAAAATGAATATGTATCAGCATGAAAATATGGTTTAACCAATAACAAATATTTCATCACAGATTTAGAGAAGTGACTATATATTCATTTATGGACATTATCATTGCAGGCTTTCGTGACTCTCACCTCATTCCCTGCAACATACATGACTGGTAAACCCTCCCGCCAGCGTGGCAGCACTGGCCCACAATATGGATCTGTACCTGTGATGGGGCCAGGACTGGGCGGCTTTTGAGGCCCGAGGAGGGGGAACCTATAGCCCCAGAACTGTACAGTAATTCAATGCTCCTCACTATCAACTACCATCAGCTCATGTATGTGCAGAGTAGACTACAATGTTCATGATAGAGAGAATATCTTATTATTAATTGCAATAGTATGCAAATTCATAATGCATTAATGATGTATATGTACACAAAATTGTCGAACCAAATGACAAGGATGAACATTTCTCAAACAATATAACTAAAACTCAAGACTTGTGATTTTATATGAACATAACAACTAAAGAATTAACAAAGCTTCACTACATGGTTTTTCTGTGATTTTTCCCAATCATTTGTTGGCTATGTCCCAAGTATGCACATCCTGTAATTAATACAAAGTTCATATTCCAAAATTTTTCAGAATGCAGCCAATGGGGGGGATTACATATTAAAGCTCCAAACCAACAACTACTAGTTACAAAATAAATACATCCTCTATGATACAATTTGTACATGGGAGAGTTTTGAAAAAAGGATCACACCAATTCACCTAACAATCAAACCGTATTACATTTTCTTACCTGGTGCACTATTAGATGATGACCTGCATATCATTAACACACATAAAGCAAAATATCCAAGATCAACTTAATATTGTATTTGTGGACCACTCTAAAATTTTAAAATATTTTTGTATCTTTTTGTGAATATGAGGCATACAGGCCCTTGGAATTTAAAAAACAGGAATATCTGCCATTTTCAGACAAAAAAACTAAGTACAATATGCATATGCATACACAGTTTTTTTGACTGAAAATGGCCATTCACAACAAAGCAAAACCATTACCTTTATAATTTGCAACACACATAAACTTTTGTGGTTTTTATCCCACGTACTGGACTGTAATTGTAACTCCATGGCGTAGAGACAGCTTTTCACTAATTTCTGGTTGCTAGCTGAAGGAGAAAAAGAAAAGAAACAAATTAGTATACCACAATAATTCAATATATATAATTAAGGCCGTCCACAAATATGATTATTTGTTCATCTTAATTTGGCTGAAAATGTTGAACGAGGTGTGGAATACATTTTGACAATTGTAATAAAACTGGTCCAGGCCATACATTATATATTTAGAATAAACATGCTCAACAGTTATTGTTATAAGATGTATTGTATTATAATTTTTGTGTTCAGCATTAATAAAGGAATAATGTCCATGTGCGGGACAGGCTCCGGTTCATGGTTTGGGGTACTATAAAACATAATCGAATTATGTGCGTTTTAACACTATTTTTCTGTGAATTCAAACTATATTTTTTAGAAACAACTTTGTGCACCAAATGAAGAGCAATTTGCTTCTTTTACAATGACAACTGTTTTAGGTAAAAAATTATGCTGATTTAAAATATCTTGTGAAAAACCAATGTGCAGTTTTTACTAGGATTACAGGTTCACTCAATGATTAATTATTTTAAAACTGTTGATTTTATTACTGTTCTCTTTCTGTTAACCTCATCCGATATTTTTTTTTGGTCAAAGACTAATAGTCAATTGTTTTCTGAGTGAACATCACCAGTTTTGGGACAAAACGGTACATAAAAAAAAAATGCTAACTGGTTCCTCTTGCATTTTTATAAACCCAGGTTCATTCCCAAATAATGGTAAATCTATGGCACACTTAATAAAACCATATCGACAAAATTTATCGGGCATGCACAAAGGTTATAACAATGTATGTGTTCTTATCTAAACAACTTTTAATGTGGTTGAGGTATATGAAATAAAAGGTTTTTGTTACAAATTCACAGCACTATAAAGGTAAAATATATAAATGTTTTTTCAATTGTGCAGACAGTCTGGAGAGTTAGGGAATCATATTTTAAAAAAAATCTGTTATAAGCATATCAATGTTTTGGGAGGTGAGTAATAAAATTTAACAGGCTAAAAAAATGATTATATGTTCTGTTTCGGTAACCGACCCTACCATAAACAAATGCGCCGGACCCTAACTATTTTTCCTCATTTCTGAGCCAAAAAAAAATATTCGTTAGAGGTAATAGAAGAGTTACTAAGGGCGGATAAAAGCGTAATTGGTGACGATCAGGAATTATTGTTTATATGATAAAACAAGTCAGGCAATGACATAATGTAGGGAAGACTGCATGTGCAAACAGTCTGAACTGTACGACAGATTTTTAAAAAAAAAAAAAAAAAAAAAAAAAAAACCTACCTACACTACCTCGAAAATTTGGGAAGGCTACCCTGAACAAACAATATATTTTTTTTTGGCCTCATCCTGGATTCTACAAAAAAAGTTACAGTTTTTGGCTAGTTTAGTTAATATATACCTGGGATCCCCAAAAACATTTTTCTCCCAGATATTAACCCTCACTAGTTGGATTCAACAGAGTTATACTCATACATTGGCCGAACCAAGGAAAATGTTACTGAAAACTGCACGTTTCTAATATTAATGTCATATTCCGACTTCAGACAATAGGAATGTTTTTAGTTTCAAATAAAATGGTGGCGTATGCTTGGTGGTGACATATGTATGTATAAATTCATATATGTGTTCAAACGTAGTTGTTCAAGAAACAATTTTATGTAATATTTATTCAAAAGCATATACTGTGTGAAGTACCCTTTCCACCCGACTATGGGTGTTTTCCACGAGGGATTTAAATTAAGAATCTCTGACTGTGACTTAAATCATTGACAAAAAATCCACTGGAAGGACGGTTGTACTATACAACTAAATAAATCTACCGTATTATATCATGCATAGGACGCAAACTTTTTTACCCCAATTATCGTCTTAAAAATTGCCTGCTGTCCTTTATGCTATTAGAATTTCATCTTGTTTTTTTTTCCACGTCCCTTCAGGTCGAAAATATCGGACGGGGAAGAACGCGGTCATAGTAAGTCCTACTGTACTGCCCGTCAACGAAGAGAACAACTGACATAGGTAAAATCACGCAAGTTAACACACGCAGAAAAATATTATTGAATGTTTACTTTTAAAATGATTATGAGAACATAAATTTGAAAACAAACACGAGTGTTTACATTATATTACAAAAGACGCGACCAACAAAAAACGATGTGAGTCAGCACTTAAACTGGATTGAGTTTTTATGAACGGCAACGGAAAATCGGATGGAAAGACGGTATTTATCAATTAATGTTGTTCATGATTTTAGATGTTTCGATATTTTACCAAAACAGTTTGTTGTATGTTACTGTTTTAAAAACTAATAAAGGAATGGCAAACGCAAAGAGCTTTATTGTCCACTATCAAATCTTTTCAAATGTGCGAGGTGTGAAAAACAACCCGCTGTCTGTCATTAGGAAAAACATAATAGAAACAAACTATTGTGATGGGTAATACAGTATTGTTGTTTGTTCACACTTTACCCGAGGTGCCTTCTGCTGGCAAGGCTTAATTACCGAAACGCAATAAATCTGCTGACATGCTGTAATCTGCCGCAGCGACAAGCCTTATCAAAACAATCATTAGTTTTGACAATACACAGTTTGCGCAAACGGTTGCAAGTTGACTGTCATTCAGAAAGCATGTCGGGACGATGCAACGGTTGCAACGATTGATGTCAGTCAGAAACTAGTCTATTACAGCATTTGTAATAAGTCTTATATTATGCTGTGAATGTTCCAAATGTCAAGACATATCATTGTTGTGTACGCTTAATTACCGAAATAAGAAGATAATTTTATCGAAATACCACAAGACACTTATCGAAATATGCCTTATATCCATTTTTGTTTTTTGTTTTTTTACTTCAATATATGTTATAAATACTTTACCAACCTCAATTTTCGGCTCCGATGTTGCATTTTCCGCCTCTGCGTCCTATACTATGTATTAAGGGGTTTACCCGTTTTTCGACATTTTTTGCCTGCGTCCTATCTATGATAAGGGTCCTATACATGATATAATACAGCACATTTGAAAAAAGGTTATTACATAAAAAATATTTATTTATGAAATATTGAACAGTCTCATGATGTTTAGTAGTCCAAATAATTGTATGTTGGCAGAAAAATTTTTTTTTACAATTTTTGATATGGTAATTCTTCAATCAAGTATAAATTGTTTAGTACGAAAAAGTGGGGTAGTTATTCGACGGGACTCTGGGTTAAAGCATATTGCATCTATAAAATATCATAAAAACAATGTAATATTACCAGATAATGTGAGTTTTTTTATATTAGTTCCGTACACAAAAATATATATCCAACGAATCTTATGATTTTGACGGGGTTTCTTCATCTTCAGTTCTGTCAAAACATAACGATATATACTATGAGCGGCACCTGCAAGGCTTTCCGTTTCCACAATTTAAAACAATCGGAAACATTTCGGCCATGGCCGAGTTGTTATGATTGTTAGATAGGTATTTAACGCGCGTATATCTCGAAGCTTGTCAGAAGTGGCCGAGTTATTATGATTTGGGTCGGTTATTCGCTTGGCATAATTGTTGTCTGTTGCAGTCAACTTTCTCTTTTTTGTATTAGAAAGGTAAATAATGTATTTTAAATGATTAAATGCGTGTTTTGTGCAAATAAATAAACTTTTCACTTACATGGTAAAATACGGAAATAAACCTTAATTATCCATTTCAACCATAAACAAAATACTTCACTTAATACAATTTCAATATTTTTCAAACACCCCCGGTTTGTGCACAAACCCCGTTTAGGACTTTAGGGTTGGAAAATCCAGTATATAACACGTAAAAAAAAGCGGTCCCTTAACCAGATATAATAGAAAGGTCGTCAGTTTTCTCACGTATATATGTTGCATGATTTCGTTTTGGTTTGAAACAACTATCGCGTCTTCGGACATCGGCACACCAGCAACAAACAGAAAACTATAGGTTCGTAACAATTTTACAAAAGGCAGCTTCCATGGGCCAGCCATATTTGTTTACTGAAGAAACTACACAGTATTATTGGACAAAAATACTCAAAAACCGGTGGACCCGTAAGAACAACAAGCGGCAGTCAGAATCAGAAATGACTTCAACACAAGAGCAAAAGAGGGTATTTTTTTAAATTATTTTACTGCTAAAACGGCTGCACTGTTAAATTAAAATACGCGATATTAAAATCCAACCAAATAGATCTGAATGATTTTTTTCAAAAATTACATCGGATTTGTACTTCATGTTCTGTCATAGAAATATTCCTTCCAGTCAGGTTTACATGTCAGAGCTTGAAACCTAATTATAATATTAATTTACATAGATCGAAAAAATTTAGTTCAGCAAAATTTAGGATTTAATAAGATAATGATTGAACAAAAATACATGTGAGCTTTTTATATGTCCCTATAAGCCCAAATTGTTTTTGCAATCACCAATCCCCCCCCCAGGAGTCCGGGGAATAGCGGGGACTTTTCACGGTTTCAAGCCAACCCCGGGTAAAATCCTAGTCCTAGCGAGGGTACGAACAGATGGTAAAATCCCCATCAAATGTCCCCACACCAGGGACCCTAGGGTAGGCCCATTTAGGCAGCTATATTTTGCGCGAAGACAAAATCACTGCATTTACCGTCACTGCGGGTCCCCCTGAAAGGTAAAAACACAGCCCATTTCCTCGGAGGCTTATCCCCGGTATATACCCCAGACCTGGGGGGCCTTCTGTTTATAATTGGTTGCAACTGTAGCCAAGATGACCCAGCCAAAAGTCACAACTGGTATGCCTATCGGTCGAGGGACTAAGAAGATGACTATTAAAGATTTTATGATCAGTAGGTCAAAGGTCAATGTAATAGTGACTTTTAGGTTTGAAAATGATAAGTTGTCATTGAAAGCCCAAAAATGGTTTCGCCTCAAGATCTAAAGTAACACTTGCACAGGAATTTATACTTGGTATGGCCTGTTGGTCATGAATAGTAGACAATAACCATATTGATTTTGCAGATATTAGGTCAAAGGTCAAGGTCGCAGTGACATTGAGGTAAAAAAAACGTTTTTGGCTCAATAACTAAATAATACTTGGGCCAGGATTAGGGCTAAAAGTGACATACTTATCATTTTTAAATCAATAGCCTCATCAGTCGTAATGTCTCTCTTTTAAAAGTAAAACAAAGTGAGATAATCATGTCATCAATGTGGCATCAAAATATTAGAGTTACATCCCGTTGACACAAACATTCTGTTTCTTAGTATAAAAAATATATTTTCAGCTACAGCCTTTGATAAATATGGCTTTTTACATTTAACCTTTTTTCTGGATATTACAGAGCGTTAGTACAATAGTTTAAAATATATTTGAAAAAAAAATGAGAATGTCATTTCTTACAAACATGTCAAATAAAAATATATGTAGCTTGCGTTAGAAGGTCTAGGGAAGGGCATACAGTATGACATGACAGTGTATCATAAAGAATCTGATAAATCATGACATAAAATAATTCAATGTATAATGAAAAAGTTAAGAGGTTTTCAAACGCAAACTATATGTGAATACATTTTTCGCTACTTGCATCTAAAAATAATTAAAAAATTACGCCAACTTAGAGCCTGCTAAAAAAATCCCCTGATACAACCAAAATCCCCTTTCTAATTTTCAGCATTTTTGAACAAATCACCCTGAATGGTCTCCAAAATATGGCATGTATGCCACAAATTGATTTTGAAATTTTCAGGCTTTTGAACTGCAGCACTTAATACAGGTTTTCCAGTAAATCCTTCCCTTATTTGTAGCTTTTCAGTTTTCAATTTTAAGCATACACACAGTTATTCACATATTAATTTCATGAGATCAATTTGAATTTTCGTCTTGCGGAACTTAATTACACATGTTCAAGTTGTCACCATTAAACGCATGTTTAATTTATAATTGAAGTATTATTAGTTGAGCCATGCTATCAAGGAATAATTTAATCAGGCTGTTGACTAGTTTGATAGAAGCTATTAATATACTTCAAATTACAATAGCTGTGAACAAGTTTCCTAGATTAACCAACCCTATGCTGAAAAAGATCCAGGCCAAAAAAATATTACAAGAATTGAGTCTAGAGCTATGAAAGAACAAACCAATGAAACTTTTTTGCAAGCCATATAGCTGAGCTAGAACTTCTGAAGTCGAGTGAAAACCATTATCAAGAATCAGAAGATTTAATGCAAATCCATGGCTGGACCTGGTAACTCGGCCTCTGGGTCCACCTTAAAAGAAAAGGTGCCAAGCCTACGTTTTTTAGTCAGTTGCGTAAAAAAATGTTCTTTTGTTTGTTTTGTAAGTGTGTGTTTCAATAAGTAGTTTAAACCTTCAAAGTTTTATACAGAAGATAATTTCGCCACACTGCTCACAATGATGACAATAACATTTCTTTAATAATCAAAATATGCCTAACTACCAGTACCCGTATTGAAAAGGATGTAACCCTAACCAAAACCAATTTTATGTTTAGCTGTTTTTCTGAACACCATTAGACAAAACAATGAGTGTTTGAATCTGAATCCTGTGCTCATGTTTTCGAATACATGTAAGATGAATGTATTTTCAGTAATAAAGAATTTGGAGAAAACAGGGGAGTACTGGGAGAAATCAAGGCCAGATACGAGCGGAGGTGTACAACTCCCTGGATGACACTAGCGATTCTAACACCTCTCAGCAATGAGGAACAATATGATAAATGAACTTATAAGGGAATACTTCGAATTCAACAAATACAAGTACACTGCTTCGGTTCTTGTGTCAGGTATGTGAAATGTACTGCACATCCTTTTTGTATATTCCCTGCGAACTGAAAGAATAGATAATTATTCTATTAAAATGTTCTACAACAAGTATCCTTCTAGGCATCGGAGGGGTTATAAAAGGGCCTAATGGAGCTTGGTTATAATGTTATAAATCATGAATTTATAAATATTTAACCTTGCAAATAGCCATAATTATGTCTACATTTGTTACAACAAAATGTAAACTTTTTGATCTAATAATCACTGACTGTACTGTGAATTAAATTAGTTCATTTCTCATGACTTACATTTGTGTTGCCATGCAAAGCTGGCCTGATGCATAGGCCAACTACCTGTCAAGCAGTGTCATCTGCTTGTCACACTCTTGTTTCTAGGTCATGGTTACTGTGCTTGATATGTCATGGGTCTCCCAATAGGTCACACTTGCAATCGCAGGATTCTGTAGCATTGAAAATTCTCTCTGTTTCTAGACCGATAACTCAATACTTAAATACGCATTAGACCGGTAAATTAATAGGAACATTCCTTTCAATTCAGAGTATTTCACATGTGTAATTTCTTTAGAATCAGGTCAGCCTAAACAGCCTTATGACCGGGCATTTCTAGCGAGGAGGTGAATGTGGAAGAGGACAGAAATAGCATCAACGTGTAAGTCACTGTTCAGTCCACAAGTTAAATTTGGTGTTAATCACATGTTCGTGAATGAAACTATACAAACAAATGCAAAGCATGACTCATATAATTCTTGTTATCACAAGGGTTCGGTGAAGTATCTGTTTATACCAATTGTCAAGCCTTACTATGGCAATAAGTAGGTTGATTGTATGTTTAAAAAACTGTGATAATTATTATCCACACATACGGTAAGTTGAACTCTTACATCCTGGTAACCATTCTTGTGAGAAATGAGGATAATTAAACCAAAGGAAACACTATTAAATATAACACTTATATATTGTATGCCTATATATACATCTTATAAGCAGGTCTACTTTTTGTGAAGTCATACTGCAAATTTCGTGTAAACCTTTAACTTTTGCCATGACTCACTATACTATTAAAACTTGGTTCACATGTTTCCGAGATAATATATTAGCAGAGTATAGCAATGCATTAAAACGTGACTTTATTTAAGGATTTGAATATAATTAACTTGTTTCATGAATTTTTTCATTATGTTTGCATTTTGCTGACCCGAAAGGGATTTGCTGCTTTGTCTGTCTTAGTGAATCTGTCCAGGCCAAACCAGGGTGTTTTGAATTTCAATTGCAGCTTTTTAATTATTAGCTCCATGCCGAAAGGCCATGGAGCTTATGCTCGTCACAGATTGTACGTCGTGTGAGGCGTGCGTGCGTGCAGTGCGTGCGTAAACTTTTACTTTAAACGACATCTCCTCTGACTTGATAGGCGGATTTTGACCAAAACTTCACAGGAAGTTCTCTGCGTGGTCCTTACCAAAATTGCTCAAATGTTCCGTCCATTGCACAATATGGCCGCCACCAGAGCCTAAAAATAGCAAATCTTTAAACGACATCCTCCTCTGAAACGGTTCGCAGATTGATGAAACTTGACAGTAATGTTTCCTTGGGTGGTCCTTTATTAAAATTGCTCAAATGGTCTGGTCCATGCACAAATATGCCGCACAGCTAAAAATAGCAAAAATTTTTTTTAAACGAATCTCCTCTGAAACGGATAGGCAGATTTTGACAAAACTTCACAGGAATGTTCTTTGGTGGTTCCTTTACCAAAATTGCTTTCAAATGTTCCGGGCCATTGCACAATTGGCCGCCAGAAGCTAAAAATAGCAAAATCTTTAAACGAAATCTCCTCTGAAAACGGTTCGGCAGATTTTGATGAAACTGACAGTAATGTTCCTGGGTGTCCTTTATTAAAATTGCTCAAAGGTTCTGGTCCATGCACAATATGGCCGCCCCAGCTAAAAATAGCAAAATCTTTAAACGACATTATCTCTGAAACGGATAGGCAGATTTGACAAACTTCACAGGAATGTTACTTTGGTGGTCCTTTACCAAAATGCTCAAATGGTTTCCGGTCCATTGCAACAATATGGCCGCCAGAGCTAAAAATAGCAAATCTTTTAAACGACATCTCATCTGAAACGGTTCGGGCAGATTTGATGAACTTGACAGTAATGTTGCCTTGGGTGGTCCTTTATTTAGAATTGCGCAAAAGGTTATGGTCCATTGCCACAATAGGCCGCCACAGCTAAAAAAAATAGCCAAAATCTTTAAACGGACACTCTCTGAAACGGATAGGCAAATTTGACAAAACTTCACAGAATGTGCCTTTGGTGGTAACTTACCAAAATTGTCAAATGGTTCCGGTTCCATTGCACAATATGGCGCCAGAGCTAAAAATAGCAAATCTCTTAAACGACATCTCCTCTGGAACGTTCGGCAGATTTGATGAACTTGACAGTAATGTTCCTTGGCGGGCCGGTCCTTTATTAAAATGCGTCAAAATGGTTCTGGTCCATTGCACAATATGGCCGCTCACAGTTAAAAATAGCAAATCTTTAAACGAACATTTCTCTGAAAAACGGATAGGCAGATTTTGACAAACTTCACAGGAATGTTACTTTGGTGCGCCTGTACCAAAATTGCTCAAATGGTTCGGTCCATTGCACAATATGGCCGCCCAGAGATAAAAATAGCAAAATCTTTAAACGACATCCTCCTCTGAAAACGGTTCGCAGATTTTGATGTGAAATTGACAGTAATGTTCCTGGGTGGTCTCTAATTTAAAATGCGCAAATGGTTCTGGTCCATTGCACAATTGGCGCCACAGCTCAAAAAATAGCCAAAATCTTTAAAACGGCCATCTCCTCTGGAAACGGATAGCAGATTTTTGACAAAACTTCACAGGATGTTCCTTTGGTGTTGGTCCTTTACCATAAAATTGCTCAAATCGGTTCCGGTACCATTGCCACAAGATGCCGCCAGAGCTAAAAATAGCACAACTTTTTTTTTAAACGACATTTCCTCGAAATGGTCGGCAGATTTGATGAAATTGGATCAGTAATGTTCCCTTGGGTGGTTCCTTTATTAAAATTGCCTCAAATGGTTCTGGTCCCATTGCACAATATGGCCGACCACAGCTAAAAAATAGCAAAATCTTTAAAACGACATCTCCTACTGAAACGGAAGGCAGATTTTGAGAAAAACTTGACAGAATTGTTCCTGGGTGGTCCTAACCAAAATTGTCAAATGGTTCGGTCCGCTGCACAACATGGCTGCCAGGGCAAAAAAATAGAAACCTTTTTAAAGAACATCTTCTCAGAAACCGATGATTCAGATGTTGATGAAATTTAACAGAAATGTTCATTGGATAGGTCCTTTATCAAAATTGCTTCATTGGTTTCGGTCCACTGCACAAGATGGGCCCCCAGAGGTAAAAATAGAAAAACCTTTAAACGACTTATTCCTCAGAAACGATGATGATCGGTATGCAATGAAGAACTTGACAGAAATGCTACTGGGTTAGTCCTTAACCAAAATAGCCCAAAACAGTTCTGGTCTGCTGCACAACATGTGCACCAAAGCGAAGAATAGAAAAAACGTTAAAACTACATCTTCTTCAGAAAAAACGATATCAGATTTGAATGAAAAACTTTACATAAATGTTCATCGGGATGCCTTTAACCAAAAAATTGCCCAAATGGTTCCGGTCCGCCTGCACAACATTGGCTGCGAGAAGTTAAAAATAGAAAAACCTTAAGGACCTTCTCGGTCGCAGTCCTTCACGAAAACATTTTAACCTACTAGCCAGTGGACTAGCTTATAATGGCATATTTTACTAGTCCGAATGACATCTAGAGTAGTCCGACTATTTTGCCACATTATAAAAACTGTATGCTGAGGTAAATACTATTTCAATTAGCAGCTTGCAGTGAGTAAAACATTCTTTATTAGGATGCTCATGCAGTGCATAGGGCGTGACATCCTTTCTGTTGGAATAGGCTCCTTGTTTTTCAGAAACCTATGGGCTACTATGTAAAAACAAAAGGCATCTTGCTTGAATAGACTGTAATAATATTCAACATGCGTTAGAAAAGAAATGCCAATGCTTTAAAGTAGCTTTGATTACATTTTACTACTGAATTTCCTCCCTTTAATAGAAAAAAAATTAATGTCTAATGTTTCAACGTTAAGCCATCTTTAAATAATTTTTAAACAAATAATAATTTATGACGAAAACATATAAGCAAAAGTTCACAAAAAGACAATTTAAAAACCTTACATTTTATACATAGGAAAGTATATTAGACCTGAACATTAATTTTCGTTTAAGTGACTTCTGAAGTTTCTGAAAACAGCTTATTTTTTAGTAATTAAATGGCCGAAAAGTGTAAGTTGAAACACCAAGTCGATTCTATCTCGTCAGTTTCTGTTCAAGGTTAGATATTTGCTTCATAATCTATTCAAGATTAAATGTTAAACGAGGATCAGATTTTGATGAAACTTGACAGAAAATGTTCTTGGGTGGTCATTAACCCACAAATTTGTTAAATGGTTCCAGTCCACGGCACCACCATGGCTGCAGCGCTAAAAAATTTAAAAAAAACTTTATACGACTTGTCGCGAAAACCGATGACATTTTTTTGCGATAAAACTTGGGACAGAAATGTTTGTTTGGTGATCCTTTACTCAAATTGCCCAAATCATTTCGGTTCACTTGCACAAACAAGGGAGCAGAGCTATAAAGTAAAAAATTTTTTTAAATAACTTCTCCTCAAAATTGATGATTGTATTTCTATGAAAACCCTGCGAAAATGTTCTTTAGGTGGTCTTTGCTTGAACCTTTTGGCACTGGAGCACAGGGGCACTGAGTGCATCTTGTTCTAAAAACAATACCTTACATTTATTGTTAAACCGCAATTTCTCCGTGTTTTCCAACTGGAATATACCTGTGTAATACTGCTTCTTCCATTACTTTCTACCAAAACACATTTTATTACAATTTCGGTTTTTTATATAAAATTGGCTATGGGAAGCGATCTATGCTTCTCAGTGACATTCTTGTTTTGTTTGTTTTTAATTAAAAAAAAAATGAATAATTTTCCGTGTGAAAATTACAGAAAAAATAATTACATACATAGTGTACCATTGATTGCCAACTGGTCTTGTAACACTTGTCAGAGGCAGCAATTAAAAAACCATGTCAAAAACATAGAACAGTTCATGCAAAATGCATGTCAGGCAAGGGTTTGGTTTACGGAGAAAGTACGGTGGCTATGCTAATATTACTGCTTAAAATCAAGCACCTAATTTTGATGAAAAATATGAACAGATGAGGGACCGGTAATGACTCTATTGAGCTCTTGTTATAAATAAAATGTTCCAGCCCGCATGTTTGATGATAAGGGGAAGTGAGTGATTAATTAAAGCAGGCCTTGAATGCATAATAAATTAATATTTTCTCTTACCCTACACTTATGTAGGATTTAAAAACGCAAGTATTTGAATTTCTCCTCCGGCTTCAAAAATGCGTGAGGAGTGAATGATTTTACCATGATTTTTTAGTTAAGCTAATATCTAATCTGCCGTAAATTTTCAGGCCACGGCTTCATGCCTACAGTTTGATTGTCAGTCTTCATGAATAAAAACCGTGGGAAAATCCACAAAATCTGCAATGCAGACCGAGGAACAGTCTTCCGATTCCTCGGATGATCTTGAGCATGAGATGGGAAGTGTTAACTGGAAGCAAGTTTGTATAGCGCTTCGTCACAATCACTTCTGAGATGACTGACCGCTGGTAAATAAACTCATTATTGTGTGTAAGATTGTGTTAAGATTGAATTCAGTTTGTCAAGTGAAAATGTGAATACAAAGGGAAGGAACTTTGATCTAAAAACAGAAAGCTTTTCTATTTTGGTGCCAAAGTTATAAATTAACAAAATGTAGTATGTAAGAAGCACATGTTATTAGTTTTTAAACATATGTATGTTACAACGATGTGAAACAAGTTATTACAACATTATATATTCAGCTCTCGTGTCCTGATTTTCGCAAGAGTTGTGTGTCTTGTGTTGCGGGGGAACCCAGAGAAAAACCCACTTTTCCAGCTTGGTGACCCACGAACCAAACTCATGTGCCCGAAGCTGGGAATTGAACCAGGGTCGCCTAGGTGAGAACGAGGCGCCTAACCACTGCGACTAACCGGACAACCACATGATATTGATGTCATATTACTGTTCAAAAGTCAGCCTACAACTTGGCTTTGAAGTAGACATAATAAGACTTGTAGATGACACATTAGTATGTCATTTTAGTGAATACATGTTGTTTATTACAGATTAAACACCCGTTATACAAAATCTCTCTTCATTTGGGTTTAAAAGACAAGTCTTAAACACATAAATACAAGTACACTCCGTGTCTGCAAAACTGTACCAACTTAATTATGCCCCAGGGCAGGCAAATAGAAGCACACGGTCTGTCCATCCCTTAGTCCATTAACATTTGTCTTGGTCGCAACTTTTCCTCTTTTTATTTGAAAATGACAGAATGATTTGATTTTATTCAAGTCACGTTGCAGTATTTTGTGTTTCTGTTTTTTAGCATCTGGAGGCATTAACCATATAAACAGAGCCACTGGTTGTAAGAGGGGGTAGAAAATGACCTACTTGATGTGACACTGCCAGATGAACTTCCCGCCAAAGGCAGCTCACATGCTAGATGTTCATCACATATATGAAAAACATTTGTGACTTGGTGTGAATGTTTAAAACTCACTGAGTTGTTGTTTTTTTCATCAGCAAGGTCATAACACTTACCCAAAGCAAAGTGTGATTAGTTAATAGGCTCTGTACCTAGGAAAAAAGCAAATTCCAATGTATAGGATATAAAAAATGATAAACAACGAAGAAAGATAAATGTAAACCATGCTACATGTAGGTCATATGGTGTGGTCCATATTGAGGACATTGGTATTAAGTTTTCTTTTCCCTCAGATTGGAAAGAAGTGTTGACTGTGATCGAACCAAAGTGATTTGTTGACTATTGTTGACTCGATGATACTGTCATAAGCACCAACTATAAGTTCAAGGAAACATTCTTTTGCCGCAATAAAACAAACCGACCAACCAACTTATGGTGACTAATACCGTACCTTTGTTTGCAGGGGTATAGTAAGTTATGAAGAAAGTTATGCATTTTCTTTTCAAAGAAATACTTCTAGCGACATTGACTGACAAACATTTACTATCAATCAAGGATACACCAGGTAAGTTCTGTTTTTCTTGATGGGGTACTTTGCCCTCCATCTCTTGTACTTGGTGTCAGCCACAACAATACTGTCCTGCTCACCCGTCCCCTCATCTCCCTCCCCATCTATCTCCGGCTCATGTTCATCACTCTCCTCATTATCTGACACATCATTCTCATCACTGTCATCAACATTCTCATCTATTCTCTCTACATTCTGTTCAGAGTCCATTTTGTTGTCCAAATCCTCTGTATCAACACCATTTCCCGCGTCAGAGGTTATAAAACGAGGTATCTTCTCATCATTAACTCTAAAAATATATACACATATAAATGTATTTAAAAGTAAACAAAACAAACTTACAATATTCTAACAAAATTGTAATCCTTACAAGAGTTTAATTCAAGTTATGTTCAACATGAAACACTTCTTTTGAAAGCTATTAATTATATCCTTTTAAGAATCAGACAAAATATTTAAAGGACACACAGATGCTCCATCTCGTAAAGCAGTTCATGGAATACATCCTAGGTAATTGAATGTTCATGTGTACATGTAAGGGTATGTAAAATATATGACTGTTATGGTAATCTTTGTTCCTGGCCTACTTACTGTAGGAAGAATGTGAGAGCCTGACAGAGGCACCTCTCTGGTACATTGTTGAGGGACATGAGAGCCCGGTACACAAGCGATACTTCACTCCTTCCCGCCAGACACTCAAATAACGCAGGCAAAACACTGAAATTTGCACACAGAATGAGATACATTTCATGGCAACATTCATGGATTACAAAGTGCTATCAGAGAATCAACAATTTAAAAAGTGAAGTAACTAAAGATTTCCGTAGGATAAGGAAAAGGCATACAAAAAATGCCATACCAGTACATTGTGATGGTATTTTAAGTGGAAAAAGCATTTGTCACAATTTGAAATAATGTAATTGCATATACATTTTTTTTACAAATAATCAAACCTTGATACTTTATGGTAACTTTACCTGATTGGAATAAAGTTATTTGCAATGAGTTGCTCCAATTCTTGGTTTGCCCAGAATTTCTTTTCTCCCAGAATCCTCTGCACCAGCTGGGTCATGTGATTACTCATCAACCAATGGTGATTCTCTGCTTTCTTAAGGTCCAAAACTAGTGACGAAAATGCTTTTTTGAACTGCTGGTAGTCCTGAAATGTAACACAGTTTTATATTCATGCAGCCAACTGTATAAAACTGGTTTAGAAATAATTATTTGATAAAAAATCCCCAATCAATACACAGTTTTGGCTAACCTGAACCAATCCAAAGATTGAAAACTTCACTTTAAACTTTAAAGACAGACATTTATCAAGCATGTAACCATTACAGTTGTGATTAAACGACCAACTTGTACTTACTGATGATTTGTTAATTGCCTTCTGGAACTTCTCAAGTAATTTGTCAGGATTCTTAGTCACATGCTCTTTCTGAGGCTAAACATTAAGTTGGACATTAAAATAACAAAGAAAATACAACAGAGAGAAATATTAAAGTGTTATATTTTACTTAAAAATCATAAAATACATGTAATCCATTCTAAGTTTAATTAAAGCTATCACTGGATGTGATAAGTACTCCCAGCAAACCACATATTGTATTAAGAAGTTACTCTGGGAGTGATGTATGCTCCTTGAATGATCTATGTTAGTGGGAAGGTATCAATTAAGTTCATTGTAAAAAGAACTTAGACCTATAATATACTGTGAAATCATTTATATTCGTTGGCATGAAATTTCGTGGTTTGCCGAAAAATTACAATTTCGTGGGTACTTGAATTCGTGGTTTTTCGTTTTTGAAAAAAAATATAATCGAATTGCGATTGTCCTAGATCGACTGCATTCCACGGGCTGGCCCGTGATTTCCGCTGTTTACGTCACTCGATTTATGACACTCGCTAAAGAGGTACGACATGCCAATTAGTGCGTATATCCATGTCAATTATCGATTTAATTGGAAATTAAGGTCATAAAAGAAGATGTACCCTGATCCTTAATACAAATAGACGAAGCCATTGAATGCCAATTAAGAATTTTGCAAACTGTAAAAACACCGAGAAGGTCCGTATATTTGAGTAAACAATCCCTAAAGATAGCTGATGTTTACAAATTCAATTACTTTTGAATATCATCTCATTTCAATATTTATTTACACGTTTTGTTTATTATTAGTATATTGAACGCTTTGTTTTGTACATTGTCACATTGGGTGCTCAGTAACCTCTAATGTAATCGATTAATTATTTCATTAAAGAAATAAAATCGAGAACCGACACTCATCACTAACATTTTGTAAACCTGGAGATTTTAATGAACAGCACATGTTAAGGCACGTGCTTTTGTCATTTATTTCATAAAAACACATTAAAATGATTTGGTTTATTATTTGTTAAAGGCTGATATGATATATTAACAAAACAATGATAGTAAGATATACAGTTAGACGGATATTTACGATGTGTACTGCGGCCTCCATAACAAATAAACTAGAGTATGTACATAACATGGCAATTGAAAAGGGAATAAAGGTCAATATTTCGTGGGATCTTGAATTCGTGGATCATCCAACCCACGAAAACCACGAACATTAATGCCCCACGAACATTAATGATTTCACAGTATGTGAAATAAGGCATTTTTAATACCATTGCACAATATGCAACTGAGTTGACTGTTACTGTAATTATGGGTCATGTATTGACTATTTAGTACAATCTGGTGGGACAAGGTGATGTAGCTCCCACCACTAAATGGTGGGGGTATTACAACAGTGTGTGAATTCAGTAGTGAATATAAAACCCCTAAAGTTGCCATCTCTCCCAGCCCATTAATATAATGCTTATCAATCAGCATATAGGTTCACCTTTATGTTGGGTTCCCAGTGTAGGTGTGCCGGGACGGTGTGTGTGTCTGTATGTTCCCCGGCCCCAGTCTGTCCCAGCAGGCTGGCGAGGGTTGAGGGCTCACACTGGTACTGGTATACATACAGGGTCGTATGGCAGGGCACAAACAGGCGGTCTCCCACATGCACCAACTAAGGAAAAGAGCAAATGTGCATTCTTACATAGAAATGCTTTAATTAAGCAACTCAAAAAGTGTTATATTACAGTAACTATAGATGTTCTATGCATTTGATTTATATTTTAGGTTAGATGTATATTTAATGGGTACATGCATTAACATATGCACAAGTTTGACTTGAATAAAATACTGTTCAAATCTTACAATCAGCATATAATTCTTACTAGAATTTCTGAAAGTTACTCTGAGAAAATATGTATTATTTCACTAGAATTTTAATTCAATAATTTTTAGCAGTTGATCACTTGAACCTGTTTTATTGAGCAAAGGTAACTGGGGCATTTATTTAACATCATAAAATGATGATAATGCACCTTTGGTTTACACTGTGGTCTTTCTGCGAAAGGTTGGAAGGATTTCTGGAGTCCATACTTCATGTCAATGATGCATATACCATCTGAAATACATGTCAATTGTCAACAATGCATATACCATCTGAAATACATGTCAATTGTCAACAATGCATATACCATCTGAAATACATGTCAATTGTCAATAATGCATATACCATCTGAAATACATGTCAATTGTCAACAATGCATATACCATCTGAAATACATGTCAATTGTCAACGATGCATATACCATCTGAAATACATGTCAATTGTCAACGATGCATATACCATCTGAAATACATGTCAACGATGTACATTTCATCTGAAATACAACACACAGACGTACTTTATGTCAACGATGCATGTACTGTAAAGTCATATTTATTTGTCGGTAAAAATTTGTGTATTTTTTCGGAACATTTTTGTGACCATTTCAATATATGTTTTAACAAACATGAACAAAAATAGAAATTCTCACAGATTAAATTGTCAATGATATATACAAATCCCCTCTACAGAATGTGACAAATAGGTCTGCATTAAAATTTAACAAAAGCACCATGGAGTGAACATCAACATATTTGTCTGTTAATGTTTTTCAGTCACACAAGGGGCATTACTTAATGTCAAGGTTAAAGTTTGGGCAAGTCGCTGAGGATCCCTATGACTGTTGAATTGATATCCTTTGTCTGATTCAAACTAAGTAATGACCTTTACCACACTTGTTTCAAAAGAAATCCCAAGCTAGCTCTTCACATAAGCTACCTACACACAAATCAATGCTATTCACTTTTCATCAATCCTTACATAATGCCTTGGGCAGAAACCGTTTTTTCCTAACAGTGACCTTGACCTAATCCCCCTCAAAAGCAAGCTTGCTCTCCACATAAGCAACCTACACATTAAGTTTATTCTCAATGTATTCATCAATCTTAAGGTTTGGGAGGAAACCATTTTTCTATTTTTAAGTAACAGTAACCTTGACTCCATCCCTCTCAAAAGCAATCCCAAGCTAGTTCTACATATAAGCTACCTACACACAAATCAATCCTAACCTAATCCTAACCATGCTTCTATATGAAGTAGAAGTGACCTTGACTAGCTAGCTAGCTCACATATTTAAAGCTACCTACATACCAACTTTTATTGCTTACTTAGGTTATTGGGCTGAAACCATCTTTCTATATTTAGTCACAGTGACCATGACCCCGGCCCCTCAAAAGCAACATGAAGCTACCTACACACCAACTTTAATCACTATCCATCTATTCTTACTTAAGTAATTGAGCAGAAACATTTTTTTCTATTTCAAGTAACAGTGACCTTTGCCCAATCCCCATTACTATCCATCAATTGTTACTTCAGTTATTTGGAGGAAACCTTTTTTTTATTTTTAGTAACAGTGACCTTGACCTTGACAATGGCCCCCTCAAAAGCATTCCCAAGCTAGTTCATTACATATGCGACTTTCCCACAAACTTTTATCACTATAAAATGATTCTAATGGAATTTATGGTCAGAAACAATTTTCTATCTTAAGTACCACCAGTGACCTTGACTATGACCCCCTTAAAAGCAGACACAAGCTATCTCTTTCCATAAGCTACCTACACGCAAACTTTCATAACTATCCATCAATTCTTCCTCAAGTTATTAAGCTGAAATAATTTTTCTGTTTTTAGTGATCTTGATCCTGACCACACACCCCTCAAAAGGCGACCAAAGCTAGCTCTTCCCATAAACCACATACACACCAACAATCATTATTATCCACACATCCATACATAAGTTGGACAAAACTCATTTATTTTTATTTTTGATAAACATTCAATCTAAGTCATGATCCCCGCAACCTCGAAAGCAATCCAAACCTAGCTCTTCACATAACACAACAACCTTCATAAATGTCCATCAATGCTTGTCATTTTGCAGATATCAATTTTTGACGCCTGCCCGCCCAACAACATGCCCATTCTAATAGCCTGGTATTGTTGAAAAACTGTTTAAAAGATAGACAGAAGGACAGACAACACCAAAACAATATCCACCTCCTGAAAGGCAGGGGATAACAAGGCTTTGCCATGAGCTATGACTCTTTTCTATATTATAACAGACAAACTAACAATAAATTCAAATGTGTGATAAATCAACAACGTAATTTTCTCACTTACATTTCCCATCTTTCTGGACGCCGGCAACAGCAATGTGAAAGTCATTTAAGGTTACCATGGCAACCTCCCCTTGGCAACCATGCACTGTGTGGGACAGACTGCCTTGAGTGATAGTTCCGACCCCCACTGAGACTGTAGTTAGCTGGCCGCCAGACCCTGAACACGAGGTATACATATCAGATATTGAACCAGTATGACAATATTAGAATTTAATATTAAAGTAATACATTCCCCTTTTCTTTTAAAGCGGCACTCTCACAGATAGAACGTTTAGACAGCTCTTTTATTTTTTGCCCTGGAACGAGCCAATTTTTGCGAAAATCCATGGAAAACAGTTATATAAGACTGTTAAAAAAAATAGGTTGCAGATTTTTAAATTTAAGTGCAAAAATTGATGTTTTTATGCATTTTTCATAAACATTAATTTTCGAACGGAAATATGAAAATCTGCTAACTGATCTTTTGTCAGCGGTCTTATATCATTGGTTTGCAGATATTTACGCAAAAAAATGCTCTTTCCAAGACAAAAATAAACAAAGTTGTAAAAATGGTAAATCTGTGAGAGTGCAGCTATTTTAACGCAATATTATTGAGAAAAAAATGGTACACACAGAACACCAACACTCAGCTGTTTTGTTCCAACAAGAGGCTTAACTCAACAATGATCAAATCATGGATTATGAACCTTGCTACACATTTACATATGGTCATTAGTAACATGTGTACACAGTTTCATATGATTTCAGATTTTCTGAAGGGTTTGAGGTATGAACGTTTTTGTATACTGCCACAGCAGACGACACCCAGGATAACAACATTCTGATGACTAGGAGCATATAAATTACTATAAATCGAGCGCTTTGAACCTTCCTACAGATGTGCATATTGTCAGAAGTAACATTTGTACTAAGTTTCATATAAATGTCATGAGCAGTCATTGAGTTATGACCAAACTTTCAAAGGGCATAATTCAACAATAAGTATTGCCCCTGGGCCTTGCTACACATGTGTGTTTTGTCAGAGGTTACATTTGTACAAAGTTTCATATATGAATATCAGTTTTTTAGTTACAGCCATAGTTTAAGTTTTTGCTTGCCGACGCAACAACAAAGCCATGACAATACCATTACTTTTTTCATTAAAACCCCCCAGATAAACTAATAAAAAATGGTAATTTCAAGACGTTTATATTATATTTCAGAAGAAAGTTAAAAAAGATTGAAATAAAACCAAGTAACCACATTCATCTTGTTTATAAATAGTGTCCCTTATGCCACAGCAAACAAGAGCTGTCACAGAGACAGCGCGCTCGACTATTCCGCCGCTTTTCAGTGTAAGGATTGAAAAGTTTTGGCGAAACATGCATGGATCACTGTTAGATTAGATTTCAATGCAATACATGATGTGCGGAGATATTAACATAAATATGGTTACATGCAAAATTTTAACCAGAATTTTTAAGTGTAATAATAAAGGGCCATTATTTGCAAAACACAGTTATCTTACTTGATTATTCAATTAGGTTGGGTGGTTGAATACCATTGTATAAAGTCTCAATGCAATACATCAAGTAGTTGCTGAGATATGATCCTTTGTGTGCTAACATGCAAGACCTTAACCAGAATTTCTAAATCGCATAATAAAGGGGCAAAAATTATATAATATGAAAGATAGGGTTATCTTACTTGATTAAATAAGAAGGTTCAATGGTTGGGAGCCTGTGTGTAAAGTTTCAATGCAATACATGATGTATTTGCTAAAGCATTGACTTAAAAGTGGTTACATGCAAAACCTTAACCAGAATTTCTATGTTGAATAAAAAAGGGGCCATTATTTGAATTTAATGCAAACTAGAGTTATCTTACTTGGTTATTTAAGTAGATTGTATGGTTGAGTACCATTTTATAAAGTCTCAATGCAATTCATCCAGTAGTTGCTGAGATATTAACCTATGTGTGCTTACATGCAAAACCTTAACCAGAATTTCTGAGTCGAATAATAAAGGGCAATTATTTGCATTAAATGCAAACTAGAGTTATCTAACTTGGTTAATTAAGTAGGTTGGATGGTTGAGTACCATTGTATCTAGTGTCAATGCAATACCTCAAGTAGTTGCTGAGATATTAACCTATGTGTGCTTGCACACAAAACCTTAACCAGAATTTCTAAGTCAAATAATAAAGGCCTATTATTTGCATTAAATGCAAACTAGAGTTATCTAACTTGGTTAATTAAGTAGGTTGGATGGTTGAATACCATTGTATCAAGTCTAAATGCAATACCTCAAGTAGTTGCTGAGATATTAACCTATGTGTGCTTGCACGCAAAACCTGAACCAGAATTTCTAAGTCAAATAATAAAGGCCTATTATTTGCATTAAATGCAAACTTAAGTTATCTAACTTGGTTTATTGAGTAGGTTGGATTGTTGAGTACCATTGTATCAAGTCTCAATGCAATACCTCAAGTAGTTGCTGAGATATTAACCTATGTGTGCTTGCACGCAAAATCTTAACCAAGGGGTGACGCCAACGCAGACGCCTACGCTTGGGTGACCTTATTCTTCGAATAGTCGAGCAAATAAAATGATTCTCCTCTAAAAATTCTGTAATTTATATATCAGTTTCTTACAAAGCAGAATTATGTCAGCAGAAGATTCTGAAACAGTGCAATCACAGGTTGAGAGGCTGACCCCAACTTTAGGTGGGGAAATCTTGGACTCTGTGCATTCCCAGGAGTCATCAGTCTGGCTGTATACATACAGTGTCATGTTGCCCTATAACAATGGAGAAAATGAATATGTATCAGCATGAAAATATGGTTTTAATCCAATAACAATATTTCATCACAGATTTACGAAGTGACTATATATCATTATGGCATTATCATTGCAAGGCTTTCGTGACTCTCACCTCATTCCCTGCAATATACATGACTGTAACCCTCCCCGCCAGCTGTGCAGCCTGGGCCCACAATATGGCATCTGTACCTGTGACTGGGCCAGGACTGGGCGGCTGTTTGAGGCCCGAGAGGGGACCTATAGCCCCAGAACTGTACAGTATCACTGCTTCCTCACTATCAACTACCATCAGCTCATGTATGGGCAGAGTAGACTACAATGTTCATGATAGAGAAATATATCTTATTATTAATTGCAATAGTATGCAAATTCATAATGCATTAATGATGTATATGTACACAAAATTGTCGAACCAAATGACATGATGAAACATTTCTCAAACAATATAACTAAACTAGACTTGTGATTTTTATATTGAACATAACACTAAACGAAATTAACAAAGCTTCACCTACATGTTTTTTCTTTGATTTTTCCCAATCATTTGTTGCTATGTCCCAAGTATGCACATCCTGTAAATTAATACAAAGTCATATTCCAAAATTTTCAGAATGCAGCCAATGGGGTGGGATTCATATTAAAGCTCCAAACCAACAACTACTAGTTACAAAATAAATACATCCTCTATGATACAATCTTGTACATGGGAGAGTTTTGAAAAAATGGATCAAAATTACCTAACAATCAAACCGTATACATTTTATTACCTGGTGCACTATTAGATGATGACCTGCATATCATTAACACACATAAAGCAAAATATCCAAGATCAAACTTAATATTGTATTTGTTGACCACTCTAAATTAAATATTTTTTGTACCTTTTTGTGAATGAGGCCATACAGGGCCCTTGGAATTTTAAAAAACAGCAACTATCTGCCATTTTCAGACAAAAAACTAATGTACAATATGCATAATGCATACATCAGTTTTTTGACTGAAAATGGCCATTCACATACAAAGCAAACCATTACCTTATAATTTGCAACACACATAAACTTTTGTTGTTTTTTATCCCACTGTACTGGACTTGTAATTGTAACTCCATGGCGTAGAGACCAGCTTTTCACTAATTTCTGGTCTGCTAGCTGAAGGAGAAAAAGAAGAAACAAATTAGTATACACAATAATTCAATATATAATAAGGCCGTACAAATATGATTATTTGTTCATCTTAATTTGGCTGAAAATGTTGAAGTGTGGAATACATTTTGACAATTTGTTTAATAAACTGGTCCAGGCCATACATTTATATATTTAGAACAAACATGCTCAACAGTTATTGTTATAAGAGTATTGTTATTCTAATTTTTGTGTTCAGCATTAATAAAGGCATAATGTCCTGTGCGCCCAGGCCTCCTGGTTCATGGTTTGGGGTATAAAACATAATCGATTATGTGAGTTTTAACACTATTTTCTCTGTGATTCAACTATATTTTTTAGAAACAACTTTGTGCACCAAATGAAGAGCAATTGCTTCTTTACAATGACAACTGTTTTAGGTAAAAAATTATGTCTGATTTAAAATATCTTGTGAAAACAATGCATGTTTTTACTAGGCTTACAGAGTCACTCAATGCACTTAATTATTTAAAACTGTGATTTTATACTGTTCTCTTTCGTGTTAACCTCATCCGATATTTTTTTTTGGTCAAAGACTAATATTAATATTGTTTTCTGAGTGCACATCACCAGTTTTGGGACAAATCGGTACATTAAAAAAAAATGCTAACTGGTTCACTCTTTGCATTTTTTATAACCCAGGTTCATCCCAAATATGGTAAATCTATGGCACACTTAAATAAACCATATTCGACAAAATTTATGGGCAATGCACAAAGGTCATCACAATGTATGTGTTCCAAACAACCTTTTAATGTGGTTGCTGTATATGAAATAAAAGTTTTTTGTTAACAAATTCACAAGCAATAAAGGTAAATATATAAATGTTTTTCAATTGTGCAGACAGTCTCGGAGAGTAGGGAATTCATATTTTAAAAAAAATCTGTTATAAGCCATATCAATGTTTTGGGAGGTGAGTAATAAAATTTATCAGGCCTAAAAAAATATATATGTCTGTTTCGGGTAACCCGACCCTACCTATAAAAATGCGCCGACCCTAACTATTTTTCCTCATTTCTGAGCAAAAAAATATTCGTTAGCGAATAGAGAGTTACTAAGGGCGGATAAATGCGAATTGGACGATCAGAATTATTGTTTATATGATAAAACAAAGTCAGGCAATGACATTAATGTAGGAAAGACTGCCATGTGCAAACAGTCTGAACTTACGACAGATTTTTAAAAAAAAAATAAAAAAAAAAAAAAACCTACCTACCCTACCTCAAAAATTTGGGAAGGTTACCCTGAACAAACAATATTATTTTTTTTTGCCTCATCATGGATTCTACAAAAAAGTTACAGTTTTTTGGTAGTTTAGTTAATATTACCTGGGATCAAAAACATTTTTCTCCCAGATATTACCTCACAGTTGGATCAACAGAGTTATACTCATACATTGGCCGAACCAAGAAAATGTTACTGAAACTGCACGTTCTATATTTAATGTCATATTCCGACTTCAGAAAATAGACTGTTTTTGTCAAATAACTGGTGGCGTATGCTTGGTGGTGACATATGTATGTATAAATTTCCATATATGTGTTCAACTTAGTTGTTCAAGAAACAATTTTATCATATTTATTCAAAAGCATATTACTGGTGAAGTACCCCTTTCCACCCGACTATGGGTGTTTTCCACGATGGGATTTAATTAAGAATCTCTGACTGTGACTTAAATCATTGACAAAATCCACTGAAAGGACTGTGTACTATACAAATAAATAATCTACCGTATTATATCATGCATAGGACGCACTTTTTTACCCCCAATTATCGTCTTAAAAATTGCCTGCGTCCTTTCTATGCTATTAGAATTTCATCTGTTTTTTTCCAAGTCCACTTCAGGTCGAAAATATCGGACCGGGGAAGAACGCGGTAATAGTAAGTATCTGTACTGCGTCAACGAAGAGAACAACTGACATAGGTAAAATCACGCAAGTTAACACACGCAGAAATATATTGAATGTTTACTTTAAAATGATTTATTGAGAAATAAATTGAAAACAAACACGAGTGTTTACTTTTTTACAAAAGGGACGCTACTCACAAAAACTCGATGTGAGTCAGCACTTTAACTGGATTGAGTTATAACGGCAACGGAAAATCGGGAAAGGAGGTATTTATCAATTAATTGTTGTTCATGATTTTAATGTTTCGATATTTTACAAAACATTTTGTTGTATGTTACTGTTTTAAAAAATTAATAAAGGAATGTGCATAACGCAAAGTAGCTTTATTGTCACTATCAAATCTTTTCAAATGTGCGAAGGTGTGAAAAACACCCGCTGTCTGTCATTAGAAAAACATCAATAGAACAAACTATTGTGATGGTAATACCGTATTGTTGTTTGTTCACACTTTACCCGAGGTGCCTTCTGCTGGCAAGGCTAATTACCGAAACGCAATAATTATGCTGACATGCTTTAATCTGCGCAGCGACAAGCCTTATCAAAACAATCATTAGTTTTGACAATACACAGTTTGGCAACGGTTGCAACGTTTGACTGTCATTCAGAAAGCATGTCGGGAGATGCAACGGTTGCAACGATTGACTGTCAGTCAGAACTAGTCTATTACAGCATTTGTATAAGTCTTATATTATGCGTGAATGTTCTCAAAATGTCAAGACATATCATTGTTGTGTACGCTTAATTACCGAAATAAGAAGATAATTATCGAAATACACAAGACACTTATCGAAATATGCCTTATATACAATTTTTGTTTGTTTTTTTACTTCAATATATGTTATAAATACTTTACCAACCTCAATTTTTCGGCTCCGATTTTGACATTTTTCCGCTGCGTCCTATCTTATGTATTAAGGGGTTTTACCCGTTTTCTCGACATTTTTTTTGCCTGCGTCCTATCTATGCTAGGGTCCTATACATGATATAATACAGTACATTTGAAAAAATGTTATTACATAAAAATATTTTATTTATGAAATATTGAACAGTCTCATGATGTTCTAGTAGTCCAAATAATTGTATGTTGGCAGATTTTTTTTTACAATTTTTGATATGGTAAATTCTTCAATCACGTATAAATTGTTTAGTACGAAAAGTGGGTAGTTATTCCGATCGGGACTCTGGGTTAAAGCATATTGCATCTATAAAATATCATAAAAACAAGTAATATTACCAGATAATGTTATTTTATATTAGTTCCGTACACAAAAATATATATCCAACGAATAATTATGATTTTGACGGGGTTTTCTTCATTTCATTCTGTCAAAACATAACGATATATACATGAGCGGCACCTGCAAGGCTTCCGTTCACAATTTTAAAACAATCGGAACATTTCGGCCATGGCCGAGTTGTTATGATTGTTATGATAGTATTTACGAGGTCTATCTCGAAGCTTGTCAGAAGTGGCCGAGTTATTATGATTGGGTCGAGTTATTTCGCTTGGCATAATTGTTGTCTGTGTCAGTCAACTTTCGTTTCATTAGAAAGGTAAATAATGTATTTCAATGCATTAAATGCTTGTTTTGTGCAAAATAACTTTTCACTTACATGGTAAAATATGAATATAAACCTTAATTATCCATTTCAACCATAAAATACTTCACTTAATACAATTTCAATATTTTTCAAACACCCCCGGTTTGTGCACAAACCCGTTTAGACTTTAGGGATTGGAAGAATCCAGTATATAACACGTAAAAAAAGTGGTCCTTAACCAGATATATAGAAAGGTCGTCATTTTCTCACCGTATATATGTTGCATGATTTCGTTTTGTTTGAAACAACTATCGAGTCTTCGGCATGGCCACCAGCAACAAACAGAAAACTAGGTTCGTTAACAATTTTACAAAATGCAATGCTTTCCATGGGCGCAGCCATATTTGTTAATGAAGAATACTACACCGTATTGTACAAAAATACTCAAAAACCGGTGACGTAGAACACAAGCGGCAGTCAGAATGACTTCAACACAAGAGCTAAAAGAGGGTATTTTTTTAAATTATTTTACTGCTAAAAGGTGCATTTAAATAAAATACGCGATATTAAAATCCACCAAACTAGATCTGATCTTTTTTTCAAAATTACATCGGATGTACTTCATGTTCTGTCATAGAAATATTCCTTCCAGTCATGTTTACATGTCAGAGCTTGAAAATAATTGTCATAATATTAATTTACATAGTCGAAAAAATTTAGTTCAGCAAAATTTAGACTTTATAAGATAATGATTGAACAAAAATACATGTGAGCATTTTTATATGTCCATATAAGCCCAAATTGTTTCTTGCAATCACCAATCCCCCCCCCCCCCAGAGTCCGGGGAATAGCGGGGACTTTCGGTCAAGCCAACCCCGGGTAAAATCCTCGTCCTGCGGGGACGAACAGATGGTAAAATCCCCATCAAATGTCCCCACACCCAGGGACCCTAGGTAAGGCCCATTCGCAGCTATATTTTGCGCGAAGACAAAATCACTGCATTTACCCGTCACTGCGGGTCCCCCTGAAAGGTAAAAACACAGCCCATTTCCTCGGCTATCCCCGGTATACCCCCAGACCTGGGGGGGCCTTGGTTATAATTGGTGCACTAGTAGCAAGTGACCCAGCCAAAGTCACAACTGGTATGCCTATCGGTCGAGACTAGAAGATGACTATTAATGATTTTATGATCAGTAGGTCAAAGGTCAATGTAATAGTGACTTTTAGGTGAAAAATGATAAGTTGTCATTGAAAGCCCAAAAATGGTTTCCGCTCAATATCTAAGTAACACTTGCACCAGGAACTTTATCCTTGGTATGCCTGTTGGTCATGAATAGTAGAATAACCATATTGATTTTGAGATCATTAGGTCAAAGGTCAAGGTCGCAGTGACATTGAGGTAAAAAAAAAAGTTTTTCGCTCAATAACTAAATAATACTTGGGCCCAGGATTAGGGATAAAATGTGACATATTTATCATTTTTAAATCATAGCTCATCAGTCTTAATGTCTCTCTTTTAAAAGTAAAACAAAGTGAGATAATCATGTCATCAATGATGGCATCAAATATTAGAGTTACATCCCGTTGACACAAACATTTCTGTTTTCTTAGTATAAAAATATATTTTCAGCTACAGCCTTTTGATAAATATGGCTTTTTACATTTAACCTTTTTTCTGGATATTACAGAGGCTTGTAAATAGTTTAAAATATATTTGAAAAAAAATGAGAATGTCATTTCTTACAAAAATGTCAAATAAAAATATATGTAGCTTGCTAGAAGTGTCTAGGGAAGTGCATTACAGTATGACATGACAGTGTATCATAAGAATATGATAAATCATGACATAAAATAATTCTGTATAATGAAAAAGTTAAGAGGTTTTCAAAGCAAACTATATGTGAATACATTTTTTCGTACTTGCATCTAAAAATACTTAAAAATTACGCCAACTTAGACCTGCTAAAAAAATCCCCCTGAATACAACCAAAATCCCCCTGAATTTTCAGCATTTTGAACAAATCCCCCTGAATGGTCTCCAAAAAATATGGCATGTATGCCACAAATTGATTTGAAATTTTCAGCTTTTGAATTGAGCACTTAATACAGGTTTTCCAGTAATCCTTCCCTTATCTTGTAGCTTTTCAGTTTTCAATTTTAAGCATACACACAGTTTATTCACATATTAATTTCATGAGATCAATTTGAATTTTCGTCTTGCTGAACTTAATTAACATGTTCAAGTTGTCACCATTAAACGCACTGTTAATTTATAATTTGAAGTATTATATTTGAGCCATGCTATCAAGAATTAATTTAATCAGGCTGTTGACTAGTTTATAGAACTATTAATATACTTAAATTACAATAGCTGTGAACAAGTTTCCTAGATTAACCACCCTATTGCTGAAAAAGATCCAGGCCAAAAAATATTACAAGAAATTGAGTCTAGAGCTATGAAAGAACAAACCAATGAAACTTTTTTGCAAGCCCATATAGCTTGAGCTAGAACTCTGAAGCGAGTGAACCATTTGTCACAGAATCAGAAGATTTTAATGCAAATCCATGGCTGGACCCTGGTAACTCGGGTCACCCTAAAAAGAAAAGGTGCCAAGCTACCGTTTTTATAGTCAGTTGGTAAAAAAATGTTCTTTTGTTGTTTTTTAAGTGTGTGTTTCAATAAGTAGTTTCAAACCTTTAAAGTTTTATACAGAAGATAATTTCGCCACACTGCTCCAATGATGACAATAACATTCTTTCATAATAAAAATATGCCTACCTACCGTACCTGTTATTGAAAAGGATGTAACCCTAACCAAACCATTTTATTTTGTTTAGCTGTTTTTCTTGAAAACATTAGAAAAACAATGAGTGTTTGAATCTGAATCCTGTGCTCATGTTTTCGAATACATGTAGATGGAATGTATTTTCAGTAATCAAAGATACTTTGGAGAACAGGGGAGTGCTGGGACAAATCAAGGCCAGGATACGAGCGGAGGTGTACAACTCCCTGGATGACACTAGCGATTCTAAACCACCTCTCAGCAATGAGAACATGATGATAAATGAACTTATAAGGGAATACTTAGAATTCAACAAATACAAGTACACTGCTTCTGTTCTTGTGTCAGGTATGTGAAATGTACTGCACATCCTTTTTGTATATTCCCTGCTGAACTGAAAGATATAGATAATTATGTCTTGAAATGTTCTACAACAAAGTATCCTTCAGCAGGGGGTATAAAAGGCCTAATGAGCTTGTGTATAATGTTTATAAATCCATGATTTATAAATATTTAACCTTGCAAATAGCATAATTATGTCTACATTTTTACAACAAAATGTAAACTTTTGATCTAATTATATCACTTGACTTTACTGTTGAATTTAAATTAGTTCATTTATCATGACTTACATTTTGTGTTGCCATGCAAAGCATGGCTGATGCATAGGCACTACTTTGTCAAGCAGTGTCATCTGCTTTGTCACACTCTGTTTCTAGGTCATGGTTACCTGTGCTTGAATAGTCATTGGGCTCCCAATAGGTCACACTTGCAATTCGCAGGATTCTGTAGCATTGAAATTATCTCTGTTTCTAGACGATAACTAAATACTTAAATACGCATTAGACAGTATAATAATAGGAACATTCTTTTCAATTCATGAGTATTCACATGTGTAATTTTCTTTAGAATCAGGTCAGCCTAAACAGCCTTTAGACCGGGCATTTCTAGCCGAGGAGTTGAATGTGGAAGAGGACAGAAATAGCACTCAAGTGTAAGTCACTGTTCAGTCACAAGTTATATTTGGTGTTAATAACATGTGTGAATGAAACTATACAAAACAAATGCAAAGCATGACTCATATATTCTTTTTATCACAAGGGTTAGGTGAAGTATCTGTTTATACCATATTGTCAAGCTTACTATGCAATAAGTAGTTGATGTATGTTTAAAAACTGTGATAATTAATTATCCACACATTACGGTAAGTTGAACTCTACATCCTGGTAACCATTCTTGTATGAGAAATGAGGCATAATTAAACCAAAGAAACACTATTAAATATAACACTTATATATTGTTATGCCTATATTATACATCTTATAAGCAGGTCTACTTTTTGAAGTCATCTGCAATTTCGTGTAAACCTTTAACTTTTGCCATGACTCACTATACTATTAAAACTTGGTTCACATGTTTCAGAGATAATATATATATGCAGAGTATAGCAATGCATTAAAACGTGACTTTATTTAAGGATTGAATCTAATTAACTTGTTTTCATGAAATTTTTTCCTTATGTTTGCATTTTTATGCTGCCCGAAGGGATTTGCTGCTTTGTCTGTCTGTGAATCTGTCCAGGCCAACCTAGGGGTGTTTTTGAATTTCAATTGCAGCTTTTTAATTTTATTAGCTCCACTGGCCGAAGGCCATGGAGCTTATGTCGTCACAGATTGTCCGTCGTGAGTGCGTGCGTGCGTGCGTGCGTGCGTAAACTTTTACTTTAAACGACATCTCCTCTGAAACTGATAAGCGGATTTTGACAAAACTTCACAGGAATGTTCCTTTGGTGGTCCTTTACCAAAATTGCTCAAATGGTTCCGGTCCATTGCACAATATGGCCGCCAGAGCTAAAAATAGCAAAATCTTTAAACGACATCTCCTCTGAAACGGTTCGGCAGATTTTGATGAAACTTGACAGTAATGTTCCTTGGGTGGTCCTTTATTAAAATTGCTCAAATGGTTCTGGTCCATTGCACAATATGGCCGCCACAGCTAAAAATAGCAAAATCTTTAAACGACATCTCCTCTGAAACGGATAGGCAGATTTTGACAAAACTTCACAGGAATGTTCCTTTGGTGGTCCTTTACCAAAATTGCTCAAATGGTTCCGGTCCATTGCACAATATGGCCGCCAGAGCTAAAAATAGCAAAATCTTTAAACGACATCTCCTCTGAAACGGTTCGGCAGATTTTGATGAAACTTGACAGTAATGTTCCTTGGGTGGTCCTTTATTAAAATTGCTCAAATGGTTCTGGTCCATTGCACAATATGGCCGCCACAGCTAAAAATAGCAAAATCTTTAAACGACATATCCTCTGAAACGGATAGGCAGATTTTGACAAAACTTCACAGGAATGTTACTTTGGTGGTCCTTTACCAAAATTGCTCAAATGGTTCCGGTCCATTGCACAATATGGCCGCCAGAGCTAAAAATAGCAAAATCTTTAAACGACATCTCCTCTGAAACGGTTCGGCAGATTTTGATGAAACTTGACAGTAATGTTCCTTGGGTGGTCCTTTATTAAAATTGCGCAAATGGTTCTGGTCCATTGCACAATATGGCCGCCACAGCTAAAAATAGCAAAATCTTTAAACGACATCTCCTCTGAAACGGATAGGCAGATTTTGACAAAACTTCACAGGAATGTTCCTTTGGTGGTCCTTTACCAAAATTGCTCAAATGGTTCCGGTCCATTGCACAATATGGCCGCCAGAGCTAAAAATAGCAAAATCTTTAAACGACATCTCCTCTGAAACGGTTCGGCAGATTTTGATGAAACTTGACAGTAATGTTCCTTGGGTGGTCCTTTATTAAAATTGCTCAAATGGTTCTGGTCCATTGCACAATATGGCCGCCACAGCTAAAAATAGCAAAATCTTTAAACGACATTTCCTCTGAAACGGATAGGCAGATTTTGACAAAACTTCACAGGAATGTTACTTTGGTGGTCCTTTACCAAAATTGCTCAAATGGTTCCGGTCCATTGCACAATATGGCCGCCAGAGCTAAAAATAGCAAAATCTTTAAACGACATCTCCTCTGAAACGGTTCGGCAGATTTTGATGAAACTTGACAGTAATGTTCCTTGGGTGGTCCTTTATTAAAATTGCGCAAATGGTTCTGGTCCATTGCACAATATGGCCGCCACAGCTAAAAATAGCAAAATCTTTAAACGACATCTCCTCTGAAACGGATAGGCAGATTTTGACAAAACTTCACAGGAATGTTCCTTTGGTGGTCCTTTACCAAAATTGCTCAAATGGTTCCGGTCCATTGCACAATATGGCCGCCAGAGCTAAAAATAGCAAAATCTTTAAACGACATCTCCTCTGAAATGGTTCGGCAGATTTTGATGAAACTTGACAGTAATGTTCCTTGGGTGGTCCTTTATTAAAATTGCTCAAATGGTTCTGGTCCATTGCACAATATGGCCGCCACAGCTAAAAATAGCAAAATCTTTAAACGACATCTCCTCTGAAACGGATAGGCAGATTTTGATGAAACTTGACAGAATTGTTCCTTGGGTGGTCCTTAACCAAAATTGCTCAAATGGTTCCGGTCCGCTGCACAACATGGCTGCCAGGGCAAAAAAATAGAAAAACCTTTAAAGAACATCTTCTCAGAAACCGATGATCAGATTTTGATGAAACTTAACAGAAATGTTCCTTGGATGGTCCTTTATCAAATTTGCTTCAATGGTTTCGGTCCACTGCACAAGATGGCCCCCAGAGGTAAAAATAGAAAAACCTTTAAACGACTTCTCCTCAGAAACCGATGATCGTATTGCAATGAAACTTGACAGAAATGTTACTTGGGTAGTCCTTAACCAAAATAGCCCAAACAGTTCTGGTCTGCTGCACAACATGGGCACCAAAGCTAAGAATAGAAAAAAACGTTAAACTACATCTTCTCAGAAACCGATTATCAGATTTTGATGAAACTTTACATAAATGTTCATCGGGATGCCCTTTAACCAAAATTGCCCAAATGGTTCCGGTCCGCTGCACAACATGGCTGCGAGAGTTAAAAATAGAAAAACCTTTAAGGACTTCTCGTCCGCAGTCTTCACGAAAAACATTTTAACCTACTAGCCAGTTGGACTAGCATAATGGCATATTTTACTAGTCCGAATGACAATCTAGTAGTCCGACTATTTTGCCACATTATAAAACTGTATGCTTGAGGTAAATACCTATTTCAATTGAGCAGCTTGCAGTTTGAGTAAACATTTCTTTATTATGATGCTCATGCAGTGATAGGGAGTGACATCCTTCTGTTGGGAATAGTGCTCCTTGTTTTTCAGAACCTATGGGTACTATGTAAAAACAAAAGGCATCTTGCTTGAATAGACTGTAATAATATCAACATGGTTAGAAAAGAAATGCCATGCTTTAATAGCTTTGATTACATTTTACTACTGAATTTCCTCCCTTTAATAGAAAAAAAATTAATGTCTTAATTTTTCACGTATAGCATCTTTAAATAATTTTTAAACAATAATAATTTATGAGTAAACATATAAGCATAAAGTTCTCACAAAAAGATCAATTTAAAAACCTTACATTTATACATAGGAAAGTATATATAGACTGAACATTAATTTTCGTTTAAGTGACATTCTGAAAGTTTATGAAACAGCTATTTTTAGTAACTTAAATGGCCGAAAAGTGTAAGTGAAACACCAAGTCGATTCTATCTCGTCAGTTCTTGTTCAGGTTAGATATTTGCTTCATAATCTATTCAGATTAAATGTTAACCGATGATCAGATTTTGATGAAACTTGACAGAAATGTTCCTTGGGTGGTCATTAACCAAAATTTGTTAAATGGTTCCAGTCCACTGCACACCATGGCTGCCAGAGCTAAAAAATAAAAAAAACTTTATACGACTTGTCGTCGAAACCGATGACCTTTTTTCGATAAAACTTGACAGAAATGTTTGTTTGGTGCTCCTTTACTCAAATTGCCCAAATCATTTCGGTCCACTGCACAACATGGCAGCCAGAGCTATTAAAGTAAAAAATTTTTTTAAATAACTTCTCCTCAAAAATTGATGATTGTATTTCTATGAAACTTGACGAAAATGTTCTTTAGGTGGTCTTTGCTTGAACCTTTTGGCCACTGGAGCACAGGCACTGATGTGCCTCTTGTTTCTAAACATATACCTTAACATTTATTTTTCAAACCTGCAATTTCTTTCCGTGTTTTTCCAACTTGAATATACATGTGTAATAATGCTTCTTCCATTTACTTTCTACCAAAACACATTTTATTACAATTTCTGTCTTTTTATATAAAATTGGCATATGGGAAGGATCTATTGCTTCCAGTGACATTCTTGTTTTGTTTGTTTTTAAATTAAAAAAAAAATGAATAATTTCCGGTGAAAATTACAGAAAAAAATAATTACATACATAGTGTACCATTGATTGGCCAAATGGTGTAACACTTGTCAGAGTGCAGCAATTAAAAAACCATGTCAAAAACATAGAACAGTTCATGCAAAATGAATGTCAGTTTTTTTAATGGAAAGTACTGTGGCTATGTAAATATTACTGCTTAAATCAAGCACCTAATTTGACTGAAAAATATGAACAGATGAGGACCGGTATTGACTCTATTGAGCTCTTGTTTATAAATAAAATGTAGCACCGCATGTTTGATGATAATGGGAAGTGAGTTTATTAATAAAAGCATGCCTTGACTGCTAATAAATTAATATTTTCTCTTACCCTACACTCTATGTAGGATTAAAAACGCAATGTATTGAATTTCTACTTCCGCTTCAAAATGCGTGAGGCAGTGAATGATTTTACTCATTGATTTTTAGTTTAAGCTAATATCTTAATCCGCGTAAATTTTTCAGGCCACTGCTGTACAGTTTGATTGGTCAGTTTATGAATAAAAACCGTGGGAAATCCACAAAATCTGCAATGCAGAACCGAGGACAGTCTTCCCGATTCCTCGATGATCTTGAGCATGAGATGGGTAAGTGTTACTCGAAGCAAGTTTGTATAGCGCTTCGTCACAATCACTTCTGAGATGACTGATTCTGGTAAATAAACTCTTATTTTGTAAGTTGTGTTAAAGATTGGAATTCAGTTTGTCAAGTGAAAATGTGAATACAAAGGGAAGGAACTTTGATCTAAAACAGAAAGCTTTTCTATTTTGGTGCCAAAGTTATAAATTACAAAATGTAGTATGTAAGAAGCACATGTTATTAGTTTAAACATATTTATTTTACAACGATTGTGAAACAAGTTATTACAACATTATATTATTCACTCTCGTTGGCCTGATTTTACGCAAGAGTGTGGTCTTGTGTTGCGGGGGAACCCAGAGAAAACCCACTTGTCCAGCTTGGTGACCACGAACCAAACTCATGTGCCCGAGCTGGGAATCGAACCCGGGTCGCCTAGGTGAGAAGCGAGTGCGCTAACCACTGCGCTAACCGGACAACCACATGATATTGATGTCATATTACTGTCAAAAGTCAGCCTACAACTTGGCTTTGTAAGTAGACATAATAAGACTTGTAAGAATGACAAATTTAGTATTGTCATTTTAGTGAATACATGTTGTTTATTACAGATTAAACACCCGTTTATTACAAAATCTCTCTTCATTTGGGTTTTAAAACAAGTCTTAAAACACATAAATACAAGTACACTCAGTGTCTGCAAACTGTACCAACTTAATTATGCCCCATGGGCAGGCAAATAGAAGCCACACGGTCTGTCCATCCCTTTAGTCCATTAACATTGTGTCTTGGTCGCAACTTTTCCTCTTTTATTTGAATGACAGAATGATTTGATTTTATTCAAGTCACTTTGCAGTATTTTTGTGTTTCTGTTTTTTAGCATCGGGAGGCATTAACCATATAACAGAGCCACTGGTTGTAAGAGGGGGTAGAAAATGACCTACTTGATGTGACACTGCCAGATGAACTTCCCGCCAAGGCAGCTACACATGCTAGATGTTCATCACATATATGAAAAACATTGTGACTTGGTGTGAATGTTAAACTACACTGAGCTTGTTGTTTTTTTTCATCAGCAAGGTCATTAACACTTACCCAAAGCAAAAGTGTGATTAGTTAATAGCTCTGTACCTAGTGAAAAAAAGCAAATTCCAATGTATATGTATATAAAAAATGATAAACAACGAAGAAAGATAAATGTACAACCATGTACATGTATGTCAATGGGTGGTCCATATTGAGGACATTGGTATTAAGTTTTCTTTTCCCTCAGATTGGAAAGAAGTGTTGACTGTGATAGAACAAAGTGATTGTTGAATATTGTTGACTCGATGATACTGGTGGTGTATGTGTGGAGGACGAGGCTTCTCTCACAACAGTTCCAGATTGTCTCACAATGTCTATTTAAAACGCAATGTGTACATGTGAATGTCACTTGGTCAGTAAAAAGTCATAAACATGCATATGTATGTGTACATTTAAGTGTTATTCGAAAATAGATACATTTTTAATATTTTTGTGATTATTAGTTGAATAAATATGCAAAATTATAATGAGAAACCCTATTTATTCAAGTGCCACTGGCTAAATAATTAAGTGTTATATGTTTATTGTAGACCATCATATATTATTAGCATATATACAACTCAAAATCTATGAAGAAAATCTCAATTTATTATTAGAAAATATTAGATATATTCATATTTTAAAATGTGCGGTAATTATGATATTTGAAGTACTGACCTACACAATAGCTAAAATACATATGCAACAAAGTAGAAATGGTTTGAAATAAAGCAATTTGTCATGATTTGCAGGCTTATAAAAGCACGGTAAAGAACTAAGAGGACTATATAGTGTACTGTATAGGGTACCCCATCTACAAGTCAACTACACACATGTAGTTCATATCTCTATTGACATACTGTTTGTGATTTGTGCCAGTACGGTATTGGTATCAACTTGGGAGTATATTTCTTGGTTGCAGGTAACATGTGACTGGGTATGCTTTTCTTATATCATTTTCCAATAAGATATGTTATATATTATTTACACGTTTCCCATCCTTTCATAATTCTAATACTGTCATATTTTACATAATCTGTATTTTTTTACAAAGTATTTTCAATGGTATTAAAACGAAGGTACATGTAAGGTTTTGGATAGTTGGAAGTTCCAAGTACTGAACTGAATATTTTATGAACATGACAATGCTGACAAAAGTAATGTTGCAATAAATACGGTGGTGTTAATAATGATGACACTGGTTCCTGATATATCATCGTCATCGTCGTCACAAATCTTCTCGATATCACAGCTGTTGGTTATGTTGGCGTATTGTTGAAGCATGGTGTCAAGAGGGCAGGCGTCGGCATTGCAGCCTGGTATACGGACTACTTCCTCATTAACGAACATCTTCACGAGAAACTTGTTGTCAGGGTTGTCATCGTTGGGACCAGCTTTACACGCATATAGCACGAAAGCTAAATTGGCAGAGAATGGCAACAACTTGCTTGATTTGAATTTCCTGTCTCGCAAAGCTTCCCTGTTAGTCGCGAGGAGCGGGGTATTGTCCTTGTAAAGACCTAATGTAGCCATTAGCTGCGCCACCGTCTCTGAATGTCCGAACAGAAAATTGGCCGCTGTGTATCTGCAAATAAAAAAAAATACACCGTGAATCATTCCCATAAGGGTTTGTATAAGACATAGACTAAACCGAGGACACGTTACACAACTTATTGGCTTTCTTCTCATGCCTTCGCACTGATGTTCTTACTCACTTGACATGGACTAATCAGCTGCATGCAGTCATTATATCTCAGAAAAGTACCAAGAAAACCATTGTGTCAGAAGTATTGTTTAAACCCTTCCCCGTGATCAGTGACCGTAGAATGTATGCATACCCCCGGTTAGCCTGCTCCTGTGTGATATTGCTGTAGTCCCAGCTGGTGTTCATAGCTGCCTTTAGGTTACCCAACATGTGCCGTACCAGCGGGCACGCCACCCTTGACGTCAGTGGATCGCCGTACATACTCTCCAACCATTTCTAAAGCATAACATGTTTACAATTTGTCAATCATTTTCTGAAGCCCGTTTACTTAATTTGAGATTTGTAACAAGAAGAACGCCTTAAATCTAACATTTAAACTAGAATGACATTCATTCTAAATCGTCCTCAATTTATTATCCCATGCCGAAATTTTTCGGAAGAGGGATCTCCTGTCCGTCCGGAACCATTTCTATGTAAAAACTGAATGTTAACGATTGAACCATGTATGAAAATTGTATAAAAATCGTGCGTTGGTGTACGTGCTACTGCTAGTAACACAAGAGTAATGACCCTTTAAGTATGGTTATCATGCCTGAAGCTGAAATGTGTTTGTCCAAAGTCTTTACTATTTAGTTGATAAAGAGTGTAAACCGTACATAAAATAAACCTTTGTGCGCTGGTGCATGCCGGAGATTCATCTATATCGAGTGAGCATCATAAATAATGTTGCTCTTCATTAATGGCAAAAAGAAAACCTAAATATTGTCCGTTCAGAGTCACACTTGACAGAAATATAGTTAACTTGTGGGAAGTTGGTATAACTATCGTGCGGTATACACCGGCAAACTTTGTCTTTATATGATTGGTTTTAGACAAGTTGTTGTTGATAAAAAAAGCTGAAACTTAAGTTAATTGTTTAGAACTAGAGTGTGATGATGCACGTGCAATATTTGTCTTGATAGGACCAGTAACTTAATTGTCATTTAATTATTAAAAAACAGCACAGAAAGGGTCCTTTCGGAAGCATTTCTATTAAACTTACTAATGGATTTTAATTGTACTTATGAAACCAAATAAGTATTATAAAAATACAATTGAGTGATGCTTGTGCAAGTACTGCCATTTAATGATAATAAAAATAACAACATAAACGTCTTCCCAAGCTGTTTCTGTGTAACATCTTATGTAACTTTTTGTGTAACTAAAATACGCGGAGGCGAAGACGTAGATAGACCAAAATTGATGTGCAGACCCAGTTTGTTGGGGGTCTATATCTTTCAATAAACATAACTCACATACGCGCGCGCACACCCACGCACACCCTCTCTCACACACGCACACACACACACACACACACACACACACACACACACAGATCTAGGCCAGAGAAATGTCTGGCGGGGAATATCAATGATCGATTGTACTTGGTTACCTCCAAATCCTGTCCGTACTCGAGGATCTCGCGATCGCCATTGGAGAGGAGACGGCACCAGAAGGGCGGGGAGGGCGGCTCCAGTGTGTACTGGTCGTACGCGCACAGTTCGTACAGTGTGTACACGTCCGCTGGAATGTACAAGAGATCAGTGCAATGGGCGTACGCGTTTGTACACTGGGGCTATAATGTACAAGGAATATATTTCAGCAAAGATCATCAGTGTGTAAAATGTAGGGAGTTAGGTGATTAGTATTCTGATTTCGAGACACAAATGAAGATACACCGGGCTTAGAAGTAATTAAAATGCATGGCGACGTTCATGGCGTATGATACAGAAACAGTTGGTCTCAATCAATTAAGGGATATTATCAAGCATGTCAAGATGATTTATTCTGACATTGTTCATATTTACAATTTACCAAATGAATGTTCGTTTACAATTCAAATTGCCTTGATGGTCCTCGCGAATGATCGAGTAATCTTCGTGCAGTGTGGCTTATTTCATATGTTTAATATGTAAGGCATCTGACAAGATTCATCCACAATTCAAGATTCTATGGTTTGTTTTAACCGGTGCCCCTAATTAATGCTACCAGCATGCATATATCGACCAATTAAGTGCTGTGCCATCTTTCTTTTATATAAGAAGATTTGAAATAGTGAAATTCTATGGGAAATGTAGTAGTAGCAATAAACCAGCGGCACCAAACCGAATCCTATGGACAAGGTTGTCTGGTACCCAGCATACTCTGCACAACAAGAAATGGTAAGGGCAGGTAACCCAGGCTAGGGACAAGGTTGTCTGGTACCCAGCATACTCTGCACAACAAGAAATGGTAAGGGCAGGTAACCCAGGCTAGGGACAAGGATGTCTGGTACCCAGCATACTCTGCACAACAAGAAATGGTAAGGGCAGGTAACCCAGGTTAGGGACAAGGTTGTCTGGTACCCAACACACTCTGCACAACAAGAAATGGTAAGGGCAGGTAACCCAGGCTAGGAAGAAGGTTCTCTGATACCATCCTCTGCACAACAATAAATGGTAAGTGCAGGTAACCCAGGCTAGGGACAAGGCTGTCTGGTACCCAACATACTCTGCACAACAAGAAATGGTAAGTGCAGGTAACCCAGGCTAGGGACAAGGCTGTCTGGTACCCAACATACTCTGCACAACAAGAAATGGTAAGTGCAGGTAACCCAGGCTAGGGACAAGGCTGTCTGGTACCCAACATACTCTGCACAACAAGAAATGGTAAGTGCAGGTAACCCAGGCTAGGGACAAGGCTGTCTGGTACCCAACATACTCTGCACAACAAGAAATGGTAAGGGCAGGTAACCCAGGTTAGGGACAAGGCTGTCTGGTACCCAACATACTCTGCACAACAAGAAATGGTAAGTGCAGGTAACCCAGGCTAGGGACAAGGCTGTCTGGTACCCAACATACTCTACTCAACAAGAAATGGTAAGGGCAGGTAACCCAGGCTTGTGACAAGGAACTTTTAGTGTAGGAGTAGGACAAACATTCCCTAGAGATAAAGTCCATTAGCGGAAAGTACATAACCATATTATGATACATAATAACAAACACACTGTATACAATTTACGTTACATTCAATACTGAAGAACGTTACATCATATGTATTGATAATAAAGTAAATAAACACACGTGTTTGATTGTTATGTCATTATACATGGCCACTAAACGCCAGTTCCACCACTAAACGGTGGTGCAAAGAAAATGAGCTTTCGCAACATCCGTGGTTCAGCTATGCCCTGTGTTTACTTCTACAAATATGAATGTGATTACTATTTTATTTGATAATTTTTTTAAACTGACATAAATCGAAAATCGGAGAATGTTGAACCATGTAAGAACATTTTTACTGCAGGCTGGCTACGATTTAGTTTCAATATTGTGCGAATTATGGTGTCAGGAGCTTTTCTCCCAAGCCGGATCTGTGCATATTTTGAGATCTGCTTGCATTTTCACAGTGGCTTGATGACAAAGGCTCATTAAAGTCACAATAAATAATTTCAACTAGCCAAATTTATATTTTATACATACTTGAACATGTATATTATCATTATAATACATTGCCATAAACATAAAATGAGATTTGACAAAATTCAAATATACCCTATACTGTAATATGAAACTTTAGTTTAAACTAGATCAGATTCGTGTTAACACTTATCTATAAATGCACTTTTGGCTCCTAGCAGTAACTGGTTATCTAGTTATGGTTTTCAAACCTGTTTACTTATTGAAGATCATTAATGTTTGCATATTTTTGTTTTGTTACCTATCATTATGATCGGGAAAGTCTGTAAATGAAATGGATATTACTTCTGTAAAATTGTACTTAAAATTTACCTACAACATTGACCACTTCAAGGCACATGTCATGGTCATTTCAAGGTCAGGGTTTGAAAACTACCCCTTTTTCAATATCCTTTTCTTCTTCTTCTTTTTTTTTTTTTTGGACTTTATTTCAGACTCATATGCTACCAAAATGGAATGCTAAAATTTCAAATACAATAAATTATGAAAGCTATCACACTCCTATTTCACCTAATACGTTGGAAGTTATCAACTTTAAACGCGTTCTTGATTCTTACTTTTAAAGTATAAAAGCAAACGTGAATACGTGCAGTTTAAATGTGTTCTGACAGGATGAATTTTTTATTTCACTTAAAATACTGCAACATAATATTGCTTAGTGAAAAAGAGTTGTATTAAATACAGAATAATATTAGCTTCAGCTTTATGTCTAAAGTTCTTTTCAACACAAACTATTTTTAAAAATAAAAAAGTCAGTGGTATCAACCATATAATAATAATAATTACTACATTATCTTGAATCGTTTACAGCCTACTTTCAGGCAGTTAATGATCCTAATGATTTGTTCAGCCAGACGAAGACATATTATACTTTAATAATACTATTTTACAAAATGAATTAAAGATAATGTTTTCTGAACAAGGTTTGCCATTCACCGAGGAAGACGTTCTTAAAGGTATTTCAAATTCGAATTTAAGCAAAAGTGCTGGTCCAGATTGGATACTTAATGAATTTTTGATATATGGTAAACATAGACTATCGTCTTTTCTTTTAAGGCTATTTAATAAACTATTTATCACCGGGTATTTTCCGGAAAAAGTGGAATGAGGGTTATATAGTCCCAATACATAAAAAGGGAAATTTAAACGAAGTTTGAAATTTGAGAAATCACATTATTAAGTGTTGTGGGAAAACTATTCACAAATATTATTAATAGTCGGCTTTCAACTTGGGCCGAATATTACCATGTATATATCGAGGCACAAGCTGGATTCAGAGCTGAAATGAGTACCGTTGATAACATTTTTGTATTTCAAAATTTAATTAACCGTGTTCTTAATAAAAACAAGCTGTTGTTTTGTGTTTTTGTTGATTTTACAAAAGCGTTTGATTATATAGTACGAGACAATATGTGGTATAAACTGCATATATTAGGACTACGGGGCAATCTCTTTTCAGTTATAATTTCAGTTATAAAGTCTATGTATAATCATTTGTATTCAAGAGTTAAACACCAAAACGAGTTAGATGCAGTGTTTGAAAGTCATTTAGGTGTACGTCAAGGCGAATGCCTATCGCCATTATTATTTTCATTGTATATTTACGATCTAGAGGAAGTATTATATCTCAAAGGGACCAAAGGGGTCGACACAGGATTATTAAAGTTTCTGCTCTTATATACAGACGATATTGTAATGTTTGCTTATTCAGCAGCAGAACTGCAAGCGAATATTAATATATTAGAGGAATATTTTAACAAATGGAAACTTAAGGTTAATAAAAGCAAAACAAAGATACTGGTTTTTAGGAAAGAGTGTAGATTACCTATAAATCTTCAGTTTTTCTATCAGGGATCACCATTGGAGGTTGTAAACAAATTTACACATAAAGCAATTTTTAAATTAAGAAAATATTTTAACAATTTTACTAATATAACACCTGAACATAAATTGGAACTTTTTGACAAACTTATTAGAACTATCCTATTATATGGTTCAGAAGTTTGGGGATTTTAAAACGAATGCCAATTGTGAGGATACACACCCACTTCATAAAATATGTACTTTCGGTTAAAACAACAACACCAATTGACTTTGTATATGCAGAAACGGGCAGATTAGATATACTGTCGCAATGCATTATCGATATTATTAAATACTGGCTTAATTTAAGTATGCCGAATGATAAATATGCAAGAGCCATCTATAATGTAATGATTAATGATGTTGTAAAACTTTCAAATAAAACAAACTGGGCAGTACATGTTAATTTTTTGAGTAATAGGGGGTTATATCACGTGTGACTTGCACAAGGAGTTGGTGATATTCAAGTTTTGTGTCATTTTTGAAGCAAAGAATACGAGATGTTTATGTTCGAAATTTAAACAGCAGATTGTCTCCTCAAGAGCTTTATTTTATGGAAACATTTCTAATTTTGAATTAAAACCCTATCTTAAGTGTGTTAATGTACAGAAATTCAGAATTGCTTTTTAAAAGCCAGTTAAGATTATCGTCGCATCGGTTAAATGTAGAAGTTGGTAGGTGGATTAATACAATTTTGGAACAAAGACTTTGCCAAAGACATTGTAATGTCTTAGAAGACGTATTTCATTTTTAGTTGAATGCGGCTTGAATACAAATATTAGATCTAAATATATTCCTAGATATTATCGTACTAATCCAAATGTGTTTAAAACCATAGACTTGCTGAATACAGATCATACTGATTTGTTAAAGAATCTTTCTATTTTCGTGTTTAAAGCATTTGCTCAGAAAAAGAATTTCATTACTTTACATGATACATGATAATTATATGTTTTAATACCAGCCGTAATATAGTTGTAATAAGTTCGTAATAATTCTTTTGATTTACATTTGCTACTATTTCTGTTACTGTAAAATATATCAACTACTTAAAAACAAAACATATAGAAAACGCCAAGCAAGTGTTAAATAATGGAAATGATCATGGACTATCATAGTCTACTTCATTGATGTATGTATGAATTGCGGAACAGATGTTGTTATCGGGGATTGAACGCAGTTGGGCTGGTAAAGTGGAGTCCGAAGGACTCAACGCGTACTTTAACCAGCCTAATTGCGTTCATATCGCCGAAAATGACATAACTCACGGAATTCATTACTTATATTTACACCCAGAGCTCATTTTTTGATTCCTGAATTGTTAAAAAAAACATTTAAGAAAACCTAAAATGTAACGCATTTCAAAAATAAAGGTCCAAATCATTTGAATGTCAAAATGCAAATATGACCAATATCGACAGCGCTATAACTTATATAATTATTCTTTTTATGTGAAAAAGTCCTAACATAAATAAACTCACAAATTAGTGTTAATTATATGTCATCTGTTTTTGCATATATTAAAGTCAAGTCAACCATACAATGTCCCTTCTTGGGCACATTCAGTGGTAAACAAGCTACATATAAAATATTTTTCTGAGTTTCATGTCAGCCTATTCAGCCGAAAGTTTCACCTTTTAAGACTTGTGTTGGTTGTTTTTTTCAACATATTATGTTAATTTATTTTCAAGAACCAAACAACCCAATGAACATTTCTCCCAGTTATTAGAAAACGTGTTTCTATAAGTCCACGTCTATGAATTCCTCAAACCCAATAAGGTCGCGATTTCTCTTGAAGACACAATATTTCTCCAGCAGCCCTCTGTATCCTAATTGTGGTTACAGTAAAGCCGACTCATTATCAAACAAGCCCAAGACTGTTTTCAAGTTCACGGTGTGTTCAAACAAACAATAAAGGGACTCTATGAAGCTCTATAAAGTGCCCAATTGGTAAAAGGTTTGTAATACTTGAGACCATTAAGTGTAAAGAAATCAAGTCAATTCAGTGCCCTGTAAATCCAAATTAAGCTGCAATTAAGTGTAACTAGTGTCAAACACACAACAGTAGGAGTAGGGCCCTTCTACATTCAACTCAATTCAAAATAATCTCAAATGCAGCTACATTTTAGTCCATCATGAGTCAAGTAAACACAAGAGCAGCATAACATTTTCATGGCATTCTTAACAACAGAAGGCTTCTACACAAACCCTTCCAAGGTCTTACCATTCCTGTTGTGGCTAAAGTCAAGCATATTCATAGATAGACCCACTTCAAAGGGCGAAACTTAAGCCAGTCCTGTTCTCTATCATTTTCAGTATGACTACAATAAAACACATTCAGAGCCAAACAAACGCAAGTTCATCTCTAATTAAGTCTACTCAGTGCTAAACTAACCACATTTGGCAACCCTACTGCCCATTTTAAACCAGACAAGCCCATATGCAGCTGTCATTAAGCATTCTCAGTTCCTAATACCCCACATCTTGGCAACCCGTGATTAAGCCTATTCACAGCCAAATAAAACATTCCCTTCTCACATAAGGCAATTTCAGTGCCAAATACTACACATTTTGGTAACCATAAAGCCCATTCAAAGCCGACCAAACCCATGTGCAGCTCTATCATTAACACTAGTACTCAATGCCATGTGGTGGTCATATTCGATTTGGCGGACATATTGAATATTTTTTGAGAGGGTCCTTACCCTAACCATAACTGGGTAGTGTACTTAATTATGTGTTTAAGATTTTATATAAAAGTAAGCTGATGTAAAGGAATATATTTAATTGACATTTATTTCATTCCAAATTGGATATATTAAATTTGTATTAGCATAATACAAGAAAATTATACAGGAAATCACAATTTTTGTAGACGTATCGTACTTTGAACTTGAAATGGCCTTGACCTTGAGGTAGTCAATACAGCATGTTAACTTTATGTACATTGGGAACATGAGCAATATATACTGGAATAATTATACGTCTCTATTTATTTAAATTTGTGACATATTTAGAGATAGAAAATACTTAATTAGATATTTATGACGGCCATGTTGAATGACATTTTGGATTTCTTGGTCCTAGTTTAACATAGGTTACACAAAATTAAGATCAAAACTTTTGCAATACTGCAACGAATTAAATGTTTTGTAAAAAACATTAACTTATGAAAATATAGGGTTCTTGGTTCTTAAAATCGATATATTTATCTTTTTAATGGAAATTATGGTTGCCAGGGCAACATAAATCTTTGAGGAATAATTGTATGAAATTTGAAACAGGTCACTTCTTACATCTTATTATCATTAAACATCACTGAACAAGACATTTATTAAGGTCACAGTAAATACCATAACTAAATTTTAAATAATTATGGTATTAGTGGCCATCTTGAATTTTGGTTGCCATTTTGAATAAATCCAGAGTGGGTCCAGAGCTTTTTTCAATCGTAATCATATTTTCTGCAAGTGTACCAAGTTTCAAAATTTTAACCAAATATGCTCATTTTTTTCACAATATGACCCGAGTATATGTAATGAAAGTCAAAATCTTTATGTTACTTTGGGCGCAAAACGTACTCGACATCGCCACCAGTACTCGACAGCGCCACCACTTTTATTAGTACGTGAATATATCCTTTTTATGAAGTGCTTATTAGCTGTGTTGTTTTCCGGTGTGAGAACTAAACATAACAGTTATATATGCACGCGCCAGAATGTTCTTACGTTTTGTGTAAGCAAGGAAGTGTACTCGAAATGCTAGCAGATCACAAAATAATGAAAATATTCACAAGTCCAATTCGATGGAAAAGCTCCTGGAACCACAGTTCGCACAATATTGAAACGAAATCTTAGCCAGCCTGAAGTAAAAATGTTCTTACACGGTACCACATTGTCCGATTTCCAAAAAAATGTCCATTTCAATAAAATTATAAAATAACAGTGCTCCAGTCAGGATTTGAAAAGGGCAGGGTGCTAGGTTAAAAAGGGCACTTTCAATGAGCCTTGATCGGGCACTTGCAAGGGCCAATGTTGAATTGTGTTTTTGTTGTAATTACTTTCAATCCTAATAGTTAGTTATGAATACCTTACTCCTTATCTGTTTTCTTTAATTTAGTGTCAAAACTATTTCTATTTATTATTTTCATACTTATTTCTGAAAATTGACTCTGTCAAACAAAAGGGCACAGCAGGGTGTAGTTAAGGGCAGCAGGGTGCTGGAAAAAAGCAGCAGGGTGCCCCACCCTGCTATTTAGGCCTAGCTGGAGCACTGAATAAAATATATTAATCACATTCACGATTGTAGAAGTAGCACAGGGCACAGCTGCACCACGGAAGTGTCGACAGGTAATTTTCTTTGCACCACCGCTAAGTGGTGGAGCTGGCGTTTTAGTGACAATGTTATATGGTTACGCATTACATTGACTCTTACAGCAGAGTAAGAAAAGAGTAGAGGATATTTTTGCAGAGTGGTTAAATATTAACGACACTTTTTACATAGTTAATATAGGTCAAGAACTCTTATACAGAGTAACAAAGAGTAACAACTCTAAATAGATGAATATTGAAATACGTATTGTGGCTATTAGTATTCTAGTATATGTATTTATGTATTGTTCAACGTCAAGGTACTAAGTGACAGGCCGGGTCGAACTCGTATGGATGAAGGGAAAACGTAACACAAGCTTTGAATGAAAATAGGGCATATATGTATATATCATTACCTAGGGGGGTATATGAAATGTAATTAAACAATGCATGCGCATCGGGATAGATTACAAGTCAGCTATATTAGGTATTACCATGTTTAAAGACAGGAGATGATGACTCAATCATACTGAACAAGACATATAGAGTAGCGTTATGTTAAACCAAATAACAATAGTAATGAATATAGAATTTTGGGACTACGGGCTTAGTTACACTGCCATGCAAACGGAAATCGTGGGTTGGTGAAATATGTGTCAATTCACAAACCTCAAGATGACAACGCAAAAATCAACTCTGTGACCTAAATGCTTTGCATGTCATCAGTAAGTGAAATTTCAATACCAACATGAAAGTGCGAATATCAAGCAGCTAATTAAAGCTGTAGGTTATGGATTGCTAAACGAGTTGCGGATCCGTGGTCTGGTGGTAGCATGTTGTTGTTGTAACTTGCTGCCCAACCCAACCCAATTGTATTATACTATTGTTTGTTCAGTTGATATATACGATGTGCGTATATAATGTAAAATAAATTACGATAAAAGTTAATTGGTAACACACTTGACTGTCATTTCAGGGATCGCAGGCTCGATTCACCGCCGGACAACTAAAAAATACTTCTTCCAAGAGGGACGTTAAATGGAGGTCCCATGTGACAGTGCCATACACTGGTGCACGTTAAAACCCAAGGGTAGCTATAACCGGTGTCACATTACGTCTGTACACTTTGCTCCAAAACATAAATGACTAACAATCTTATCGGACCACTCGCCGAATGGGCATTGCCCGAGTGCGAGTATAAATAAGCTTACACATACATCGCTCAACGAGCGTAATTTGAAGGTTCAGTCATCCGCTTCTCCCAAAAGAAGAACGCACGATTAACCTACTCACGCGAAGAATAATAAACAAAACATTAAAATGACACACTGGTAAATGACCTTATACGAGTACATGACCTTAACGCCAGCTCCACCACTTATCGCAATGAAATTGAGATGCCGACACTTCCGAGGTGCAAGCTGTGGCTTTTGTTTATTTGTACACACGTAAGTATGACTTATATTTTACCTGAAAAGATTATAAAATGGACATATATCGAAAATCGGAGAATGTGGTGCCGTGTAAGATCTCTTTTACTACAGGTTGCTTACCATTCTGTTCTAATCAATAACGAATTGTGGTGCTAAAAGCTTAATTCTCTCCCGATTCGGTCTTGTTTATATTTTGAGATCTGCTTGTATTTCAACAACATTTCAGTGTAAAGACAAACCAAAATTCTTGCGCATGAAATGATAACTATTATATAAATAACTTACGCCGGTAAGAGAACATACATTTTTTTCTTAAAAAGGAAATTTGCATATATTTATAAAAGTGGTGTCGCTTTTAATGAACTGATTGTGCTTTGGGGTTGTGCTGGCGCTGTCGAGTATGATTTGCACTGAAAGTTTATTAAAAAAGTTTTAAACCTTTGGAGGGAATGCGATATGGTGTCATTTTTACCATGTATTGTTGTGCTTGGTTTACCTATTTGTTGCAGAAGCTTTATAGTGGGTGAAAAAATATTGCCAATTTGCATGGCATTAAATTCCGTCGAGTCCTTTCTACATTTGAATGGTTTGTCTTCCTGGGCGTCTTGTGCTTATTGGAACAGTCAAAGGAAGGCACTTGACACAGTTTCTTTTTTTCTGTTCGCAGAAACAAGCCTTTTCTTGATAAAAAAAACATATGCAATGTATCAGGCAGTATGTGTATACTGTTTAAAATAATACGAAGTTAACAATTTTTAATCATGTTAGACACTAAACAAAACCAGAGCGCAATGTTATATATTTGGAGAAAAAGTTACAGGCCTTTAAAGACGATACCATCGAAAGTATGTTTTAGAATGGAATAGCCATAATCTTCATGAACTTGGGGGCCTGCACCAAGGGCTATGGGCATTTCTCGGTCTATGTCTATCACTTAGACACAAAGTTCTGATGTACTCTAGTCTCACAAAAAGATACGGCTTACAAGTCAAAATTTGTTATTTTACTTTTTTATTACGCCCCTACCCCAAAATTTCTGACTCACCAGACTTCACATGTGGTCTGAAAGTGGCAGTTTTATGGTAAAATACACTGGCACACACGCTGTCATATATGCTACGTCGAAAGACAACATTTTCCTTAAAGTGAAGACTAAAATCAAAGATAACTTTTCTTTTACTACACCATTTTAAATAAAACAAAATGCAGTCTATGCCGCTTAAAGAGCCCCGCCTTCGTTGTATTACCGAAGTTTGATAAGGTGATAAGTTTCATCAAACACTTCGACAAACCGGTTTCCAAAATAATGTTTTGACAGTGCTCCGTCAAACGACCGTATTGTGAAAAGGTTTGTCAAAGTGTTTTAAAAAACTAAACTCTCAATTAAATTCTGACAAGAACGGGAGCAGGAGCTCCGTTAGCGATTGCGCTTTATTTCGTTCAAAATGGTGAAGAAAAGGTGAAGTTATCTTTGTTTAAAGTCTTCATTCGAAGCAAAATATATATAGCCTGCGACGTAGCATTTATGAGGCAATTTATCACGAGGTATACATACACACACACTATATACAATGTGTGCATGTTTCCTTATTAAGAAGGGTTTGCAAAGTTTGTTGTGTGTCTGGTGTAAGTACTATACATAACAGTTATATTTGCACACGCAAAAATGTTCTTGATGTAAAATGTAGTTAAAATGCTAGCAGATTTCAAAATTTGAACAAGTCCGTATCGGGAGAAAAGCTCCTGGCACCACGAATCGTACTACATGCATATTGAATCCGAATCGTAGCCATCCTTTAGTAAACGTGTTTTTACACGGTACAACATTCTCCGATTTTCAAAATATGTTCATTTAATAAAAATATCAGCTAAAATATTAATTATACTAACGTATGTACAAATAAACAGTACGCATTACTTCATTACGGAAGTGTCGACAGCTCAATTCCTTTGCACCACCGATAAGTGGTGGAGCTGGCGGCTTTACATACAGTACTAAAGTTTTCACCTGGAACCACTTAAATGGCTCACGTCACGTGGGGAAAAATAAGACATGACCTACATTGACATGACCTTGATACATTATGGTCAAAATGGCTCGCACGGGACGAACGTGTCGGTGTTTACCTAAAATAAGTCATAACCCATTCGGAACTCCTCGGCCATTTTTTTTAAAAACAACGTTGTTTTCGATAAAATGGCCGAGGAGTTCCGAATGAGTCATAACCTACACTGACATGACCTAAATAATGGACGGGAACCGCTGGAACCCTGCTCTACGTACGCTTAGTTTGCTACTACTAATGAACTATTCAATACCGTCTGTGACGTCACACTAATTATATTCTAGAAGTAGGGGTATACGAATACCTTTGTAAATTCAGATTCTAATTAGCACTTATAATTAAGACAGTACATACATGTTCTTATCCAGGCGGCGAAATAAGATTTTTAGTTAAATATGACTTTAAAATGCCGCTAATAAAGTGCTCACTTGACCGTGCTAATTTGTGGAATTATTAAAATGGCATTTTTAAAACAATTTGGTTTCTCTTTCTTGAAGCATATCACATGTCACTTTGTGACATTTATCATTTGATATTACCTGATTTATCCATGTTTGAATTGGAATGAGTGAAATAAAGGAAACTTGACTTGACTTGACTTGACTTGACTTGACTTGACTTGACTTGACTTCAACTATAAAGGTTAAACAGAAGAACTTTAAGCTAAGAAAACAACTTTCAAAATTCCACCAAAAAAGGCCATATGTTTCAAAATCTAAATGTCCATCTACCTAGGTTATCGCTGCGAAATATCATGCACAGAATTATTGAAGTGTACTTTGAGTCTGTACACAACGCCATTTATGTGAATATTATCAACAGGAAATAAATAGAATATTGCTCACGAAAGGCTGCAACTTTATATATTGCTGCTCGGAGACACGACAGCAGACTGAGCTGTCAGTCTCTAGAAGGGCGGTCCTGCTAAAAGCCACAAGAGCTACTAAGGGAGCTTATAATAGAGCTACAACTAAGAGAGCTAGTAAGAGCTAATACGAGAGCTATACTACTAAGAGAGCTAGTAAGAGCTAATACGAGAGCTATACTACTAAGAGAGCTAGTAAGAGCTAATACGATAGCTAATAAGAGAGCTATTACAAAGAGAACTAGAAAGAGCTAATGCGAGAGCTTATAACAGAGCTACTACTCAGGGGTGTAGAAATGGGCCGGAAGCCGGTAAAATAACCCGGTTACTTTAGCATCTTCACCCGGCTATTTATCCCCGCATCATCAAAAATAAAATCTGTTATTTTTTGTCATGTTTACATAAGTTTAAAACCCTGATTGATGGTTTATTTTGGTTTCCACGCGTTCGGACTACAATGCACCACTAGCTCGATTCGTGACGTCATTAGTCGCATCCCCCTCTGGGATGTTTTCAAGTTCTAGGTTTGGGTTTCCCAGCGTTCCGAATACAATAACATTGGCTCGATACATGACCTCATTAGTCGCATGTTTTGAAGTTTATGATTAGTGAAGCAATAGAGGGTGAAAAAAAGAATATATTTTTTCCAGACACCAAAAAGCGTAGTAAGTTTGCAACATGAGCGTGTCTGTCCTTCTGTTAGTCCTATTACCATTTACGCAACATTCCTTTTTGTATACGCGTGTTATCCAGATGTTTAACAAAATGAAACAAGCTTGCGGTGATGTCACTGCTAAAAATAATCCATTATTTTGATGAATTTTACATGTACCTTTGGCGAAATTTCGTACGCTTTTAATAAACGCCACAAAGTGTCCAGATATTTCTTTTGGTTGTTATTAAAACGGAATTAGCTAGCTGTAGGTGAAATATCTAGAACCACAGAAAATGAAGTAAGATGTTTAATTTTCAGAGGATCACAGAGATTCAGTGGCTGAAAGTATATAAGTGGTAGAGAAGAAGGTACACATACGATTAGGAGGGAATTGCTAGCAAATGGCAAGGCATGTGGTCTGGAATGTTATAATAGTATCCTGAAACTGAATTTGACAGTTATTTGGTTTATTAGTTGGCCCTCACTGGTCGGGGGTGGAGGTGGGGTCGGGGGTGGGGGTGGGGTAAAACTCAGATCAGTGGGGTAGTTCTCAGATTCAGTATCATATTCAAGTAAAGACGTTTCCCTGTTTCCTTGTTACAAAATAAACATGCACCAGAACAGTTCAACACTAGAAATTTTGGTTAAAAAGGGCTTAAATTCAATCCCACAAGGGGCATTGGCCCCTTGACCCTAACTGGGGAAGGACACCCAGACTACCCCCCCCCGCCTACTTTTGGGATCTTCCCTGCTACTTCAAAACATTTCTACACCCCTGACTACTAAGAGAGCTAGTAAGAGCTAATAACAGAGCTACTACAAAGAGAGCTAGTAAGAGCTAATAACAGAGCTACTACAAAGAGAGCTAGTAAGAGGTAATAAGAGAGCTACTACAAAGAGAGCTAGTAAGAGGTAATAAGAGAGCTACTACAAAGAGAGCTAGTAAGAGCTAATAACAGAGCTACTACAAAGAGAGCTAGTAAGAGCTTATAACAGAGCTACTACAAAGAGAGCTAGTAAAAGGTAATAAGAGAGCTAACAAGAGAGCTACTACTAAGTGAGCTACTAAGAGCTACTGAGAGGAACTTGAAAATGACATAAATTATTACGGCAATATCTAAAATATAATTCCTAATTAAGGACTTGTATTTTAAATCTGTTCCATATATTTGCTATATATATAGAACTATATAACATTTTTTTTATGACAGGTCATATCAGGTTTCAAGATAGGGGTATCGATAAATCAATAATCATTTCTTCATACATGTAAAAAAAAAATCAAAAGGATGGATTGAACTTTAAGGGACCGCAAACCTGCAAAATGATATAGCGTCATATTGCTTAGAAAATCGAGATCTTTTAGGAGTTATCTATTAAATGACTAAATTGAAGGCGTTGATCACGAATTCATATGCTTCTGAGAATAATACTGTCAATCTGTGAGAGTGCAGCTAAACCTTTTATACTTCTTCATATTTTTTAACGTATGAATGCCTTAAAAACACTCATCAAATCTATGTGGCTCTATTAAATAAGTTCTTAGTAGCTCTTGTAGCTCAAACTAGCTCTTAGTTGCCTTTAGCCCCTTGAAGGGTTGGGTATTGGCTAGACCCTCCTAATTCAGGAGCAATACATAAATACATGTAACCATATTCAGCGGTTGTTCTGTATTTGAGTTCAACCAAAGTGTCCTATCTCTACAAACTTCATGTAACACGTTGCCACTCATACCACTCCCTTTATAGTTTATACAAATGAAAGCAATTATAGCCAAACGAAATATATTAAAATGTTACATTTGGTAACATTTGGCAACAGGCCGTCGCCTTAGGGTAAGATACAACTGTTGTGTATGTGAGGTATATATCAAACGGCTTTTCTCGTGTGTGATTCATAGGCTGGGAGAAGCTGTTAGGCTCAGGTGACACTGACAGTAAAACTATGTAAAGAAAAAAAATATTTCCTCTCACTTCTATGTCAGATTAAATAAACATTACAGCATGTACTTCTCAAATTGAAATGTTGTCAAAACATTGTACAGGTAATTTCAATACACTCAGACACTCAGCTACGGCTGTCAGCTTTGATTCACCTTAAGGCGAAATCACTTGTAAACTAGAATGTTTTGTCCACAGGAAAAACAAAGAAGCTTCGTTAACATGGGACAATATGTTCTTTTGCGAAACAACATGCAACATTTGTTAACATATAAAGACTTACTTGAACTCAGCGCAAAGCCTGAAGGCAGTCCTAGTTTGGCTCTGATGGATTTCGTGATGTTCAGAAACTCTTCTGTTTTCTCATACTTTTTGAACTCTTTGAAATAATCGTCATTGTCCTCAATATCGTTTTCATATTTGTCACAGCCATCGTAAAATCGAATAATTTTATCATCGATCGTGAGGTTTGTCGGGGCTATGTTTGCGATTCCGGTAGGTGGAGCGCACCGCTGGTTACCGTACAGGCAGTCCCCGGTTGCGTTGTACAAACCGCCATAAAAGCTGTTAGCGCTTGCTCTTGTACGCTGTTTGTCCGAGGATATAAACCGGATGTACTGTCCGTTTCTTTGGAAGAGCCGGCGGAACCTAAGAGCCGTTCGCTGGCCGAGGAGGCGGTGTTCCTCCTTCCCTTCAGCATTTAGCGTGCTCGCCAGCGGTTCAGTATAGGGCGAGGTCCATGTCTCCAGCTCAGGAAAAACGTTAATGCTTTTACCGTCCTTTAGACGCTCGTGGATATCGTTGATCTCTTCAACACTGCCGTCGGAGGGGTAGCGCGCTCCGTGACGCAACAGCATGCTCATATGCACTGCTTCACACAGACGATCATTGTAAACCTCGTTAAAACCAGAGTTTTCGGACGGCTGGGCAACGCTGTGAGCCCACCTGTACAAAGTCTTGGTAGAAAATACGGCCCAGTCTGAAACAATGCCATTGGGTACTCCCCCGTAGCACAGTGGAAAGAGAACCACTACTATTATTTTCCACATAGTGACACAGGAAATGGGAAAAAACTACGTATAATCACTTGCGACTGTTTCTCTACCTTTATGACACAACAGTGGTAGATGTTTGTGATCGCAGTTCACTTACTTCCAGCGCAAGGTAATTCATCAGGCTGTCATGTATGACTTCAAACCTTGAAAGTGCGTGTATGTTGACAGTACGGAGTGAATTTAAGATAAAAACAAGAATCCATCCTTACCCTAACCGGCCACTTGTGTAAGATTCGACAATAACTATAGTACAGTTGAAGAAATGTTGACCTTGATATAAAACAAAATTTACATTATTTTAGGTTAAAGAGCTTAACGTTGACATTATAAAATATATAGAAGAGACAGTAAAGAAGTCATAACACAGATCATAGCTTGGGTATCACCTAGTACGTACATTGTGAAATAAGCTATCGCCAATATAAAGAACACAATCTGATGACAAAACGTGACCCACGGTTGGTAAACTTCACTTAAGAATGCAAGGCCCAGTAGTTTCAATCGTTTCAGCCTTTTAGCCGATACTTCTTAAATAACATCTTTAGATGAATGTGCATATTTCTATAACATCTTTAGATGAATGTGCATATTTCTATAACATTTTAAGATGAATGTGCATATTTCTATAACATCTTTAGATGAATGTGCATATTTCTTTAACATTTTAAATGAATGTGCATATTTCTATAACATCTTTAGATGAATGTGCATATTTCTATAACATCTTTAGACGAATGTGCATATTAAATATTTCTATAACATCTTTAGATGAATGTGCATATTTCTATAACATCTTTAGATAATGTGCATATTTCTATAACATCTTTAGATGAATGTGCATATTTTTATAACATTGTAGATGAATGTGCATATTTCTATAACATCTTTAGATGAATGTGCATATTTTTATAACATTGCAGATGAATGTGCATATTTCTATAACATCTTTAGATGAATGTGCATATTTCTATAACATATTTAGATGAAAGTGCATATTTCTATAACATCTTTAGATGAATGTGCATATTTTTATAACATTTTAGATGAATGTGCATATTTCTATAACATCTTTAGATGAATGTGCATATTTCTATAACATTTTAGATGAATGTGCATATTTCTATAACATATTTAGATGAAAGTGCATATTTCTATAACATTTTAGATGAATGTGCATATTTCTATAACATCTTTAGATGAGTGTGCATATTTCTAAATTTTTTAGATGAATATGCATACTAAGTATTTCTATCTTTTTATACTCGTATATATTTCCACATCCGTATTCTCATTTGGGGCACAAAATCTCATCATCATGACTAATTTAAAAGCATCATTATTGGATCAGATAGGAAGATATAGATATTTATCAACCCGATATTTTACGGAGCCGGTGTAACAAAGTGTTGGTAAAATACCTGAAATGAGAGAAGGGGTCCATCTATCTTCCACGACGGCCAATATTATGTATGATTTTTTTTTTCTCCAACCCGTTTCCAGAGAAGTAAAAAAGATTTTGCTTGAGCTCTTTCCGCGTGCACAGCAATTAACGTTATGACATTGATCGTGGAAGAACGTAACCTAGTTCCAAGTTTATGAAAGGATTTTTTTTTACATAATTTGAATCGCAAAAACTTGTCCTTAAGAACGAATGTTACATTCAAGCTCTATGGATAAGGCTAAACGGTGGTCATGTTTGTTTGATATGTGTCTTATGCATTTACAAAAGCGCAAATAGCCAAAAGGAGTATTTGTTCTCAACTACAATTAAGTTTGAAGAGATCTATGTTTTAAAAATGTCAGAAAATCTCGAAAGACCTTAATAGCCTTTCGAGATTTTCTGTCGTCAAGAATACAGTAAATCATAAATGTTTTATGCTACATCAATTGCTATGGTAAGATTGACCTCTTTTGTCTTTTGTCCCCCCCCCCCTTGCCCAAGAAAATTTATCAATACATAGTCCGAAATGGTGCATTTTGGGTGCAAATTTTACGCCTAAATTTACATTTAAAGTAGACTTGGACGACATAAGGGGGGTGGGGCTTTTTGAACTTGAACTTTTTGTCCTTGAACTTTTTGTCTTATTTCATGTAAGGGTTTAAATGCATTTCAATGGGTAGTTGAAAGTGCTGAAGTACTCACATATTTAAGAAAAGAAAGAGTTTATAGTATTCTTTAAAATGTTAAGTTGAATGTTAGCTTTAATACTTGTACAAACAATGTAGCCGACAGATTTAACATTGAAGATTTGTTAAGCTGTGATGGATGCCAAAGTTGCCCATTTAAGGTATAGAAGAATGATACATCTTTCATAACGCTTCACAATCTGTATACGGACCACACTACGGAAATGTCGTAATGACAATCGCCTGTGATCGCCTGTGATCGCGACATCCGTTGATGATAACGGGACAGTACGATACTATGTTAACGAAAACACGATATCACGATATAACGATGGTGAAAACGCGACATAACGATGGTGAAAACACGACATCACGATGGTGAAAACGCGACATTACGATGGCGAAAACACGACATTACGATGGTGAAAACGCGATATTAAGATGGTGAAAACACAATGACATATTGCAGTATCATCATCGTGCTGTCGTATTATCGCGTTTTCGTTATCGTACTGTAGCGTTTTCATCATCATACTGTCGCGTTTTCGTTATCGTAGTTTCGTGATTTCGCGTTTTCATCATCGTTCTATGGAGTCTCGCGTTTCATATCAACACATTCACAGGCAATGGCTCTTTGAACGGCATTTCGTACCATACAGGACAAACGTCAGCGCCATGGCGAAAGAGGATCCAATCCAATCCAATACCTAAACCATATAATACGGACTGGTATGAGCCACTGTCTAAAAGAGATATTACTTAAGCACACGTGACCATCTATATATATATTCTACCATACTCAATTATAGAATGGTACAATAGCCAGAAAATGATAACCCCATTGATGTTGAGTATCTGGTTATAGACGACGCAGCAGCACAATCGATCCTTTTCCTCACTAATGTAAAAGACACTATAGTAACCTACATACAACCACGGACCTAAACCATTGTAGGTCCGTGATACAACGCTGCTGCATAGATGATAGTTGTTGGTTTCAGTTTAAGATATGCAATATATATGAGGAGCAAAGGTTATATTTCACGAGTGGCTTTTGGTGTTCACGAGGTGATATATGTTGCAATCTTACACTGAAACAAACATATATTGTTTTATTTCATGCTTGTTATTTAACTTTTTTTAAATGGTATTTAATAGGAAACCCGCTCTAAATGACGTTTTCCGCGAAACGAAACTAAATGACGTAAAAGCATTTTTTCCCGGCACTTTATGAGTTTATGGTTACCAGTTTTACAATGAAACGGGTAAAATCTGAGAAAACAGTGGAACTCGTCGTCAATACAGGTGCCTGTGGTACTTCATACGAATGCGACTTGAATGTCTTCATTTGAAACGTTCTATAAAGGGCAACAGTGATTTACAATGGTCACCTTACACTATTTAATAGTAACTTAAATCGAAATACACATTCTATTCATATTGACAGAAAACAATAGACAAATAAATCGCTTTGAAATATATTGTTTTATAGTAAGTATTTAACACGTGGTAGTATGATATCATGGAACGTTTGTCACAAGTTTCATTTGTTTTCAGTTATAAAAGGTCGTCAAATGTCTTTCAGTTCAGATGCCAAAAGGTGGTTGAACTGTTATCAGCAAACATTTAGGTGGTTAAACCAAAACAAATTGACCATGGAGGCTCTTGTACAGCAAAGGAATTGGCAGGAAATTAAATTACCACATTTAAATAATGTTAACGTAGAAATCATTGCATAAAATGTGTTTTTGGAGCTTAAAAGTATCAAATTCTGGCTTCCCACATTTGTAGACAAAAGACTTGTCGAAGGTTTTCCTTCGATAACTTTTTTATTCCGTAACCTAGAAGCATGAAATAAAAAAACCGAGTGAGGCATGGTAATTGTAGAGCCGAATGCGCGTCATGATATTTTAGAAGCGTATACTTTATAATACTCACCAGGCGAAATAAAATACACATTCTATTCCGAAAATCCTATTGTGTCATTGTTTCGCCGCCATCTTGCATAGCAGACCCCAAAACCTCACTTAAACCGTTGCAGATTCGGAATACCTTTACCCGCCTGTTGAAGGGACTATGATAGTGTTTTTCTTTTCTTCAAATGCACGTTTAAAGGAACTACATGTATATTTATTACCAAATTAATAAGTGTGGCAAATCATAAGGAGTGTTAAACTGGTTGATTGACATTATCACGTGATGCTACCAATATAGTTAATTAAGGTTAAACTACTCGGGAGCTTATGTACTAACCCTTGTTGGCAAATGAAAATAAATTATATGGTATCTGTTTTCTATGTTTAGTCTGTCCCGGCGTTAGTTCGCTTCCCACTACAACCATGATTATTTTATACCTTTATTGTATCTTTTCTGCAATTTCGGTTTCAATGAGTATATTAAAACTATAACTAAAGTGTTTTCAGATGACGGGAATAAAATGAGTTGGTACCAAAACTTGAGCGAGTCCATCGAACACGCTTTATTAGCCTGTTTTAATTATTTCACGCCAAATACATTATGTTCTCTCCTGCTCTTTAAACACTTCGTATTTTCATCAAAATCGTTATCATATTGTCACAGGCATTATGCATTCTAACAATATTATCATCGTGTTGGTCGAGGCTATATGCTTGTGATGCCAGTAGGCGGAGAACGTCGCTGGTTGGCATATTGACAATCCCTGATCGCCATAAAAGCTATACGCACTTGCTTTTGTAAGCAACTCATCGGACGATAGAAACCGTACTTTGCAAGAGCTGATGTAACCGGAGTGCCGTCTGCCGGCGGGGGAGGCGCTGTTCCTACGTTTCTTCAGTATATGTTATATTCAACAAAGATACAAAAATCCTTAAACAACAATTCTGACCAAGTTTCATGTGTATACAGGAAATATACAGTTGCTTCTGCACGAATTGAGGTTTTCTAATATTTGACCTTGTGCCTTACCTTTTGATCCAGATGACATAGGTTTAAAACTAACCAAGAGTTCATCAATACAATATTTCTGACCAGGAAACTCCGTGTTCACATGAAAACAGCAGCATTTATTGCGTAACTTTTGTTAAGATTTCATAATTTACACATGGTATGATGACATATAAGTCCTTGGCCGAGACTTCATCAAGAAAGTTTCATAAACATCGGAAGATATAAAAGCAGCCGTTATTTTTGTTAATAAATTTCCCCTTAGATTTGACAGTAAGACCTTGTTCTGGACCCTGGACAGACGACCCACCTACTACACAAGCTCATTCTGAGAAGTGTATGAAAATAATAGCACACACCATGCAATGACATGTGGGGGTTAATGGCAACCTTCTTGTCATTTTCCTTCGACAAAAATATTAAAACCATCAGGTGTGACCTTATACTTACTGACTTCCCAAAATATACAGTGCACTCTACCGGTCAAGGGCAGTCAACCCATTGGCGTAGTCTCATCAACTTACTTTAAATCGTTCTTGCACAATACATCGCAGGCAAGACCGACAGAGAATAATTGGAAAATGGGAGCAAATCCTACATCTGCCAGACATTTTCAACCATTTCGGAGTTACTCATCTTTTCCCCTCTTGTTACAAATTAACTGTGGAAACTTGGCTGTACAAATATAAATGGGCAATAAAATGGTAAAATAAATATGTCAATATGTTGTGTTAAATTCATATATCTGAAATAGCAGTTCTGACAAATTTCAAAGGATGTCAATGGTTAGTTGTAGGTAAAATAAATTGTGCGATAGTGACCGTTTAATAGCGATATTTTGACCACCAAGGTTAACTTATGACAGCGAAATGCCAATTCTGAAAACCCCACTTCTTTACGAAGTAAATTATCCGAGGTTTTCAAAGTCATTTCAACGTGCTAAAGATCTTCAGACTACATCTAGTGCAAATGTCCAGCATTTTTTTGACAAAAACAAAATCCGATGTTGCAATCGCTCAATCATAACTTCTGGGTTAACACCACACTTAAACGGTCATATACTGGACTTGTCATGAACATTTTTGCGAAGTTTGAAGACCCTTACATATTGGTAGTTACCGGTACTAATTGATCATGAACAATCTTCTAGAAACATATGGTCAGTGGGTTTTATATCAGAAACCATTCACTACCTAGGTTACTGTGACCTTGCCCATATACGTCTAAAATCGCCAGTATTGTCGAGGACTATCTTTTTGTGAAACTCAGACAATTCGGGCTATCGATCGGAAATCATTGTTTTGCTAAATGTGAGTGACCCTGACCTTATAACTTTTAGATCAAGTTTACTCAACTACTTATTATGGTCGACTTTGATGTTCTAGAGTATTTGATCACTATGACCTAGATCTTTGTGATCCTCTACCTCTATATGTTAACAACAATCCTTTTCGTGAAATTTGAGGAATTTAGGGTCAGTCTCATTTCGAGTTCTTGATCAGAAGCATTAAAAGTCGTTATGAGCTTGACCTCAAATCAAAGGCCACCTTGTTCCATGTCCTGGTTCCACAAGCATGCTCGTGTTTTTTTATCTACTCAATAACTGACTTAACTCATTTTTACACTTAACAGCCTAGCATTTAAAAAATGTTAAATGTATGGGCTCCTAAACAATACAAACCCTCCTGAATCAAATGTTAATAATGTTTGGATGAATATTAAAACAAGAGGCCATGAGGCCCATGCTCTGTCCCCTTTAAAGTGTTAAACCCAAAATAGGGTTCAAAGGGGATGGAGCACCCAGATGCCGAAGCGAAACGGGATTTTTACAGTCTCGTTTGATGGCTGTCCTGATTTGAAGCTAACTGGGGTGTCAACATTTACGACACATAAAGTAAGTTACGAAGATCCTTGAAGAGCCGTCCAGTTATTTGGATTTTGCAATTACTAGTATTCCTTCATTCGGAAAGAGCGATCATAACTGTACTTGGGTGTGCATGGCAAGGTTTCAGGAAGGACACGACCAAGTATATTGTTAGTGCATATATGCAGCATTCCATTATAATAACCATGTTGAGTGGGTCTTGCACACAACACGTCATTAATATGTATGTACAAAACACACGAGCCAAGAAATTATAAAATCAATCGTTTCATGACAAAGTTACAGCCTAGCCACACCGACAGACGATACTCGATGTGTATATATGCAGCATTTCATACTGATAAAAGTGTGACCTTGAACTTCCAGGAAGAGGCCAGGTGTTGCATGAATCGCAGACTGTATTTACCGAACACATATATGCCAATTCATTTTAACATCATTTTGTGCATGACAAAGCCCACTATGTTGAATATGCATACAGACTGCATTCCATAATGATACACCTGTAGGGATGCCAGTCTCTCCAGCTTTCATTACTGATTCAATGGCAAGTCTGAACTTGAACTCTTGAGGTAGGATGGTGCATCTTGCACGCAGCAAGTCATCTTAATGTGCATTGCTAAGTTACAACCAGGACATTATCAGCTGTATAAAGTCACTTATAATTCCTCCACACGACAGTTACGGCACAGGCATAACCAACAATACCCTGGTGTATATATGCAGCAATCCATAATGATACTCAACTACTTATTATGGTCGACTTTGATGTTCTAGAGTATTTGATCACTATGACCTAGATCTTTGTGATCCTCTACCTCTATATGTTAACAACAATCCTTTTCGTGAAATTTGAGGATTTTAGGGTCAGTCTCATTTCGAGTTCTTGATCAGAAGCATTAAAAGTCGTTATGAGCTTGACCTCAAATCAAAGGCCACCTTGTTCCATGTCCTGGTTCCACAAGCATGCTCGTGTTTTTTTATCTACTCAATAACTGACTTAACTCATTTTTACACTTAACAGCCTAGCATTTAAAAAATGTTAAATGTATGGGCTCCTAAACAATACAAACCCTCCTGAATCAAATGTTAATAATGTTTGGATGAATATTAAAACAAGAGGCCATGAGGCCCATGCTCTGTCCCCTTTAAAGTGTTAAACCCAAAATAGGGTTCAAAGGGGATGGAGCACCCAGATGCCGAAGCGAAACGGGATTTTTACAGTCTCGTTTGATGGCTGTCCTGATTTGAAGCTAACTGGGGTGTCAACATTTACGACACATAAAGTAAGTTACGAAGATCCTTGAAGAGCCGTCCAGTTATTTGGATTTTGCAATTACTAGTATTCCTTCATTCGGAAAGAGCGATCATAACTGTACTTGGGTGTGCATGGCAAGGTTTCAGGAAGGACACGACCAAGTATATTGTTAGTGCATATATGCAGCATTCCATTATAATAACCATGTTGAGTGGGTCTTGCACACAACACGTCATTAATATGTATGTACAAAACACACGAGCCAAGAAATTATAAAATCAATCGTTTCATGACAAAGTTACAGCCTAGCCACACCGACAGACGATACTCGATGTGTATATATGCAGCATTTCATACTGATAAAAGTGTGACCTTGAACTTCCAGGAAGAGGCCAGGTGTTGCATGAATCGCAGACTGTATTTACCGAACACATATATGCCAATTCATTTTAACATCATTTTGTGCATGACAAAGCCCACTATGTTGAATATGCATACAGACTGCATTCCATAATGATACACCTGTAGGGATGCCAGTCTCTCCAGCTTTCATTACTGATTCAATGGCAAGTCTGAACTTGAACTCTTGAGGTAGGATGGTGCATCTTGCACGCAGCAAGTCATCTTAATGTGCATTGCTAAGTTACAACCAGGACATTATCAGCTGTATAAAGTCACTTATAATTCCTCCACACGACAGTTACGGCACAGGCATAACCAACAATACCCTGGTGTATATATGCAGCAATCCATAATGATACTCAACTACTTATTATGGTCGACTTTGATGTTCTAGAGTATTTGATCACTATGACCTAGATCTTTGTGATCCTCTACCTCTATATGTTAACAACAATCCTTTTCGTGAAATTTGAGGAATTTAGGGTCAGTCTCATTTCGAGTTCTTGATCAGAAGCATTAAAAGTCGTTATGAGCTTGACCTCAAATCAAAGGCCACCTTGTTCCATGTCCTGGTTCCACAAGCATGCTCGTGTTTTTTTATCTACTCAATAACTGACTTAACTCATTTTTACACTTAACAGCCTAGCATTTAAAAAATGTTAAATGTATGGGCTCCTAAACAATACAAACCCTCCTGAATCAAATGTTAATAATGTTTGGATGAATATTAAAACAAGAGGCCATGAGGCCCATGCTCTGTCCCCTTTAAAGTGTTAAACCCAAAATAGGGTTCAAAGGGGATGGAGCACCCAGATGCCGAAGCGAAACGGGATTTTTACAGTCTCGTTTGATGGCTGTCCTGATTTGAAGCTAACTGGGGTGTCAACATTTACGACACATAAAGTAAGTTACGAAGATCCTTGAAGAGCCGTCCAGTTATTTGGATTTTGCAATTACTAGTATTCCTTCATTCGGAAAGAGCGATCATAACTGTACTTGGGTGTGCATGGCAAGGTTTCAGGAAGGACACGACCAAGTATATTGTTAGTGCATATATGCAGCATTCCATTATAATAACCATGTTGAGTGGGTCTTGCACACAACACGTCATTAATATGTATGTACAAAACACACGAGCCAAGAAATTATAAAATCAATCGTTTCATGACAAAGTTACAGCCTAGCCACACCGACAGACGATACTCGATGTGTATATATGCAGCATTTCATACTGATTAAAGTGTGACCTTGAACTTCCAGGAAGAGGCCAGGTGTTGCATGAATCGCAGACTGTATTTACCGAACACATATATGCCAATTCATTTTAACATCATTTTGTGCATGACAAAGCCCACTATGTTGAATATGCATACAGACTGCATTCCATAATGATACACCTGTAGGGATGCCAGTCTCTCCAGCTTTCATTACTGATTCAATGGCAAGTCTGAACTTGAACTCTTGAGGTAGGATGGTGCATCTTGCACGCAGCAAGTCATCTTAATGTGCATTGCTAAGTTACAACCAGGACATTATCAGCTGTATAAAGTCACTTATAATTCCTCCACACGACAGTTACGGCACAGGCATAACCAACAATACCCTGGTGTATATATGCAGCAATCCATAATGATTTAACTCTAAGGTTGACCTTGAACTCTACGGTCGAGTCGTGCATGGCACACATTTTCTTTATATACCAAACTGAAGTGCCTATTTATTTTAAAATCCCTCGACATGACCAAGTTACAGCCTGGACAGGGTAAAAATATTCTATGAACATATATGCAGCATTCAATAAGAATTTAACTCCATGTGTGACCTTGAACTTTGAGGTAAGGTTGTTCGTATTCCATGTGACTTATCATTTTTATTTTAAAATTTCTGTGCATGACAAAGTTACAGCAGAGAAACAACCAACTATACTGTACATGCTTTCAGGCAGCATTCCATTATGAAGGTGCAATTTAGATATGCCCTTCTGAATAATACACATCTCTCTGTACAATGTTGGCTCTCTTGCTATTTGGACATTTTCAGTTTGGAGCATGTCATCATGTTTCATATCGAGAAAAACACCAATAATACTAAACTCTACAAGAAGTTGTCTCCTTAAAATTTGGAATTTCAAGGGCCAAAATACAGGCATACAGGGGGATCTGGGTGGTTTTGGATTGGAGCCCAGCCTTCTTGATATCGGACTACTGGTACTAAACAAGATTGATTCAGATACAATCAAAGCTGTTTTATTGGGTTGATGGGCGCACGGACACCACCTTTGGCCAGTCGATAGTACTAAAGATAGTAACAGTACTAGAATATAGCACTTGTTTCTTATTTTCCTTTCTCTACATCTGACACTGTTTTATATGAGAATACCAATGCTAAACATTTTCCATGAATATATCTATTTTATACTGGAGCAAAAAAACAAAAGTTAAACCAAATTCCAGTTTTTCTCTTTAATAGTATGGTATGTACAAGACAAGCCAAGAAAACCCAGCTGCAGACTTATTTCTGAAAAAGAAAAAAAAGAGTATAAATACAATTATTGTTCCAACAAACATTATCATGATAGAACCAAAAAAATCAATATAAGATCTTCTGTTTCCACAGTGAAATAAATTCATTGTATCTAAAGTTCAACATGAAGCACAATTAACAGCAAGACTTCTGAATCAATATACTGCAATCAGAACTATCAGTGACAAAATAAGCTTGAAAAAATGCTCACAATTGGTGATTAAATAAACAAGGTTAATTTTGTCAACATTAAGAGTTTAAGGGCCACAACTCAGATTGAAATCATATCTGGCTGGCTTATAAAATTTGTACCATTGAATATAAAAACTTCTAACAAGAGAAATTCAGGGCACGTGTAAGATGTAAAAAATTTAGAGAACCGACAGCTCAAGGGTAATAACAGGTGAAAAATGAGCAAAATCCAAGGTTGATTTCCTTTTTCAATCATAATTGTTTATTATTAAAATATTTGTTTGAAGTTTGAATCTTTCATTTAATTCATTAATACGCGAAAAAATATTACTTCACGTTCAGTAAAGATTTGATAAAAAAGACATAAAAATTAGTCTTTTGGATGAACAAGCCCAAATTCATATACTACTGCTTGGCATAACATTTTTGAACAAACCCAACTGTATAAAACTCAGAATGAAACCAAGCCCAGACAGCTTTTTACCAGTGCAGGGCTTGCAGGTTGTGCTTATGACCACTGTCACAATGCAATATAATCCCTCCCTGACATGCTACACAGTCAACATAATTCTCTTCATTATTATGTTGTCAGTTGCCTTAAGTATCAGCATGATAATAAGTTAATAACCCTTTTCCACTTTGCAGAACGATGGTTAATCTTTCTCACCTTTTTACCAGCTCCAATCTTTGCCTTTGCCGTCCCTCTGACCTTCAGCGTTCTGTTCTTCTTTTCTTTCCTCTGTTTACGTCCAGGCCGGGCAACTTTCTCGTACAGGCCATGCTGAAATACAGACACCACAATACTACAATACAACCCTAGAATTATTTTCTTACACAGTTCAGACACGGGCCCAATTTCTCGAAACTTCTGAAGTCGCTTATAACTGGATTAAGCTACGCTCGTTATTTTTGTTTTTCAATAATTTGCGTTAAATTAACTTCTTTAAGAACTTATATACTTTATATAAGAATTAAATTGATGATTATCACAATAAACCATTTTCCTTTCATAAAAGTTCAATGTAAGTACATGTTTTATTTTAGCTAATTGAAATAAGCTACTTAAGCCTGTTAAGCTTAAGAAGTATCGAGAAAAGGGGGCCAGGGGCATAACACAGAACAAGCTAGTTTCTTTGATTGTACATAAAAAATTATGGACACCACAGTCAAGGGTCTTCATAATTAATGCTTTAATAATTAATACATGAACAGTGACTTTCGCCAATTATAGTGGTGAATTTCATTTATAAAGTTAAACAATGGATTGAGTGGTTGTAAAACTAGATATTAATTTGCATCAGCATGCAGGAATTTGACTCAGCATTTGGTCTTAAATGATAAACTAAAGTCATTACATGACCAATTACTGACAAAAACACAATTTCGGACAAAGACCAGGGCACTAATACTATCATTAAAGAAAGGATTAGCACTACAGATGAGCCCAAAATCAGTCAAGTAAATTTTGATCTCTTTTTACTTTTACAAAACCGCCGGAATCTAAACATACTGTACATTTTTGATAAGCTTCATCCGTAACCTTTGCAATGATATACAACACTTGACACTTCTTTTGCAAATCAAAAAGAAATCGAGCAAATAACTAATCCTGTCAGTGCGATTTTTAAGGGTTGGAAATGTTTATAGAACCCAACGTAATACAGTGTGATCAGAGTCAAGATCATGCACAGGTGGCATATAGCAACAATTCATCGACTGTTCCAAACATATATCAACAAAGTTTTGTAAATGCATCAATGACAAATGCTTTCAGAGAGACAGCGTGCTCGACTATTCCGCCGCTTTTCAGTTTAGGCAAAAAAAAAGAAGTTCTTGTTTCTGATCACCCGACCGACTGTACTTTTTTCTCTCCCCAAAATCAATTTTGATAGAACAGAGTCCCGGGAAAACGGTACTGAATACGAAAAAAAGTGCTATCCAACAACGATATTTAAACAGGGCTTTCAATGGAACCTACCTCTTGTGAGATATCGTCAATGACCCTAAGTTCGCAATTAAGTGTCACCTTTGAACCTAGAGTTCAGTGCAAGAGTCGTTAGTCCTGAAACTGAAGATCAATGGGGCCGCAAACCATGTGCTGAATGTTTGTTTATTCAATTAAACTTTCTTTAAAGTAAACACATGTCAATAGCAATTAACGCCCGAAGTGACAAGTGAACAACCCTGTCCATTAACAGCAGTCAAATCTATGTCGTGAATAACTCCACCATTATGTAAATGGATACCTTCGGCAGTTCTAGCTAACTTCGAACAACAACGTTTCAGTATCAACAATTGAGATGAAATTTAATTCAATTTTACCTATTAGCTAAAAAAATAAATCTTGGAACTTTGTAAATGCGTAAAAAAAATAAACAATTTTCGTCTAGCTCTCCTGCACATGAACATGGTCCAAAAAGCGCTGTAAACAGGTGCTTTTACGTTAGCTTCCTGTTAATTTTAATGAAAGTGAAAGAAGAACTATTTGACGTAAATCCTGTACTATCTAAAGTTAAGTTCTATTGCATAACATGTGGATTGCTCTGCCATTTTTATTAAAGAACAATAAAGGGATATTGGTAATTGGAACGCTGAATGTTTTTGTTTACTTCCAAAAGAATCCTAAGGTGAAAATGAAACTGAAAATAAAAGCAAGAAAAATGTCGTCGCATATTGGATTTTGACAAGGATGCATAAGATTACATAACAAATAATACATGCATCCTTTTAACTCAACCCTTACCAGTACAACTTCGATAACATTGAAATATATCGCCAGTCTTTGTAACATATTTCGGTAGCCAGTACAGGATGTTGCTATTTTTAGTAACGAAAGGTATTTCCCCGCTATTCCAATTGCAGACAATACATTCAAAATTCCGATCAAAAGGTTTATTAAAAAAAGAAAAAGAAAAAAAAATCCCTTCCTACCGACCCTTAGGATTTTGAGGCCTGTAACCAGAAACAAGAACTTTTTTTATGGCCTCTAGGATTGGAAAGTTCTTGGCAAAACATGCATGGATCACTGTAAAATTAGATTAGAATGATGCCTGCGAAGATTTGTGTAAACAGACTAAGGCGAGTAAAATAGCTCTCCTTATTCTTCGAATAGTCGAGCTAAAAAGTGCATTTTACAGACCATAAGTGAGTCCCTTAAAATAGTTAAATGAAATAGTTCAACGGCAGCAGCTTTTTATCCTTCTTCATAAAGAATGATAAGCCTCCAAAGTGACATAACAATTCAAACAGTTTTTTGTACAACTCACTGCATATTAAAATAACCACTTCATACCCTTGAAAGTCTGTGTTTTGGTTCAAATTTCTTGGCAAAGTCGAGACTGTCGTAGATGAGGGCAAAGCCCGTAGTCTTGCCACCCCCAAACTGTGTGTGAAATCCGAAGCAGAAGATTACATCAGGTGTGGTCTTGTACATGCGAGCCAACTTCTCGCGAACTTCAGTCTTCGCTAGAGTGGCCTTGCCGGGATGCAGCACATCTACAATCTGCAAAATGTCCCAAATCATTACTTTAGATGTTAATTTGCCAATTGCATGACAGCAGTGTTTCAACTTAGGCTTAGATATGACCTGACATAAATCACTCATAGTCTCATTTACCATTATCTTATTAAGCAAATGTCTCGATCAGGTGTCAATCTAAATTTATGCAACTATATTTTTTGCATTCAAAAATGTTTTCTGGTTTTTCAAAAGTTCTAAATATCTCCATGTCCTTCGTCATGGTGTAGTCACACACATTGCATTATCAAAACAAAGCTAAACATGCAATATTGAAACTAAATAGAACTTTTACAAAGTACATCAGTAATTTAATTTTAAAGCTCACCATCTGCCTCCGGCAGAGCAGACGATTGGTCATGAACTTGCGAGTTCGCAGAGTGGCCGTTCCTTCACTCTGAAAAAAAGAATTGTTTACTGATTTTGTATCATTTTAGATAAATTTGTTTAAAGATGTTAGGTTTGAAAATCAATGTCAGATTACAATGCAGGTAATGTTAAATTATTTTCTTTTACTTTCCTCAGTTAAAAATGAATGACAAAGCAATAATGTAGTGGCAATTTTAAGATTTGTCCAAATTTTTACTCAATTCATGACCCCCTCCCCCATACTAAATCGGTCTGATTCACTTATTTTGCTATTAATAGGACTCGCCTTCACTGATATTAATAAACAGGTTTAATAAAAAGAAAGGCTTTCTGAATGTTGATTGTGCAAGGAAACCAAGTGTATGCTTGAACTGTTACTCATGATGTTAGCTACAATAATGAGCGATCAGGGATACTTTTTTTATTATTTTGACATTTATGTATCCCTGTAACGCTACAACTCTCTACCATTTTACAACGGGCGAAATGATATACTGTAATAATATGCATTGATGTTGAATAATAATGATATAATTGATCGAAATGTACCTGACAGTGATCTTAACTGGGTTGGATTTGTCGTCAAGAGTCGTTATTTTCACATAAATATACTCTGGGTCACGAAATAGTTGTAGCGTTACAGGGATACACATGAAATGTCAAAATAATAAAAAAGTATCCCTGATCGCTCATTATTGTAGCTAGGTTAGAATCCTCACCAGGATCTGATGACAATGCAGTGTTCAGCTATTTGACAACTTAATACCTTTTATTTCAAACCCTCAAAGTTCAATTGACATTAGTCATTTAGTCAAAAAAACACATTGATAGGCGATATATACTTGAAAGAACCGTTCAAAACATAAAAATGTATTATTGGCGTTGAAGACTCCGCAAATAACAAACGGAACAAAATGCGTACTCTGTTAATATTCTGTTTCCATTCTTCACATTTACAAGGTAACGACTACGCGTTCTTATTGTTAAATAAACCTAAAAAAGTAACTTTCCACAAAGTACTTTTGACTCGACAATCGTTTATAAACACTGGATTCGGATGCATATTTTTCATATAAGCTCAAACCCATTTAGTATGATTGCAAGAATATGTGATAGATTGATATGCGTAGACATTTTATCCAATTATATAAGCATCGATGGGACTTTCAAACATAATTAAATTGACGGATATTTCCAAGAGGTATTTGTTTACCATGTCTGTATCTTGGACCAACACAGGAAAAGGAAGTAAAATTGTGAAAAACCTACACCGTAATATAAACTATAGTTTTTTGACAAGTGCTGTTATCAGTAGTTCCGTCAAGTAATTTAGACATTTTATTTCAAAAGTTTTCTCTCAAACATTCATGTCGATATATAAAATGGATAATTTAAATATAATTTTCAATTCATATTCGTTTTAAATATGTAAAATAGTACGGTAGTGGTTTCATATGATTAACTGTTAAAAAGTCCTTAAGTTAAAACGTCCCCAGGAACTTGTCAAAACCGCCCCAAGAACGTCCCCACTTTTGAGTGAACATTGCATTTAGTACTCATTTTAATTAACAAATGAATATGCAATGGATTAATATTTGAATAATACCGACTGTAACAGCGTGAAGCATTTTGTTTTGTACACACATTTAGCACATAAACGAGAGGCAATTATTTTCTCATATTTAATAAAAAGCATGCATAGAAATCCTGAATGTTAAGTTTATTTTATTTATTTTTGCAATAACGAACTAAGTAAAATACCTTATACATCCGTCGTTGTTGGTTCGGACAGCTTGTCCAAAGACGCCCCCCCCCCCCGGCTCCCCGCTTCCCGTTCCAATACGGGGAGTTGAACCACTGACGTTCCAGTTACCGGCATTATATTTTATTTGAAGCAGTTTAAATCATACACTTACTGTTTTATCCCGACTCTTTATTTCGTCTTAGTGGGCTAAGTGCTAAAATTATGTTCAGAAATTTCTGGTATGCATTCAGCCAGATATTATAACGTTTACCCTAACACAGTTCAAGGCATTGCGTGAACTGGAAATATTGTATTGTAGACAAAGTATAGTAAGCACACTGTGAATATCAGATTCAACCATATCAGTTTTGCATAGTTTATATTTTCATATGTATGCTTTATATAATAGAATTATCCTTACCATAATAAAAATTCTAGAAACGTGGTGTATGGGAACGACTCAAAATCATCTGTATATAACATATAAAATACTCCCAATTATCCTGAAATGCACGTGCGGTGTTTTCATTACTCACAGCTCTCGCATTGGATCTCATGCTGACCACGAAGCATGAAGTCGAAAGATCAGCCAAGCGTAAAGATCGAGAGGTCCCCGCTCGAGAATGACAACAGTAAACGTCAAACCGTGGAAACTATCGTTATCGTCGTGGTCCACGGCAAATGACGATGAAGCCACGTCCAATCCCTACGGTTCTGATATCGGCCTCTTCAACGAGCCCCCGTGATACCTCAAGATCCAAATGACCACACAGAAATAGGCCAAGCTAGGAGAGTCACTGTCAAAGTATTGTAACGGTCCGCTGTAGGTTGCGGATGTGCGTTCGTAGTGTAACGGTCCGCTGCAGGCGGCGGATGTGCGTTCATAATAGCATTCCGTTATAAACGGAAGTACGTTCATAGTACGTATGTTAATTTGGTTGGTAAAGCCCGGGCTCTGTGTGAATAGAGAATTTAGTGTATTTAAAGACCACTGGACCCCTTCAGGGTCGAGCATGCTTTTCTCTGTTGGTGTTTCTTAGACGTCGCACGTTACAGTGTCTACTGATCGGGAACGATACACATGAGCGTGAAAACTGTTTGTTTGCCGTATAAGCGACCTAGAGATAAAAAATTCAACGCCTTAAATAATTATTACCCAAAAACATTACTCACTAAAATTTTGTTTCTCAAAACTAAATAAGACTTTTGAAACGTTTTAATTATTGGCCTTTCCCACCCTCTTTTGCACTGTAGCCAGGCCCTAAAAATAATGTTAACACATTTAATACAATTATGACAAATTTGATAATGATGTACGTTATTGCTATATAGTGTGTTCAATCCAACAATATATAAATATTGTACATATTACACCATGTTTTTAACTACTGCATTCATAACTTAATTGATAGCATTATGTTATTGTATCAATACTTAATATACTGTACTGATGAGAAATCATGGGTTATACATTTCTTTGCACAATATTTTGATATATATGTCTGAAAACGTTTTAATCATATGCTTTACTACCAAATATTTGTATCGGCCTGTTCTATAAATGTTGTTTAAATTGTATGGTTAGATAGATTGAAGAATTTACGAATATTTGTCATCATATTGTTGCAACCCACAGTTTGCCCAGAGGACGTTTCAACCTTAGGACGTTATGCCTCATATGCCGGACCAACAACAACAACAACACCAACAAAAATAAAACAAAAAATGAATTAGACGCCTAGCAGTGGAAAGTTTACTTCTAAGTAAAGGTTAATATTTTTGTATCTTAATATGATGCATTAAATTTAAACAACTTATACACACACATATATATAATAAGAAGGTTCAGAAGTGCAACTTTCTCTTTTGTTTTCGTTCCTAGATGATAAGCTTTCGGAATAGTGACATTTCGGACAACATTACTATAAGTAATTTAGTAAAAGTTATTTATCGTTGGCTGGTTCAATAAAACATAAGGTAACATAAGCTACATGTAACCATATAGACAACAAGATGAATGGAGTCAGGTCAAAGAATCTTAGTACCAAAATCGGCACAGTTCAGAAATGCACAGTTTGAAATGATAATAATAATTATAATTATAGGGTCCCATTCCCAGGGTTCGACACTAACGGTAGTCTGGTAGTCCAAGTTTTGTGCTCGGACTACAAGAAATTTTAAGTCAATAGTCCGTCGGACTACTAGAAAAAGTAAATATGACATCAGGTAATTGAGCATAAAATATTTATTACGTTTAAACTTATTACGTTTAAACTTGCGTAAAACATGTTAATAATTTTTTTAAAAAGCCGAGTATCACCGGTAAATACTCATTCTAAAGTTTGCCGAAGATGGCCGAGCAGTTCCGGACAACCTGGACTGTTAAGCGAGTTTCGCGCGCAGTTCGTATAGCCTTTCGATCAATATTTAAACCAGTTTGTAGAATGTCGTTATTTAGAAAGGGAAAAACCATTTTGCACTGTATGGTGTGTTTTAATCATCAGACACGTGAAAGTCTGCCAGTGTCAGCGAGGTAGATTTGGGTTCAAAATGAGGTAGAATTTCTAGATCCCTTGCATTTTCAGTCAGAAACAATGATAGATACGATATTAGCAAAAACTTGATGGTTGTTACTATTTTTAGATTTTCTGAAAATACGTCATGGTTATTTATTTATCGTTTAGAGTATTGTCAAATGTCGGTGTTTTGATAAAGCAGACAGAAGGAACATTTTGTATGGCTTGTGAAATATTTTAACTGGCTTTTAGAAGAGCAGCTTAAAAAATAATCATACTGCTCAAAATGGCAGTTAAGTGCAGACGACGGCAGAAATTGTGTGCGTTAATTTTCATGCCAAAATGTCGTAACATTTTATACATTGAAGTTAGGGCCAATAACAATTCTTATCTAACTCCCAATTAATTAATAACATTTTGGGAATTAATTTCATTATATTTTTAAAGCATTGTTGTATGTCGTTTTAATAGATTAACAAAGACTACTGAATATTAGGATGCCAATATCAATTATCAAATAGTGCTGACCAGTAGGATGGCCTGTCATTTGTGCCGTAACTTAGCAACGATCTCGGTCGAGGTGTCAATTGATTTATTGCACCATTTTCCTGAAAGTGACAGATTATGGGGTATTTTAGCATGGTTTTAAGATTTTTATTCTGGGGTATTTTAGCATGGTTTTGAGACTTTTTAAAGCTTTAAAATTGAAGGCCAAACATTGTTTTGAAGAATGTGGAAATTCTAAGATTGAGACAGATAAGAAACATGATCAATCAAAGGGTTATTCTGACAATGTTTTTATGGAGAAGTCTAACAAAACACTGAAGGAATCCGTTGCAGGCTTGCATTTTTTTTTGGACTATCAGAATTTTTGCTGGACTACCTGGATTTTAGATCCAGTAGTCTGATGGACTACCTTGTGAAACATATTAGTGTCTAACCCTGCATTCCTGGTTATGTTTTAACTTAAATATTTTACATAATGTTTTTAAATGTTTTACATAATGTTTTACGTTTAATTTCGTTAGCGAAAAGAAGTGTTATAAGAATAAAGATATATTATTATAATTTATGTGTTACTTTAATGATATACTCAAAAATTGATGAAATTGTACAGTGAGTACATAAATAAGAATTGTTTCCAGAAATGTTTATTCTTTCCTTGCATAATCAGGTTTTTTTTGGTGCAGTTTAGTTCATTTTTCCAAAAACTTGATGATATTTTCCCAATTTATTAAATACAGATTCTGTGAATTAATAAAAAAGCAATGAATTTCCTAAAAAAAAGCAAAATCTTCATAAGGCCTGAAAAAAAAAACATTTGGTTCGGGTTACCCGACCCTACCTACGGAATTGGCGCCGACCCTAACGTTTTTATAGTCAGTTTGAAAAAAAAAATTGAAAAACTAAAAAAAAAAAAAAAAAAAATTCTTTTTTTTTTTTGCTTTTCAATATGTAGTTTAAAACCTTAATTGCTTATATAGAAGATAACACCATTCTCCAATTATGAAAATGACATTCTTATATAAAGCCTAATAAAAAAAATAAATAAAAAAAAATAAAAAGCCTACCTACCCTACCTATTTTTGAAAAGGATATAACCCTAACCAAACATTTTTTTTTTTTAGGCCTAAGATTAGCTCTTATACAGCATAATTTATGTATAAAAAGTAAAAATATGTATATTTGGTATTATATTTGCTATTTTAGCATGGCTTTATATTTTTCCCAAAGACGAAAGAATACAAATTTGGAAGGAACAGGTGATGAAAATAATCCAAATTAAATCACTGATAATATGTCTCAAAAAATGTATAATAAGTCAAAGACAGTTAGTAGGTCTTTTCGGTACTAGACCTTATGAGAAGTGTATCTTCTGACCTGCATTCAATGAAAGGCCAGCAACACCCTCAGGTATCCATAGGTACCATGCAATTAACCCAAAACATCTTAGCATCATACAAAAGGGCATACAAGCCTAGTTAGAATGAGAAGAGTGTTTTGCAACTGCCTGGAACCCTCTAATCAATAATAACATATGGAACCAGGAAGTATTACAGCACAGAGCAGCTTGTTTTTATGAGCTTAACAAAACTCTGGTACTTCCAGTGATTTCACTGTCTGAATAAGAAAGATCCAGAGCAGCAAACTGTGTGATGACTTAATCTGTTTGGTTGACCTCCAAGTTCTGCAAGTTGTACATGTATGTGGTAAACTTCTATTTGGTGTTTTTTTAAAAACTTCCACATATACTTGTTTTACGTATAGTTGTTGTAGGTTAGGGTTTGCAATGGGCCTCTTGTTGTAAGGCAGGTTTACAATTACCATATTTCTATTTTTGATTTTGATATTACTTCTATTTTAAGGAGACAATGAGTAAACCTCTAAAGAGGAAAAGAACCATTATAGATTACTTCAGCTGTCAAGGTAAATATTTCTCCATCCATTTTGAAGAGAGACATAATTAAATTATTAGGCCTCGACCAGTTTCTTTAGCTTTCCATCCGGAAGAGCTGGATCTTGGGATATCTCAAAAAGTAAGCAAGCAAAATTTATGATGCTTAGTATTTGGTTAGAGGGCAGTAAGGAGATATTGCATGCCATGTTTTTCTTTGGTCAAACAAAAAATGTGGTTGCTTTGGCAACAAAAAAAGAAAATGTGGTTGCAGTATCAACAAACAGAAGAACATGTTTAATATTAGTAGTTTCAGATTACTTTCATTAAGCATTAAATGGATGGTGTGATGAAGAGGCTTAAACTTGAAGGGTACATAATTATCGTATTGCTAGGAATTCTTGAAGGGTACATAATTATCGTATTGCTAGGAATTCTTGAAGGGTACATAATTATCGTATTGCTAGGAATTCTTGAAGGGTACATAATTATCGTATTGCTAGGAATTCTTGAAGGGTACATAATTATCGTATAGCTAGGAATTCTTGAAGGGTACATAATTATCGTATTGCTAGGAATTCTCAGTGATGTGTAGCTATTTGTCCTGCTTGAAACTTTGGATTATATTTAGTGTCAATGCAGCTTGAGAGGGTAGCCATACTCCTGTGATATTTTTGAAAAAACCCTTAGGATTGAATGACCACAAAAATGTTGTTCTATTTATGTCATAAATTCTAAATTCTAAATTTTTCTAGCACTTATACCTTAAGTGTCTCTTCTTGGCATGCACAATTTACAATGCTATATTCATGGTAAGTGTCAAATCAGAATAAAATTCCTTATTGCCTTTCAGATATACCAACGAAAACAAACACTGCAAGAACCACTAGAAGGACAATGGCTTCATCAGAGGGAAAGTGAGTACATGGATTCATTTATAAAAATAGCCAATGTATAGTGCAATAGAGATTTTAATTTGACTGTCACACAATTTTCAGAACAATCATTTTTTATAGAGATTTATATATATATTTAATGTTAATAAAAGGATGAATAAATGTCGAAAACAATGCTTCTTATGAAGGATATCGAGTTTAAGTTGAAAGAAATGAGCATAAAACACTATTTCTACCTAACGAGACTATAGTTGACCACAGTAAATCTTTTAGCATTCAACAGTCATTTAATATTTTTACACTTTCTGCTATTTAATACACAGTTACAATCTTGTTATCAGTTATTAATATTTTCCATAAATGCAATATTTAGTCAGTAGTTAAAGGTTTATCAGTCAAAATTGATGTTTGTTATACATGTGTATGTATTGATTTTGAACAAGAGTGCCACTTTAAAATAAAACAATAGCACATCCAAATATGTGTTTGAGAAATTAAGGCAGTTATTTAGTACTAGTAAATAAGAGTCAACATCTTCCTTCTTTCATATCTTTAATGATAAGGATCACTGATACCTGAAATGTATATACACAGTACATTTATTTAGTAAATGAATAGTTAATATTAAGATTGAATCATAACTCTTTATCCCCAACAAATATAGGGGGCATATAGATTTGCCCTTGTCCGTCCATCCATAAGTATTATGAAACTTGTGTCCCTCGAAACTTTTAAACTATTTCACCTACAATTAAGAAACTTTGGTGGAATGTTGTTTAGATGATGCAGTTTCACACCAGGGGTTTCTTTCTACACCAATTAAAACCCGAGTTATGGCTGTTGAAATAGTAAAAATTGGCATTTCTTGACTTGTGTCACTCAAAACTCAAAACTATATTATCAAGAGTCATTAAACTTAGGTGAATGTGAATAGGGTGAGTAAAATGTGTACGAGGGGTCTTGTTTCTCACAACACTTTTTAAAACTAGAGGTATAGCCTAGGGGATTGTTGTTAGTTGTGAAAGCAAGCAATACTGTGAGAATTTGGGGTTGTTCATTCAAAAGTCTAATTTCGATGACTGTAATTTTGATGGACATTTATGCAGAATGGGCAAACTTATCGCCTATGGACAGATTTCTAGTTTGTTACCAGTATTTATTTCATTAGTCCACTGGAAGCTTCTTTGTCCATGTCTCATTCATTTCTGATCAATAACTTTTGAACAACTTGGTGTAGTGATTTTTAACCTTTAATGCATTTTCATCCATGGCCAGAAGATGAGTTTTATTGATTTTGAGGTCAAATTGATGTTTGCTATGAAAATTATGGTAGAGCTTTCAAACTTGGTATGCACATTAGTCATGGTCGGTGGAAGAAACTTGTGACCTTTACTTGAAAATGATGTTTGCTCCCTGAAGGAGACACATAAGATTAAAGAAATTTTAGTCTAAAATCCTACTCAAACTTAAATTATGTTTAATGGATATTTTAGTTTTTCATATTTTTTCTGGTGAAGATATTTAACAGTTTAGTATTTGATATATTTTCAGGTCTGCCACTGCTTCTGCTGGTTTGTATTCTAGTTTTTATTGTCAAATGAAAATATGACTTAAGTAGATGCAAATGTCTTTTTTTCAAACCATTGAAGACTTTACAAAAATAAGTTGCACTTTAGATTAGGCTGGCAAGGTTTATATTTCTGTAAATTTGTGTCTGGTTTATTGTAGTATTATTATACCCCCACAAACGAAGTTTGAGGGGGTATATAGGAGTGAGTTTGTCAGTCGGTCGGTCGGTCTGTCGGTCGGTCCGTCAGTCTGTCGGTTTTCATGGTTTCCAGACGATAACTCATGAAAGGCTAGACAGATTTGAAAAATTTTTGGTACACAGGTGTAACATCAGAAGGTACAGGTCAAGTTCGATATTGGGGCTGGTGGGGCCAAGGTCAAGGTCACTGTTACTAAAAATAGAAAAACGGCTTCCGGACGATAACTCATGAAAGGCTTGATAGATTTGAAAAAATTTTGGTACACAGGTGTAACATCAGAAGATACAGGTCAAGTTCGATATTGGGGCTGGTGGGGCCAAGGTCAAGGTCACTGTTACTAAAAATAGAAAAACGGTTTCCGGACGATAACTCATGAAAGGCTTGACAGATTTGAAAAAACTTTGGTACACAGGTGTAACATCAGAAGATACAGGTCAAGTTCGATATTGGGGCTGGTGGGGCCAAGGTCAAGGTCACTGTAACTAAAAATAGAAAAATGGTTTCCGGACAATAACTCATGAAAGGCTTGACAGATTTGAACAATTTTGGGTACACAGGTGTAACATCAGAAGATACAGGTCAAGTTCGATATTGGGGCTGGTGGGGCCAAGGTCAAGGTCACTGTTACTAAAAATAGAAAAACGGTTTCCGGACGATAACTCATGAAAGGCTTGAGAGATTTGAACAATTTTTGGTACACAGGTGTAACATCAGAAGATACAGGTCAAGTTCGATATTGGGGCTGGTGGGGCCAAGGTCAAGGTCACTGTAACTAAAAATAGAAATACGGTTTCTGGACGATAACTCATGAAAGGCTAAACGGATTTGAACAATTTTTGGTACACAGGTGTAACATCAGAAGATACAGATCAAGTTCGATATTGGGGCTGGTGGGGTCAAGGTCACTGTTACTAAAAATAGAAAAATGGTTTCCGGACGATAACTCATGAAAGGCTTGACAGATTTGAACATTTTTCGGTACAAAGGTGTACATTTCAGAAGATACAGGTCAAGTTCGATATTGGGGCTGTTGGGGCCAAGGTCAAGGTCCCTGTTACTAAAAATAGAAAAATGGTTTCTGCTTCATAACTTTAATTGGGCATGAGATATTGTGATGAAACTTGCTGTATAGGCAGCCTCTGTGAAGACAATGCTTGTGATTGAAAATGGGACCAGTGGAGTAAAGGTTTTTGTGCACTGTTACAAAAAATAGAAAAACGGTTTCCGGACAAACAATACATGCATGATAAAAGAAGATGCAGTGTGCAGTAACCTTGGAGTTATGGCCTCTTTTCAAAGGAATGGTTTGCCATTCCTGTGTCCAGGCGGCATTTGGGGGTATTCGTCCCTCCTGTGACAGCTCTAGTTGTTGTTGCAGTGCGAATGCACATTTTTGTACCAAGTAAGCATCAAAAATGATATTTTACATATTGCTAGATGGAAGTATTTAGTTCACTGGACAAAAAAAATAATAATGTATTAAGAGCTTACCGGAATAATGACTACAGTGGTACCCCAACCAATTTTATTGCACAATAAGTTGACATTGTTTGAACATGTTACAGGAACCTCGTCCGGAAACGTGCCCGTGTTACTGGAATCTGATACCTCAGACCAGTAAGTTGACCTATTGATGAGCAAGGCAGTGTAACATAAATCTGATTTGTTGATACATTACGGGTATCCAGAACTTCAAAAGTTACTAGTAAAACTCTATGATACAATGAATCAATAAAATTTGATTTTTGTTCACAAAATCAAATTAAAATAAAAAAAATCCTGTATGTATAGGATCTTAAAAGAGTTGCCATTTAAAAACAAAAAAAGAGGTTTATTTGTCATTTAATAAACAATAATTAAGCATACATGTTTACAAAATGCTCACTCAAACAAAATGCAACATGTTGGTAACATTGCAATCTTCATGTCTTAACATATAATTTGCGAACAAAATTTTCTGAAAATTGTTAATCTGAAATATCATAAATCCAAACTTTTTATCTGGGTCCTGACAACTTCGGATAAACAGTGTTTAAATGTATGTTGATACAGTTCGGAAAACAGTTGTGTGATGCAGATTGTTCAATACGTTATGCAGTTTTTCAGTGTTGGATATGGAAAAGGACATTAATAGGCATGTAATAAAAGAAAATATAGGTAATGGTTGAATCAAGGAACAGGCAAAGTCATGTGGTAAACAAGTGTTCATGAACATAATAAAATAATCCAAGTTGCATTTTAAATTTCTGTTTTCACTCGAACCTGTAATGTGCTAGTCCCTAAGGCAAATTTCAGAAAAGAATGAATGAATCCTTCTTGTTTAATGTGAAATTAGCAATTTCATGTGAGTCCAGCACTAGGGATAATTTAAGCATTTATTTGTGTACATGAAAAAAGGTGGTTCCAAACTCTTCTTGTAAATACTTCTTTACTTTGCCTAGTAATGCTGAATAATGTAACTAATCTGCCGACATGTTTTCAGGGAGGCTGCAGTCGGTGAGGAGGAGGAGGACCAGGCAGTTGAGCTCAAGAAGGACCCTCGCATACCCCAGAAGAAACCCAGCAAGATGTCCTCTAACAGCCAATCCTGGAAGGTGACTACCATTCTTCTTCCCTAACACAGATGATATAATATTCTATGAATAACTGTTGCTAAACCAATAGTATAACTTTTCTATTTTGTGGTACATGAATTGCAACAAGCAGAAAAGGTCTTGTGTTATTGAAGGTGTAAGCATTAAATATGACATAATAGTTTATTGTGGTCATGGAGTGGTGAGGCAGCCCCCATTGTGTGACATGTTTATGGAATGGTCCCAGGTTATTTTCATTTCTTTTTAAATTATGTTAACATAATTTTTATGATGCAAAAGAAGGGACATTAACTATAGAACCGATTTTTGCACATTGCTGTTCATTATGTGCTGAGTCTGAATTAAAAGTTTGACAATGACATTCCCAATGTTAAACATCATTTTCTTTTGAATATTGGTTAATGGTCACATGTTATCCTTGGTCACTTGAATAATGTTTTAAGTGAGGTTGATGTATGCTGTTTGTATTGTCAGGGTATTCCCTTGAAGACTCTATGTACGCTGATGGAAAACAAAGCTCCTAAAGGGCCCCTTAAACCTACAGAGAGGCATAAAGTGCTGTTCAAAACTCCAGTGAGTATTCCCTCTTTGGTCTTAACAATAGTAGATCAGTCGTGTACAGTTCTTGGAGATGATGAAGGGCTCATGATTACATATAATCTGATTATCTCAAGCCTGAGTAACTAAAGACTCCAAGCTTGTTCCTTAATTTAATTGTGCATTTCTATTTTTTAAAGCTTGATTGTGAAAAATTGTTTGAAAGTTTAATCTGTTTGTGTCAAAGTTTTTGGGACCTTAAGAAATACTTCCAGATAACTTTTGACATTACTGAAAAAATGTAGAATCAAACCCAACACATTCGGGGCCAATTTCTTTTCTCATTGAGATTTACATCAGCCATAGAACCAGTCTTGTAATATATTTCTGTGGTGAAAACAGCAAGCTTATTATTGAAAATAAAAATGGAATGTCTTTGTTTCAATTTTACATTCACTTTTATTGATTACGCCTAAACAAATATAAAACAAGCACAAACATGATACCCGTCAAATTTCCTCATGATGTTGTCAACATCCTTTGTGTTTCAATAGATGTCTCTTCATTAAATACTTGTACCTAATTAAACAACTTTAATCATTCACACTTAACCAATTATCCATCCAATTAAAACAGCAGACCATCATGAAAATTTTGCAACGTCTGCTGAACCTACAGATACATAAAGGATGAAGGAAATGTGTGAAATTCGACCGCAAGAACTGTTATACTACTTTGACATAGTGAATATTCCAGATAAAAAATTGTTCTAAGCTTAATTGTTTTATAAAGAACAAAAGTTTGTAAACATCGGCCTTGATTAGATTGTGAACTTTTAATTTCAGACTTAAAATTGTACTGTTTTCATGTTGTTTTTTCCCTGGATAATTGCATTAGAAATATAGTAAAGAAGTACCTTGAAAGAATATAAATGGCTTAAGAAACAATTCCAACAGATGTCTAAGCCCTGCTTCTGGCCTGAATCTCTACATATTTAACTAAATTTTCTGGATTTTAAGTAGAGTAGGCTGTTCTTAAAGCTGTGAAGATGGATGTTAAATAGAAGCAGTTCTGCGTATTTCAAGGAAATCTATCATTACTGTGTACATTTGATGCTACATTCCAGTACCAGTACGACCCCAAGTCTCCTCCAAAAGTTTACCCAAACTACGTAGATAAATGGGACCAGTATCACGTGCGCATGCCCTGCTCCAACCAGAATGAATACCCTGTCAATGGGAAGGTAGGCCACTTTTTAGATTCATAATTATCATGAAACCCAGCAAGCAAAATAAGAAATAAATAAAAAGTCCCCATACTGTTTATTTTATTTTTTTTATAAAATTCTCCTAATTTAATGATCAGTCATGCATCAGTATCAAATACCAACTACACTTGTCACAAAAAGCCATCAACTGTTGTTGTTGTTGAGTTTATAAAGGTTTGCCCGTGCCCTATATTGGGTACATTATGGCTTGACCCCGTTTTGTGGGATATTCACCAAACGAATTGCTTGGCAGCATTAAAAGCTTGCAACTGACCAATCAGCTTCGACAACATCATTGCTGTTCACCCCCTTATGTGTTAATAATGTGGTCCATTGGACATGTGGCTTCAATATAGCATGAGAGATACGGTAAAAAGGGCCTCTTAAATTTTGAAATATCAGTGGTCCATGGCCAGTTTACGCAACCCTTCCCTTCCCATCATTTTTTCTTTAACTATGAAAATTGATAATAATATTAAAAATAAAAATATAATGATTTTGCCCCCAATTTTATTTGTAAACAAATTTTCCGCAAGTTGACTTGGTGGTACCAAAAGAAAATATTGTGAAAAGAAGAAATGCTGATCCTTGGTTACACTACACTAAACATCATGCGGAAAAAAAAATTGAATTGATAAATGCTTATAAAGTTTTTAGCTCGACTATTCGAAGAATAGGTGGGCTATACTACTCGCCCCAGCGTCGGCGTCGGCATCCGGTTAGTTTTAGGGCAAGTTGGGATTTTCACTTATAAGTTCAATACCCTACATTCAATTGACTTAATACTTCACACAGTTGTTCAGGGCCATCACATGATGAGGTTAGATAACTCCATATTATTCTTTACACAGATTATGGCCCCTGATTGACTATGGAACTTAGGGTAAAGTTTTAGGGCAAGTTGGAATATTTATTAATAACTTCTATATCCTTTGTTCAATTGACTTAATACTTCACACAATTGTTCAGGACCATCACACAATGAGGTTACATAACTCCATATTATCCTAAATACAAGTTATGGCCCCTGATTGACTTAGGTTAAAGTTTTAGGGCAGGTTAAAGTTTTAGGGCAAGTTGGGATTTTCACTTAAAACTCCAATACCATTCATTCAATTGACTAAATACTTCACACAGATGTTCAGAGCCATCACATAATGAGGTTAGATAACTCCATATTATCTATTATACAAATTATGGCACCTGATTGACTATGGAACTTAGGTTAAAGTTTTAGGGCAGGTTGGGATATTGTTTAATAACTTCTATACCCTTCATTCAATTGACTTAATACTTCACACCATTGTTCAGGACCATCACCCAATGAGGTTACATAACTCCAAATCCTTAATACAAGTCATGGCCCCTGATTGACTTAGGCCACACCAAATTAATGTTTAGTTCCTCGGATTTATGCCAAAAAAAAATTGGAGCGAGCGAGCGAAAAAATAAAATAAAATAAAAGTTTGTCAGTTTTCATAAAAACCGAAGCGAGCGAAGAGCATAAAATATATTTTTCCTTATATTCAATATAAATAAGAAAGATTGTTCAAAATAATTGCGTTTAAACCCATTTTAATGCCATCTTGAACTGAACCTCTAATGGACATTGGGAAAATGTCGGAATACATACTATTTATTCATCCGTGTTTAGTACAAACATTATATGGATAAATCTAATTTCTTATATAATTAAAACGTACTTTAATATGACGATCATTCATAATAATAAATAACCCTGCTTTTAGGAAAAAGTTTGAAACGACTTATAAATCTACCTGAATCAGTTTAACATCATATGCAACTGTATTTAGACACTTAGGATTGATTTTGGATTTGTAAAAAAATGATCACTTACACAGGCATCATCAAACATCAGACTCCATATAACATAGACTAAATTTTGTTTTTATTATCACAGGAAATGCAATGACATGTGCTTATTAAAACAAAAAGAACAAGGGTATTTTTCAGAGTACTTTTTTTGGTTATTTAGATGTTTTTATGCACCAGCCAATTGTATATGCCCCCACCCCTAAGTCCGTAATAGCAGGGACTTTGACTTCAGGTCTCTCAAAACCCGGGTAAAATACCAGACCTGCAGGGACACACTGCTGGTAAAATCCCTGCCAAATGGCCCCGCAACCCCAAATACCTATGTGAGGCCCATTCCTGACTATTTTCCATATGAAGACAAAACCACATTCACTAGGCACTGCGGGGCCACCTGAAAGGTAAAAACACAGCCCATTGCCTCTGCTGTCCCCGGTATACCCCTGGAACAAGGGCGATGGGTGGGCGGGGCAGTGGTTACAATTGACAAGTGCATTACAATCCCGGATTATGCTGCAAATAAAAACAAAATATAAGGTGATAAACTTAGGCTTACTTATGTTGAGGTATATCCAGACCAGTGTTTATATCCCTATTTATGAAAAGATATTTGTTCAAAACTGTTGTTTTGTCAGAATTTGATCAAAAATGAGCTTGATACATCAATTTGGACCAAACAATGACTCATGTTGCAGTTAAGTTGACCTGTCCGATTTCCATTCAAAACGAGTCACTAATTATGCAATATAATCGCTACCAGTCTTAGATACCAGTACACATGCTTTATTGCATAATGATTGCTTGAAATAATGATCCTTTAGTGCATGAGACCATCAACAATGACTTCAAGCATGCTCAAAACATATTTATTGTCAAAAATAAGATTTAATTTCCAAACTTCGAGCCACATTGTTTATACCGGAAGCCGCCGTTTTGATTGAATTTATTGAAACCCATGCTAAACCGATCGATATACAGTATAAAACACTACGCATCGGTAACTTCCCTTTACAAAAACACGAAAACTAGCGTAGAAAAATTATACTTGATTATTTTTAGCCTTTTAATAAATTATTACCTGAAAAAAATCTGCTTGGCGATCAAAATGGAGGAGCGGGCGCACAAACAAAAATTTTTTTTTTACATTTTCAAAAAAATAGGAGCGGTAAATCCGCGGAACGAAATATCAATTTGGTGTGGCCTTAGGTTAAAGTTTTAGGCAAGTAAAAGTTAAGGGCAAGTTGGGATTTTAATAAAAAAAACTTCTATACCGTTCATTAAATGCACTTAATAAAATTCAGAATTAATTACGACCATCTTACAACAAGAATCATAACTCCGTTTTAAGCCTAAATACAAATTATGGCCCTTGATTTTTTTTTATGCCCCCGAAGGTGGACATATTAAAATCGCACCGTCCGTCCGTCCGTCCGTGTGTCCGGCTCAATAACTCGTGTCTGGGCTGTAACTCTCCTTTGTATGGACAGATTTTAAAATAGCTTTCCACATTTGTTCGGCATACCAAGACGACGTGTCGTGTGCAAGAACCGTGTCCCTACCTCTTAGGTCAAGGTCACACTTTGGTGTTTATTCACAATGGAGTGCTGCATATAAGGACATAGAGTATAGGTTGTCGTGTCCGGGCTGTAACTTTCCCTTGTATGGACAGATTTTAAAATAACTTGCCACATGTGTTTGGCATACCAAGACGACGTGTCGCGTGCAACACCCATGTCCCTACCTCTAAGGTCAAGGTCACACTTAGGTGTTTATTCACAATGGAATGCTGCATATAAGGACATAGAGTATAGGATTGTCGTGTCCGGACTGTAACTTTCCCTTGCATGGACAGATTTTAAAATAACTTGCCACATGTGTTTGGCATACCAAGACGACGTGTCGCTTGCAAGACCCGTGTCCCTACCTCTTAGGTCAAGGTCACACTTAGTGTTTATTCACAATGGAATGCTGCATATAAGGACATAGAGTATAGGTTGTCGTGTCTGGGCTGTAACTTTCCCTTGTATGGACAGATTTTAAAATAACTTGCCACATGTGTTCGGCATACCAAGACGACGTGTTGCCTGCAAGAACCGTGTCCCTACCTCTAAGGTCAAGGTCACACTTAGATGTTTATTCACAATGGAGTGCTGCATATAAGGACATAGAGTATATTTTGTCGTGTCCTGGCTGTTACTTTCCCTTGTATGGACAGATTGTAAAATAACCTGCCACATGTGTGCGGCATACCAAGACGACGTGTGGCGTGCAACACCCGTGTCCCTACCTCTTAGGTCAAGGTCACACTTAGTGTTTATTCACAATGGAATGCTGCATATAAGGACATAGAGTATAGGTTGTCGTGTACGGGCTGTAACTTTCCCTTGTATGGACAGATTTTAAAATAACTTGCCACATGTGTTCGACATACCAAGACGATGTGTCGCGTGCAAGACCTGTGTCCCTATTTCTTAGGTCACGGTCACACTAAGGTGTTTATTCACAATGGAATGCTGCATATAACTTAGAGTATAGGTTTCGTGTCTGGGCTGTAACTTTCCCTTGTAAAGACAGATAATAAAATAACTTGCCACATGTGTTCGACATACCAAGACGACGTGTCGCGTGCAAGAACCGTGTCCCTACCTCTAAGGGTAAGGTCACACTTAGGTGTTTATTCACAATGGAGTGCTGCATATAAGGATACAGAGTATTGGTTGTTATGTCCTGGCTGTAACTTTTTCTTGTATGGTTAGATTTGAAAATAACTTGACACATGTGTTGGACATACCAAAACGACGTGTCACATGCAAGACCCATGTCCCTACCTCTAAGGTGAAAGATACACTTAGTGTTTATTCACAATGGAATGCTGAATATAAGGACATAAGAATATAGGTTGTCAAGGATGGGTGGTATTTTTTATGTTCAGAGGCAATTTAAAATAACTTGCCATATGTATTTGTTTGATCTTTAACTTTTCATGTACTGACCTTGTTCATAGGTCAATGTCACATTCGGGGGCTTTCGTCACATACTGTGACAGCTCTTGTTTTTGTTTTGTTTTTAATTTCCTTTGAAAGGCATATTTGTATATTCTTAACCACATTTTCATAATGGGAAATCAAGTTATTCGAATGACTTGCGTCATTGTTTGGGCGGGCTGGTGGGAGGGCAGCATCAAAGTCACCTTATTTATCGAATAATTTTAGTTAGGTTTGACATAAAGAGGCCAAATTTGGTATTATTACATCGTTATTGTATTCTAAGTCAAAGCGGCGTAGTCGAGCGCGCTGTCTTACGACAGCTCTTGTTAATCATGTTTTATCTTATGATTTATTTCATTGTGCTGCAGCTTAGCTATTAAATAAAAGGAATTGTCTTCACTCATCAGATGCTCTAAATGTTAACTTTAAAACCATTTTTAAACCATTATGATACTTCAATGCTATATGTATTTAACATTTTCGTAATCCACAAAATGATTTATCTTATTTGTAAAAAGAAAATCAGAAAGTTTACTCTGTGGTTCTAAGAGAAAGTACTGTAAAAACACTGATCTACATTACAGTACACTTAAACATGCATTTTTTTATAGGGTGGTTGAATGCAAATAGAGTTTTAAATAATGTATTTTATCTTGATATATTGTGTTGTGCTGCAGCTGAGTTAAAAAAAAAGAGGAATTGTCAGCATTCATTGGTAGCTTCAAATGTTATCTTTAAAATCATTTTTGAATACAACTAAAATTTAACAGTTTAGTAATCCACAAATAGATTCATCATGTAATGATCAGTGGCGTGAGCAGTTTGTTATGTGACAAATGTCTAGCTGCAAGCACATGATTTGTTTAATTGTAACTTCTGTGATCTTTTTTTTCGACCAACTACAAGTGTCTGCCAATAAACAGATATCGTGTGATCATTGAAGCAGAACAAAGCATTAGGTCGCCTTGGTCTGATGGTTGTCATAGTTATGGGTATTTTGGGATGTGTGAATGAAAGTCGTGGTTTGTGTATTATACTTTCTACATTTTTCTGACTCAGTGGTTTCAAACCAAACTTATATATATAAAAAAAATAATTTTGAACTGATTTTTTTTGCTATTACCTGTCATTGAAATTGATTTGGACATGGTCAAAATCTGTCAAGACTGGCAAATTGTTGGTGGTTTGAAGCGCTGGTAAGCATGGTTTGCATATTGGAAATGGACCCTTGAAAAGACCACCTTTGCATCTATTAGGACATGCCCATTTAATGGGAAATTTATGGTATATTTATTGATTTGTTTTGAATATTCTAATTAATTTTAAATATCTAGATATATTTTTTCTTGATCTGTTTCAAAATTCTGAAGTATTGAAGTTTGGAGACAATGTACTTATCTGTTTCAGTTACGGCGGCGCTGGGACATGATACAAGAAGTGCTGTTGGGGGACATTCCTGGACCATATGAATTTAACGTACCTTTTATGCTTTTAATACGAATATTACCAAATGGTTTAATCTGTTATTTTAAGATGACATAGTTCTTAGGCAGATTTTTGTCTTGAAAGATAATACAAAATCTCTTTATATCAATTATCACTTCAAACTTAATAAGATTCCACTATCCCTTTTCATTGTTAAGTGTAATTTTTTCTCACACAGTCATTGTTAAGTGCCATGTTGAGTCACAATTATACTGCCAAGTGCTATATTTTGTAACAAATCACTGCAAAGTGCCATGTTTTGTCACAAGTACACTGCAGAGAGCCATGATTTGTCACAATTACTCTGTTAAGTGCCATGTTTGTCAAAATTACATTGCAAAGTGCCATGTTTTTTCCACAATTACTCTGCAAAGTGCAGTTTTTATGACCCCGAAGGTGGGCATATTAAAATCGCACCGTCCGTCCGTCCGTCCGTCCGGCTCTGTAACTTTCCCTTGTATGGACAGATTTTAAAATAACTTGCCACATGTGTTCCACATACCAAGACGACGTGTGGCGTGCAAGACTCGTGTCCCTACCTCAAAGGTCAAGGTCACACTTTGTGTTTATTCACAATGGAGTGCTGCATATAAGGACATAGAGTATAGGTTGTCGTGTCCGGGCTGTAACTTTCTCTTGTATGGATAGATTTTAAAATAACTTGCCACATGTGTACCACATACCAAGACGACGTGTCGCGTGCAAGACCCATGTCCCTACCTCAAAGGTCAAGGTCACACTTAAGTGTTTATTCACAATGGAGTGCTGCATATAAGGACATAGAGTATAGGTTGTCGTGTCCGGGCTGTAACTTTCTCTTGTATGGATAGATTTTAAAATAACTTGCCACATGTGTACCACATACCAAGACGACGTGTCACGTGCAAGACCCGTGTCCCTACCTCAAAGGTCAAGGTCACACTTAAGTGTTTATTCACAATGGAGTGCTGCATATAAGGACATAGAGTATAGGTTGTCGTGTCCGGGCTGTAACTTTCCCTTGTATGGACAGATTTTAAAATAACTTGCCACATGTGTACCACATACCAAGACGACGTGTCGCGTGCAAGACCCGTGTCCCTACCTCAAAGGTCAAGGTCACACTTAAGTGTTTATTCACAATGGAGTGCTGCATATAAGGACATAGAGTATAGGTTGTCGTGTCCGGGCTGTAACTTTCCCTTGTATGGACAGATTTTAAAATAACTTGCCACATGTGTACCACATACCAAGACGACGTGTCGCGTGCAAGACCCATGTCCCTACCTCAAAGGTCAAGGTCACACTTAAGTGTTTATTCACAATGGAGTGCTGCATATAAGGACATAGAGTATAGGTTGTCGTGTCCGGGCTGTAACTTTCTCTTGTATGGATAGATTTTAAAATAACTTGCCACATGTGTACCACATACCAAGACGACGTGTCGCGTGCAAGACCCGTGTCCCTACCTCAAAGGTCAAGGTCACACTTAAGTGTTTATTCACAATGGAGTGCTGCATATAAGGACATAGAGTATAGGTTGTCGTGTCCGGGCTGTAACTTTCCCTTGTATGGACAGATTTTAAAATAACTTGCCACATGTGTACCACATACCAAGACGACGTGTCGCGTGCAAGACCCGTGTCCCTACCTCAAAGGTCAAGGTCACACTTAAGTGTTTATTCACAATGGAGTGCTGCATATAAGGACATAGAGTATAGGTTGTCGTGTCCGGGCTGTAACTTTCCCTTGTATGGACAGATTTTAAAATAACTTGCCACATGTGTTCCACATACCAAGACGACGTGTCGCGTGCAAGACCCGTGTCCCTACCTCAAAGGTCAAGGTCACACTTAGTGTTTATTCACAATGGAGTGCTGCATATAAGGACATAGAGTACAGGTTGTCGTGTCCGGGCTGTAACTTTCCCTTGTATGGACAGATTTTAAAATAAATTGCCAAATGTGTTCCACATACCAAGACTACGTGTCGCTTGCAAAACCTGTGTCCCTACCTCAAAGGTCAAGGTCACACTTAGAGTTTATTTACAATGGAGTGCTGCATATAACGACATAGAGTATAGGTTGTCGTGTCCGGGCTGTAACTTTCCCTTGTATGGACAGATTTTAAAATAACTTGCCACATGTGTTCCACATACCAAGACGACGTGTCGCGTGCAAGACCCATGTCCCTACCTCAAAGGTCAAGGTCACGCTTAGTGTTTATTCACAATGGAGTGCTGCATATAAGGACATAGAGTATAGGTTGTCGTGTCCGGGCTGTAACTTTTCTTGTATGGACAGATTTTAAAATAACTTGCCACATGTGTTCCACATACCAAGACGACGTGTCGTGTGCAAGACTCGTGTCCCTGCCTCAAAGGTCAAGGTCACACATAGTGTTTATTCACAATGGAGTGCTGCATATAAGGACATAGAGTATAGGTTGTCGTGTCCGGGCTGTAACTTTCCCTTGTATGGACAGATTTTAAAAAAACTTGACACATGTGTTCCACATACCAAGACGACGTGTCGCGTGCAAGACCCGTGTCCCTACCTCAAAGGTCAAGGTCACACTTAGTGTTTATTCACAATGGAGTGCTGCATATAAGGACATAGAGTACAGGTTGTCGTGTCCGGGCTGTAACTTTCCCTTGTATGGACAGATTTTAAAATAACTTGCCACATGTGTTCCACATACCAAGACGACGTGTCGCGTGCAAGACCCGTGTCCCTACCTCAAAGGTCAAGGTCACACTTAGTGTTTATTCACAATGGAGTGCTGCATATAAGGACATAACAGTGTAGGTTGTGAAGTATGGGTGGTATTTTTTTATGTTCAGAGGCAATTTAAAATAACTTGCCATATGTATTTGACACGTAAAGGCAAGATAAACTTTTCATGTACTGACCTTGTTCGTAGGTCAATGTCACATTCGGGGGCATTCGTCACATACTGTGACAGCTCTTGTTTGTCACATTATCAGCAGAGAGCCATGTTTTGTCACATTACAAGTTGCTAAATGCCATGTTTTGTCACAATTACATTGCAAAGTGCCATGTTTTGTCACATTACAAGTTGCTAAATGCCATGTTTTGTCACAATTACATTGCAAAGTGCCATGTTTTGTCACATTACAAGTTGCTAAATGCCATGTTTTGTCACAATTACATTGCAAAGTGCCATGTTTTGTCACAATTACACTGTAAAGTGCCATGTATAATCATTGTGAAATGCCAGGTTTTGTGACTATTTCAGGAGAAGGTGCTGTCCTACAATAGTCGGTACATGGGCAAATGGGAGTTTTCTGTCTTAACTTCTTTCGTAAAAGATGTAAGTCTGTTGCATGCTATTCAAGATCATTGCCCATGCATTTGTGTTATAGAAAAAAGTACAATATTTTGATGCTATGCACAGTGATTAAACTTTAGGAGATTGAAGGAAAAACTGCACTGACTGACCCACAGTGAAAGCAGATGACTGGTCTGTTTTCAGTTTATACAGAAAGAGGAAAGACTGGCATTCTTCGCGCGTGGCGGAACCTTGAGCAAGATAGCCCGTCTGGCCCTACAGCTGCCACACCTTTGTCCAACAGTATGTACAGCAACCAACATGAATCTGTATAATACAATTTTAATAGTTCTGTTGTACAGTGAACAATGATGATGACTTTGCCCACTTGTATAGACATTTCCAAGATAATTAAATTATGTTACTACATTTTCTTATAAACATAACCATTTGCAATTATTTACAGTCTAAATGTATGACCAGTCTTTTCAATATTTACCCTTCTCTGGAAAGTATTGATAATTTCAATCTCTTACGTCAGTTAGCTCATGTCTCCTCTGTTTCCAGCCGATACCACTGTTGAAGGAGAAGACGAACCTGAGTTTGACACTGAGCCAGCAGCAGGTCGGCTGTCTCCTCGCTAACGCTTTCTTCTGCACATTCCCCCGCAGGAATGCCAAAAACAAAACATCAGAGTTTTCCAAATATCCAGGGATCAACTTCAACACGTAATGATTGCCAATTTATTGACTTGATGAAATAGTTTTAATTTTCAATCTACTTTAAAACGTAATGATTGCCCATTCATTGTCTTGATGAAATAAAGTTTTAATTTTCAATCTTTGTCTATTTAATGTAATCTTTATTTAAAAAAGATATGTCTCTCCAATTCTGAATTAAATAATGGATGTTTCTTAACATTTATTCACTAACTGATACTTATAAACGGTGCAGTACAATTGATTCGGTACATTATACATATGTAAGAAAGCCTGGCTGTTATGTGACATTTCAGGCTGTTCATGGGTCCACCTACATCCATCAAGTTTGAGAAGATAAAATGTCTGGTGAACTATTTTAACAGATTCTTCAAGGAAAGTAAGCTCTTAGACTGTAACATCAATGAGTTATGACCTTCGCTGTGCAATTTTGGGCCTTTGGACAAAGATCATCCTAGGAAAAGATGTTAAATAAAATGAATAAAGTGTATTTAAAATTACTTTAAGAAATATTTAATGAGTAAATTTTTGCATCATTTTATTAAGATAATTATGCCCCCCTTCGAAGAAGAGGGGTATATTGCTTTGCACAGGCATGTCGGTCAGTCGGTCGGTTGGTCGGTCGGTCGGTCGGTCGGTCGGTAGACCAAAGCTTGTCTGAGTGATAACTCAACAATTCCTGGACGTATGGTCATCAAACTTCACATGAAGGTTGGGCCTGACCAGTAGATGACCCCTATTGATTTTGGGGGTCATCAGGTCAAAGATCAAGGTCACAGTGACCTTTAATGGTAAAATAATTTTAAAGCTTGTCCAAGTGATAACTCAACAATGCCTGCACCCATGGCCCTCAAACTTGACTTGGAGGTTAGGCCTGACCAGTAGCTGACCCCTATTGTTTTTGGGCTCATCGGGTCAAAGGTCGAGTTCACAGTGACCTTGAATGGTAAAAGGTTGTCCGAGTGATAACTCAACAATGCCGGCACCCATGGCCCTCATAATTGAATTGGAGGTTGGGCCTGACCAGTAGATGACCCCTATTGTTTTTGGGGGTCATCGGTCCAAAGGTCAAGGTCACAGTAACGGTTACTGTAACCTTGAATGGTAAAAGGTTGTCTGAGTGTTAATTTGACAATGCCTGCACCCATGGCCCTCAAACTTGACTTGGAGGTTAGGCCTGACCAGTAGCTGACCCCTATTGTTTTTGGGGCTCATCGGGTCAAAGGTCGAGTTCACAGTGACCTTGAATGGTAAAAGGTTGTCCGAGTGATAACTCAACAATGCCGGCACCCATGGCCCTCATAATTGAATTGGAGGTTGGGCCTGACCAGTAGATGACCCCTATTGTTTTTGGGGGTCATCGGGCCAAAGGTCAAGGTCACAGTAACCTTGAATGGTAAAAGGTTGTCTGAGTGTTAATTCGACAATGCCTGCACCCATGGCCCTCATAATTGAATTGGAGGTTGGGCCTGACCAGTAGAAGACCCCTATTGTTTTTGGGGGTCATCGGGCCAAAGGTCAAGGTCACAGTCACCTTGAATGGTTAAAGGTTTTCCGTGTGATAACTTGACAATGCCTGCACCCATGGCCCTCAAACTTGACTTGGAATTGGGCCTGACCAGTACATGACCCCTTTTGTTTTTGGGGGTCATCTGGCCAAAGGTCAAGGTCACAGTCACCTTGTATGGTAAAAGGTTGTCCGAGTGATAACTCGACAATGCCTGCACCCATGGCCCTCAAACTTGACTTGGAGAATTGGCCTGACCAGGAGATGACCCCTATGGTTTTTGGGGGTCATCTGGCCAAAGGTCAAGGTCACAGTGACCTGGAATGGTAAAAGGTTGTCCGAGTGATAACTCAACAATGCCTGCACCCATGGCCCTCAAACTTGACTTGGAGGTTGGGTCTGGCCAGAAGATGGTCCCTATTGATTTAAGGGGTCATTGGGCTAAAGGTCAAGGTCACAGTGACCTGGAAAGGTAAAAGGTTGTCTGAGTGTTAATTCGACAATGCCTGCACCCATGGCCCTCATAATTGAATTGGAGGTTGGGCCTGACCAGTAGAAGACCCCTATTGTTTTTGGGGGTCATCGGGCCAAAGGTCAAGGTCACAGTCACCTTGAATGGTTAAAGGTTTTCCGTGTGATAACTTGACAATGCCTGCACCCATGGCCCTCAAACTTGACTTGGAATTGGGCCTGACCAGTACATGACCCCTTTTGTTTTTGGGGGTCATCTGGCCAAAGGTCAAGGTCACAGTCACCTTGTATGGTAAAAGGTTGTCCGAGTGATAACTCGACAATGCCTGCACCCATGGCCCTCAAACTTGACTTGGAGAATTGGCCTGACCAGGAGATGACCCCTATGGTTTTTGGGGGTCATCTGGCCAAAGGTCAAGGTCACAGTGACCTGGAATGGTAAAAGGTTGTCCGAGTGATAACTCAACAATGCCTGCACCCATGGCCCTCAAACTTGACTTGGAGGTTGGGCCTGGCCAGAAGATGGTCCCTATTGATTTAAGGGGTCATTGGGCTAAAGGTCAAGGTCACAGTGACCTGGAAAGGTAAAAGGTTATCTGAGTGATAACTCGACAATGCCTCCACCCATGGCCCTCAAACTTGACTTGGAGGTTGGGCCTGGCCAGAAAATGGTCCCTATTGAATTTAGGGGTCATTGGGCCAAAGGTCAAGGTCACAGTCACCTTGAATGGTTAAAGGTTTTCCGTGTGATAACTTGACAATGCCTGCACCCATGGCCCTCAAACTTGACTTGGAATTGGGCCTGACCAGTACATGACCACTTTTTGTTTTTGGGGGTCATCTGGCCAAAGGTCAAGGTCACAGTCACCTTGTATGGTAAAAGGTTGTCTGAGTGATAACTCGACAATGCCTGCACCCATGGCCCTCAAACTTGACTTGGAGAATTGGCCTGACCAGGAGATGACCCCTATGGTTTTTGGGGGTCATCTGGCCAAAGGTCAAGGTCACAGTGACCTGGAAAGGTAAAAGGTTGTCTGAGTGATAACTCAACAATGCCTGCACCCATGGCCCTCAAACTTGACTTGGAGGTTGGGCCTGGCCAGAAGATGGTCCCTATTGATTTTAGGGGTCATTGGGCTAAAGGTCAAGGTCACAGTGACCTGGAATGGTAAAAGGTTATCCGAGTGATAACTCGACAATGCCTGCACCCAAGGGCCTCAAACTTGACTTGGAGGTTGGGCCTGGCCGGAAGATTGTCCCTATTGAATTTAGGGGTCATTGGGCCAAAGGTCAAGGTCACAGTGACCTTGAATGATAAAAGGTTGTCCGAGTGATAACTCAACAATGCCTGCACCCATGGCCCTCAAACTTGACGTGGAGGTTGGGCCTGACCAGTAGATGACCCCTATTGATTTTAGGGGTCAAAGGTCACAGTCACAGTGACCTTGAAAGCGAACTCGACAATTCCTGGACCTATGGTCATCAAACTTGACATGAAGGTTGGGCCTGCCCAGTAGATGACCCCTATTGACTTTGGGGGTCATCAGGCCAAGGTCAATGTCACAGTAACCTTAACGCAAAAAAGTTAACAAATCTTCTCCCACTGATATCTCAACAATGCCTGAACCTATGATCATTAAACTTGACATGGATGTTAAGCCTGACCAGTTGATCACCGTTATTGATTTTAGGATTCATAGAGCCAACTGTCAAGGTCACAGTGATCTTGAATGGTAAAAGGTTGTCCGAGTGATAACTCAACAATGCCTGAACCCATGGTCTTCAAACTTGACTTGGAGTTGCATCTGACTTGACATTTAGGTTTCTAGAGTCAAAGGTCATGGTCATAACACACTCTATCCTCACACTTTAATGGTCATAATCTTAAAACTGCCTTAACGGCAACAAATCAGCTGTCATTTCGGTCCATGCAAATTTCACTCAATTGTCCATATAATCCTGACAACATGGCGCTCGGGGGGGGGGGGGGGGGGGGGGGGGGGGGGCATTATGTTTGACAAACATCTCTTGTTTAAATGGTGTTTCCATAGTTATAAAGTTTTTCATCTGCACTTTTTTTGTCAAAATTCATGTCCTTTTTGAAAAAAGATAAATCATAATCCTTTTTACAGTTTTGTTTTTAGGATGCTCTGTGTTATGCTAAAAATTCAAATTGAAAAGCAACTGGAATACTCTAAATAAGTCTCTGTTTTATGAAATTTTAACCTGTGACATCAAATGTGCGTCTTCCTTATTATGACAGTACTCACTGGTCACCAGCTTTAATGGTCTCAGATCTTGCTTCATAATTGTGGTTATGTACATATAAAGTAAAAGCCTTTGTATACGCCAATCATAAAACAGGACTTGTTTTTGTTTTACCTACGGTGTATGGGCGATGTGTTGCATCCAGTATGTTGTTGAAACAATAACACTATAATTCTTAGTTCAATTATCACCAAATTTGATCAGAACGTGTATGGGCAATATATCTCAGACAAGTTTGAAGGCCTAGTTAAAGCCTTCTATAAGTGACCCCCCCCCCATTTGGGGTATAATACACAACTTCTGTGTATTGATCTTAATCTTCTTGCCTTGATCCCACTTATCAGATCTCCATTCTGAGTATCCTGCTGTGCAGTTTTGGAGGTTTCATTATAATTTGGACCCTAAGCCAATAAACCAATATACAGGAAATTGGCCCCTACTGTGACACCAGTGCAATTAGCAGAAGATGCACAGCAGGGGGTTGTCATGCCAAACATTCCTTAAACTAGGCCTTTAATAACTAGCCATATCTCTTGAGTCATTTGAGAGTTATTGCCTTTATATTATAGAAATTACCGGTATTGGCATTATATCTCAGTCGAGTTCAATAATTAGCCATGTCACCTAAGATTTATGACCCTTGAAATGTCAAAAACTAATTTTACAGTGTCCGCTCTCAAAATTTGGCTGTGGAACAACCAGTTATCACTGAACTCCATATTTGCCTTTTTTCATAGACACTTTAACTTTTTGCAAAATTCCAATTCTGATGTTTTCCACTCACAGCCCCAACTGGTACAGTGACATTTACCCGGCAGTATATAGACAAGATGCCAGACTGGGAACGGGATGGGAAACAGCTAAGTGCCCTCCATGTCTCCTCAGAGGGAACAATTGAGGATGATGGAGTTGGCATGCTACAGGTCAGACATGTTCTTAATAGAATGTTATGGCTTATTCATAGCGTTTATAGAGATTTTGGAGAGTTTGAGGTCACCAGTGTTATGACACATTTGTCCTAGACTGCACTTCCCTGAGCTGAACAAACATATGTATTTATGACTGTGTGTTCAGGTGGACTTTGCCAACCAGTTTCTTGGTGGGGGCGTGCTGGGTAACGGATGTGTTCAGGAGGAGATCCGCTTCCTCATCTGCCCTGAGATGCTGGTGACTCGTCTGTTTACAGAGTGCCTCGGGAGGAACGAGTGCCTCATCATGACAGGTACGTACCTCACATGTATAGAAGGCTTGTAAAGCATGTATGAAAGGCTTGTATAGCATGTACGGAAGACTTTTATAGCTTGTAGGGAAGACTTGTATAGCATGTACGGAAGACTTTTATAGCTTGTATGGAAGACTTGTATAGCATGTACGGAAGACTTGTATAGCATGTACGGAAGACTTGTATAGCATGTACAGAAGACTTGTATAGCATGTACGGAAGACTTGTATAGAGGCTTGTATGGAAGACTTGTATAGCATGTACAGAAGACTTGTATAGCATGTACAGAAGACTTGTATAGCATGTACGGAAGACTTGTATAGAGGCTTGTATGGAAGACTTGTATAGCATGTACAGAAGACTTGTATAGCATGTACGGAAGACTTGTATAGCATGTACGGAAGACTTGTATAGCATGTACGGAAGACTTGTATAGCATGTACGGAAGACTTTTATAGCTTGTAGGGAAGACTTGTATAGCATGTACAGAAGACTTGTATAGCATGTATGGAAGACTTTTATAGCTTGTATGGAAGACTTGTATAGCATGTATGGAAGACTTGTATAGCATGTACGGAAGACTTGTATAGCATGTACAGAAGACTTGTATAGCATGTATGGAAGGCTTGTATAGCTTGTATGGAAGGCTTGTATAGCTTGTATGGAAGGCTTGTTTAGCATATATGGAAGACTTGTATAGCATGTATGGAAGGCTTGTATAGCATGTACGGAAGGCTTGTATAGCATGTATGGAAGGCTTGTATAGCATATATGGAAGGCTTGTATAGCATATAGCATGTATGGAAGACTTGTATAGCATGTACGGAAGGCTTGTTTAGCATATATGGAAGACTTGTATAGCATGTACGGAAGGCTTGTTTAGCATATATGGAAGACTTGTATAGCATGTATGGAAGGCTTGTATATATTACAAGATATGTTGTATTGTGTTACTTCTATTGTGAAAGAAAAAGTAAGTTTGTTGATATGTGGATTACAATTGTATGTATTGTTTTGAAGACTTTAATTCATTTAAGACTGGTTTAAACAAATACCTTTATATTGGTTATTAATAAAAGAAGAACTTTATAACTTTTAGGGAGCATTGTCAATGGCATGACTTGAAAATGATATTTAAATTAATTCATGTACATGTATTGAAACTTTAATGTTTTGAGAAACATACATGTCTGAATTTTTTTAATGAAAACTAAATGTTCAAATTCTTCTGAAATGAATGAATTTATAATAGTTGTTAATGTTATTGATTTTGATGAAACAAGATGAAGTCAGTCAGTATGATTATAGTCAGCGTAAGGATGTGGAACATGATGATTATGTGCAGTGAACTAACACCTGTTTGTTTTTTTGGCCAGGCTGTGAGAGATAGAACATGATGTTCATGTACCCTGAATGGTTTGCTGGATGTTCATTTTTTAACTTTGTAAAACAGCATGTGTATGTTTATATGGTTGTCCCACCTGACTGTGAATGGGAGAACATCATTTTTTTGTACTTATTCATCTATTCCTGTCCCATCAGGCTGTGAGAGGTTCAGTGACTATGATGGCTATGCCAGCACATTTGAATGGAAATCTGACTACATGGATAAAACTCCAAGGTAACTTGAAAGCTGAATTCTGGATGGTGATCCCACTATAATTATACTCCTGTCAAACGAAGTTTGAGGGGAAATATTGGAGTCACCTTGTGGTTGGTTGGGCGGCCCATTGCAAATTTTATTGTTGGCAGCGTAACTTGTGTATAAAAACCATAACTCTAATAAAACAGTAACTCTGTTATAGCTCATTACAGAGTTATTGTCCTTTGTATTTTTTCTTTTCTCAGCATAACTTTAAAAGTAAAGGATGGAAGTTAATTAAATACAATGATAGGGAGTGCAGTGACAAAGAATCAAAACTCTATTGCACTAACTGTAGAGTTATTGCCTTCATTACTTTTCCTTGTCAGCAGCATAACTTTTAAATTAGTCAATGGATTTTAATTAAACAACACAAATTGGTTAAACATGGTAATGGAAAATGCAGTGTTCCATAACCTAGGAGTTATGGCTTCTTTTCTAAGAAATAGTTTGGCTTTCCTTTGTCCATGTGGCATTTGGGGCGGCATTTTATTATGATAAAAAAATAAAAAATAACTTTAACCGAAAATAATATGAGATTTTTTGGGGCCTTCAAAGGTTGCAAAATACCAAATTTATGTTTGATTTCTGTTGGTGTCATGAACAAATACACCTTATGTGTGATGTATTTCCAGTCATTTAATTGACATATTTGAAAATGCCATACTTATACCTTTCCAATGATTTCAAATTTGGATGCTAGCAGAGCACTAGCGTGTGTGTTTGAATGACAGACATACTGGTATATATTGTATTTGTCTTTTGTAGTTTTCATCCCTTCACACACGGGTTAACAATATTTTCACAAAAACAGTAGTTGTGTTTTGAAATAAAATAAAAAAATTGTCGCTGTACAAATATATGATTATTTTATTATTCATGTTTCTGTCAGAGATGCATGGGGCCGTATACAGTGTGAGGTGGTGGCTATTGATGCCCTCGTTATACACGACCACAAGTCTCAGTTCCGCTTGGAAATGGTCAAACGAGAGCTCAGCAAGGTATTTTCTCCAAATCATGAAGAAACGAAAAATTATATTATGTTTGTGTTTTTCGTTCATGTAAATTTCAACTGTAATATGGTATTTGCATTAACATGTTTTTCTGTTGTCCATCATTAAGTGCATTGTCAAAACAAACTGAGTTTGGAAAATGGTGCTGTATGTAGGAATGCATGTTTTGTAAATTGTAAAGAAAAAAGTGACCTTAAGTGTAAATGGTGTTGGTGGCAGCATCATCATCATCATATAAGTGCAAAAACCTTAATCTTTGCCATAACTCAAAAATAGTTCCAAGCTATTCCAATGAAACTTTATATACGGAGACAATTTACAGATGTTTGGCTAGACCTGATACACTGGCATTCATAGGGTGGCTCTCTTAAACTAATGCCATGCCTGATTTACATGTAAATGTTTGTGATTTATACTGATATTGCAGTTTCCCATATGACTTAACAATTTTGTTGCAGGCCTACTGTGGTTTTCTAAGCCCGGGTCCTGCTGACCGGGCTCTCCCTGCCGTGTGCACAGGCAACTGGGGCTGTGGGGCCTTTGGTGGTGACAAACAACTTAAAGGTATTGGTGTATCGCTTTGCTTTGAAGTACAACGCTTATTGTCTTTTTTCAGAATGAAATATTTGTTATTCATTTTAGCTAGTTTGGCTGGTTTTATAAGATGTTGTGGAAGCCTCAAAAACCTTTCAAATTATTCAAATGAAAATAGAAATACACATTGCCAGAGGCAATACACTCATGTATACCAAGGCCCATAACTCTGACTTTAACAATTGTTTAGTTATGCCCCATGTTTCCATGAATCCAGACAAAAGATCAATCCCTAGCATTATTGTTTTCTCATAGATAGCTGTTCGTTTATCCATTAAGTTATTTTCCATGTTGGCATTTTAGAAATTATAAAAGTTTATGTTTAAAAAAATAGTCTGAACTGTCATGTAGATTCTGGTTGTTATAGTAACATGATTTAGGGTCTACAAATCAAGACTGGACTCAATGGGGTATACAACTTTAACTTTCATATTCTGCATATATTGCTCTCTAGCAATATCAAATATACATGTGTTATTTTATAAACAGCATTACAATGACATCATTATATAAAGTCATTATTTTCTAAAGCGAGGCCTTGTTTCAGCCCTGATACAGTTGATGGCAGGGGCGAGGGCCGGCCGTGATTTGTGCTACTTCACGTTTGATGATTTGCAATTACGAGATGATCTCTACGAAATACACAAGTACCTGACTTCAGAAAACATGCTCACCATAGGTAATGTTCACTTCTTAAGGTGAAGAGTGTCTGTAATGAATTATTTTTTGAATGGCATTAAAGGTATACATCAACACAAAAAAAATTATTTGACCAATATATTAAGTAACTTTTTCGTGATCTCAAGGCATGGTTATTTCCTAAAATATTTTTTTTAAAAAGGACTGAAATGTAATTTTGTTTTTCATCTAAAATTACCCATTAACAATTCTGTTAAAATCACCCAAATGCGGCCAGCTGTTGATGTGTGCCTTTAATCATTTCAGGTGACCTGGTTGGTCAGATTGTGGACTATGGGAAGGATTGTGTTGCCCAGATCAGGCACAGCTCACATAATGACCAGGAGCTCTTTGAATTCATTAAACTTGGGCTTGTTAAAAGAGACTATTCACAACTTTCCTTAGATGGAAACAGCAATAATGTTCAATTACCACAAAATACTCGCCACCCCAATAAACCTTTGAGTTACCCCGGGAGTGGGTCTGACCAGATTGGTGGGCATGACCAGGGACAGGTGCAAGGGCGAAGGCATAAAAATGACGGTCAGGTGGCCGGCAGAAGGCATGGATCTACAAGCAGTTACCGTAGTCAGACTAAAGGCCAAGGATCTGGTCATGAATCATTTTCTGGGCAAGGACACAGATTAGGTGGAAATAAGAATGCTTCATATGCTGAGACGGTAACAGGCAAGCACAAGGAACAAGGCCAGTCACCAGGCAAAGATCGGAATGACTCTGTGGCGGGGGCTTTGGACTGGGGCCACACACCAGACGTTGGGCATACAGATACTAGTACCCCCCATAAACAAGGGGAAAGTGATAAAACATTAAGTCAGACAATCTGATTACGACGAGAAGAGACAAAAAAAATTCAAAGATGTCTGGTTCTAAAGAATATCTTTTTGGTCTTAAGTGTTTAATCATCTTATGATGTTGTTTTCAGTGGTTCTAAATCCCTGGATTAAGTACCTTTAAATGAATATAAATTACTTGGGAAACATTTCAAAAGTGGTCTAGGCCTGGGAGGCATCCATCATGCTCAAACTGACCCTCGCTATATTTCAGACTTGACAAAAGTCAGCCTACCCTAGAACCTTTGTTGTTTTTTTCTTGTTTATGTAATAAGTGATTAAGTTAAGTTGGATATGTGCCATTTATATAGGACAGTAAACAGAAAGATATGTATTATTGAAATGCAATTAAGCTAGTATTACACAGTGAAATACTTTTTGTACCTAGTGGTTGGTTTATGTACAATGCAGTGTATGGATGATGTGATCAGTCTGATTTGTCTGTGATAGAGGACATCTAAGTTTTGAAGCCGGTGTGCATGAATGAAACAAATAGCTTTAAGACTAATGGTTCATGAGTCACTCTTTTTAAACAATATGTTGTACTTCGTCTGTACATGTGAAATATGTGATGGTCAAAAGAAAGGTTTTAATGATTATGGAATTGTGTTCAATATAAAACCATCAAATGGATATCTGTTATTAATGATGAATCATGTTAATGTATGAGCAAACTTGTTTGACTGCTTATAAAATTGACCTGTCTATTGGTTAGTTTTATTTCTTAGCGATTATAATAAAGTTCAAAAATTAAAAAATGGCGTCATTTGTATACATTTAATTTAGATTAAGAGGTAAAATGCCAAACTGTATCGTTTAAGTCAATATTTGTTTTCCCAGGCAAGTTGCTGTCATTAATAAAAGCGTACCGGCAGAAAGTACTACTGCAATCGAAGTGGACAAAGAAGTCAGGCATGCGTCTGTACGAGTTTATCTTGCACATGTGTGACGGCACCCTGGATGATACAGATGAGGACAGTAACCATGGTAACGACGTCATGGGGAGTCATGGAGGTCAGGAGGTTGACCCAGAGAGCTTGGAGTTTGGCAGCGAGGAAATCCTGGACAGCGATGATGAAATGGGAGGCGGGGCAGGCTGTAAGAAACTGAAGAGAGAGGATTCTGATGACTATAAAGCCAATACACCCTGACCAGGGGAACGCTGCATGAAACAATGGCTGTGGTTATAGAATACAAAGAATCATGGCAGCTTATTTATTTGTGAACAAATGTATATTTGTCTTTCTAACTTTGTTTTCAGTTTTTTATTCTAATATTGTATATTGGTAGTACCAGTAATATAGTCCAACTACTTGTTAATTGTAGATACAGAAACAGAATAATGATTTACTGTACCAAGGTTAATGGTTTACATATACATGATACAGATAGCGCATGATGAAGGCTTTATTCAGGAAACTAAAAAACAAGATAATAGAAAAATAAATAGTTATCCTACTTCAGAATTTACAAATGTCTCCATACAAGGAAACCTTCTTTTGATAAGAATGGGCCTTGCCTTTATCCTCATACTTTAGTAAACTGTTTTAATTTCCTGTCCTGCATGGTATTATGCTGAACAGGGAAATTATCATTTAGTTTCTATCTACTAGCAATATGTTTTGTATTCATTTGAAATATGATTTTTTTAAAGCTGCACTCAAATCTTCTTCACATTTTTTTCCATTCTTATTTGGAAGATGTGTTCTTTTACAAAAACCTGCTGTAAATATGTAAATTCATTGATTGTTTGTTGAGCTCATGTGAACTGAAACCTGATTCAGCAGTAATTGGTCTATTAAGGATATTATGCTACCAGTCAATTATCTGATACTATCTACAGTATATTTCATTTTGATTGACTTGCTTATCTAATCATATAACTGGGTATACTATCATTTAATGACATAAAGGCTATGATAAACCCGCAACTCAAGGGTGGCATTTACCTATTATTGGAATTGTTAAGGTTATTTTATATGCATTAATGTGTGCTACCATGTGCTATAAGACTTTTTAATAACATTATTGTCTGTGATGATCATTATCATAATTATATTCACTTGATAACCATGAACATCGTCCATCATTTGTGTTGATTTATGATTGTCAAATGTTTTAGAATTACAGTAGATCAGCTTGCTTTCCTGTTGTTATGAATTCCAATTGATATGTTAACTATGCCCTATCTAGCTTTGCATTGTCCGTTATATTTTGTGGTGAGCCAGTCGGAGTTCTTAGCAGTTTCCCAACAATCAGACATTTCAAGGTCAATATCTGGTTATCTCTTATGATAAAGACATGCTTAATCTTTAAGATCAATGTCACTAGTCAAAAGGTGTGCTCTACTGTTTAATTTAAACAGTTTAAATTGGGAGGTCTCTAATTGGAAGTGGAGTAGTACTTATGATGATCATGATAAAAGTAACCTTGAAAATTGGACCTCGGTTATATATGTCTTATGTGGACAGCGAAGCTAGACATCATTTAAAATATCTTCAGGCGAGAATCGACCCTTGCCCGTGGAACTTGGATGCTTGTATGGCCTGGGTCTCCTTGCAAGTCCGTACGAACTCTCCCTTGTACGGTGCTGTTGTTGCATGTCTTTACGGACTCTACGGTTGTTGTGTTCACGGCATTTCCTTCACGTGATCGTATGAGTCCGTTGGTGCACGTCACGGTGTCATAGTGCACGTGCGCGGGTACCAAGCGGGTCAGTACGGATACCGGCCGGGCTGAAGGAGGGGGGGGGATTTATCCACAAAAGTTGTCCTACAGATCAACATGTGACTAGTGAAACATTAAATCGGCTCACATGTTTATTCGTCCATCTGTTTTTGTTTTTTTGCATGTTACTCGGCCGAAGTCCAATCTTCCGACACTGAAATACCATTCTATCATTTCGGTGACAGATTTAATAGAACCGCATGAAGGCCAATTTATTTTTAGGAAAGCATGTTTGATGCAAAATTCCCAGACATTTTAAAGAAACAAAATAATATCAAATGAAAAACATTGTTACTCAGTTTTATACCTTCAAAATTCGTTAAATTAAAAAACAACACCTGTTTCATTGTTGTTGTTTTTCGGTCGAGAAAGCGCATACTCAGTATGTTTTCTAAAAACCAGTTATGGGCCTTGCTGTATTGTACATTATTGCCTTGGTATTATGTGAACCGAGTTTCATCTGAATAACTTTTTTTCTGCACTACGACGACGCCGATGACAATTCCCCAACCTTTTCCTACTTCGTGCGTCCTCGTTTTTGTAAACAAACCCTATAGAAAATTTTGTGGGATTTGGAGAGCACATGTTAATTGGATTGATTTTAATAATTCGTTTAAACGAAAACATATGGTAATGACAAACCAAACTTGGCCGAATGATGATAGCGAGAAAATTTGTTTAAAGGTCGGAGAAAGGGGGAAGTAAGTATTTCGGAAGATAACCATCATCATCATCATCAAAACGATCACTGTCTCTTTAATTTGACGATCGTAATCCTCGTCATCATTATTATCATGGTAAGTGTTTCACTTGGTAAAACTCGTTTTTAGCTGTATAATGCATATTCTGCAGTAACAACATTCGAATGTGCAAAAATGGTTAATTATCGTGACACGCCTGGTATAAATACACTTAACAAAATATCCCTTTGAACGTGATTCAATGAAAATGTATATAATTACTGCTTCGGTATATTTAAAGTATAGTCCATCAGGCCGTTTACTTTACGGCGCCATACCGTTAGACCGAAAAATACCAAAAAAATGAGTATAAGGTAAGACCATCGTGGAAAGTGCAAATGAAAATGCATTTCGTGCAGTTTTAAAGTTCAAATCGGCGAAAATGATTAATTATCATAACTTGTTCGGTTAGAAGGCACCAAGAAGTATTAGTTTGCACTTTACTCCATCGCGCCGCCAGGCTGCAAGACAGCAACCGGCTGCCAACTTCACGCCGCAAGACCGCTAACGGCTGCCAACTTTATGCCGCTAGACCGCTACCGGCTGCCAACTTCGCGCCGCTAGACCGCTACCGGCTGCCAACTTCGCGCCGCTATGCCGCTAGACCGCTACCGGCTGCCAACTTAATGCCGCTAGACCGCTACCGGCTGCCAACTTCACGCCGCAAGACCGCTAACGGCTGCCAACTTTATGCCGCTACCGGCTGCCAACTTCATGCCGGTAGACCGCTACCGGCTGCCAACTTCACGCCGCTATGCCGGTAGACCGCCATATCACCCGGGCGTTATATCGCCATGTCGTCAGTTTTACGCCGCTAGGCCGCTAACTTCACATACATTATTTTGCAACATATTTTTTTTTAAGTTTATATTAAGCCAGTACAAAAAATGAGCACAACGCCGAGGACTAAATAACTCCGTAACTAACTTAACTCGTTTTACCACCTTACAACGTATCATGATCCAGGACACGCCCATAGATTTAAGTTAAACAGAAGTAAAAGTAAGAATGTACTTGAGTATGTATGCCTAACAATAAAGTTTTTTTCCGGTTTCATTTTCAAAAACAGTCTGGAAACCTTTTTTTTTAAATATTTTTATTAGCCTTTTTTCCGTTTTTAACTTTTAATAGATTAAAATCAAACAAATGGAGAAAAAAAAAACAAAGGGTCGCGGCAAATTTAAGGGTAGGCAGTAAAACCGGTAACACATTTTTTTTTACGCCTTACTTGAAAATGTTAAGTTGTACGTAACGTTTTTCATATTTAATGACCTTATTTCATATCATGAGTACACACGAATTTTCGTAATAATAATACTAAGAAGAAATAAAAAGTAAATCAAATTATGAAAATACCCATTTTCCTTACTGATTAAATACTTCAATCATGACAGAGTTGCTTTAAACATTCAATAGCAGCCACGTGATCGCGCCGCGGTCTGTTTACGCCGACATAATCAATGAAATGTATACAACAGTCGGTGCTCATTGATCGTGAATAAAGTACAGAGTGTGTCTTTAAACAAAAACAATGGCTGAAATGTTAGGATAATATATTAAAGGACCAACTACAGGCCCTGAAAAGGGTTAACAGGGCCGCAGTATGGCAGACGAAGAGGGATCGAGCGGGCTGTCGGTGGCCTCAGGTGAGTTACATAGATGACCATATTTGTGTTACATGTAGTATGTATGCAAATTCGGTGTGCCTAAGGACAACTGGTTTAAACAGTTTTAATGCACACCAAGCAACGATTGATCACGACTGCTTGCACTATGTATGTACACTACATTCACTTCAGCTAACGGAGATCTTGAATCATTATTCATCGCTTCAGACTCTATGAATTATACAAAATAACCATACAATACGTACTCCAGTTAATACTGCTTTATATCTTACTATTTCATACTATTGGGTCAAGTACCCTGCATTTATTATGTAAACGATATGAATCAGTGCTTGTGGCCCATTCGTTTAGGTGCCACCTTTTTAGTTTTGAGAATAATTCCGGTCTGTCTTCTAGATAGTATCTTCTTCAAATATGATTTTGGTTTTCCTTCTAAGTCTTTCTTCAACAATGATACTTCCCTAGTCGGTTCATGGTACAATACCGCGGGAATAGCGGGGACTTTGACTTTCGGTCAAGCCTAGACCGGGTAATATCCACACCCTGCGGGGACGAACTGCTGGTCAAATCCCCGCCAAATGCCCCCGAACCCCAGGGACCCTAAGTAAGGACCATTCCCCGCTATTTTTTTCGCGAATACAAAACCACCACGTTCACCCGGCACTGCGGGGCCACCTGAAAGGTAAAAACACGGCCCATTACCCCCGCTATCCCCGGTATACCCCCGGACCTTGGGGCCGTGGTTACAATTGACTGGTGCATTATTTCATCGGTTGATATGTGCAACGAGTCTGTCTCATCGGGTTTAAAGGGTAACTTGAAGACGCCTTAAGAGAGTATCAATTGCATCTACAGGATATTCATGCAAGTCATTTCTTTAATAAAAAGATTTGTCAGCAGTTTGCAGAGATCCGATTACATTTAGCCTTGTGTAGGGAGTTTCAAACCAAATCTGAATGATAACATTTTCTCATTTTTGCGAAATAAAAAAAAAACTTTTTGTACGGGAAATCTTGCTTAGTGTTTATAAAATAGCATGACATGTCTGCCGGGCATATAAGCTGATCATTGGCAGTTCTATGTTCATTTCCGAATCATTTAATTGCTTTTAACAAAAAAACAACAACAGCATTTGTTTTGTGAAAAACAGACAAATAGACTGCAATACCATCTAGGAAGAGAACTGTGTAGGCTTGAAGCATTTATCAAGTTGTTATTTCCTCGACCCTCAAATTTCACTGTATAACTCTAAGTGACGAAATGCTTCTATAACAACGAATAATCAACTTGAAGATGAAGGCGACTGGGAATGTGTATGGAACGCCAAATCTACATAAATTCAAATAATTGAAGACCTATTCAGATAATTAGAGACCTCTTCAATTCAATAAAAGAGGTATTCAATATTAAATTTATGATATCGCGTTAACAGCAAGAATGAATGATATCAAACCAGAAATTACGAACTTTGAATCGGAGATATCTCAAATTGAATTATAGTGGTCTCTAATTGATTTTCAGACCTCTTCAAATCAGTTAAATTGGAGATATCACTAATTGAATTGTCGAGCTCTCCAAATGATTTGGGGAGGTCTCTAATTCAATTGATTTTCTGATTAATTCGATTGGAGACCTCTTTAATTCAATCGAACAGGTCTTTTATTATTTGACTTGAAGAGGTCTTCAAATATTCGAGTTTATGTAGATTAGGCGTTTCATAAGTGTAAGTATTATATTGATCCTAGATACTGCAGATACGAGTCCTAAAATGCGTATAAGGATTGTTTGCATGTGTTTTTATATATATATATATATATATAAGGGCTTATTGGACAAGGAATGGGTTAATAGTATTATGTTTGCTGTTGCAGATTCTGAGGACGGATGTGACGTGGAGGAAACTGCGGACGACAATGCCAGTATCACGTCATCGGCGTCCGGTACCAGCATGCCTCGTCTGCACCACCTCACCGAAGGGCTCGAAAAACTCTGGATCACAGGGGCACATTCAGACATAAAAATCACGGTGGAAACTCGTGTTTTTAACTGCCATAAAGCCGTCCTGTTCGCGACGTCACCGTACTTTGACGCCATGTTTTCCTCAGGTATGCGCGAGAGCGTCAGCGGCGAGATCACGTTCAAAGAAATGGAGGCAGAAACTTTTGAACTTGTAATGGAGTACATTTATACAGGCAAAGAGGTTGTTACACAGTCTAATGTGATAAAATTGTTGAAAGCATCGTCTTTATTACAAATAAAGTCGTTATGTGAAAAGTGTGAAGTCATTTTAGAGCCGTACATTGATATTGAAAACTGTATCGACATTTGGCGACTGTCGTTAATTCACAGTTGGGAAAAGGTAAAGGCGCGAGCAATAAAGATGGTACATACACATTTTGTTGCCTTAGTGAAAACTGACGCCTTCATGCGTTTAGACGCTTATGAAATCATTCAGATAATTAAACACGACAATCTAGACGTTCCCAACGAAGAGACGGTCCTTGACGCTGTGTTCTCGTGGGCTCGAAGGGGAGACCCGAGTGTTCGAAAACTAAAGATGGGCCAGATTGTCGCCAATATACGATTAGCCCACATATCCGCAGAGCGTCTGTCGCAGCTGAAAGCCCCGAACTCACCCGTGTTTGATGACCAGGCGGCACAGCATTGTGTGGACGAAGCCATCCAGTACAAGCTGCTTCCGGCTCGTAGACAGGAAGCGAACTCGTCGGTGACCCATTTACGCCGCTGTAGTCAGTTTGACGAGGTGTTGGTGGTGATGGGAGGCTGCATGTCCATGCATCCGCCGTATAAACGTTGTAATGACGTGCTTGGATACAGTTTCGCGCAGGAAAAATGGTTCGTGTTGGAATCTCTTCCGTTTGACCCGGGTATCGAATTTGCTACCTGCACTTATGCCAATGACATTTACCTTACGGGCGGAGGTAGTAAAACGCAAACGTTCCTGAAGTATCGATCTGACAAAAACAAATGGAAAATCGGCAAGCCGTTATGCCAGGGCCGGCGCCGCCATGTGATGGTTTCACTTACTGACAGTTTGTATGTGATCGGCGGGTACGACCATCGGCTCCCAGAGGGGAACCGGATGTTGGCAAGCATTGAGAAGTTCGATATGAGCGAAGACACTTGGGAAGAGGTTGCCCAACTTCCTACTCCAGTCAGCTCGTTCTCATCTGCCGTGTCCGGTGAGAAAATCCTTCTCTTCGGCGGGGAAAAGAACGATAAAACCGACACTGGTATTGTTCAGTGTTTTGACACGCGGACCAATGAATGTACTCGGATTAATAGTCTCACAATAATTTCAAAACTTACCAAAGCAGTGACATCCGGTCGTAGAATCTTCATTATATTCTTCAGTGGTAAAATTGTGGAATATAATCCGTACGCCGGCAGTGGACAAGTTTGTAATCTCGTCGGAACCGTGAAGTCGTTCCGTCGTATTCATTATGGCGCCGTGCAGTACCGGGGAAGCATATTTATTGTCGGCGGTGAGAATGAAGACACATCTCTTACTAGAGAGATGATATTATTTAAGACAGAGAGCGGGGAATCCGAAAAGGCGCGTGTGCCTCTTCCAAACGCCCGCTTAATTGATAGTTGCGTGAAGATCGCGATTAACAGACGCTTCCTGACGGAAGAGAAGACGGACGACGACGACACCGGAAGTAACGCACCTTCCGACCCGGGTGCCGAGGATAACAACTAGCCCCAAACACCCAGCTTATATTTGATGTTTCAGATATGTGTTCCTTTGACTAAAGAACGTCTTTTGACCTGTAACTACTAACAATTATCTTGGCCATATTTTTGCTTAAGTGCTGTTCAAATGTGTATAAAAATGTTTCTATTGTATTTTATTTTTGAATGTGATGAGTCATATGCTAAGCTAGTCATTGATATTGACACAGAAAGGTGTATGAACAGATCAATTCACAAACTGCAGTTGGCTGTGTATCTTAGGGAAGTGTGACGCACTAAAATGGGTAGTTACTTTTCATTGAAATAACCATTCTAAACAGGGATGGCAACTATCACAAAGGCCGGTGTTGGATCAAAATACAGTCATTAATATCTGGTTGAATGTTCAAATTTCAGAGAAAATTTATTTAACAAGGAAGATCACCAAGTTTGTTAAACTTGAATGATCTCTTAATGTAACCACATAATTAATAATTTGGTGATCGTCCATATCAGTGCGCATGTGAATTTAACGAAAGTGATCCAGTTTTATCAGGTTCACCCCTGGTCAGATAGGTGACAACATTTAAAATCTCTGAGAAGTACATGGTTTAATTTCGGTCACTGAGATCATCAAATCGTAAAACAATCGAGGCACATGATTAATGATTAGGTCATAGGTATTATTTATGTTAAAAACATCATTTTTTATTCACATTTGGTGGCATCATTGTTATTTTTTTAAACAATTCATTTTGTCACCATCTTTTTTGCTATCTTGGTCATAACGGTTTAAGCCATTAAACATTAATTTTCGAACGGCAATATGCAAATCTGCGCTCTGATCTTTTGTCAGCAATCTTTTATCGTTGATCGTAGATATTTATGCAAAAATTTGCTCTTTCCAAGACAAAAAAAAATTTAAAATATGGAAAAACGGTAAATCTGTGAGAGTGCAGCTTCAAAATATACATTTCAATTTTGTATAGAATAATTGTGCTATTCTTCAAGAATCAAACTTGATCACATTCTTTCTCACATTGTGTCTGTTTTCAAAGCACATTTGATTCATTTTCAGGCATAAATTTAAAGACACATTTTCCAAATCATAAATTCCATAATAATGAGAAAAAACCCCAATGTAAATGCGTTTGAAAGTCTTATGTACATATATTTCTTTGACTACAAAACCGATACAAAATTTCTTTCACTATTGAACAGCAAGATTGCATTTAAAATGGGGCCTTATTTTGTCCCCATTGTAAAGTTAATGTGTTTAGTATGCATGAACACTTAATGTGTCTGTGTTCTAGTCCAGCCACTTAAGAATACTCAACTCCCAGGGGTGTGAGGAGAAGATAATATGGTAATGCATTCAAAATCACAGTAAATGCATCTACTAAAGTTCCTGTATATTGAAACCTCCCTTTAACTAAACAAGGGAGCACGCATCTGCATGTGCTTTTCAGCTTAAACTTTTGAGCTACAAACAATATCGCAGATGTAGTAGCTAGCTTTAGTTTATTCCATAAATAGCTGGGTTGTAACTTCCTCATTGCTTTCTTAAGAGATCATTATTTGCTATGTTTTTCACAAAGCAATAAATAATGTCTCTCCGATATTCTTTGTACAAGTTTTTACTTTTGATGTCAGGTATGTGATGAAGCTTAAGGCAAATATATATTGTTAAAACTTTCCTTTCTTGTTTTTTTTTTCCATTTTTTTCATTTCATTAATTGACAGTTTACTTTTTTCCCCCGATGGTTTTTGGAAAAAGATCATCAAGATCCCATTATGTGATCACTTGTGTGTTTTCTCATATGGTTATGGTGCACAACTCAACACCGATGAGCAAGAGTGATTGTATTTATACAAACATGCATCAGGTACAGCCATACACCAGTGACAGCACCAGTTATGTTGTTACAAAGGTGGCAGTTTCCACCAGAGGTGGTGAAATATATCTTTTTTATATAATAATAAATCTATATAACACCCTTTTATCACTGTCTCTGTTTGCATCTACCACCGAGGATTGCTAATATGTTCTACAGTTTTATCTGACCATTCATAAGTTTAACCTGACCATTCACAAGTTTCACCTGACCATTCACAAGTTCATCTGACCATTCACAAGTTTCATCTGACATTTTAACAGTTTTATCTGACCATTCACCAGTTTCATCTGACATTTCAACAGTTTTATCTGACCATTTACAAGTTCATCTGACCATTCACAAGTTCATCTGACCATTCACAAGTTTCATCTGACATTTCATTAGTTTTATTTGACCATTCACCAGTTTCATCTGACATTTCAACACTTTTATCTGACCATTCACCAGTTTCATCTGGTCATTTACCAGTTTCATCTGACCACTTACCAGTTTATCTGACTATTCTCCTGATTCATCTGACCAATCACAATTTCATCTGACCATTCACAAGTTTCATCTGCCATTTCAACAGTTTTATCTGACCATTCACCAGTTTCATTTGACATTTCAACAGTTTTATCTGACCATTCACCAGTTTCATCTGACACTTCAAGTTTTATCTGACCATTCACCAGTTTCAGCTGACTATTCACAAGATTTATTTGACCATTCACCAGTTTCATCTGACCATTCACCAGTTTAATCTGACCATTCACCTGTTTCATCTGACCATTCACCAGTTTAATCTGACCATTCACCAGTTTCATCTGACCATTCACCTGTTTCATCTGACCATTCACCAGTTTAATCTGACCATTCACAAGTTTCATCTGACCATTCACAAGTTTCATCTGACCATTCACCTGTTTCATCTGATCATTCACCAGTTTTATCTAACTGTTTACGAGTTTCATCTGACAGTTTACAAGATTCATCTGAATGTTCACCACATTCATTTTACCATTCACTGTATTCCACTGACCATTAAATGGATTCATTTGACTATTCACAAGTTCTATCTGACCATTCATCAGTTATATCTGACCATTCATCAGTTATATCTGACCATTCATCAGTCTCATCTGACCGTTTACCAGTTACAACTGACCAATTCCATCACACTGTACAAATGTTTCATCAGACTGTTTAACAGTTTAATTGGACCAATATTTTAAAACTTCTTTTTGTCAGGGTCTAAATTAAGGGAAGTTTAAAATGTAAAAGGGGTTGTAGATAAATATTTTCAAAAGACAAGAAGACTTGTAATGCATGTCTTCAAGAAATCCATGAAAATGGCTCCAGAAGTCTTTGAGTCTCTTAAATGGCAACTTAAATCATTTAAATATTGAATATGTACAAACAACTTTTATATTTATGTGTAAACCTTTATTCTCCAGAAATGTTCTTTGTTGTTATAAAGTAGAAAAATAGAACGTGATTAAGAAAGTTGTTAAACAATTGTAGGTCAAATCAGACATCCCTTTGTGACCATTGCATAGAAATAAGAAACAATTGACGGAAATGCGTTCCACTGAAACATAAATTGACTCACAGATTATTGAATCTGTTCTGCCTTTCTTCGTAATGCCAAAACGCCAGTTAGAAAACAATTAACAATAGGAAACTTAAGAGAAGATTGTCAAACAACAATAACAAAAAACTGTGCACTGGGAAAAAACACACAAAGAAAACCAAAAATTCAATGGAATGAACGAAAATAATGATAATTTAAGGACTTTGATCAAAGTATGAATAATTTACAAAAATAATGAATGATGAAAAACATAAATGTATAATTCAAATGATCATGATTTTAAGCCATTGAAAGAAGTGCATACAGCATATGAAACTTGACAGACTCATTCCTACATTAATATATACTTTGATGGCAATGTTACACATTAAAAATATGAAGGTGTTAAAAATGAAACATTAATCTGCAATATGTAGTTGCAGACTACAGTAGTAAATATCTAAATGAAATATGACTATATCACATCATGCCACAATGACTGTGTGAATATGTACATGCAAATTTAAGTTTTCTTAGGAAATAAACTAATATTCGAGCATTTCATGCAGAGAAATATTTGAAGAGGTTACAGGTGAACTGATGAAACCCCGTGTAACCAGGGTAACCAACTATTGCAAGAAGGCGTAATAATCTCATGGCATTGTACAGAACATAAAAGTAAGCACTAGATTGTGATTATGGCTGTAACATTATGATATCATTATTTATAAACATTAATTTGGTACTACATTGCAATAAAGGCTTTTCAAGAATGGCCTAAATTATATTAGATATAGTTGAGGCGATTCTTGTAAAACGGTTTACCTTGTAATGGCCTGACTTGCTTTTCTATCCCTTCATTAAAAACACATAACTATCACAGATTATGAATTTATAAAATCAGACTGGCTTCCTGTCTGTTCTTGATCATCTTTATAAGCAGGTCATTGAAATATCGTACACAAGTTCCACTATAAACATTTGCTTTTGTGATCTTTCCCATAAAACACAATTCAAACAAGCATTTTCAGTGAAAAGATATCCCCCGCCAACAATGGCTTGTTTGTGCTTGATGGCTTGTTTGTGCTTGAAGGTTAAAAAAAATCTCAGAAAGAATAAGATAAGCACATTGGTTTTACTGAGAAACGGCTGCAAACAATGATTTTTTAATAAATCAAGGGCAATAACTCTAAGGAAAATTGACCAATCCAAAAGAAAAATAGACAGGCATCATCACAGTATGTTGGTTCTTATTTATTCCAAGTGTCATGAAATTCTACCAGCTAGTTGCATAGAAAAGCTGCAAACATGGATCTTTTAATAAATCAAGGGCAAATAACTCATATAGAAATTACACAATCCAAAATATAAATAAACAGGAATCATCGCAGTATGTTGGTTCATATTTATTTCAAGTTTCAAGAATTTCTACCAACTAGTTACTGAGAAATGGCTGTAAATGAGTTTTTCAAAAAATCAAGGGCAATAACTCCAAGTACAATTGACCAATCCAAAAAAAAAATGAACAGGCATCATCCCAGAATAGTAATTCATATTTATTTTAAGTTTCATGAAATTCTGCCAGCTAGTGACTGAGAAATGGCTGTGAATGTGCATTTTCAAAAAATCAAGGGCAATAACTCCAAGGACAATTGACCAATCAAATTCTTTTTGGGACGGGCATCATTCCAGTATAGTGTTTCATATTTATTTTAAGTTTCATGAAATTATACCGGCTAGTTACTGAAAAAACGCAGGTGACGGACGGACGGACGGACGGACGGAAGGAAAGACGGACGGACAACGCCATTTCAATATCCCCCTCCCTATTTCATAGGCGGGGGATAATAAAATTCAATAAATTCAAATTTCTAAATACAAATATAAAGCCAGCAGTAAAGAGTTTGTGCAATGCAAATATTCCTGACAAGTACATGTACAAACAATACTAACATAAAGGCAAATACAGGAGAGAAAAAATGTACAAGTAAAATGTTAAAATATCAAAATACATACAGTAGGAATTTACTTCTTGTGCCCTTATGCAATAATAATAATAAATAAGTTGACCGTCACCTTAGTGCAAGAACTGAATATCTGCTTCTATTTCTATATGCAGTTATTGGGTTATTGCACTAAGATGACAATATGGTTTACACGTTATTCATAATTATTTGTGTCCAAAAAGCAGCTAAGCTCATTGCCAAGATGAGTGACCTATTCTTACACTTGAGAAGGCTTTACTACTGCAATGTAAGTCATAATAATAAACCTGTCTACCTGAAGGTTCACAAAATTCTGCGGTGCAGGAAGAAATGACATGATGCTAAAATGTGATACGGACACTTTCGATTATTACTTACTTTGTTTAACAACTGAATACATTGAATCATTAGTTCACATGCATGTGCTTGTCCAAGGTCATCATGTGTCTGGTAAATCTGCTGGTTAAAGTCTGGTTTAAAAATTAGATATCTATATCAGGATTGTTTGGCTCTAGGATGCTTTAGCATCAGGATAGTTTGGGATGTTAAGGCTTCATGTCAATTGTTCCAAATCATTGTTTTTTTTTGTTTGTTTTTTTCTCGAGCACATAAAGAACGATTTGTACAACACATTTAACACAGTCATATATTCCCTGAAAGTGCTCGAGTAGATAAAGTAATCTAGAAAAATATCATATAATATAAAAAACTGCTAACATAGATATACTTTCTAACAACAATATTTACATTTACTTCTTTTTTAACGAATATTTCAATGAAACTTAAATGAGTATTATCTGGTAATCATACATCTACATGTACTAACATCGTACAAAAATATATAAATGGAAAAAAACACTACACAGAATACAAATATAAAAAGTAAGGCACAATCACAGAAAAGGTTCCTTGAATGACTAACTCTTGTAGTCACTATAGAGCTGGATTTGTTTTGTTCACAGCAGCATTCTGATACCAAATCACTTGTTACAACACAAAATCAGAGCCAAGAATGGCTGTCAGTATATTAAATGAACATAAATCATTATATGTCTCCTTCAGGACATAACTATTTTTTTTAGGTAAATTTAAAAACATTAAGTGCCACAAGAATACATACAAATAATTAAACCTGTACAGTTACTGCACGTGGGATGAAACAACAAGTCAACACTACCATTCCCTAAATGCACCCTTTCACAAGCTTTTTCGAAGAAAAGCACTGTCCTTAGGCACACAAATATCATAATAAGGTCATTTAACGTTTTCACACTGCTAAAATATGTCATTATAGTTTTGTGTACAACAGTATGTAAATCGCCATTGCCTCGAGTGATGGTTGACATAGTATGACATAGGATGCGGTTACAGATCTTACTGGTTTCCAGCTTGGTTTCCGCTGAGAGGCTTCACAGGTTAGTGGTTTTGGCGATGGCCAGGGCGGGGGAATGTGCCCAGGTTATTGTACTGCTCCACAAAGCTCCCCGGATAATACTGGAAATAAACAAACTGCCTGTAGAGATTATATTCACTTCATGGGATATAAGTCATGTGTTTGGGAAGTTAATAATATGTATTTATAAATAGTTCTTTACATTTTAATACTGACTTTGATATGAAAAGGGAGCTAAACTCTATAATTATTTGACTTGAATACAACATGCAATTACTTCTGGGGCACAATACATCATGGAATATTTAAAAGGCATACCAGTAAATAAATATATATCTATGAAGTAAGTAATGCTGTTACTCAAAACTGTGACTGTGAATATTAACAAAAGAAGTGAACAAAGCAGAGAGCTGACATGATGCAGGCAAAACAGAACATACAAACAAAGCAGCACAGTAAGAGATGTGAGAATGCAACTTCTTATCAACTTATACAGCATACCAGTAATTGCAACAAAATGCACAGGAGACAGAAATTTCTATAACATTGGCAGTTTTACATACCATACATACCATGCATACATTCTATTGAATTCTATATCTTCTAATGAAGTTGCTTAATTTATTTTGATATACGGTATTTTGCAATACTATTGCATTATACAAATCAATCATATATTGCTTTAAATTAGAGTTTTCCCCATTAATTTTCATCTGTGGGTCCTGGGCTCCTATTGGAAGGTTTATGGTAATTTAATGGGGTTCAAATAATACAGGTTATACATAATGAATGTTTATTTTGGGGTTCCAAGGGATGCACAGTAATTTGGAAATGAAGCTTTTTGTGTAAGGAATTCCCTGCTTTGAATATGATTCTATGACACTTCTGTTCACTCATCAGTTCTGAGAGGAAACTATCACCTTATAGACGCTCCTTCCTTTACAACCAAACACACATGCGCGTACAAAACTGTACACAAATGTAACGTTTACAAACCAAATGAATGTATACATTAGTGAGTTGCCTATGAACATAAAACCACCCTCAATGAATCATACCTGTTCCCCCTGTGGAAAAATTGAGAAGGAAACATGGGAGATGAGGACCACAGAACCACACCCAGTGGGGTCTAAGTGGGAAGGGGATATTGGACAGAGGAAATAACAGAACGGTATGACTACAATATCTTCCAATGGAAATGGCAAACGGGAAACATTCGTAACATGTACGCATGACAACCAACAATGATATAATAAGTAGTTTCTGGAAGCAGTAGAAGAGATTTGTTACATCACTTCTTGAAATCTCATACAAATGAATATAAATTCTTGTACAGTCATTCACAAAATAGTCAACTTTCATCTTAGGTCCATGTAAATAAAGGAAATGGTTGTTACATACAAAAGTTCAAGTTCAAACAACATATCAACTGAAGTTAGCTAAGAAGAACTGAACCCATGTGTGTTGGTTTGTAAAGTGGGGAAAGGTTTGTGGATTCTTTTAGGCATACAGGGTAGAAGTTTTGATTATTGCCATTTCTTGTATGCTTTAAATATTAAAAGTATTCAATGTAGAAACAATTTAATGGTTTAAAGGTTTTATGATCATATCATGTAATGATATTATGATTTTGTCATTTAATAAGTATTTTGTCCTACTAACTAGGGATTGAAATTCTGTCTTAAATCATAATCCATCATCACAAATAATTGGTCAAGCCATTTCAATCATTTCACAATTATGTTATATCAAAATAAAAAGGATCAAGTGTTAAAATTTAAGTGGAATAATAAAAACAGCAAATCAACTTCAACTTTTGATTAGTTTACTTTAAAATGAATGAACATGAAAGCAAATTATTACGCTAGATTTCTGTTATTTGGAAGTAATTTTTAGTAAGAAGCTTGAGGATTTTGAGCTCAGTACAAAACTTCATTCCTATTGTTCTTTTATACTTCTCTATTTTTAGAGAATACAGTCACATCGTGATTTCCAGATTTTTTTTTATTTTTGATAATACTCGATCACAACTTTATCCCTAGTATTCTAACAATTATCCCATACTCAAAAATGTTAGTCAAAGAATAGAGAGTAGTAATTTCTCTATACATGACACTTAATTAGTTTTTGACAGTAACCCCAAACTGCAGGGTTCCCGCTGGCGATCGCCATTGTCGCCATTTGCGACAAAATCGCAAAAGTGGCGACAACTTTTCAAATTTGGCGAATTTATGGCGACAACGATTTTTTTCTAAAATATTTTCTTAAAATGACGTAAGTGGTGACCATGCGGCCTGCATGATAATCGATTCTGTCACTGTCATAAATCAAGCGCATCTGCTGGTGCGACAACAAAAATTAATCCGATAATTAGGGCAAGCAGTCACGGCCCAGTCAACACCTCGCTAATTATTGCAGAATTTTATTGCTTTCACGGATAAACAATGACATCCTTTAACTGTTATGTCTCTTATTAGCAAACAATTTTAATATTTAGCTCAACAGCCTTGTTGTTGCGTAATTATCGTGTTAGTTTTAAATATGCAAATCGTAGAATTTTATGTTGTCGGAAAGTCACGTTATATGCAAATTTCGTAATGACGTTTACGCGCTAAAAATAGACTCGCTTTCGGTTTTGTCGCAATTTGTAATTGCTATAAATGCAGCATTCTAAGAGTTCAAAAAGTGTCAAAAAGATTAACAGAAATCAAATAAATAGGATTAAACCCCATTTGATAAGGCTTCTAATATGTTGGCTGGAGTAAAGAGTAGGTAGACAAATTTCTATTAGGAAAGTTATGGCCCTAGTTTGACAATGTATATTTCTTTGAGTTTCCATTTATTTTAAATTTATCTCATAATTTCACAAATGTATTCTTTTATTGTATGCAGGCATTAGACTGAAATCAACATATTGATGTTTATGTCACATTTTTTGCAATATTTTTTTATTTATATACTAGTCCATAAACAATGAATTTTGTCAACAGAATAACAATTTGCTATTAATATATTGTGCTTCATGTACAACAAAATGTTATGATTTGCTCGACAATGTGCTAATTAAATGCAATTTAAGGCTCTTAAAATGCTTAAACCCCATGAGCTTCAGGGGGCTTTGCCCCCTTGGCCCCCACAAGGGCGCTGCCCTGGACCCGTAAGGCCCCCTTAACCCCCCGCGAAAAAGTGGCGACAACTTTTTAGAACCCAGGGGGAACCCTGCAAAGTATGGGTTAGTGAGCATTGTTATATCTTCAAGATTTTTAAGAAAAATGTGTTTAATTAGCCCACAAAAAGTTAACAAAACCAAAAACGTGATAATTTTAGTTCCAGGATATTAACTTAGTCAAGAGAAACCATGGTTAAAAGGAATCAAAATAATCAGACAAAATTAAAATTGAACTACGTGAATCTACCCCTAAATGTCGCTGGCGGCATAGTGGTTAATTCCGGAGTTTCTCGTTGGAAATGTTCCGAGGTCACTGACCTGCTCGGAATAGCTGCTCACTCGGTACTGTAAACAAGCCAGCCACAAGTTCATATAAAATGTCTAACCTTACTATAATATAAGAGAAAGATTTCAATGATTTGAAAATTTCCTGTGAAGACTGAGAAATTGTTTGAGACAGTGGTAACATTGAATATACAAGGATAAAAGACACTGATACACTGATACAGGTCACTGTATGCGGTAAAGAGGTCACTGTTGTGGTATACAAGACACCATATGTGGTATGCAAGTCACTGTATGTGGTATACAAGACACCGTATGTGGTATACAAGACACAATATGTGGTATACAAGACACCGTATGTGGTATACAAGACACTGTATGTGGTATACAAGACACCATATGTGGTATACAAGACACCGTATGTGGTATACAAGACACCGTATGTGGTATGCAAGTCACTGTATGTGGTATACAAGACACCGTATGTGGTATACAAGACACAATATGTGGTATACAAGACACCATATGTGGTATACAAGACACTGTATGTGGTATACAAGACACCATATGTGGTATACAAGACACCGTATGTGGTATACAAGACACCGTATGTGGTATGCAAGTCACTGTATGTGGTATACAAGACACCGTATGTGGTATGCAAGTCACTGTATGTGGTATCCAATACACTGTATGTGGTATACAAGACACCATATGTGGTATGCAAGTCACTGTATGTGGTAAAGAGGTCACTGTTGTGGTATACAAGACACCGTATGTGGTATGCAAGTCACTGTATGTGGTATCCAATACACTGTATGTGGTATACAAGTCACTGTACATGGTATACAATACACTGTAACGTGGTATACAATACACTGTATGTGGTATACAAGTCACTGTATGTGGTATACAATACACTGTATGTAGTATACAAGTCATTATTTGTGGCATACATGACACTAAATGTGGTATACATGACACTGTTTGTGGTATACGATACACTGTATGTGGTATACATGACACTGTATGTGGTATACATGACACCGCATGTGGTAAAAAGGTTGTCTGGCTCACATGACAAGAATACTTGTCCAAATAATGTTTTGTTGGTTGTAGCTCCTGTAGTTTGTAAACAGTAATTGTCCATAAAGGTAAAAAAGTTACTGCAGAGAACAATCATGTAAACAGGATAGTAAGAATTGAGGGTTACATACAACTATTTCATGTAGCAGCTAGGCAGATGAGATGATACAGAATCTAGCACTACCACTACTATTGCTTCCTGCATGCCCACGGATTAAATGTTGCATCAAAAGTGACCACATCAACTGGTATCTTAATCAATGAATCTTGTTTTCAGTCTTTGCTTGTGAGTGTTTTCTTATAGTGTTTTTACAAAAATGTATGCTTATGGATACAACATACCTTATTTTTATTTAGTCATATATTCAAACATTTGTTTAAACGTAATTCTACCATAATTTTTTCATCATTTAATTATATTTGTCCTAAATTTAATACAATGATGCAAAAAACAGGCCCTAGCTTCTTAAGCGTAACAGATTTTAAAGTATTATTTCATTTAGCGTACGTGATTTTAAAACTTCATTTAACAAAACAAAAAGTATATCCTGATTATCTTTAAAATAAATAAGTGAAGTTATAAACAATAATTGTTGTTTTTTGTGTAAGATAGTAATATATTTCACTGAGTGAGCACCAAAACCTATATTTCATGATCCACCAGGGAGATATTTACTTTTAGTGTACACGAGGTGAAATAAATTGCAATCTGTTACTGAAACAATCAATTAATCATTTTATATGCTTAAAAAGGAAAATAAAAGATAGTAAATTTTATTTGGAAAAATGTGCCAAATTGAATGAAAATGTGCGCAATTATATTTGATTTGAGTGTGAGCGGACTTTAAACTGATAACAGTGAAAAATATCAAATTGTTATTATTTTTATTTCATTAATAAATCTCTCTAAATCAAAGGAAAGCATACCATAAATGTTGATCACATTTAACTATAAGGGATTCACAAGCAAAGATTCCAGGCAGATGCGGCTGCACACAACTATATTTTATACCTGACAGAAACTAGCACTCACAGCTTACATGTCAAAATGACACTTCTCTGGGTTGGTACTGAATGGCATATGATCAAAAACATTACATACATACATCGACTAATCAGCTCATATAAAAGAAATAATAATAATAGGTCAATGCAGAATGGTAAAGGTAAGGGAGTGCTTTATATAATATATTCATGTACAGTTAAAGTCATTACAAAAAACAGATAATGCACACATAACACTAATACATAACAATTCTACGATAAGGTTTTACAAAATCAACTAACTTTCATGCAATCACCATGGGTGTGGTCAGACAGTTCCAGAGTAGAGGTACTTACAGCAGGCGGCGGAGAGTCATCAGAATCCACTCGGTGTGGGCGGCTCAGCACATCACGGTCTTCCCTGCAAACAGAACATTATTATTACATTTATTATGATGTCATTACCTCATTGGGTTACTATATTTAGAGTGATATCAAAGGCAAGATAAGAGATATGACTTATCTCATCTGAAATCAATAACATTTGAGCCAGGTCACGTTGATTCTGGCCCTTCTGATATAATTCTCACACATGAAAAACTCGTTACCGGTAATAAAAATGCCAAAAATAATGAAATTTTCAATGCTTTTGAATTTCTAATTTTCTTCCAAATTTCTTCTTTAAAGGGATTGTCATCGTCAAACAACTTTCTTGATGATCAAGGACAATTACTTTACTCACATTCTCATAGTAACCACAGCTTTTATTCCGATTTGTTTTGACTTTATTAATACTGTCTGTTTCGAACAGCCTAATTTGAAAATGAATCATCAACTTTTTCTTTATTTATGTTTCAAAAATATTCCTTGTAAGGATAAAAACAAAAGTTAAAAACTTGTTTGAATATTGATAATTATGTTAATTATGTGTGTCATTTCAATAAATTACTTTGTCATGCATGTGACATCGAATTTAGCATTCGAAATGCGCAATGCATAGTATTCTGGTGAAAATCTTTCTTACATAATTTAAAAATATTTTGAGGAAATTTTAAATAAAATGCCCAATAAACCAATGAAAGCAAGTTATTGATTTTAACACCCCAAAATTGTGTTGCAGCTCAATTACCGTATGTTTATCAGATTTTGTTTGGGAGCATCTATCCCACATCTTACTCAAGTTGCTGTCTTCTATAATTGAGAAACTTGTATTACCCTGGCCCCGTTTCAGTACAGATCTTTAGGCTTAAAATCATAAATTCCAGGGGTAACCTGTTTGGAGCGTAAATTGTCTTAACAACATAGCTTCTGCCTGTAACTCTATGGGTGTACCTGACCACTCATAAGCAGTGTAAGGTTTTCAAGTAAGATATCATACTGAAATGGGGCCCAGATACTCTATGATGATGTAAATATGTAAGGGGCTGGGTATAATTCAGGAACTAATAAAACAAGACAACTAATACTCACATGACGGGTTGTTCCTGGAGAGGGGTTCTCTCACCACCGATGGTGCCATACGTGTGGTACGGAGGGGGGCGGGGCAGGAACGGGTCCTTGATATCTACTATCTTATATTCCTTCCTAGAAACAAATTTTGTCTCCACATAAAACAACATTTCAGATAGTGGTACTGATCTTATTCTGGGCATTTGGGATACTGAGTGTTTTAATTTGCGATGTCGTTTTTACACAATTTATTGGTTTAGACCTATTCAGTGTGGTATAATATCAGTAAATGAAAATTAACTTTGGTTTTAATTTACAACCTGATAAGTGCACAAAATATCATGAAAAAACACATTTAATTTAAAAAGAAAAACATCCTTTGTCATATTATGGTGTTAATACATAGGGCAAAAACATATTGATTTATGCACATAAATCACATTGCATGAACTTCAACTAGGTAATTAAGAAATCTGAAATCAATAACAACAGAAACAATCCAAAATTGTTTTATGCTGCATATCTGTGAGGCATTGTACCAACCTGACGGCAAGCAGGAACCAGATGCGTGGGGCACAGCACTGCAGGAGAATCAGACACAGGCCCAGTGCAGGCAACATGAGAAGTATCAGGGACATACCCACCCTGGAAAAATAAAAGCCATCAATTGGATTAATTTTTTTATTGTTCAATGAAACATTGGCCTGGATTAGATTCTTGACAACTATCATGTTAGTATTTAACATAAAGGTTCGAAGCAGTGTTGTTCAATGTTAACTGTTAGATAATTGTGTACTTATAAAAGGTGTAAAGAAAATATTTAATCTGAAAATGTAGCACTAGACATACAGAGCCCTGTTGCACATGCCCCGTAGTGCAGTGACATAGTGGGTGTGTATCTGCCCGCAGTAGACAGTGTCGCTGAGGCTGACCACATTCACCTTCGCCGATGTTAGCCCACCCCGCAACTCCTTCACCGGACCCGCAAGCTGAAAATTGCAAAATACACAGGATCAAGGTCAAGTTATATTGTTTTATCATCTACATGAACATTTCTATTATTTTAAGAGGTAAAATAAAAGTGAGAGAAGTATAAAACCAACCTGCAAAAAGTACAATACCTTAACCTATTGATATAAAGAAAGATTGGAAGAGTAGACCAGAGTTTCAGAAATGGGGCAACAACATATGCCTAGAAATGAGCTAAATGTTATTTAAAAATAGTCAGAAAAGATAAAAGAATGTGATAAATGTTGTTTCTTTACTAATACACATGCTTTAGGGGTCCAAAATCAAAAAAATAAAATCATTATATTTTCTCTTTGGGGAAAAAGTAGAATATGTTTTAGCATTGGCAATGGCGACTAATTCGGCCCCAAATTCATCAGCAAAAAACATTTCCAAGTGAATCATAGTTTTAAGTACTGCTCTTCTCTGAAAGTGTATCCAGTGCATTCCAATATTAATATCTAATGCACTAACAATGTGTGTGCATAGTCTGACAATGACTGTACTTTCCCCAATGAATAGGAAGCACTTGAAAATACCAATAACTCTAAATATTACAAAAAATACATTCCCATAAACCTTTCATATGACTAAAGTAAATTTATTGGCTACAGTCCAAATACTGCAACACTAATAAGAGAGGTCATTTGGAGAATTATTTGGAGGTAAATAGGCCTACTCTTTACCTCCCTTTAATATAAAAGCAAAAACAATATTTATATCACCATGACATACATTTAACTGATTTAACTATTAATAATAGTATAATGCTTTTGATAATCCCCAAAGAAATATGTTCATTAATCTATATTCATACTGAAAAAACTAGTAGATAAATATTGTATTTCTTCAAAAAATACAGCTCATCTTGAATTAATTGATAGTTACATGAACTATTTAATATAGATTTTTGCAAAAACAATGTTCAATGTTTTGCTAATGAATGGGTTTACTGGGTGGACAAGTAATTGGTACAGGAGAATCATAAGTCACTAGCTACCACTAAGGTTGTAATCATTCCGACAAATAAATAAACCATTTCAGCGTGGAGTTTAACAGGCAAGATATACTTACAAACTGGGAGATGTTGTATTTCTTGGTTTTGAGGAGGGCCTCATCTAAGGTTTTGTTTGCCTTGTCTATGTATGTCAGGGCATCATCTATCGCCTGTCAGGTGGAAATAAAGGACTGTTTGCCACAAAACAGGAATAAAAGATTTCAAAAACAAAAATGGGATGCTATGCAATGATACACATAAGATGCACAAACATGATTAATATTTGATAACATTTTCAATATTCAGTAACTCCTTTCTACTATAATGGACAAAAGCATAATTATCTGTTTATGTTTTTGATGATGTAAAGTGGACCAATCGCCATAGCAACAATATCCCTGTATCACAGCAGTAACTGGCTTGTTTATAGTTATAATGTTCACTACATAACAAAATCACCTGCACTAATTTAAAGCTGTACTCTCACAGATCGAAGGTTTTGACAACTTTTATATTTTTTGTCTTGGAACAAGCCTTTTTTTGCAAAAATCCATGGAAACCCATTATATAAGACTGCTGACAAAAAAACAGATCGCAGATTTTTATATTTCAGTTCAAAAATTGATGTTTTATGCATTTTTCCTAAACCGTTAGTAACGGGTTAAGCAATAAAACATTAATTTTCGAACTTAAATATAAAAATATGAAATTTTACAATCTGATTTTTTGTCAGCAATCTTATATCATTGGTTTGCAGATATTTACACAAAAATTTGCAATTTCCAAGATAAAAAATAAAAAAGTTGTAAAAATGGTATATCTGTGAGAGTGCAGCTTTAATATCAATGTATATACCGTAGCAAATTTCTGAGGATCAGTCTTGTTTTCACATCTCACGTAACTTCTTATAACAACTGAAATAGCAAAAATTAGTTGTGGCTTAGTACGTTTTAAAGGCTTTAATTTACTGTCACACTGAGAGGAATGAACTTTAATATGAAAAACACTCAACTTGGGATTAAATACAAGACACTTGTGGAATAAATATGTGACACACGTACCTCTAAATTGAATATGATGTACACTTATCTCTAAATTGAATAAGATTCCCACCTAACCCTCAATTGAATATGATGCACACTTACTTCTAAATTGAATATGATGCACACTTACGGTACCTCTAAATTGAATACGAGAAACACTCACTTTGGAATTAAATATGAGAAACACTCACTGTGTGATGTAATATGAAAACACTCAATTTGGGATTTAGTAGAGAAACACTCACTTTGGGATTTAGTACGAGAAACACTCACCTTGGGATGCAATACGTGGAACACTCACTTTGGGATTTAGTATGAGAAGCACTCACCTTGGGATGTAATATGAGAAACACTCACTTTGGGATTTAATACGAAAAACACTGATATTGGGATTTAATACGCGAAACACTTACTTTGGGATTAAATACGAGAAACACTCACTTTGGGATTTAGTATGAGAAGCACTCACCTTGTGATGTTATACGAGAAACACTCACTTTGGGATTTAGTAGAGAAACACTCACCTTGGGATGTAATACGCGAAACACTTACTTTGGGATTTAGTAGAGAAACACTCACCTTGGGATGTAATACGCGAAACACTCACTTTGGGATTAAATACTAGAAACACTTACTTTGGGATTTAGTACGAAATACACTCACCTTGGGATGTAATACGAGAAACACTTACTTTGGGATTTAGTAGAGAAACACTCACCTTGGGATTTAGTAGAGAAACACTCACCTTGGGATTTAGTAGAGAAACACTCACCTTGGGATTTAGTAGAGAAACACTCACATTAGGATTTAATACAAGACACACTCACCTTGGGATTTAGTATGAGAAACACTCACGTTGAGATGTAATACGAGAAACACTCACCTTGGGATGTAATACGAGAAACACTCACCTTGGGATGTAATACGAGAAACACTTACTTTGAGATTTAATACGAGAAAACCTCACTTTGAGATTTAATACGAGAAACACTCACCTTGGGATGTAATACGCGAAACACTCACTTTGGGATTAAATACTAGAAACACTCACTTTGGGATTTAGTACGAAATACACTCACCTTGGGATTTAATACAAGAAACACTCACTTTGAGGTTTAATACAAGAAACACTCACCTTGGGATGTAATACGAGAAACACTTACTTTGAGATTTAATACGAGAAACACTCACCTTGGGATGTAATACGAGAAACACTTACTTAGGGATTTAACATGAAAAACGCTCACTTTGAGATTTAATATGAACGAGAAACACTCACCTTGGGATTTTATATAAAACACACTCGCATGTGAATTTTATACCAGATTCACTCACCTTGAGATTAAATATGAGACACACTCATCTTAGGTTTAATAGGAGACCAAATCACCTATAGATTTAATACAAGGTATACTCATCGGAAAATTTGATACAAGTCACACAGTCATCTGCAGATTAAATATGAGACACACTTACCTGGAGACAACTTCTTCTCCAGCTGGCCAATAACAAAACTGTCTGGATCCACACAGAAGTCACTTAGGGCCTGAAAAAACATAACAAATATAAGACCATCAAACATACTTAAATTTTATTTTAGAGAATAATTCAACTCAAATGTAAGCTATTTAGTTTTGCCAAGTACCTTGGAAAAATAACCAGTATGAAACATGTATTCTTTGTTGTGTTCCCTAGTCGATTTATTTGGCTAGGAAAATCTCATAATCATGAATAACAATAGATGTTTGTCAAACATTATGCCCCCCTGAGCTTCATGTTGTCAGGAATATTTGGACAATTGAATGGACAATTGAATGAAATATGCATGGACCAAAATGACAGCTGATTTGTCATTGACATTGGATGCCTTTAAGGCAGTTCGAGGATTATGACCTTTCAAAGTGTGAGGATAGTAGGTAGAGTTTTTAATCATGATAAGATGATGACAGATATTTGCAGATGAACATGTAACCTTTTAGCAGCATGATGTAAATTTAAATGACCAATATGAGATATTAAAAAATATTATTAATATGACAATAGGTCTTGCAACATTTTAGCAATATATATTCTTCCCTTATCAATCAAACAATTTTTTTGTGTTGAAGGTCACAGTGACCTTTGGACCTGATAGGCCCCAAACCAATTAGGTTCATCTACTAGTCATGCCCACTCTCCACATAAAGTTTGAGGACCAAAAATCTACCCATTGTCTAGTTATCATTTGGACAAGCTTTTCACTTTCAAGGTCACTGTGACCTATGACCTCATTTTTTTGGGGGGGTCATCTACTGGTATCCTAACTTAAATGTCATGTTTAAGGGCATGAAGTGAAGTGATATGGTGGAAGGCATTGTGGATTATCACACGGATATGCTTTTTGGGTTCACAGTCACAGTGACCTTGACCTTTAATCTGATAACCCCTAAATCAATAGGGGTCATCCCCAACCTAAATGTTAAGTTTGAGGGCCATGGGAGTAGGTATTGTCTAGTTATCACTCTGAAAACCTTTTCGCATTCAAGGTCACTGTGACCTTGACCTTTGACCTGATGACCCCTAATATCAATAGGGGTCATCTGCTGGTCAGGCTTAGCCTCCATGTCCAGTTTGAAAACCATAGGTCCCGGCATTGTTGAGTTATCATTCTGACAAGCTCTGAAAACCTTTTCTTGTTAAAGCTCACTGTGACCTTGACCTTTGACCCAATGACCTCTTAGCTAACAAGAGTTATACACTGGTCTGGCCCAACCTTTATGTCAAGTTTGATGACCATACGTTCAGGAATTGTTGAGTTATCACTCAGACAGAGCGACCAACATGTGCAAAGCAATATACCCCTCTTCTTTGAAGGGAAGGGGGGGGGGGCATAATTAGTGAGGCAATTTCATTGGCTCCACATGGTACCAATTTGGAAATATCAAGGGACACTTCAACTTTTTACTTCCCACAGAAAAAGTAATCTGGCAAAAGCTTGAATTGAACTCAGTCTGCCTTGTCACTACAAATTATAAAACAGCAACCTAGACCACTCGCCAGTGCAGACAACTTACAATAAAGGTTTATTAAAGATTATTCATTAAAATGAGATTTTATCACTTAATTTTCCATCAGTATATGTATGAAATGAAACAGAAGACAAAAAAACGTGGCTGCTGACGATGGTTTACCAAGTTCATTTGAGGTTGAGGGTTGGAAGAGTATCAGTTCATTAATATCTGTATAGTAAAATATTGTTTCATTGGTACCAGTAAAGAAAAGTATCATTTTGTTTTACCAGTTAGGGAAAGTATTGTTTCATTGGTACCAGCATGGAATAATATTGTATCCTTGCTAACAGTATGGTATGGTATTGTTTCTATGATACTGGTCTTCAATTTAACTATAAATACATCAGACTTACCACAGTCCCCCCTAGGTATGCACCGGTCCCTGTCCAGGCCAGCAACAGAGAGACCAGGCCTAGAACGATCCCCCTGTAACAGAAATATATGCCCAGAATGATCCCCCTGTAATAGAAATATATGCCAAGAATGATCCCACTGTAACAGAAATATATGCTCAGAATACCCCCCTGGAACATGAAAATATGCCAGAATTATCCCCATTAACATAAATATATGCCTTGAATAACCCCCAAGGTACAGAAATATATGCCCAGAATGATCCCCCAGTAACAGAAATACGTATATGCCAAGAATGATCCCCCTGTAACAGAAATACGTATATGCCAAGAATACCCCCCTGGAACATGAAAATATGCCAGAATGATCCCCATTAACATAAATATATGCCTTGAATAACCCCCAAGGTACAGAAATATATGCCCAGAATGATCCCCCTGTAACAGAAATATATGCCAAGAATGATCCCCCTGTAACAGAAATATATGCTCTGATTACCCCCCTGGAACATGAAAATATGCCAGAATTATCCCCATTAACATAAATATATGCCTTGAATAACCCCCAATGTACAGAAATATATGCCCAGAATGATCCCCCTGTAACAGAAATATATGCCAAGAATGATCCGCCTGTAACAGAAATATATGCTCAGAATACCCCCCTGGAACATGAAAATATGCCAGAATTATCCCCATTAACATAAATATTTGCCTTGAATAACCCCCAAGGTACAGAAATATATGCCCAGAATGATCCCCCTGTAACAGAAGCATGTGCCCAGATTGATCCGCCTGTAACAGACTTATATGCCCAGAATAATTCCCCTGAAGCAGTAGTATATGCCTAAAGTGATTGCATTGTAACAGAAATATATGCCCAAAATGATTGCCCTGCAACAGAGACATATGCCCAAAATGATTCCCCTGTAACAGAAGTATATGCCTAGAATGATTCTCCTGTAACAGAAGTAAAATATGCCCAGAATGATCCCCCTGTACAGAAGAATATGCCCAGAAGATCCCCCTGTAACAGAAGTATATGCCAGAATGGTCCCCCTGTAATAGAAGTATATGCCCAGAATGATCCCCCTGTAACAGAAGTATATGCCCAGAATGACCCTTTTGTAGCAGAAGTAAAATATGCCGAGAAAGATTCCCCTGTAACAGAAGTATATGCCCAAAATAATCCCCCTGTAACAGAAGTATATATGCTCAGAGTGATCCCCCTGTAACAGAAGTATATGCCCAGAATGATCCCCCTGCAACAGAAGTATATGCCCAGAATGATCCCCCTGTAACCGAAGTATATGCCCAGATTGATACCCCTGTAAAAGAAGTATATGCCCAGAATGATCCCCCTGTAACAGAAGAGTATGCCCAGAAGATCTCCCTGTAAAAGAAGTATATGCCCAGAATGATCCCCCTGTAACCGAAGTATATGCCCAGATTGATACCCCTGTAAAAGAAGTATATGCCCAGAATGATCCCCCTGTAACAGAAGAATATGCCCAGAAGATCCCCCTCTAACAGAAGTATATGCCAGAATGGTCCCCCTGTAATAGAAGTATATGCCCAGAATGATTCCCCTGTAACAGAAGAATATGCCAGAATGGTCCCCTGTAACAGAAGTATATGCCCAGAATGACCCCCCTGTAGTAGAAGTAAATGCCCAGAATGACCCTTTTGTAGCAGAAGTAAAATATGCCCAGAATGATTCCCCTGTAACAGAAGTATATGCCAAAAATAATCCCCCTGTAACAGAAGTATATATGCTCAGAGTGATCCCCCTGTAACGGAAGTATATGCCCAGAATGATCCCCCTGTAACGGAAGTATATGCCCAGAAGATCCCCCTGTAAAAGAAGCATATGCCCAGAATGATCCCCCTGTAATATGCTCAGAATGATTCCCCTGTAACAGAAGTATATGCCCAGAATGACCCCCCTGTAATATGCTCAGAATGATTCCCCTGTAACGGAAGTGTATGCCCAGAATGATTTCCCTGTAACAGATTTTATGACCAGAATGATTCCCCTGTAACAGAAGTATATGCCCAGAGTGACCCACCTGTAGCAGAAATAAAATATGCCCAGAATGGTACCCCTGTAGCAGAAGTAAAATATGCCCAAAATGATCCCCCTGTAATATGTTCAGAATAATTCCCCTGTAATAGAAGTATATACCCAGAATGATCCCCTTGTAATATGCTCAGAATGATTCCCCTGTAACAGAAGTATATGCCAGAATGATCCCCCTGTAATATGCTCAGAATGATTCCCAGAATGATTCCCCTGTAATATGCTCAGAATGAGCCCCTGTAGTATGCTCAGAATAATCCCCCTGTAATATGCTCAGAATGATCCCCCTGTATTATGCTCAGAATGATCCCCCTGTAATATGCTCAGAATGATCCCCCTGTAATATGCTTAGAATGATCCCCCTGTAACAGAAGTATATGCCCAGAATGGTGTCCCTGTAACAGAAGTATACACCCAGAATGATCCCCCTGTGATATGCTCAGAATGACTCCCCTGTAACAGAAGTATACGCCCAGAATGATCCCCATGTAATATGCTCAGAATGATTCCCCTGTAACAGAAGTATATGCCCAGAATGATTCCCCTGTAACAGAAGAATATGCCCAGAATGATTCCCCTGTAACAGAAGTATATGCCCAGAATGATTCCCCTGTAACAGAAGTATAATATTATGCTAAGAATGACCCCCTGACAGAAATATATCCAATTTATGTACATAAACAATAAGTACAAAACCATGATAGAATTAAAGATGCCCGAAAAAGATGTGCTGAACCTTGTAAGCAGTTACTTTTGTAACAATATTCCTAATATCCGAATGTGTCTGAAGATTGACTTGCTAGTTACATTGAGTTTTCATTTACAAAATTAAATATTATGCAGTATACCAGTTAATGTTATGCTAGATATTTAGCTGACCTTTTTTACGCAGGCATGGCATATGTAAAAACCGAACATAATTTTCTTTTTATATCTCACTTTTAACTTTAAGTTCTTGAGTGTTCAAATCAAATGAAATGAGAACTATTTTCAAGCCTAACTACCATGGACTATAGAATAACTGAACATTATCTGCAGGCTTTTGTAATCAAACTGTTCAGGTCAAGAGCTAAAGATGATCTTAGTCTTGAGGTTTGGAATTAACATTGTTTACAGATGAACAGATGAAACCAAATATACCCATTTGTTGCCATCAGACAGGGCTTAAGTTACTAATTGACTTGAATTCCCAATCAAAGTAGAGACTTTGAACAATTAAAGTCTCATCGAGTATTCTTTAACAAAGAAAGCCCCTCACCATATGAGCCAGTATCTGGACTTCTTCAAGTTGGCGAGTATGTAGACAAGCAGGACCAGGAGCTGCCAGCAGAGAAGGGTGATCGTGCCCACCCATCTGAAACAGCCAAATACAGATATTGCATGGGAAGATCAATTGATTGACTAAGTTATATGAGTAGCAAAATTATTATCATTGGTTATTTTTTTCAATCTTAAAATGATAAATATTTGGCTGTTAATCAAATCTTCTCTTTTGAAAGAATGCATTATTCAATGTGCACCATTTACCACAAAAAAAATAGCAACCAGGTTTCTGTGTAAGAATGACAACCTTGTTTCAAGAAATTTATAAAGGTTTGGTTTACACACATTGGCAACCATTGATTGTATGCTGTCAGTGTATAATATCTAGGTTCTGCATGTCAAAGTATTAGGGAAGTTAAGTTGGTGCGTATATATATACATATGACAGGGATCGGATGAAATAAAGCAGGGACTTATGATTCATTAAACTACCTAATCACATAATATAACTATCTGCTTTGAAAATACGTGCATTGTCACTGGGTAGTACACAGGTTTTATCATTTCGGCATGATCTGAACATTTCCCTTCTCTCATAAAAACCCACTACTACCCAAATGAAATGAAAATATCAAAGAATTACTAAGAATAACATTTATCAACCTGTAAAACTCTGCATGTTTGGTAGTGTTGAGTATTACATCTAGATTTATTTTATCAACTTTGTCACGAATGCCCTGTAAATCTCCTCGTACTATGGATGACTGGTTCTTAATTTCGTCCGCCATTCTGGAGACTTCCTTCTCAAGAGTGGCATTGGTCAATCTTTTTTTGAACACTTCCTTCAAGGCTTCCACCCATAGTGATGTGATGTTCCCTGACACTTCGTCCAGTACAGATAGCTGAAATAGCAAACTCACTCAGTATATACATAAATGTACACAGAGCAATAAAAACATGACTACTGTTACAGATATGGTATTTATACAAGCAGGTGTCACTCCAATATGCTTCATTTTTAATACAAATAAATTGTACAATTTTAATTAATGTGATATTGTATAATATTGTATACACAATACATTTAAATTTCCAAACTGTTGATTTTTTTGACAATATGAGACAGAACTAGACAGTTGTTTTTGTAATCAAAAACTGATATCTGCTCCTCTGCACATGGTCTCAATATGGTAAATAATTGTGGCAAGTCATTTCAAATTCTTCCATGAGGTTCAAAGGACATGGAGCAGACATGAAGTTAGTCATTAGACCTTTGACATCTAAGTATGATCTTGACCTTTAACTGAGCTGGTTGTACCATGCGCTCTGTACATTGTCTCAGTGCTGTGAACATTTGTAGTAAGTTATTTCTACGTCATTCAAGCTGTTAAAGATATAGAGAGGACGACCTTGTGACAGACAGACTGGGTAAAAACAATATCTTCTCATTGAAGGTGGAGACAAAATAATGAAAAGGGGTTTATGCAGAATCTGCATTAAAGCTGAATTTTTCTTTTTAACAAATGTGATTTTGTAGCAGGATGTATGTTTATAGAGGAAAGAGTAAATGCTGCTGACCCATATTCTCACTGGCCCGACATAGTTTTTTACCCTAGATGACCCATATTCAAGCAATGCCTAAATATAATGCGGAGAAATATTCAGACCCTGTTTCTGGAAGATTGGATCAACACTGTTGAATTCATGAAAGGAATATGAAACTTGACCACAAAATTTCATCTTAATCTTCGACCAAGTGACTTAGACCTAGCAACCTAGTTTTTGACACAAAATTACCCATATTCACACAGTCATTTGAAGGGAATAAACTACTCCTACTTTGGTGTGATAAGATGTGTAAAATGACATTTACCTTAAAGTTTGTTTTTTTTCATATTCATCAAAGGGGACACTCCTACCAACATCTAGCATGAAGTAACTTTAAATTACTGCGGTTTAACAATCTCAGAAAATCGTGGAAGGCATTCAAATGAATGTGTATTTACACTGATCCTAAATGAGATGCTGAAAATATTCTGAGATAAAAATAATGTTGATATTTATGAAAGGAATAGAAAAAAAGAGTCTATATCTGACTTGGATTTTTTACCAGAGATGACCCATATTCACATTGATCTTAAATATCATGCTGTCAAATATTCTGACCAAGATTTATGTAGATCGAATAAATATGGTTGTATTTAAGACATAGAAAAAAACTTAATTGCAAAATTGTTAAGGGCTTCAGAGTGCCAATGCACCCACGTCGCCTCACAAATCACCTGGTCTTCACCATCACCTGGATTTTTTAATTAAAATTCCAGAATTGATAAAAACCTGGCTTAAGAAAATATAAATATTGAAAAATCAACAACAAAATATTCTGAAGAAAAAAACCATTAAAGTATGATTAAGATGCAACACATTCTCTTCAAATAAATCATTTTTTCATGTGGCCAGCTTGATAACAAACTTAACTGATGACTGTATTTACAGGTACCATAACTTAAGGGTAAAATACACTGTTGTAAGCACAAGTATAACATTAATGTTAATACTATGACATATACAGTGCTTTGGTAAAGTATGCTTATAGTGGGACATTATACACATAAATACTCTCAGGGTAAGGACAGACACCTGCTTACAAGTGAGAGTACCTGCAAAGAACCAAGCAAGACTTGGATAAAATACAATCATGTACATGTACCTCTATAATATATAATACCTGTTTATAGAATCTATCAGCAACTAAACATATGCCTTAAAAATACCATACACAAGATACTTGAAAATATAACTACTACATTGTAACAACAATTAAAACACACTTTTAGAAACATTTTAAATGTCAACATGTGTTAGTTTGAATGTATTTACAGGACATTATGTAAACGCATTGTTTTCTGTATCAAATATGTGTTTACATTCCTAATGTACACTAACACTATTCCAAAGTCAGATGCATTCAATCCCTTTGAAAACATACCAAATTACAGCTGTACTTTAACAATAAATTTAGTTCATTGTACTTGATCTTATAATCTTATTTTAAACACTAAATAACTCTAAATGTAGGCCAAAGGTGAAAACAATTGTCACATACCGTGTCAAGAGATCCAGCAAGAGTGTCATTGGTCCCCTGCAGGGCATCCATGGTGGACTGCATCCCCTTGTTGCCCTCTTCATTGCCAAAGAATCCCACTGCCACACTTCCACTGCAAAAAGCAAACTATTTGCCTGAGACATGTCAAATTGAACTTTTTCAGATGAATAGAAAGCAGGAATAGCAATGAGCACTATTCATGAATATTGCAGCAGACATGCATGCAGCAAAACTGCAAACAAATATACAAATTGTCTTACATTGCTAAGATGATGAAGAGCCCTACAAAACATCTGGAGCACGTTGTTTTGTGTTTCCTAGTTGGACGTTCCCTACAGCAGCAGTATAGACAAAGGCACCCAAACAGACACAGAAACACGACCACGCACCATACTATTGGCAGGGCAGCCAGGAATATTATTGACTGTAAATAGAAAAAGCGGGGAAAAATGTAGGCTGTAGCATACATTTCAACGCAATGCAAAACAATCATATTATGACATAAATTTAGGAACAGAAATTTAATTGTATGGAAGGGATTTGGTCAATTTGTAACCTTTCTCTCTTGTAAGCCCTCAATCTTGGTCAATTCTTAACCGTTGTGTGAGTCATTTCATAACCATCAGTCGAACATGTTGAAAGTTATTTCATTAAACATAATACATTGCACATGTATTGTTTATTTGCTGTAAACAAAAGACAAGTGCTTCAACAACTTGTCCACTTGTAGCGAAAATTCCACTCTGCATGACTCTGGCTTTTTTTTATCTGATGTTTGGTCAGTATTTCGGCGGACTGCTCACGTTTCACTTGCTGTTATACATAGGTCGCCTCTTTGTGTAGGATCAGTACCAATACATAAAATCGTGGGGGGGGGGGGGGGGGGGGCTGCCCTGGGCACGCATGTTCAGGTGTCTGTGCCCAATAATGAGCCATCAGGGATACTTTTTGACATTTCTTGTGTATCCCTGAACAATCAACAAACATAAGTGTTTTATGGTATCTGAACATTATTTTTTTTTGTCATAATTTATTTGCTAATAATAGAAGGCAATATTTTTGTAGAAATTTGCATTTATAACGGATATAATTTCAAAATTGTGGGCGCCAGGATTCTCTGCCCAAGGACCGTTAGCTACTATTGGCTGGGATGGTGGATGTCACGAGTCCGCCAGTCATCAAAAGACTCGTTGACAGCCATTTAGGTGGACTTTGGTTATTTGTTGACCATGAGCGAGCACTTATGAAAGGGCTAGCTACGAAATGACCATAGTTTGTATGGAACAATGGAAAGCTCACAGTTATTAGCATGAACTGTTTTCCCTTGACATCAAGTCACAAGACTAGTGATTCACATATAACATGTCCCCTTGAGGTTCAGAAAAGCGTTTAATAAGAAAAAGGAAAATCTTACCTCTTTGTAATAACTATTTTCTGTGTTAAACGTTGAATTGACGTGTTCAAATTTAAAATTTATGTGTGGAAACTTATGAAGGAATGAAGCCACCCAATCAATCTTATAAACACTTTGGACAGACATTTTCAAATACTAAAATTCAAACGAAATATTTATCATTGTCCCTGAAACAGTCCATCCTGAAATGTTTGACCCAATTAGGTACTATTTTGATCACGTGTTTTTGTAGACTGTACATAGAAAATAATTGATAAATGTCTGCGTGTACTATTCAACTACTAAACCAGTCAGTTACCCTGTAACCAATAAATATTTACAAATTGTTTGTCTGTAAATCTTGCAGGAGATTGTCCGTAATTATATTTAAATGCAAACTGTAAGAATGTAACTGCAACTTGTTAGCACCAACTGCCCAAAATTGCATAACTTTATTTCATTGCACGGGAAGGCTTGCTGCATCATGAGTCATTGATTGGTGACGTCATTTGGGCTTTCCCTGTTTGTCACGTTTTCCGCGTGTTGTCAGAGACAGTTCAATCTAGCCTTAAATTGGGAATATTGGATTTATTTACAAGCTTGAAAGAATTGATTAATTTCAAAAACAATAGTTTGAATTGAAATCAAGCAACAGAGCAACAATTTACTAGAAGCGCCGTCAAAACAGAGCTCAAGCCGAAAATAAACTCCGAGTGAGGAGATCCGATTAAACGGGCACCTGTTAGACATTTCACTGAATGGAAGACTGAGATGTCGGGTCAAGGTTAGTTGCGACATTTTGCTTGAATTTTGCCATCATTTCTTCAATTAATTGGCTCCAACGCAATGTTTTTGATATCATTAATGTCTGTTTATCGGTTCTGCAAATGCACGATTGGAGTTTCTTCTGATTAGAACTTCTTTTGCATCGAAATATTTCACTTCCGTTTGTTGAGTTCTGCAGATTTTTTTCACTAGTACAGTAGTCAATACACTGAAATGTTGAGGTGAATGTAAAATTTCTTGTCGTTCGGACGAATTGCAATGGAACAGATGCATATTTTATGCACTGACCTTGTTTTGGCTGTTTTATTAACTTTCCTGCACAATGTTGTACTTTGTGATTTCTGTTGCCCTTTTGAACTCTTGAAGAGCAAAAGTTCAGTTATGTGATTTGTCGTTTAAAATTATACATCATAACTTCTATATATGTTGGTATAATGTTTTATTTTAGTTTATATTTAGTTTCTTTCATATTCATTTGAATGTGTTGCCTACAAATTTAATGCAGTTTCATAAAGCTTTCCCTTCACCTGTACTTTCCATAAAAATCTGCATCATCACAGTGCTTTCGTTCCTCAATTAAAATGCTTTAATATGGCTAAATATCTGTTTTGAATAATGTGGTAAAATGCTTTTTCGTCAGACACAATAGCTTTAAATGGGAGTTGATCTTTTTAAGAGAATTATACAGTTTTACCAAAAATTGAACGTTCCTTACTTGATATATTGCAAATTAGTTCCAAGTGGGTGGCATTAAACTTCAAATTATTATGGCGTTTGCATCGCCAAAATAATCCAAGGCAAATTTCAAATGAAGCACAACATCTATATAGCCTGTTTATCGACTTCACACATCAAAGAAAGCTGGAAAAATAGTAAAGGCTTCTTCCTTTTTTTTCAAAAAGCCACAACTTCACCAAAAAGAATGATTTTATAAGGACATCATGGACAAAAAAACTCAATTTGTATTTGATTTATTTACAATTGTGATTAAAGGCTTCAGGCTGTTTAAGTTTTGGTCCAATCACTGGGAAACAGGGAGAAAAAAAATCCCAGATTAATCACATGGTTTTCTCATTTTGGCTGGAAGTGCTTATGGCAGTGCCCCCTCTCCCCTTTTTAATGGGTCCAGGGCCATTTGAATTGAATGGCGACAAAATGCTGAAAACTGAATTTTCCATAGTATATTTCAAACGAAACAAAAAACAAAGCCAGGGCTCTCGCGAGGGGGCGACTTGGGCGAAGTGGTCGCCTAAAATTCCCAGACTTCGCCCATTTGTATCATCAAAGCGACATTGACTTCGCCGAAAATTTTAGCACATTGTAAATCTGTCAATCAGTCAGTATTTGGCCAATGTCCCATTAGTCAAAACATCGAAATAAGCAATTCATACAAATTGGTAATCTCCTAATCCGATAATTGGGCCGTGTCACCAAAACATCGCCAGTAGGCGGAGCTATTGAAAGTTAACCAATCAGAATGTACATTGAGAAGACCCGGATCAAATAATATAAGTTCGTTAAAATGAGATAGAAAAGGCGACATAATTATGAAAAATCGTGTCAAGCATTAATGAAGTAAAAAAATAAAAATATATATGTATTGAATAAACAGTAGAAGGCTTTTAAACATTGTTGCTTTTGAAGCAGACAGTCATAGCCATCTCGGGCAATCGGCAAGTAGGCGCTAAGAAAATCAATAACATGGCGTATCACCAAATATTTGATTTTTTTTTTGTGAAATGTTCATGATAAAAATTGATTTGTAATCACATTTTTTTTTTGCTTTATGTAGAGTTTACTTACAGTAATTTTCTCCTGTCATAGTTACGATGTCAAAAAAAAATCGGCGAGGTCGCCATTTTGTCAGAACAATTTTCCGAGTTAATTTTTCAACCTCCCATTATGTATTGATAAATTTTTCATCAAGGACACTGATTTAAATGTCATTTGGTTCTTAAATGTCAGCATATTTAAAATTATTTAGTCAGAGACAAGTAAATAACAGCATAGATGAATGTGACATTCGTACCCAATCCCGAACGTACCAAAACAAGATTCGTCCCCCTACTATATTGACAGTTCATTTATAAGGTCATTTTGATTATTTCAAATCCTTAGCTGTCCTTTTTTTCATTTTAGATGCTTTTTTGAGATAAGCAATGTGACATTGACAAATACAAGTTTAAATTGCTGAGCCAAAAATGATACATTATTTTTTGAACATTTTATATAGTTATAGCAATCAATTTTAATGTGAATATAAACTTGAGTGGTGAGTGGTATGGCATAGTTTTTGTATCAGGTGTTACAAAAAGTATCACTTCTCCCTAAAGTCTCCCCACTTCTCCCTAAATTGCCTGAAGGGAGAAGTCACTTCTCCCAAAATTTTCAGCCTAGTGAGAGCCCTGAAAGCCCCCTTCAATATTTTTTTGAAGGGTGGGGATGAATTTGGGTCCATTCTTATCGTATTTCCCCGACCATAAAGGCATAGTTAAGGCGTTCCACTTTAAAAAAAGACCCCTAATTTGTTAATTTTTCTTGAAGAAAATCGCCAATTTAATCAACGATTTCTTGTCAACTGTTAGCTCTATAATGTGGAGGTAGGTTAATGACAGAACAAGGTACCAGTAACTCGGTTAAGGATTTATTTTTTATGTGTCTTATTTTGTAAATACTAAGTTTCTTTCATATTTTTAGTAAACTCAAATATTTTGGGCATGATTTGAAGGTTCACAGACAACAATTATTGATTATCATTTTTCCGATCATATGGTATGTTCTAACCAGCCTAGACACAATATTGGGAGTAAAATGGGATCATACGGTAAAAACTGACCCATTTAATACAAACCATAGCCTGGCACCTTTGATCTCTCGAAATTCGTGCACATTCAATTTTAGCTCATATGCTTTTTAAAAAAAAAATGTTAAGGTAGATAGCCTTGTCTGCATGTAAAAACCTGCTCAGAGATGCTTTTGTTTGATTTTGAAAGTTTTGATAATTCCCATATTGTCAAATACGAGGCAGAAAAGCCAAGACCATTTTCCCTTAAATGTTTGTGGGAAAACACAGGGCTAGGTGTTCATTTATGAATTTGAAACTGGAAGTATGAACTTCCTGTTGATCAATTTGGGAAGTTTTACAATTAAATGTAAAAGTTTAAGTCTCCCAAAAACAATATCTTTTTCAAAAAAATGTCAACAAGTTTTTTAAAAATCAAATAATTTGCAACTTTAATTTGCCAAATTCACATACTTATGTTGTAATAATTCATTTTACTTTAAAACAGTTAACTGATTGAAATTGTAACCATAAAAGTAATACAGAAGAACACCGCTATTTCGAACACCGATAAACCGAATTAATCGGTATTTCAAACTTTTTTTCAGTCCCAATTTTTTTCCTTCTTTATTCAATGTAAAAATTAATGTTTAAACCAAACTTTACTATTTCGAATAAATCGATTTTTCGAACTAAATATTCGGTCCCAAACACGTTTTTCACGTGTATTGATCAATCTTTATTTCGAATTTAAAAAAGAATCAGGTTTTAACCCATTTTTAGGGAGTAATATACTTCCTTTAACGGAAGCGCTGGGTGTTGCTGGTTTTTAATGTACAACTTTATGATTCTTGGCAGCCTCATATGGTCTACCCTGGAACTAAGGGCATGGCCATTAGGAATAAAATTAAGACTATTGGAGTGCTTGTCCTACGTCATGTTTAGCTTTGGATTTTGGGTAAGTGATCTCTTGTACAGCAAGTTTATTATTCCCCTCCAATAAAGGTTTGGGAGTTTACTGGATTGAGCTTGTTGTTTGGTATATAGGTTTTAATGGTGTCCGTATGAAAGCTAATGAAAAGGTCGACAGATTAAATAATTTTTGATAACCATAAAAATAATGCAGGTCAAGTTTGACAATCTGAGTTATGGCCCCTTTTCAAATTGGAATCAGCCAAAAAATGATGTCCAGACTACAACTCTTGAAAGGGTTATCCGATGTAACTAATTCTTTGTTCTCATGTTTATCTCCAATTTGAGTGTGCAAAGACAAGAGTTATGTCCCCTTTTCAACACAGAATTTGCAACCAAAAAAACTGTCTGGACATTGACAGGTTCAATGAATTTCAATAAATTTTGGAACACATAATTATTAACCCCTATAAAATACAGGCCAAGTTAGGTTAGAATTCACCAATTTGTAAGTATGTTCATTGATTTTTTTTTCAAATAGATATAGTTGACCATTCATGTTAATTGTGTCCATGTGGCATGTTGTGGGCATATTTTTCATCCCTATTATAGCTAATGTTGTTAGAACAGAAGAGATGGCCATTTTGTTTGTGGACAGTCAGTTTCAACCCTTTAAAATTAGATTTTATTGTCATAGGAGCATTTTTACTGGCATATTAAATTTTCATGAAGCAATTTAGATGGTTGGTTGAAGTTAAACCGTGTACATGTAGATCATGTATGAATGCTTTGAGGGGTAATGAGTCGCTTCTCTGCATGATTTTTCATCACATTTTTTTTTGTGAAGTCAATTGACAGGCCAACAACTTGAAATTCACTTGTGATTTGGAGCAAAGCAAAATCCTGGATCAATGCTTCCAACTTGGAAATTCAACGTTCACTAATATATAAGAGTACTGGAAATTATACAATTGTCCAAATGGCTAAGTGGTAAGCCTGGTGTGCATGTTATGCAGATCTTAATTTGTTTACCTGAACCTAAACTGGATTTATTTATTGTACGAATTGTTTTTTACTATTAAGCATGTTATCATAATTCATCACATAGTTTTTTGGCTCATTTTTGTGTTCAAACATGCAGTTCTTTTCCTAGAATTAGTGTTTTTGTGATGTAAACATGTTTGTGAAGGCACTGTGATTCAGCCAATGGTAAATGAGTAGACAGTTGAGTCAGCCAATCAGAGAGTATCTGACTGGTGAATCATCAGTTTTCTCAATGAGAGCGGCTAATGTAGTATAACAGAGTAACTGATTATTTCACCAAAATTGCACCTATTCAGGATATGGGGAATTACTTACTTATTCAAATGTGAATAAGACAATTTGGAAATGGTTTAAAATAAATGAATATTAATCACTCAAGTAATGATAATGTGCACGAACTTTTAATTGTACATTTTTTTAACAAATAAAAATGTTTAAAATTTATCCTGGACTATTGAATGAAATGATAAAAATTCAGACATCTACAGTTATGAAGGAGACAGGTATTTTATTCATGGTTTCTGTCAGTTCTATGTATAATTTAATTACCTGTACCACATCGACATTGAACATACTACTAATAACTGTGTTAACAATTTTTAAATATGATGTTATTTTTACTTTTATTATTCATTTGAATATCACTTGTTTGCATACTGTTGATTTGAGGAACTACCGTCATCATAAAGCTGGTTGTTTTGTTTGCATACTGTTGATTTGAGGAACTACCTTCATCATAAAGCTAGTTGCTTGGTAATGCAGATCCTCGTCCATCATGTTCAATGTGATTGCCTGGTTGGTGTTATCCAATCAAAGGCTACAACCATAGGAGGCTTTATCAGTCGGGAGGGATGGGGATTTTTTATGATTATATAAATGATCATTTATGTATATGTTTTTATTTAAAAAATATTGCCAGCTTAGACCAAAACAGTGAAAAATAGAAATCAAATGACCAAAAATATTTTTTATACAGCAGTTTTAAAGATAAGATATCTAGTATATAGATCTGATAATCATTAATAACCATGGTCAGCATCTAGACAATATTTATTATGCAGAAAGCATAGATTTTTCGAAGGATGTTTTATTCAGGGCTTCCATTAAAGGAAGTTTGGAAGTATATTACTCCCTAGAAATGGACTAAAACTTAAAAAATTGATGCCTTGGAAGTACAAAAACTTCCATATTTTTTTTGAAAACTTCAAAAGATGAAGGCTTGGAAGGTCAAATATCAAAACCTTGTGTCATTGTCATTATGGTGACATTTTCAATCCGTCTTAAAGTAACATGAATAACATGTATTATAATATAAAATTGTGAAGTTGGCAAGTTTTAGTTGCTTTTTTATTTAACATTGTTGAAAAATAGTGGAACAAATTGCTGTGTTTGAGAGACTTAAACTTCCACATTTCAGCGAACAACTTTCAATATTGACAGTAAGGAAGTTCATACTTCCAGTTTCAAATTCTTAATTGAAGCCCTGTTTTATAATTTCAAATACATTCTTAATTGAAGCCCTGTTTTATAATTTCAAATACATGAACTATCAGTCTCAAATGTAGGCTCATAGAAACCACAGGAGTTGTGTTATTTCAGCCTTGATTTTAACCTAGTCAGTCATGGCTATTGGCTTTTCCTAGGCTGTCACAATATCAAGTAATAAATGGTTCACAATCTAGTTCACTGAATGCCCTTTTCTGGTTCATGTCAGTTTGTAGTTCATCGTGAAAAGTCCAATCATGTGTTCTGGTTCAAGCTGTTTATGTTCACCAAATTAAATTCAATGCTGTAGTAAATATCAAATATCAAACAAAGTTATAGATAAGTTTTTAAATGTATTTGAGTATTTCCCCACACTTTTGAAACATAATGGGTTACTCACATTATAAATAAGCATTTCAAGTTTCATTTACCCAATTGTTTTAATTTTAATTGAGTAACAAGAATGAACAATTTGCTTTTATTAGTATGAATGGAAACAATATCTGGTAGCAAATTAATAATTAAAAAAGAGTTAAACTGAGTGTTTAAAGATGCTGTATTATATAGGCGTTTTGTTAACATTACAAAATGAACTAGACTTTCAAAACAAACATATTTAACTCTTAGTATAAACTAAGATTGACTTGACATGTTCCCAGGACAGCTTGTTTATGAACCCTTAAGTTTCTGCCTGCATCTGTCTTTGAAAGTTCTGTTTAAGCCATGTTCCTAGATAAGTGTGCACTGTTGTTGCATGCCTCATTCCGTTGCAAGAGAAGTCTTTTCCGTTTTTACTCATTATCAACGGAAAGCGTCTTAAAGGGACTGTACACCAGATTGGCACCAAAAAAAGTTCAAATCTCAAACAAATCTCAGGACAACTATTATGCCCCACTCCGAAAAAGAGGGGTATATTGTTTTGCACATGTCGGTCTGTCGGTCAGTCAGTAGGTCGCTCTGTCTGTAGACCAAAGCTTGTCCGAGTGATAACTCAACAATTCCTGGTCATCAAACTTGACAAGAAGGTTGGGTCTGACCAGTAGATGACCCCTATTGATTTTAGGACTCATCAGATCAAAGGTCAAGGTCACAGTGACCTTTAATGGTAAAAGAATTTTAAAGCTTGTCCGAGTTATAACTCAACAATGCCTAGACCTATGGTCACAAAAAAAATGAGTAGTTTCTGTTGAGCTTTATGAAATTTGATCAGGTTATTTGTATGGCCATATCTCTAATAAGTATAAATATGGGTCTTCTTGGTTAAAATACTAGGTCACTTACTCAAATCTTTGCTTTGCAAAATTACATTGTCAAATAAAAATTGGGCTTTTAGGCGACGATGCCACATTGGTGTATTGTTTTAAATATGCAGAATATGATCAAAAAGAGTAATTTATGATAACAACATTAATCACTATATATATGTTGCTGTTATATATAAGTATATTATAATTTTTATGCAGATATTGTAATTTATTATAAAACAAAGTTTTTTAAACTTCAACTTTATGCCTGCATCATGTGCATCTGTCACAGCGCATTAAGTCCATTTTAGTGCACGTTTAATAGGACATTTATTGGATGTCAAAATTTTCCTCAATCTTAGAGGCCCTGGCCCCATTCAAAAATTGTGAGAGAAAGAAACAAATTTTTAGGATCTCCTTTGAATGAATCTATTCCAGTTTATTGTGGTTGAATATGAAAATGACTTCTTCTCATTTCAGGCATGCGGAAGAAAAAGCCCCCAGGGCTGGTGAAGCTGAACCTGGCACCAGAACCCAAGCCAGCTGGGTATGGAGTATATCAACTATTATATTGGGAGTTATCAAGTTTATTTTAAAGGGACTGGACACCGGATGTTTTCAAAATCAGCAAATACATTATGTCCTTAAAACAAGACAAAAAATCAAAACGGCCTAGTATGTGGCTGATAATTAATCTTTTGACCTGATTTAAATAATATTTTGTTGCTGTCTCAGCTGAGTATACCTGTTTAAAAATAGCACATTTATAATATATTTTCCCAGTTTAAGGTGTATATATTTAGAATGCAAAAGTTAAGTACAGATTAGAACAGATACATATACTGACACTATTTTTAATTTACTGGGATTTATTTGGTAGACAAACCCAGTATGTTTTGAAATTGTAAAAATACGCAAAAACTTCAAAAGATCATTTGTTGTAAGCAATGTGATACATCAATAGTTAAGATTAAATGTGTCGTACACAACAATATCAATTTTTGTCTTAAATAAAGGGTTCTTGAACTTTGCATGTATTGAAGTGCTCTACAATTTCTGATGAATGCTTCAGAGTTTGGTTTTCACTGAGCTTAAATGGAAGTATTATTCTTCAGGCAGGTGAAAATTATAGCATATTTATTGTTGAAAATTACCTCATTTAGTTTAATGGACCATTATGCTTGTTCAATGAAAACATTCCATCTTAAAAGTCCAAATTTTAAAAGTAATATAGCATAAGTAAACACCTGCAGGGATTAAATGCATCTGAACTGACATGTAATGTAGACTTGTTCTGCTGTGTTACAGGCCTCCCCGGGACCTAGACTCTAAGGCAACCATTAAGATAGAGGATAAGACGTTTGAGGTGGAGGCCAATGACCTGGAGTACATGTGTACCCTGGGGCGCGGGGCGTACGGCGTTGTTGAGAAGGTTCGACACAGGCTCACAGACACAGTCATGGCTGTCAAGGTACATGCACTAAGCAAGTCTGACAAGTTATAAAAAATGCTAGTGCTCAAGATTTGAAATTTCTTGAAGTGTTATTTGACCGTCAAAGAAGTTGCTTGAGCTACTAAAATAGTAACCTTTAAGAGATAATATTGCAAGGTATCTATATAAATGCTTTTTAATCAGATTACAAAATATTTTAATGCTCCAACAGTTTTCCTTCATGTTACATAAACACTTTTATTGCTACTTCCAAACTAGATGGTATCAAGTTTCCTTATATTTGATGCAGCATAAGTTCAGATGTATTCTGTAATGTACTTGCTATCCTAGTTGCACATGGATGCAATATATATTCCGTGTTGAAGTATAGCTTTAATATGGTCATGAAAACAAGAACACATTTCTTGAAAAACTTTTTTGACACCATTTTTTCCAGAATAATTTCCTTTAAAGGATACTTTAATTAGAACCCTTTTGTGTTTTAAAATGACATGTATCAGTGTCCACATGAAGCTCATGTATGCTTGATACCCTTACAGCGAATCACTGCAACGGTGAACTCTATGGAGCAGAAGCGTCTGTTGATGGATCTAGACATATCGATGAGGAGCGGCTCCTGTCGATACACTGTCACCTTCTATGGGGCACTCTTCAGGGAGGTGGGTACTAGAAATAGGAAAACAGTGAGCACTTTGTACCATAAGCACAATGGTATGCTGTTCTCTTGATGTTACAAAATGTCAAAGTTCATAACATTGTTTTGCAAATTTTGTAGTTTTTATTAACTGGTCTTTGTCATAGCCTTGACCTGCAGCATTGCATAAACTTAATTTTGCTGATACAACTGTTAAAAAAATCCTTAGAACAACACAAATTTATTATGACAATATGCTCAAAATGTTGCACATTATAATGCAATAATTTTCATTTAAATTTTTGTAAAATTGTGTCCGTTGATTGACTGGGAGAATGAAGGCTTGGCATCCTAATGCTGTGCTTTTGACTGTTTTAAAAGAGACTTATACAAGTATGCTATTACTCATGCCATTGTTCAGTTTGAAGAGCAAGCTATTCTTTAGTATAAACTGGACCAGACGTTTTTGGTTTAACCAGTATTTATTGCAGAATGTATTGAACAATAAAAATAAGCATTTGAGCTACAGAAATGCATAACATTTATACTGAATGGAGAGTGGTGAAATGCATAAACACTGAGTAAATTACAGAATTGAGAATTGACCATGATTAGTTTTAATAAGTCTCACTTCTGGCGTTTTTTAAAATGGGAAGTGTATAAATGAGTGTTCATACTCATCACTGTTATGTCTATGTTTCCAGGGCGATGTCATGATCTGTATGGAGGTGATGGACGCGTCCCTCGACAAGTTCTACCAAACAGTTTTCAAGCATGGACACACCATCCCTGAGCAGATTCTTGCAAAAGTCTCATATGCTGTAAGATATTGTGACATTGTTTTATTCCATTTGAAAGAGCTTAAAAATTGTGTTGTGCAGAAATGAGACCCAGTATTGCAATGTGAAGAAATGGAGCATGATATTTGGTTGCACCTACATGAGGTCCAATATTGGGTCTCTCAGAAATGATGGCCAGTATTACTCATGTTTGTTTTATGTTTAAAATGAGACACTTCTGCACAAGTTTTGTGTTGTCTTTTTAGACCATATAAAGGGCTGTTTCCGATCTAGACTTAATAATGACTAGACTCTTGGATTGTGTTGCAAACATGGTTACTTTATTCACGTTTTTTTTATTCATTTTACTGGTTACTGGTAAAGGTTGAGAATTGTATTTTTGTTGATTTTTTTGGCACTAAAACCATGCAGGGCTTTTTCTGCCCATTTTGGGAAAAAGACCCTAGACATTTTGGGAAATTTTGCGTCGTGAAAATAAGGAAATTGGGAAATTTTACAGTGAAAAGAAAAAGCTGTCTAGTCTCCTGTGAATTAGGAAATGATTAGGATATTAGTTTATTTTCTCTTTAAAAGACCCACAATGGCTGAAATATCAATCCTTGGGGTGTAAATATCTGTTGCAATAAATCATGACAGATAATATTTCATATCTCTGAATGTGATGAAAACAATGATTTCTGAGTTCAATTACTAAAAAAACTTCACATCACATAATTTATTAGGATGTTGAAAAAGAACCATTACAGGTAAAAAGAATTTCTAAAAAAAAAATTAAAAAAAAAATATATTTTTTTGGGGATTGGGATTTTTTTCTGAAGATTGGGAAAAATATCTTATATTTAGCTTTGGGAATGGGTCCGATAGTCGGACCCGTGGGTACTATAGAAAAAGCCCTGCCATGTACAGCCTTAGGTCTTTTTAAGTGTACTGCAGTTCATGTATCCATATTTACCTTTCATCTTTTATCTATCCTTCCAGGTAATAAAAGCTTTGGATTACCTGCACACAGAGCTGAAAGTGATCCATAGAGATGTAAAACCCTCAAACATTCTCATTAATAGGAAAGGACAAGTGAAAATATGTGACTTTGGTATTAGTGGCTATTTAGTGGACTCTGTAGCAAAAACCATCGAAGCCGGATGTAAGCCGTATATGGCGGTAAGTCAGGTTTTTAATCAGCCAATTTATTCATGAATAATATTTGAACATTGAAAGGGACCACAGGTCTTCACTGTGTTGTCATGATCTGTTAGCAGTTACTTGAATATTGCTGAGTGCATCAAGATAGTTTAACAGTATGTGTCACTTGACATGAAATGGAAAAATTGTCGATATTGCCACTTGATGTTGATTTAATTGTTTTAAAATCCGAACCATTTAAACCCATTCAGATGAAAGTGATAGCTCAAGTACTAGACTATTAGAGATTAGGGATGATCATAAACAATGTTGAATTTTCCAACAAAAACAGCTCTTTAACAACTTGGGTGTTGTAATATACATCATTGTAAATTGGAAATTATAAAGACTGAGTTTGAGGATAAAATGTTAACATAGAATGAGAGAAAAACATTTTGATCACCATGGTAACATGCCTACTCGGCGCAGATTAATTGTATGTTATTCTGCTTGTAAATATACTTTTATTTAAAACTCTATTTTAACTTGAAAATGCTGGAAATTTATTATACTCTAAAGAACACATTTATCTTCTCACTTACTGGTACAAAGTGTAATCATGTGGACAATCTGACTAATAATGATTATTTTAGAGACATAATGACCTTTTGATGCTAGTCTTTTCATCATTGGTATTCGAGAATGACATATGGAATCACTATTTTATTTATTACATTGTATTTATAATGTTTTGGAGACAAATATACAAAATACATGAAGATTTCTTATAAAATGATTTTATAAGAAGATGATTCTGTTGATTGAATGTAAGGGATTTATACACTAAATAATAAAATAGTCAATATTATAACTGCTTACTGTTTCACTTCTCAGTTTCACGTCAATGCCAAGTGACTAAAATGGTAAAGGGAATCTAAACAAAAATGATGATCTTTAAACTAAGAGCTTAAGAAATGATATTTAATATGATAAAAGAAAGTATTAAAAAATTATTCAAGTTCACATTTAATTGCTCATCAAACAAAGCAGAAATATGCTGAATGTCTACATCAACCTCTTGATTTTAAAACCACTTTGTACTGGGCCGTGTACAATGACTGTTTTCAATTATCTGTCACTTTTAAATGGGTGATGAAATTTGCTCATATATTCTAAAGTGTAAACATAAGGCATTGATATGCAATATATCTGTTAGTGCTAACTTTATTTGTGCAGATTTGAGAAAGTGTTCGTTATTTTAGGTCACCCCTCGTAAGTCTGTAATAATATGTTAATCATGTGTATTTTAATTGCAGCCGGAGAGGATAGATCCCCAAAATGGTCAACAGGGTTACGACATCAAGTCCGATGTGTGGAGTTTTGGGATCACTATGGTAGGTGTCCTATCACAATGTTTCCTGATTCTGTGTACAGTTCTGTACTCACTGTAGTGTAGTTATAATAAATGTATTATCATTTAAGTAACACTTAATCAGATTGCTTCAGATGGGCAGAAATTCATCTCAAGATGTTTTGAAACAAAAAATGCACTGAGTCTTATTACAGGATATAATGTTAGGTATTTTACTTTAAAGACATGTGTGAAAGAAAATATGTTTCCTTTATTCCAAACAAAGTAGACTTTAGTTTCTAAATTTATTATGGGAGGGCTATTTAGAGTTGTTTCCCTTTTGTTACACCATCTGGAGGTTCATATTAAGACTGTTGTATTGTTGGACTACAATATTTGTCTCTTTTCAGATCGAGTTGGCCTCGGGAAAGTTCCCGTATGCCGCATCTCCGACCCCGTTTGAGCAGTTGAAACAGGTGGTTAAGGACCCACCTCCTACCCTACCACCGGGCAAGTTCACCCCAGAGTTTGACGACTTCATAGCACGCTGGTCAGTGAAATATTGTTTGTGTTGTGTACATAATACAGCTTTATGGGGATTATAATGTCTGGGACTGGCAAACATTATGTATTTCTGTGAGGCATTGTAGGGAAATTGTTTATATCTTTTATATTTTGCATAAAGTTGTTCGTTATAAATAAAAAAAACTCTTTTTTTACGGATCTCATCATCATACCTATTTTCTACCTCTGATAGCTGTGATATTTACAGAGTGAATTAAATTGATGGTTATAACATTCTTACTTGACATAATGATGAAACAAAATTGATGGAAAGTTCATATTGACTTATCAGAGTTCATTTTCTATTTAATATTTCAGTTTGAAAAAGTCTGTAGCAGAGCGAGCAAACTACAATGAACTGTTAAAACACCCGTTTTTAGTAAAAGCAGAAAGTGAGGAAGTGGACATGGCTGCATATGTTAGTGAAATACTTGCCAAAGAAACGCCTAGCAGTGATCAAGTGGCCCAGTGATAGCTGGGGTACACCTGCCCGTGTAGAACTGATAGGCTACGGGGAGAGTGATCGGGTTTTTTATCGAGTGCTATAAGTGTGTCTGTGTTCAGACAGTGTGACCTGCATCTGATACACAATCTTAGGTTGCATATTATCATACACACGTGCTGGTAACTGCATGCTCAACATTGACAAGGCTGGCTGTGTATGGAACAACTGTCAGCAGAAACCATTGGTAGTGTTATTAAAACACCTGCCACAATATCAACACTCCTGCTGACAACACAATCCTCAACCTCCCTTTACTTTATTGATAGTTGAACTATGATCCTGTTTTGGAACAACAGTTAATGTAATTAATTTGTGTAAAAGGATTTGCTATTAGCCAAGGGGATAAACAGAGTCAGTTTTATTCATAAAAGTTGCCGGTGTAAAGCATCTTGCATTTTACATTATAAAATTTACTGTGTGTTTGTTAAGATGGGTTAGAGTCTTTCAATTTAAGGACATACTGTTGTCGGTATCTGTCGAGTGTTTGTTATTTAGGGCTATTCCATTTAAACATATAACCGCAGGGGGTTAGGCACTTTTAAATTATGCCACCCCCCTACAGAAGCAAATTTACCCTTATGGGGTCCAAATTAGTGAAAAAAGAGACCCACCTATATACTATTCAAATAATTGCCTTCCCCTGGGGGTTACATGTTTTACTTGAATAGCCCTTAGGGATGATTGTTTGTAGTATCAATTTAGTACACATTTTTGTTATATGCCTTAAACCGAACAGTAGTATGTTTATATGACTTGGTCAAGGTTACAGGTTCTGTAGAACGTTTCGGCTTAAAACTGCGTTATATATGGCTTGCAAAAAATGTTAACCCGTCTCTATATCATACATGATGTAAAAACTGTATATTGCTGTCTGGAAAGCATTTTGTTATATACGTTCAATGGCCATTTTCTCAGATATTACAGGAATTAGGGCACTTGCAAGTATGCAGAAGCTTATAGGTATAACATGTAGCTTAATACAAGATATTCACTCTGTAGGAAGAAGAACCTTGCCACTAAGCTATATATGTCTGATGCTGACCATGGTCTTAACTCACTCAGCCTTTTAATATGCATGTAGAGTTTGTTTGGTCTTGTTTGTCCGGAAGACACGGACCTCAGCTTTCTGTTTGTCTGTGATGGTAGATCATTTATAGTTTGCTTAATTAAAATGAATCCAATTGCTGCTTCAAAAGCTTTGGATTGCAATATGTGTATGTATAATATTTATTTCACATACATAGCATTTATCATATTCAATAATATTCCAGTATCACTTTGCCATTTGAAGGGCTCGCTAGATCATATAAGATTTTAGTTTTAAACTTGTTATATTTTTATTTGTACAAAGCTGGTCTTGGGATTTAAATGCACTTCATAAATGTGTTTCTTGACTCCATCAAAAGAAATGTTCACAAAAGCGAATTTGGTCAAAGTTTGCTGCAGTCAATGAATGAATAAATTGTAAATAACGTACACGTAGTTTTACATAACTTGAACAATTATTTCGCCAGCAACTAATAAGGTTTTGCTGTTTCTATATGGGAAAACATTTTTGAGTTTTATTGACAGTCCAGTTCTATTAAATAAATGAAATACCCAGTGAATGAATGACAATTTTCATTGATTTTAATTTGTTTTTTAGTGTTTTAAGTGTAATAATTCAGAATGACATTTGAATGCATCGAGCAATATAAAAACAACATTTTTACATATTAAACCTAGTTATTTACAAGAATTGCATTTACACCAAATGTTGACACTATCTGTTTTCTTAAACGTGGCCATGGTTATTTAGTGTTGAAGAGTTTTGCTCGTTTTCTTTGACCTAAGACCGAATAATTTATCTCATAACACTTGGTATCGAATGTCATGCAGTCTTATTTTAAAGAAATACTTTATTGAAATGCCAATTGCCTAAGTCCAGAATTCTTTCTTTTATGATGGTTTACTACATGTTTTTGTTTAGGTACTTGAAATGTTAAATGCAAACTTGAGCATGTTGTGGAAGAGTTCATGCTTAAAGAAACATTAGTGAATAGTAGACAAGTGAATACAACCCCACACCATTGTGCGCTTATATACCCTCTGGCTCTATATACTTTCTTAAAAAATTATCTTTTAATAACTGTGTACATGTATTTAAATTTCTGCATATTTATAGATATCAGCAAAACTGCATGCCTGCTTCTATCTCATTTGTGATGTTAGTTATAAGAATGAATTTAGACTGATGGACTGCTGCGCTAGTAAGTTGATCTGTTAATTATGTACTGTATTAACAATTTCATTTGATTAAATCGAGAGAGTATTTACTTCAATTGTGTCATTATGTGAAAGGTTATAGATTGCTTGAATTAGTACCCAGAGTATCCTGTCTACCTATGACCTATAATGGAAACGAATATGTCCATGTCATCATTACGTTGTTATGTGCATGTAAATGAAATATTGTGTGCACTGTACATAGTTCCAAACTGTATATAAATTATACATAACACATAAATTATAGAAAATGAGTTTGGTTACTCTTTATGACTCGACATGTTATTTTAGCAAATATTATGCATGTACAAACGATCACCTCAATGAATTTTCTGTAAAGAATAAAAATAAATCATTTTAGAATAAATGTTGTATGTTCTATTTTATAATGCACTTGTTTGGAGACTGTACAAATATTCCCACTGGGTTAAACATGATCTGGGTGTAAACACTGGGTCTGACATGCAACTGGTTGTAAAACTGGGTTAGGAATGGATCAGTGTGTAAACACTGGGTTAGATATGGATCTGGGTGTAAACAATGGGTTAGGTATGGATTTGGGTGCAAACACTGGGTAAGGTATGCATCTGGGTGTAAACTCTGGGTTATATATGGATCTGGGTGTAAACACTGGGTTAGATATGGATTTGGGTGTAAACACTGGGTTAGGTATGGATCTGGGTGCAAACACTGGGTAAGGTATGCATCTGGGTGTAAACACTTGGTTATATATGCATCTGTGTGTAAACACTGGGTTTGATATGGATCTGGGTGTAAACACTGAGTAAGGTATGCATCTGGATGTTAACACTGCGTTTGATATGGATCTTGGTGTAAACACTGAGTAAGGTATGCATCTGGATGTTAACACTGGGTTTGATATGGATCTGGGTGTAAACACTGAGTAAGGTATGCATCTGGGTGTAAACACTGGGTTTGATATGGATCTGGGTGTAAACACTTGTTTATATATGGATCCGGGAGTAAACACTGGGCGAGGTATGCATCTGGGGGTAAACACTGGGTTAGGTATGGATCTGGGTGTAAACACAAGATTGGATATGGATCTTGGTGTTTACACTGGTTTAGATATGCATATGGGTGTAAACACTGGGTCAGATATGCATCTGGGTGTAAACACTGGGTTATATATGGATCTGAGTATAAACACTAGGTTATATATGGATCTGGGTTTAAACACTGGGCTAGGTTGCATCTGGGTGTAAACACTGGGTTTGATATTGATCTAGGTGTTAACACTCGGTTAGTTGTGGATCTTGGTGTAAACACTGGGTCAGCTATGCATCTGGGTGTAAACACTGCGTTAGATATGGATCTGGGTGCAAACACTGGGTTAGGTATGCATCTGAGTGTAAACACTGGGTTAGGTATGCATCTTGGTGTAAACACTGGGTTAGGTATGGATCTCGTTGTAAACACTTGGATAGGTATGGATCTGGGTGCAAACACTGGGTGACGTATGCATCTGGGTGTTAACACTGGGTTAGGTATGGATCTCGTTGTAAACACTGGGATAGGTATGGATCTTGGTGTAAACACTTAGTCAGATTTGATATGCATCTGGGTGTAAACACTGGGTTAGGTATGGATCTCGTTTTAAACACTGGGATAGGTGTGGATCTGGGTGTCAAAACTTGGTCAGATATGCATCTTGGTTTAAACCCTGGGTTAGGTATGGATCTGGGTGTTAACACTGGATAAGGTATGGATCGGGTGTTAACACTGGGTTAGGCATTGATCTGGGCGTAAACACTGGGTTAGGTATGGATCTGGTTGTAAACAATGGGTTAGGTATGGATCTGGGTGTAAACACTGGGTTAGGTATTGATCTGGGTGTAAACAATGGGTTAGGTATGGATCTGAGTGTTAACACTGGGTAAGGTATGGATCTGGGTGTAGACAATGGGTTAGGTATGGATCTGGGTGTAAACACTGGGTTAGGTTTTGATCTGGGTGTAAACACTGGGTTAGGTATGGATCTGGGTGTAAACACTGGGTTATGTATGGATCTGGGTGTAAACAATGGGTTAGGTATGGATCTGGGTGTAAACAATGGGTTAGGTATGGATCTGGGTGTAAACACTGGGTTAGGTATGGATCTGGGTGTAAACAATGGGTCAGGTATGGATCTGGGTGTAAGCAATGGGTTAGGCATTGATCTGGGTGTAAACACTGGGTTATGCATGGATCTGGGCATAAACACTGGGTTAAGTATGGATGTCGGTGTAAACACTGGGTAAGGCATGGATCTTGGTGTAAACACTGGGTTAGATATGGATCTGGGCCTATTTCATTAAACTGATTACTTTTCACAAAACATCTAACATCTTAGTTAAGATAGTTTACAAGTTGGCGATAGTGTAAGCAGTCTAGCTTAATTTTCAAAGAAGAAGAAGCGATGAAACAGCAACTAGGGTCTTGACTTGCATTTTGATTGATGCTTTACATGTGTACTTCCACATATATCATTATATTGCCCTTTCATTCATCTTCTGTTTGAACACAATCATTTTGAAATAATTGCCGAGTTTTTCTTCGTCCATTTGAATAAGGTTGTTAGTCCCACTTCTGTGGAAGACCCACTGTTCGCGTAGACAAATTGTTCTTGCCCTGTTCGTCTGTCCGTACGTCACATTCTGTTTTCGCTCAATAACTATAGAACATTGGACCCAGTAACTTCATACTTGGTTTGCAGGCTGGTCATGACCATTAGATGACTCCTCTCATGATTTTGAGATCAATAGATCAAAGGTCAAGGTCGCGATAAACGTTGATGCGAAAAAAAAAGGTATATCGCTCAATATATGAGGATCCTTTGGATTCAGGAATTTCATACTTGGTATGCCAGTTGGTCATGATCAGTTGATGACTATTGATTTTGAGATCAGTAGGTCAAAGGACAAGGTCACGGAGACCTTCAGGTGAAAAACGATATATTGGCGGTGATCTTGAGCTGAAAAAAAAAATGGTATCCGCTCAATTGGTCGGGAAATTGATCAGTAAGCTAATGTTTCTTGTTAACACATACCCGACTTTTAATAAAGATTCTTGTGTCTTGTATCTAATAACTACAGAACACTTGCATATGAACTTCATATTTGGTATGCCAGTCAGTCATGACAAGTAGATGACCCTTTTTATCTTGGGGGTCAGTAGGTCAAAGGTGTAGGCCGCGGTGACCTTTAGGTGAAAAACAGTACCGCCCAATAATTAAAGAACCTTGTACACAGGAACTTTATACTTTATATGGAAGTTGGTTTTGACTAGTTGATGACCCTTGATTTTGGGATCAACAGATTAAACGTCAAGGTCGCGGTGACCTTGAGATGAAATAACGGTTCCGCACATTAACTAAAGAACGCTTGTATCGAGGAACTTCAAACTTGGTATGCCATGTCTTGTAGATGACCCTTATTGATTTTGAGGCCAGTAGGTCTAAGGTTAAGGTCGTGGTGACCTAGAAATGAGAAACTAGTTAGTCATGATTAGTTTATGATTTCTATTGATTTTGAGGTCAGTAGGTCAAGGTCACAGTAACCTTCAGGTGAAAAACGATTTGTTTGTCACCAGTCCGTGCTTCACGCTTCATTTCCGCTAAATAATCAAAGACTGCCTGAACCCAAAAACCTCATACTTGGACCAGGAACGCCCTACATGGTATGCAGGTTGGTCATGACCAATAGATGACCCCTTTGTTGGTTCGTTTCCAGTCAAAAAGTACAAATTTCAGGTCTATCATTGATTATTACTCATCTACGACCACACAATGGGGAAGACAACGGCTTTTTCAAGAAAGCAATTTAGTTGTTATTGTTGTCAGCATCTTCATTCAAGAAATTAATTGTAACAATAATTAAAAGTGGTTGCATTGAATGTGCAACATGAATGTAAACATTTCTGATGTAAATTATAAGATACAAAACACACACACACACCCACACACGCGCGCACACACGCACGCACACGCACACACACACACACACAGGTTAAATTCATTTGATAAACCCCTCTTGCTAGTATACAGCAATCATCAATGACTGTTCTTTCACATTTTAAACAATCACGTCATAGTTCTGTATAATGCTAAATGGGTGGAAGTCTTCCACTCAACGCCAAGCTTTAACGTCACATGAAACAGATTAATTCCCAAAGTTGTTTCTAATTTGAAGTCATCATGTTATTTCTTAACTCGTCTGTTTTTCAAAAAGTCGAGGTTTTGTCATGTCAGACCTCGGTGTCGTCGTCGTTGGAAGCAATGTTGTCATTTCGACCAAATCTAACAAAAACACGTCCAAAATATTCGCAATGAACTCAGTACGTGTACACATTCTAGCAGTGACACGAATCACTCGCGAAACAGTGACCATATCTCATCCAGTTTTGTCCTTTTGTCTATTTTTGTTTAATGATCGATTTTGTGATGGTGGTTCTGAGGGTGTTTGTAAAGCCGAGCATTGAGTGGAGACCTGATGAGAGCGGTCTCTTGGACATCGGAGATCATTTTACTTGTTGGCAGGAAGTTTCCTTGAGCAGGCAGCCAGCGCCTCGTTGATCGCCGCCTTCTTATCGGCCGCTGAAATATACAATCATCGTCGCATTTTGTCGTTGTAAACACGATGTTTAAGGGTACACGGTGTCCCTGACTTTTATGAAACTATTTAATAGTTTTGTTGTGGCTCTGTATCATGGCATTCAGTAAACATTTAAAAACCTTTTAAACGGATAATAAAGATACTTTAACATAGTTGAAAGGTGTATCTTCCGTTTACAATAAATGCAGTTTACTAGTAATACAAGGGGATCCGGGAAGTTTTCGCATAGAAAGCTTGGATGAATTAACTACAACTCGTACCATCCATGAAACGATCAAAGCTACCGGACCAGAGGCGCTCCCTTCCGGCGAAAATGTCGCAAGCGTCCCTCCTGCCCACCTTGACTGTCGACACTACGTAACCAGCGTCAGCCAGCGCACCTAAAACGACACAACCAAGTGTTGGAACGAGCAACATGTCCATACGTTCACGTCACATAATACACAGGCAACAGCTCAGCAAATTTACCATCGCAATTTTGATATAGGAATCGCTGGAAATATTTCGTAATAACGCGGCAAGAGAACTACTTACGGATGAGCGGTTGGAGCGACGTCTCCGAGTACAAAAGCTTTATTCATCCTATCTCGTACGGCCCGAAACGCACCTGGACCTTTACCATCGCGGAAATAGGCTGAAGTATTATCAACAGACTAATATAATGTAGTTTATATTTTACATCTATGGTGGCACATCACTGCCATAAGAAAACCTGATAACATTCTCGGATTACTGCGTGGTAACCATTTAATTTTCGCGATCATTATCTAGTTAATATTCGCGCAACGTTTTCAGCAATATAAATTTCATAATTTGAAAAAAACAAGCTTCAAATTTCACAGAACTGCCACCTATTACCTTTTCATGCTGTACAACACTAACAGGTTATTTAGTTGTGGTTTGCGAGTTCCACTTAGAAAGTGACATAATAACTTGTTAAGATTCAGTACAGATATATCTAGATAATTATCGCGAAATTTGCTAACGTTATCAGGTTATTTTACAGCAGTGATATACAACCATAAGATAACCTGTTAGTGTTGTACAACTTGAAAAGGTATACAGGTGGCAGTACTGGGCACTTTTAATACAGATTTTAGTCGTTTGTATTTATCTCACCGAAAAAGTTTCACAAATATAATTATAATACAAACTAGATAAGTCGATAATTATCGTGAAAGTTAAATGGTTAACACGAAACATTTCGCGAATGTTATCGGGTTATCTTACGGCAGCAGTATGCAACCATAAATATTAATATAATTATATGCACAAATACACATGAATTCGCTGACCATATATCATTATTCCTGCCACAGCTAGCTTCAACCAAAGTATTGTACATAAGGAGCTGCAGCATGGAAATACGTTGATATTAATGATATTTATTATAACTAATTATTAAGCCAAAACAATATTAAATAATAATGAATAAAAATATATAAATAATAAACCACCTATATCACCTTTCCTATAAGTTCCACAGTACTGGTTCAATACTTTATCGGTATCACATGTGTCTTCTTCCACATACGCAAGAATAATAAACTGAGAGACATGCAATGAGACTATTTAAAAATAATATCAGGACCGTACTGAAAACTGACCCACATCAACAGTGATCTTAGACACTCTATTGGAAATCTATTGTACCATGGTACGTTTTGTACTGACAGCGGCAAATCATACTGAAATTTAACCCAACAAAATAAACAAAAATGCCTCAAATCGATCTTTCATTTATAAATCAAAACACGACGGCACTGGGAGACTGCAACTGTTCACAGGTATTCTGTTTTCTCCTTTGCTGCATGAGGTTTGATGCTTATTACTTTGTTTTTATTTATTATTATCGAATGGTCAAAGGCGTGTCCTATCTCTGCCCTGTGGAACGCGGTATTCAAACTCGCGTTTATATTTGTAAACGCCAAAGGTCAGTGCACATTCAACCATATCAAAATGGACACGGCTTGGTTTTGCAGTTTCCTATCATACCTGCTAATTATTTGGTACATAGAATTCAGAATTAAGATATGTTTGAAATGTATTCGGCAAGGTACATGATGGTCATTTTTAATATGGTATCACTGCCCCCCCCCCCCCCGGCGACCGTGGAATCCAACCAGAGACACGTTCTCTCCAAAAGAACGCCAGATTCGGTACTGTTTTTTTTATTTACTAAGACGGGCTCCGACACACATTGTGGAGCATATTACAAGAAATAAATGTTGTATATTTTATTGAACAAAATGTGCATGCGATGTTTCAAGAAGAAAATGCTTAAACATCTCTTATGATGTATATTTACAAAAATAGTCGATATTTGATAAGACAACAGAGATCCACATCTGTCTTTTTTATTTTCAGACCGATGCTTCATAGACTTATCTTATCGTTACATGACTAAGGTATTTTACAATAAATGTACGAATTCCTCTTAAAACTGTCAGGATTGTTTAGATTTAATTAATTTCAGATCGATGCCGAAGGTCAATTGTTTTCTTTTTAATAAAAAAACTTAAATAGAACTACGAATATCTCAAGGTGTGTGCTGTGAAATAAATAATATTATTTTTTCATAATTCCCTCAGTTAAAGTACCAAATGCAAAATAAAAATCTTTACTGTCACATTTTAAAGCATCTTAATTCCAAAACAATCAAAGAAGAAGGAAACATGTATGTATGGTGTGCCGGTGCTGCATGATGCTACTGTTTGCCGCCAGTCTTAGCGCGATTTATACAGGCGGCCACGGCGTCCTCTATGAGTGCGGACTTGCTTACAGCCGCTGAAAAATATAATGATCACGTGCATTTCAAAGCATATTATATATTGATCGAGTTGACATAGATGGTTAACTATAATAATTACAACTGAAAATATTTCAGATTAAAATGCATAAGTGCTTTCCTCTGATTTTGTTTTAATTGTTGTTTTTGAAGATTGTTTTCGTTTTGTTTTTTGTTGTTGCTGTTGTTGTTGTTGTTGCTGTTGTTAGCCCGTGTAATCTTCAGCCTCACAAGACATGGCTTTAAACGTAACTGGCGAATCAAGACAAAATCACATCTTACCATTAAGGAGCTGAGTAATGTTGCAGGCCCAGACACGCTGATTTCCGGCGTAGATCTCGCACGCATCCCGCCGCCCTACTCGGACCGGAACTACCACGAACCCCGCTCCCGATAGCGAATCTAGGTTATCAAACATGGTTAGCATTTTTAGCTTGTATCGCGAACATGTTTTGAGACTGATTTTAGACTAAGTGCTGAACACTTTAATCAATGTTGAAAATGATGCCATTTGTAACAGGCTTTTGATAAGTTGCGTAAAATGCAAGACATCAGTAAACAATGTAGTTTGTAAATCGAAAAACGACAGCATGATCCATATTGCGGTATTGCCACTAATTAGAACATAACCATCAACCAAAACCCTTTAATGTACATGTATGTTACTTACGAACAAGTGGGGCAATGGGTCCGTCCGAGTGGTAAACCCCGTTTCATCTTTGGTAGGGCCCGTACCGTACGTGTAGTTTTCCAGGCATCGTCAGACCGGGCAGGCCACTCTGGTTGAGAGCTATAGACAGTTCGACGTGAAAGTACCCATCATGTTAATAATATTAACCAAACTAAATGAATTCTTTTTCATGACCTCATACATCATTTCACAGAATTCATTATTTGTTTTCATCGAAGTACCTGCAGCAACACAGAGGGTTAGAAATCTCTGCTAACTATAACCATCTAGTTGTTTGGGAAAATGATTTACTTCGGAGTAACCTTAACACATCAAAAACGAATCTTTGATACTTGTATCCCTAATGACACATAGTTCATATGATTTTTTTCTGGTAATTTATCATCAGCTGATTCAGCTCAAAGCAAATACACAGTAGCTTATTACTGATGTAACAATCTGTATCCCAACCAGGTCTGTGGGAATGCTAAACGTAAGACACCTACGCATTTTTATAATCATAATATTTGAACTCGGCTTTGATGTAAGCATTTGAAAATGTTATGAAGACCTGGATATAATACTCGTAGGGTACTTGTTTATAATTCATAAATACTATTACATGTACATGGTAGTAAATGTGTTAATTATTCATTACCTAATATCAACAATGTATGTACAAATGTATTTGTAAACACTAATGTTAACAATATGATAGTAAACAAAACAATACCTTGAAACTATTTATAAATCCAAAGAGAGAAAAACATATAGGAAGATATCTACGACTGTGTTCCAACGAAATGTTCGGTTGTAAAGATATTGATTTTGAAAATCAATCAGTCCGATATACAGTTTTACTCTGTGTACATACAGTTTTCAGATTTGACCGTCTCCTTTAATGTACGATTTTTTTTACTAAGCTGATTTAAATTATATTTATCACATATTTATCATATAATAAAAGATGTGCAGATGGAATGAGAAGCAATATTTAAAGCTGCACTCTCACAGATGGAACGTTTTGACAATTTTTTATTTTTTTATTTTTGTCTTGGAACGTGCCAGTTTTTGCGAAAATTCATGGAAACCAGTGATATAAGACTGCTGACAAAAAATAGACCCCAGATTTTTATATTTAAGTTAAAAAATTGATGTTTTATGAATTTTTCTTAAACCGTTAGTAACGGTTTGCAGATATTTACGCAAACATTTGGTTTTTAAGACAAAAAATAAAGAAGTTGTAAAAAAGTATATCTGTGAGGGTGCAGTTTTAAGAATAGTGCAGCATATAATAAGGAAATAATAAAAAAAATGAAATTTAGTATTAATATCCGTACGTATTTGAAATCAGAGCAAAATGCCCTGTTCAAAAGTTAAATACTAATTCAACATTTAACATTATGACGGCACTGGCTTTTATAAACATAACTTGCTTATTTATACGTATGGTGGCTTAATTTAGATGTCAAATAAATGACCGGTACAGAAAGAGATGTCCTTTCGAAAATGTTTCCTTAATGTAGACCTCTTCCGTCACTTCCATTTAGTATGGCACTACATTAGCAGAGCTATTAATTGCGGTACAAATAAACACGTGGGGTCAGGATGGTTTGTCATCTGTATTCCATTTTTATCGCGATGTGTTCTTTGGTTGTTATGGAACTCAAGTTTTCATTAAACACTGGGAAATAATCAAGATTTAACTCATTAGCGAGAAATATAGGAACAAGAAATGGGTGAACAAAACAATGTTAAATGTTTGACTATAAAGTCATAATTCCAGTCCTGCATGGGCTTTGTAAAAGAATGGGTTGATTGTTTAGCATCAACACTTATATATGGATAATGTGCAATTCACAAATTATACCACATTACTAGTATTCGCCAGAGAGGAAATCCTTAGAATAACTTAGATGTGTAGGAGTTCATTTTATAGATATTAAATAAAACATTAATTTTATAAGGGACAGCAACACAATATGAGCAATGGATTCGGAAACATATCATCTCATCTGGCACATCGCGTACATTGCCATCATGATCCCGATCGTAATCGGCAACGGGTTGATTCTGATCAGCATCGCTCGGTTTCCACGCCTGAGGACAAACATGCATCTGCTGATCGGGAACCTGGCCGTGTCGGACCTGATCGTGGGCGCCCTTCTAATCCCTTACAGCTTAATCACCAGGGAGTACGTTAACCGGAACATGTACATCTGCTTCGGGAAGCTCTGTCTGTTTGTTTTCAGTCTTGGGTCCTCCTGCTACAACCTTATGCTCATATCCCTAGAGCGGTTCGTCTCCATCACGTTTCCCTTACACTGTAAGACTTACATGACGTTGCCGCGGTTGGGTGCATTGATTGCGTTCGGGTGGGCGATAACGTTGTTTAACGGAACGTTACCAATGTACGGCTGGCATATATACAGTGAAAACAACACACAGTGCGTCAGTGACACCTTGTGGACTCAGGCATACAAACACATGGTTAACTGGGAACTAATTGTATCGTTACTTATAAATTTCGCGTTGTATTCTATGGTTGCTAGGATAGCGCTTAGGAAGGCCTGCGATCGGACACAGATCAAAGCGGGACTGACCGTCCACGCAAAATATGACCGTGACGTTCACCAGATATTGACGCTTGTCATAGTTCTTGGTTTGTTTGCCATTTGCTGGCTGCCGTACGCAGCTGTTGTCGTCATTGTGACGTTCCATGAGACGCCGACGTGGCAGTACGTCAGACGGTGTACGTTAATTCCAGGTATCATCAATTCCGCTGTGAACTGGGTAGTATATGGATTTCGAAATGAAGATTTTAGAAAAGCGTTTAAATCAATACTGTCGTTCAAAAGAAACTCAGAAACATCAGTTTCGTCCAGCCAGACGGCATAAATTTCCATCTGTCAGTCTTGAGGATTTCATTGCTGCGTGCATGCTGGAATGTAGCTTATGCATGTTGTAGCTTGGTTTTAGTTGTACTTTTATTTGAATTCTGTTTGTGTTTACAATACTGTAATGATAATGTCTAGTATCTAAGATAAATTATTAATACATTGTAGCTGTAAAAATAAATGTGTTGTTGTCAGCATGTCGATACGTTTAGGGGAACAGTTCCGTGTCCATCTCAATCACGTTAACGGTACACTGCTTCGTGGCGCATCCTACCTTTCTGTCGCGTCTGCACGACAATTTGTTGGTTTTTAATATTAGAGAAAACGCCTCTCGGAAGTCCTTATTCCTTAACCCATAGATGATCCAGTTTATAGAACAGTTGAACAGCCCGAGCAGGAGGAACCAGCGGCGAACGTGATACAGGATCTGCACGCAGTGATCCTGTATCGTAATGATCAACGTCATTGCGGCGTACGGTAACCAGAACAGCGCGAACAGCCCCAACACCGCCGCCATGGTGACTGTTTTGGACATCTCGCGAGACTTGCAGAGGCACGTACTAGTGCCTGTTTGGCGTCCGTGCTCTTTCACTCTCCGCACGGCAGTCACTACCACCACAAGGTAGAGGCCTACGTTAATGACGAGACTAAGGACAAAGTTGACGTTCATTCCGAACTTGCACCACCCTCCCCAGATCACGCTAGCGTTACACTCTACCTCAGTTTCGTTCTTCTTAATGTTATTGCAGCCAAACGCCGGCGAAAGCGTCCAAAACCCCACGTAAATCCAACCAAACAACATAACAAAACTCAGCTTGGTTTTCGTAAAGAAGGCGTGACGTAAAGGAAACGCCACGGAACAGAAACGTTCCAGCGAAATCAGTAGAAGGCCAAGACATGATCCTCCTGACAATAAGGCAAACGCGCTCAGTTTTGCCAAACAGTAGCCCTTCCGCTTGCTCATCCCGAACGTGTCCCCGAGCGCCTCGAGTGGCAATAGCGTAGCCCCGACCAGCAGATCGTTCACCGCCAGATGGCCTATCAGTATGTGGATCTTGGTCCGCAACTTTCGGAAACGCACTATACTGATTAAGATTAGAGTGTTCCCAAACACTGTCGGTAAAAACATGACGGTGTCTACCACGTCCCAGATTATGTTGTAGTCTTCCTTTTTAAGGCCGTAAAACAAGAGACGGTCACAACTTTCGTTCTTGAAATGCATCTCTGGCAGTCTTTTACTCGTAAATGGAAGGCAGATTACTACTGTTGCAAGCCTAAATAAAGCGCCGACAACGCTTATCAAACGAGAAAGGCCAAACATATTCTAAAGAACGCTTCTTGAAACGTCATAGTGAATAAAGGTTTTATTTAAGCTGAATTCGGATTGTCTCGTAAGCGTACGTTGGTATGCCTCTTAGCGGATTTCCGCTTTTGGGAGTCAAAATCGTAGGTCGATTTATGAAATGCTTTGTAAGGTAATAAAGAATACTGAGAAAAAGTACCTTGTATGAAACGTCTTATTACGCGCTTCACTGATTTGCGGGCGTTCCATTTCACCTGTATACAGCAGGATCAAATGAAATAATGCTTTCTTTCCTTATATGAATTGTTACGATGGAACCATGTTCTTATTTCTTCTTATTCGACAACAGCCCCATGACTTGGAACCAAAGAACACTGGTTTGTCCCTATCCGCGCCTTCCGTCCGCTGAAGTAGCCGTTGTTGACCCGCTGTCCAAGACAGAGATATGGACGGAAGTCCTATCATTTTCTAGACAATAATATGACCATATTTAGATATGCAACTGTCGAATTCCTTTTAAATGTCAGACCTTGAACAAAGTATGTCGAGTGGTCTACTGCAAATAATGATGGTGCTAATGTCCTAACTTTTCCGGATATTTATAGAATGTTTGCAAGAGCGCATACACTTAAAACTATTTTGCAATAATTTGAGCCCTACAATGACGATTGTTTCAATATTTGTTTGTGTTAAAAAAGAACAATTATGTGTCACTACATGTCAAACATTCAAACAAAGTCTAGTGAAGATTGGGAAGATGTCATCTCTTGAGTGTTTAAATAATATTTGACCAGGTAAGATCATGTCCCTTAGTCATATCCCTCATATCTTTTACTTGCAGTTCATGGAGACACACATCTATTCTTGTGACCGACTTCCTGACCGACTCAAAATAGAACTTCAACTATATATAAATAGAGACAACGCTCATCTGACCAAATTTCATCAAGGTCACCAAGATGCCGTTTTAATATTAAACAGAAAGGGTTTTCGAATATTTGACCAAGTGACATACTTCTTGCCCGGCCATGAGTCATAATCGAATTCCACGTAGAGAAACATATCTACCAACCATAATGAAGATTAGTTCTCGTGTGTTAACAAGGTTTATTTCATAGTGAGAAGGGTACCTGCTCACATTTCCACAAAAGCTACCGGTAGGAATAACAATAATAAAAACGTATTTCACAATGTTTTATATCGTTTTATACAAGTAACTTAACATACATCTGAAATATAAATTACAATAAATATGATTTTATAACATGAAGAATCAAGTAAGCAAACGCCATTTAAATTATAAAGTTTAATTTCTGTATGCAACAATTACTAGCATTCCGCGAATCGGATGCGTCGCCTGTCCGGGTCGCCCATAAGTGTTGACCTTTTGACCCCAAAATAAATCTGGGTCATCTACAGACCATGCTTAATGGCGTTAGGTCAGAAACTGGTACCTTAGCACGTGCGTTTTGCAAACAGATTCTTTGTTCAAGTATACATTACATTTAACTTTTGTTAGAAGGTACTAGAGGCGGATCCAGGATTTGATGTTAGTGGGGGTGTAAGGTAGGGGGCGTAACCTTTTGACTTGCGCCGTTATACCAAACACCCATGTCACGTGTAACATTTATATCTCGATTATAGAGAACAAATATGTATAATTTCTGCAATCTTCGATTAAGCTGTTCAAAACATATAAGCTCGCTGATATTAGTAGAGGACGATAGGAAACTTCAGATATTGTATACAGTGGTTATTAAGTTCAGTTAATTACATAAGATACATGTACAGCTATAACAGATTATGTTCACCAAAAACTATTTGAAAAAAAATGTTTTACTCTGAAAATAAGCTTTATCCATGTCAAGCCGAAATGTCAAACGCACAAGAAAATCGTTTTTCTATGACAAGAGACTTTAATAATAGCATCTTTACAACCTATTGATAAACAAAAACATAAAAAAAAACATACACACATTTTCATTTTGTACAATATGATATCCATCAGATGAATATAAGTTTTGCTATAGACATAGTAATGGAGTTCGTGTGTCTAGCTGGAATATCTCACTGCGCATTTGAATGAACGTAACCTACTCGAACAATACTAATACGAAACATTTTTTCTACCCGTGTTTGTCACTGATCATTTAGACCATTTGCGAGGCATTGTCGCGTGGTTGAAATTAAGGCGTATACCGGAACTGTACTTGTAGACTCAAATGAAGTACAATTTGCCAACAAATAAAACAGATAATATATTTAAACAATGTTTATTCCTGACATATATATCTATAATGTTTTACTCATCAATAGTCTAGTTTAATCCCCAGGTAGCTATGACGGTTACCTCTCTATTGTTGCAAACACGGTACAAATCGAACAGGTCGAAACGACGTTACAGCATGAGGTACTAATATCTTCCGTTACATCAATGTGAATACCAAATTCGAAGACTCTGCACACATATTTTGAAAGGTCATTGATCGGAAATTTGTACCGTAGTTCACCATTGCTTTGACCTTTAACCCTTAACCTACTGACCACAAAACCAATAAGGGTAATCGAGTGGCCACTACCAATTTGTACAACATGTTTAAAGAGTCAACACCAAAAGGTTCAACATTTATAACAAAGACGCGGACCACGACGAATCAGACGACAACGACGAGGTCCACGACGAATCTGACAACGACGTGGGTCACGACCACGACGAATCAGACGAACAACGACGTGGACCACGACGAATCTGACAACGACGTGGGTCACGACCACGACGAATCAGACGACAACGACGAGGTCCACGACGAATCTGACAACGACGTGGGTCACGACCACGACGAATCAGACGAACAACGACGTGGACCACGACGAATCTGACAACGACGTGGGTCACGACCACGACGAATCAGACGACAACGACGAGGTCCACGACGAATCTGACAACGACGTGGGTCACGACCACGACGAATCAGACGAACAACGACGTGGACCACGGCCACGACGAATCCGACGACAAACTAATCCCGATATGTCTACCATGCTTCGCAGGCGACTCAAAAACGATTATAAAGTATTGACCAGCAAATAGTTACAATAAAATTAACACTTAGTGAATGACAGTATGAATTCCCGGATTGTTTACCATGCAATAAATATATACATAATCTAAATCATTTTAAACGTGTATGTAGTTCGGATACAAATACAGGGTACTGAGTATAAATAACGAATAGATTAGTAACTCTCTCTAACCAATAGTTTATCAATGTCTTCCTATAAACAATACTTGAGTCATTAAGTCCGTATTGTCTCTGATCGATATGGCCAGGAACAATGAAAACGGGTGAATTAAAATGCTTACAAATATCTCATATTTTTGAATTCCAACGAAATCAGATCACTGTAACATAATATTTAAGATCTATAATTAGTTGCATACTGGAATGAAATGATATTTTACCAATAAAATCTTATCGTCTTTGACGACCTAACGATATAAATTCAAAACTGGTATGTACATGGCACAATATTGCTGAAAATAAATTATCTATGAACAATTAACATGTTACATAAAAACAAGTAAATAACAAATCAAACATAACTAGCCTATATGAGTTTTGTCTGATCTCCTGTTTCGTCGTCCGTACTCTCACCGGAACTACTCTCACCAGTGGCACCGGGAACCATCAAAGATTCTTCCAACTTTGGAACCTTGACTGTTTCTATCAATTGTTCGCTGTCACTCACATGAACTGTAGCGTCGTCCTCCACTGTATTCCCAACGTCGTGAGCCGTGTCACTTTTGATTTCCCGAGTACTTGCCATTGTGTTTGAGTCATTATGCTCCTTATATTTCTCATCGACCTTTTTCTCTCTTTTATCTGCAGCTTTCTCAAGAAGTTTGTCTTGATTAGTTTTAATACATACATTGACCTGCTGTACGCTAGTTTCCTTTTGGTCCGTTAGTTCTTGCTCACCTGCAGGTGTGTCAGCCGGTGGAAAGTTAACGTAAACACGTGGCATTCCCTCAGAAGACGTGTCCTGCTCCTGTTGGAGTTCGAATGTGGAATGTGGTCTACTTGTGTCCTGTGTGTCTACATTGTCCAGGTTTACATATTGCTTGTCTTCTGTAATCGCGGGTTGTTCTCCTAATTCCGGTTGCTTTATATCAGTGTGATCACTGTCTGCTCTTGGTTTGAGAGCGTCTTCATTCACATATATATTGGATTCAGAATCGTCTGACAGATCGCCTTCACTATAATACGAAACGTCACTTTTTGCACTATTTGTCTTAGTCAATGAATCCTTTGTTAAATTTACTGAAAATTTAGCTTCAAGAACTCTTTCAAATTCTTTGTTGTGATGTTTCTTTGACTTTTTTGTGTCAGGAATGTTGTTAGACGATGCATCTACACTATTCAACCCAACACTCTCTACTTCGATATAATTTAAGTCGCCGTCAGCTGCGGCATTATGTTCAATATTACTGTTGGGTTGGCGTCGATATTCATTAACACGAACGCTGTTACGAGGAGGTATCAATGGAGCCGTGGATTCAGTTTTTATCTCCGTCATCTCTACTTCTTGTGCCCCGGATCCACCTTGAGCAGCCTCCGCTCCCGATGGCGGCGGAATTTCTGAACTCCGTCTATTCTGACTATGGTAACCTTCGTCCTTTATTTCGGCCTCCTCATCGTCACTACCGGCCCCTTGGTAGCAGGACGGCAACACGCACCGGAAACAGACCAGCCTACATACGGGTATCTTCATGCAGCCGGCGAACGCGTGGCGGCAGCACTCACGACCCTTTGACTCTGTGTTTGGCGGTGGGTAGAGGTTCGAGTACCGGGCCTGCTGGGACGCACGAACCTAAGGGAAAGTAGTTTGGTTTAATCATATTGCATTGTTCCCGTGTGCTAACATCAAGACATACACGTCATACATACACATCCAAACAAATCACGAATCAGGAAAAGTATATGAGGTCAACGTATGAAAACAACATAAATGTACACCATTGGACTCATGTTTAGTAAAATGCACTTTTAATGACCAGTTAAAGTGTGGCAAATCATTCGGAGTATTAAAACTAAGGCACTGACGGCTGGAAACCATCAACAAATGTTCATATATGCTAAACTACTGTCTTTTAAATTTAAGTCCGCGATTTTGAATAGCGTTAGTAACGCTTTTCAACAAAAGGCTGGAAGGTTAAATAATTCCAAACTTATGTAAGAGTCCTTGAAGGTGAGGGGTTTTGTTGTCAGTTAAAAAAAATGTAACTGTACCCGCGTGGGTCAATCTCCCACTCAAAGCAGGTTTTTTTTACTTAAATTGTATTTTCATTCTGCAAGTTTGGTATCAAATAATAAAATAATATTAATGTTTTCAGATGCATTACCGTGAAAATAAAAACTGATCGAAAACATGAGCGGTCCCTGTAAACTAGATGCCATTGCACCATTTATTATATCACTTGATTAATGAATGGTGCACATCCAAATAATGCGAACACTCAATTTATTAAACTTATAAATATAGTAGACAGCAAGCACGAACGTTTTATTACGGATTGCCGTACGTTATTTCTAGATCAAGCCGCCTGTAAATGAAACTTATAGAGGCTCATAGACAACCGGACAAGATAATTATAACTGTACACTACCGGAAGGATAACGACATCGTTCTCTTTAGCTTTCCTCTTGACCTTCTTTTTCCGGATGCGGACGATGGGAGCCTTGGGTTCCTCCATAGATATGGTTGTCACTTCCGGTCACGGTACACTCGTTTCGTTGAGGCTTGTACGCTTACGTGGAGGAAGCAAGGTCCGAAACTGAAAATGATCCAATGATTGTTGAGGTTTTTTTTAATTGCATAATTAATTGTAAACAGTTAACCATTATACACGAATAATATACACTGCTCTAAACAGAACGAGCTTTCCCCAGGAAACATGCCTGATAGGTGTTAAACATATCTAAATTGCATGCTTGTAAAATGAAATTTGCATTGTTTTAAGACTTTAAATTAGTTAAAAATTAATTCATAACACGCGATGAGTTGATATATTTATGCAGATATGGTAAATTAATGCAGTCCTAAACAGGCAATTATTCCATATTAACCCATAAATTATTAAAGTAATAACTTTCTTTCACACACACACTTATAGTATACTTTAAAGACAAATCAACGCCTGCATTTAAAACTCGTCAATTTCCTGCTTTTTCTCCATCTTTTACTTTTCATCTATCCCAAGGAATACACTCGCTCTAAAATGCTATTTTCAGTTACACAGTCTTTATATAAATCGGGGATGCCGATATCAATACCGTGATCAATCCCGGCGGTAGACAAATTGTGTAATTGGTCCGATGACATTGATCAATGTAACATCCGTTACCGGTCGAATCCGTAACCATTGTTTTATAGTATCAAGTTCCGTTCATTGTGTAAATTATTGTTGTCTAATATTCATTATCGGTATCATAACGGGATATTCTTTTGTTGGAAAATTACATAATTATAAACGTGATAATTTCCCTTTAATATTGAATATTGCTAAGTACAGAAATGTTCAAAAGATATTAAATGATACCTATGTCTGGAAGCTACTACTTAAAGTGACACTCTTATTCGAAATCAATACATACACGTGTATATCAAACATAAATTTTGAGTGAATATTAAACTGTTTTTACCGATACTGGGCGAGTACCTAAATCGGAACAGTACCTAAATATGGAACACCCATTATAAAAGTGTTTTTCCTATCGAAATCAGTTTATTTACAATTTTAATCAATAAAGACGCTTGCTTCCGATACAAGTTCCAAAGAACACAATTCTCCGGTAAGTATTTAAAATACTGTGATCATTTAAAGGTTTTCATGTTCAAATGTCAATACATGGCACGCGGGGGAAAGAATTCATGCTTGCTTCAATCACAGCATACTGGTACAGCCTGTACTTTACCGAAATTCATCAAATTTTACTGACAAAAATTACAAAAAAGACAAGCTGGAAATAAATAAATTACTAATTTACTTAAACAAAACATGGAGCAATAATTTTAAAAGAATACATAAAAATAAATAACGAATTAAAACTGTTCCATATTTAGGTACTCCGAGGACGAAAATGGCAGTCCTTGATTGTGCGGTTAATAAAGTATTTTTCATGCAGATTGGTAGTATCTTGAAACAAGCCATTCATATCAACCAATTGGTCTTGAATCCTAGTATGCTGATGGAAAATTTTGTAGTTGTGGTGCAAGTCTAACAAAAAAAAAATCACAAAAAATGCCGAAAGTGTTCCGATTTAGGTACTCACCCAGTACGGCTACTATGCTGGGTGATAGACTTACGTATGACATTTTTTTATAATTAACATAAACGCAGTGATGAAAGGTGATAGATGGTCGAGTTGACCGGCCTAGAGATGAGCATTTCTATTTATTTATATAACATATCAATAGCATAGGACATTTACTGGACTGACAGTGGCCTGGATAAACGTGGCTGACATCTTGTAGATATACTCATCAATGTGTCCATTACTTTGTGACGGAGAATTGCGTGAAAAAGTAATGTACCTCATGCATGCAAAACAGCGACAACAAACGATGGTCAAGCTTGTTCAACCGAACTTTTTGTCGATCATGCAAATTAACAAAAACACTCGACAATCGATAGACAATCAACGATCATACTTGTTCAACCGAACTTTTTGTCGATCATGCAAATTAACAAAAACACTCGACACTCGATAGACAATCAACGATCATACTAGTTCAACCGAACTTTTTGTCGATCATGCAAATTAACAAAAACACTCGACACTCGATAGACAATCAACGATCATACTAGTTCAACCGAACTTTTTGTCGATCATGCAAATTAACAAAAACACTCGACAATCGATAGACAATCAACGATCATACTTGTTCAACCTAACTTTTTTTCGATCATGCAAATTAACAAAAACACTCGACAATCGATAGACAATCAACGACCATACTAGTTCAACCGAACTTTTTGTCGATCATGCAAATTAACAAAAACACTCGACACTCGATAGACAATCAACGACCATACTAGTTCAACCGAACATTTTGTCGGTCATGCAAATTAACAAAAACACTCGACACTCGATAGACAATCAACGATCATACTAGTTCAACCGAACATTTTGTCGATCATGCAAATTAACAAAAACACTCGACAATCGATAGACAATCAACGATCATACTAGTTCAACCGAACTTTTTGTCGATCATGCAAATTAACAAAAACACTCGACAATCGATAGACAAGCAACGATCGTACTAGTTCAACCGAACTTTTTGTCGGTCATGCAAATTAACAAAAACACTCGACACTCGATAGACAATCAACGATCATACTAGTTCAACCGAACATTTTGTCGATCATGCAAATTAACAAAAACACTCGACAATCGATAGACAATCAACGATCGTACAAGTTTAACCGAACTTTTTGTCGATCATGCAAATTAACAAAAACACTCAACAATCGATAGACAATCAACGATCGTACTAGTTTAACCGAACTTTTTGTCGATCATGCAAATTAACAAAAACACTCGACAATCGATAGACAATCAACGATCGTACTAGTTCAACCGAACTTTTTGTCGATCATGCAAATTAACAAAAACACTCGACAATCGATAGACAATCAACGATCGTACTAGTTCAACCGAACATTTTGTCGATCATGCAAATTAACAAAAACACTCGACAATCGATAGACAATCAACGATCATACTAGTTCAACCGAACATTTTGTCGATCATGCAAATTAACAAAAACACTCGACAATCGATAGACAATCAACGATCATACTAGTTCAACCGAACATTTTGTCGATCATGCAAATTAACAAAAACACTCGACAATCGATAGACAATCAACGGTCGTACTAGTTCAACCGAACATTTTGTCGATCATGCAAATTAACAAAAACACTCGACAATCGATAGACAATCAACGATCGTACTAGTTCAACCGAACATTTTGTCGATCATGCAAATTAACAAAAACACTCGACAATCGATAGACAATCAACGATCGTACTAGTTCAACCGAACATTTTGTCGATCATGCAAATTAAAAAAAACACTCGACACTCGATAGACAATCAACGACCATACTAGTTCAACCGAACTTTTTGTCGGTCATGCAAATTAAAAAAAACACTCGACACTCGATAGACAATCAACGATCGTACTAGTTCAACCGAACATTTTGTCGGTCATGCAAATTAAAAAAAACACTCGACAATCGATAAACAAGCAACGATCATACTAGTTCAACCGAACTTTTTGTCGATCATGCAAATTAACAAAATCACTCGACAATCGATAGACAATCAACGATCGTACTAGTTCAACCGAACATTTTGTCGATCATGCAAATTAACAAAAACACTCGACAATCGATAGACAATCAACGATCGTACTAGTTTAACCGAACTTTTTGTCGGTCATGCAAATTAACAAAAACACTTGACAATCGATAGACAATCAACGATCGTACTAGTTTAACCGAACTTTTTGTCGGTCATGCAAATTAACAAAAACACTCGACAATATAAGGGTTTGACGAGAACATCATCATAAAATATCTACTAAAACTTTCAATCTCCTGAAACACAAATGTGCAACGCGTTTGACATAATTATGATAAAATAAACGGAAAACTTCAGATAACTAGATAAACATAGCACTCACAATATTCGATGATAACGCTGAAGATTTTCTAGGAAACTCCGGTAATCTTTTAGATTCAGAACACACATACATTAATTTCTGATCCCTGGTATGAATGAATGAAACAGATATGTACGTCAATATTGGAAGCACAGGATAGTCTGTCAAGGCATGAAGCTAATCAATCTTTTCTAGGAAATCTCAACCGCGTGCATTGTAGATGGAAAATATTCTCATTTTAACAATTATTCCTAGTCGTATTTCCTGTCACAGTCTACTATACAGCGTTTCTTTAATTGAAACGCACTTTTGCATCGATCTTGAACTTAAGTTTAAAATACGTGTTATAATTCTCCGAGTGCAGTGGTGTTACACCGGGTAAAGCTATACATCTACCAGGTATGTTCCGGAATATGTGTAAATATCACGAAATCGACCATTAAACACAAGACTGACCTACTTTACTGTGATGAAACTGTTCAGCCAACAAACAAGACAAGTCATAAGTTCATATATTACCAAATGTAACGTCGAGTTGTAAAAGGCCAGGTGTCACTTAATATTCAGGACTACCATGCATGTTAAGGTACATGTACGATAAGTCTTATAAAAGTTAAATCAAAGGTGCACAATGTAGGTTGATGTATAATAATAAATTAATTTTAATGCATTAATATGTTTAACTCATTTGACATTAATGATCAAAACAAAAACAGAAATTGATTTGTGTACAGATTAAAAATATGAACGATATTTTGGCGCGTTTTTAACATGCATATTTGTGGACACGTAGCTATTAATTAAAAATAACATATTTAAAGGCTTATGTTATTGAATATCTGTACACAAATGAAATGGGTTTTATTGTTTCGATCATAAAAGTTCAAACGAGTTAAACATAGTTATGCATTAAAACTGCATCGACCTATTCTCTTTGCTGTTAAACCTTTCTCCTCATGGAAATATTAGATACCGGCGTGGGAGATCCACGGGGTGAGGCGGGGTCCCCCGGCTATGACATGGTTATGACCACGGCGCCGGAAGGGTCAAATGTTATGTAATAGCGTTAGTATATGGTTATGTACTCGATCTCTATTCATGATTGTATCATTCGTTAGACGACTGATCACCCTACAGCGATTATGATGTGACCACACGCCGTGGCTGGACAACCTGCAACATGGACTTCCGGCTAGTTTAGGTTGAATTGACTTGCTTTAATTAAGTGTTAACATATCATAAGAAGACTCTGGCACATAACTATCCCTCGCTCCGTGTCTTACAGTCGATCAATTGAGAAGACAGTGCGTGGGCGCGGGGTCGATACCTCTCGTCTGTAAGCGCTATGTGCCGGGGAATAGACGCGAGAAGTCCTGCGGAGGGGTTTAAAAATAATCATACTTGCAAACATTTTTTTTCAGAATTTCAAACGAGAGATTATTTCATTATACTTTCTTAATACGGCAACGGCAGCAGTCGCTTTGCGCCAAGGAATACGGAAGTGGTTACACCAATAACATTGAAGAATACTTTTGAGGATTTTGAGTAAGAATTACCGAGCCCACGGCTTCAAAGGGTAACAGTGCCCATCATATAAAAGAGCTTCGTTTTGATATATATTCAATTTAAAACTTCTAGTTCGTCCTACTGTTTTTTGATTTTCGTTACAGAAAACACTACTCATAAAATTTCAAGAGCCAAGAATAATAAAATACTCACACAAATAATCCAGAAGCTTTTGCAATCAGAACATCGAGGCCACAATATATATAAATCCAGTAAAATTCTTTCCCAGGCCTCCACACGTTAGGCTAAAATTTGATCGCTTTGTTCACCTGCAAAATATGAAAATAATGCACTTTCAGTGTGCATAACTCATAGAACACTTGAACATTAAAGCCTACGAATGATGTAGCAAGTTTATTCAGTTTAGTGAACAATGCTATTCGGCAATCGGCTATTTTCTCACAGTAGCGGGCCACTTGCTTGTCGGCGCTGTCATCTCTGTCGCTGGAATGCATGTGGACTTCACACCATAACGGCCCGATGTGGCAGTCCATTCATTATGACCTGACAGATGGGGTCATTACCCATGTTACCAGCCTCCTAGTGCAACATGTACGGCGAGCTTTTAACTTGATATTATTCTGAAACCATTCTAATTGTATATTATCGTTCTAGAAGCATTTAGGGGTAACGGAACCTGCTTTAGCCAAGTCCCCATTGCCTTGGATGAAAACAAAATACTTTTATGGCGGAAGGTGGGCATTTAAAAATTCCTAAAATATATACAAATAAATTTCTTAACGATGATGCACACGTTTTGCATAGCGTGACAAAAGGATATGTTGAATGGCTTGATTCGCATTAACAATGAGAGGAGTTTCATGCAATTCAAATCAAAATGCATTACTCATGTAACAGTATGTTCTTGATATAAAGACTGATGATATTAAACTGATATCATGATCATTATCTGAATACAGTTAGGTCACGGTGTGGGTGCTCTCATTTGACTTCTTCCATGGACGAATTTCATTTCAACGCCGAACATATTAAGTAGGTATAGTATGCTGTATGTTATTGTGTGGTGCACATGGCCTCGCACTAATGAAAACCTAGATACATTGAATCATAGTGAAGGCTGAATCTGGATGGGCTTATCATGCACGTACCGGGGGAAACATCAGAGATAACCATCCGTTGACGGCCGTACACGCGGCACTCATCAACAATGATTACCAGGACGGCTTCATGAACACGCATTCATGACAACCACTTCCGGCCTCCAACATGGCGGTTCACCCTGACCCGGAGTGTTGGGGTCGGGAGCAGTTCCAGACAGTACCGTGTTTCTCCGGGTTAAGGAAAATTTCCTTCATGCATTGACATTAATTATTGATCTATATTATTATGCGAATCAAGTCATTAAATAACTGATTATCAGTATCACATTAAGTATACTGTTTATTTACGTATGTGGTGAAACACCGACCCTTATGCAGACAAGGGTGTTATGGATGAAGTCCCAACCATCAAGCTTGAACAACTAGCAACATGTAGACCTGCTTTATGAAACCTGAGATTCTGCAAAAAGCATACATTTTTCAAAACCTGTACGAGTGAGACATGTACTATTGTGTTAGTTTACAGTTTAAGATGGTCAACCATTCCCATGAATTGTTTTAATTTCCTGCTGTTAATAAGTTATGTTTGATGTACGTACGTATATCTATGTGCAGCTTAAATATGTGACACGTAGATGTTAAACCATTGACGTGTTTATTGATCGTGAATGTGAAGTTACTATCTTAAGGAGTGGTTTGAGATTATGCTCCGTCTTAATAACAAAATTGCACGTAAAACATGCATTCCATTGTAACGCAATGCCCTTTAATCCGGCCATTTTAATACTAATGATACTTTCATCATTTTTATGCTTAAACAAGAGGTTGAATCTCTTAAGGCCGTTTAAAGAATGTAATAAAGATTCATTGCTTTTGCTGTATAATTACACCATGTTAAAACATACATGCACTAGTTCATGAAACGATCCGATTTTTAAGGTGTAAACTATGTGGATGATCAGCTCCCCGCCCGTACGAACATACATCAGAAATCTGGCTTACCTTGCTCTGTATTTATCCAACAAACAACCAACAAGTGGCCTTACTAATGGTTTGATTATCCGATCTTTCTTGAAAACATCTTAACCTCATCTTATCCTTTTATTTATTATTCGCATAAAACAGTTATAACAATGCTCTTCACCAGAGCTCACATCTGCCTATAAAACATATTACCATCAAGTTGAATAAAAGATAGAAATGCAAGTTTACAGCAGCCTGTAAACAATAATACTATAATTTCCTGAGCCTTTTGAACCGAAAACAAGTCTTAGTTCGATATAACTCACGAAAGGGAAGTAAACCTCGATAAACCTCCTCACTCCTCAGGTATAATTATGGTTAAGCCACTCCCTCTCGAACGCTTCGTAACATATCATATTACCTAACATTGTAGGTTTTTGGGCTATACAAATGATTTATTGCACACATTGAATTTCTTTTTACAATATTATTATAATGTTCAACATCTTTGTTTTTGGTATTATTTCTGATGTTATTGTTCATCAAAAGCGTCCAAAAAGAGTTACAAGCTTATAATAAAACGCTCTGAAATTGTTCTCGGAGCGGTGGTTTAATGCGCTTAATAGCGGGTAAAATGATAGTTGTAACAGCAGGGACGGCGGCAGCAACTACCACTTGGAGAATGACAGTTGCAGCAGGAGGATGCACGGCATCGGCAACCTCGATGAGAATGGGACAAACGATAGTTGTAACAGCAGAGAGGAAGGCAGCGGCTACCACAAAGAGAGTGAGAGTTGCAGCAATAGGGACGACGGCAGAGGCTACAACGTGGAGATTGGTAGTTGCAACAACAGGAAGACCGACAGCGGCTAACACGGGCAGAATGATAGTTGCAAGAGCAGGGACGACGGAAGCGACTTCCACAAAGGGAATGATTGTTGTAGCAGTAGGATCGACAGAATCGGATACCACGAGGAAATGTTAGTTGCAACAGCAGGGACTACGGCAGCAACCACCGCTTGGTGAATATGACAGTTGCAATAGCAGAGACGACTACAGCGGCTACAACGGGAAGGAGGGTATGGACGACGGCAGAGACTACAAGAGGGAAAATGGTTATTGCAACAGCGGGGACGACGGCAGCGACTACTACAAGGAGATTGGTAGTTGTAGCAGTAGGGACGTCGGTAGAAGCTAACGTGGGGATAGTAATGGTTGCAAGGGACAACCAACGGCATTGGTGCAACGGGCCAAATTATAGTTGCAACAGCAGGGATGACGGCTGCGACTTCCATAAAGAGAATGATAGCTGTGGTGCTAGGATCGACGTCATCGGCTACCACGGTGAAATGTTAGTTGCAAAAGAAGAGACAACGGCATCGCTTCAAATTGGAAAATGGTAGTTGCAGCAGCATGGAATGCGGCAGTGGCTACTACGAAGAAAATGATAGCTGCAGCAGTAGGGATGACGGTAGCGGGTATCACTGGAAGAATGATAGATAGACAGTAGGGACAACGGCAGCGGTATAATAGGAGACAACAATGGTTACCATGGGGTGAATGATAGTCGGTGAAATAGTAGGGGCGACGGCAGCTGTTACCAAGGGGAGAACGATAGTGCAACAGCAGGGACGACGGCAGCGGCTACCACGAGGAGAATGATAGTTGCGCGGGCGAAGGCAAAAGTATTACGGGGAGGAGGATATTTGCAGCAATAGGGACGACGGCAGCAGATACCACAGGAAGAATGATAGTTTTAACAGTAGGGTACGACGACAGCGGCTACCAGGTAAGATTGAAAGTTACACTGACAGCAAGGACTACGGCGGCGGTACAATGAGGAATAAAAGTTTCAAATGTATAGGATGAAAAAAGATGCAGGCAGCAGGAAGATAGATACTGGCACCATCAGTATCAGTCACTGCAGTCAATATAATGTATCTTGTTATTGTTACCGTAACCAAATCTTCACCCGATACTGTTGCCACTTGTCGCCATCGTTAATTAAGACAGTTTATTATCATCATCATCAATAACAATCAACTACATGATTGTATTATTTTTGCACTGCTTCAAATATTTCACTGATACTTAAATTGTCCGGAAACTAATGTTGTTCAAAACAGGAAAAATCGTGATGAGCCGCTTGTCAAACCGTAACATAAATAGATAGACAATTGGCGCAGGTTCCATATATTCTAACTCTGGGTGTGAAATTGCCATTGTATAGTTGCAGTTGTCTCCCTTATGCAAAACCAGGTTTCAACATTGTTTTCCAGATTTTATTTCAACACAACTATTTCACAATGATAACATGTTTAAGTATGAACAATGACAAATTGCCGAATAATTCATACATGTATCGCAAATATGTACATTATAGAGCAACTGTTATTCAACAGTTGTTTACATTTCATTCAGGTTTGGCTGCATGCAATTTGGCATAAAATCAAAATAGACAAAGTCGGGCATGACAGCTTGACAAATTATCTAGGGAATCTTCTCATTATTATCACTGTGTTATCTGATACTGACATTCTAAACTCTAGTTTAGCATACCAAGTTAATGAAATATATACAAGTAAACTGTAAAATTATTTAATGGTGTAAATACATGAATAAGTGAAACACGTGACAGGCATTATGAATAAAAACATATATCTGTTATTACACTATGTATCGTTATAATGGTGACAACAGTGTCCGAATATACTTGCGGAACAAAGAAACTGTGCTTGATAACAATTCTATCTGGTGGAGTCTAAAACATGATGACTTGATATTGTTTATGCAATTTATTTTACATATCAATCACGTTTTAATCATATTCTTACTAATCATGTCCCCCTCCTTTGAAGAATTTCTCGTTATTTCTTGTGTGCAGAAACAGTAGTTTTGACCAGTACAGTTACTTTATTTCACAATTATACATGGGAGGTTTATGACATGAGAAGTCCATCTTCCCCGTTCCGTGGCTGCCCCACCAACAGGTGGTCGAGATCAGGAAATATATATCCTCAGGGCTACTAACTGTATGAATAATGCCCGAGATATATAATACATTAATTAAGAGCTTAATTGGCTACCCAGGGTCATAAAGCATCTTGCAGATAATTCTCCTGATAACCGAGCTAACAGAACATAGCAACATTACAATGAAACGGTTGTAACAGAGGACATTAAAGGAAAAGCTAGATCGTCTTATTTCCATAAAAAAGTTATGAGTATTTAACGTTTGTCCTTCATTTATTCATTCACATAATAATTCAGGTGCGTAGCTTAGCCAAAAATGTGTAGGTCGACTTCTATACAAGTGTTTTTCGGTCTATATTTCGATTTTGCAACTATGTTTACAAGAACATCAATATCCTTACATTTCATTTAAGGTATATATGCATTAGACGTTGTAACTTAACTTGACAACGTTACAATAATACATGTACATTTAATGTTACGAGTTATTAGGGGAAAAATGTGTAGGCCGCGGCCTACATGGCCTATAGGAAGCTACGCACCTTCATTTCATCATTTACTAAAGTTGTTAATTTATCAAATCGAAATTCTTCAAACGGTGCAAAGTAGCGATGTTACCCATGTACCTTAGGTCATTTCTGATAAAACACTGATACCGGGTATCTGATATATGAGAAGAATTAATCCAGGGTGATTTTCGTAAAAATAACTTCCTCATCAAGAGGGGTATTTACCAGAACATAAAAATACATATACAACAAAACAAATAACTCAAACCAGTTAAAGTTAAAAAGGGCTGAAATATATTGCACAAAGAAATTAAAACAGATGGCATCAATAATAAAAGTATGCGCTGCATCAAAAATACATCGTGGTTACATCTGATAACGTAAGTCAATTAAAAGTCCTAATCTGTGTATAAAATGATTATATTATTATCACCTTAATGAGCATCAAGATCTGTGACTTGTAAAAACATACATTACACAATATGTATATATCTCATTCTAAAAAGATTGATGATTAAAAGATAAAATACATCACAGGCATACGTTACTATTTTGATCAGTGACAGCTTCTATGAGATAGGACCCATTCTGGCTCCGCATATATTAATCCCCATTAATACAGCGTCTGGGTGTGTTTTAATGTTATATCACAATAAGGGATTTTGGTCAATACTCTTAGATTTGTATAAACAACACAATTAGCAACACATTGTCTGACTTTAGTTTCCTCAAATGTGTTTTGCTACAAAGAACATTTCACTCAAATAAGTAGAAAAAACAAGGAAACTATGACACTTACATAATTACAAATTATGACTAAACTTAACTCATTTGAAGCGGCCCCAAGAGCATTGTTACGTATGAATATTTCCAAATTATCTATGAATAGGATATGACACACACATATAACAATAAGCTTATCTTGGGTAGTTTATGTACATAGTTCGTTGTTCTTAGGTTCATTTTATTGCTGAATGTGGAGGTCATCGGCTTCGTTCACAATCAATCAAGTTTATGCGTAGTACTATATTCGTCCCCTGTTTGAGAGTATTTAAGTTTATTAGTATTTCAGCACTTGCAATAAATGTGTCCGTCGTTGGACGGCGAACCCGAATGTCTAAGTTCAACCGTATTTGACCTCATCTTGTTTTGAATCACGTGGCTAGCACCATCACTCACGACTTGACGTTACCTATCTCAACCTTTCAAACCGTTCAGACGGTGGTGACCATTTGCATCACCTCGCGTTTATCGTCTGCTAGGCTGGTCCTACTTCCCGCCAAATCTCTCGGCTCCTTGATTAAAGCCTTACTTGATGCTGTGCTGACGTTTAGGTCAGCAACACTGTTTCTCTTCTCAGTAACCTTTGGTACAGGTTTGGGGGAACTTTCCTTTGATGCGACCTTTGATGAAACCTTCTCATAGCCATTACTGATACTGGCCCTGGAAGTTGCAAGACCTGCAGATGACTTATTCCTCACAATTGGAGCTGAAATACTCATGTCCGACCACACGGGTTTCTGCGGTTCTGACGTAATGGGGCTCTGTGAGCTTGTACCGTCATCAACGTCGTCCTTCTCCACTGCGTCGTACGGCTTGTCTACCGGGGCCCATGGACTTAAGAACATCTTACAGCCCAGCCCACAGACGCTCGTCAATCTGTCCCAACCGTGCATGTTTACCTGCAACGAGAAAAATGTGTTACCTTCTTCATTTATATGAAATATTGGCTAAACTATATGAAACCATTGCCGCATTTGGTGAAGCATTTCCAATAACTAAATATCAATAGCGCAACATATATACGTACGTTTAACATGATCCCGCAGTTCTTAATTCGTGAAAAGAACTATTCAGGGCATGACGGCACATTCATGTACGATTAAATGTCTCTATTACTTAACTATATATTTGCGTACTTAAGTCGCCAACTTGCATACAAATTGACATTGTACCTCATTTAAAAACACGTCATTAACATAAATACAAGGAAACTCCATCTCACTAAACTCACCATTATGCAGCTTTCGAAAAATAAACTGAACTTTCCACTTAGATAAAGATTTAAGACTTGTGTTTAACACACTAATATCACCAAATCCGAAGAGTAATGTCAGCAGATAAACATGGAATGACAAATGATAGAAAACTATCCGGAATAAAAGCCTACAGCATGAACAAAAGATGAAGCCAGATTGACTTCTCAACTCCCCGTCACCGTGTTTGAAGCCAGTGGTTTTGTCACCCGATGACGTAAGCAGAAAGAACGAATTTCACAGTTTCTCCAACGCGAAAATGGCTTAATTACCGCCTGGACACACACGGCTTTGATACTTGAGGATGGCGAGGAGGCAATAACCGCCTAGCCATACAATGGCAATTTTACCTTCGTCAAGGTATAGAGGAAACTGTGAGATACAAAAGTGTGGGATCGCCAGGCCTTTAAATAACAGAAATGTTCAAGACGTACAAGGAACTTTAAGTATAATGTGGGACTGTCGTGTTTTGAACAGCTCATGCTCACACTTATCATGTTTTTCTATCATATTTTAATACAAAAAGAATGCTTAAGGAAATTTTGTATAGAAATGCAATTTGATAGCGGGCTTTGTTCATACGAAATGACAGTGGAATTCATTATTTAATAGCAAATTACGCAAAATAACCCAGCGTGTAGGTTGTTCGGTATTCAGGTTATTACAGGTGAGGCGGTACATACATGAACAATTGCCCAAATGTGCAAACAAAAAGTTATATCATGCTCATGTTACTAAAGTTATTATAATCATGTAATTTCCACCGAAATGAAGCATTCATTGAAGTCATGAACACAAAGTAAGAAGAAGAAATAAATTAAATCATTACAACCAAAACACTCTCATCGGAATAAACGGGGAAATAAATCAAATCCAAAATACAAGACACAAGAATCTTTATGTAAAATCGGGTATATTACAAAAAAAACATTGGCTCAATGACACTATCACTGGGAATGGCCGGGAAACTAGAAGCCGGACACAATCACTGGGAATGGGGAAACTAGAAGTCGGGCACAGTCACTGGGAATGGGGAAACTAGAAGTCGGGCACAATCACTGGGAATGGGGAAACTAGAAGTCGGACACAATCACCGGGAGTGGGGAAACTAGAAGTCGGACACAATCACTGGGAATGGGGAAACTAGAAGTCGAGCAAATCACAGGGAATGGGGAAACTAGAAGTCGGGCACAATCACTGGGAATGGGGAAACTAGAAGTCGGACACAATCACTGGAAATGGGGAAACTAGAAGTCGGGCACAATCACTGGGAGTGGGGAAACTAGAAGTCGGACACAATCACTGGGAATGGGGAAACTAGAAGTCGAGCAAATCACAGGGAATGGGGAAACTAGAAGTCGGGCACAATCACTGGGAATGGGGAAACTAGAAGTCGGACACAATCACTGGGAATGGGGAAACTAGAAGTCGGTCTAGTTTCGGACACAATCACTGAGAATGAGGAAACTAGAAGTCAAGTCAAATCAAACAACGTCTATTCTCTCATACCAAATAACATATAGCAAATGAGGTATATAAAATAAACATAAATGTCATGGCGGCAGATACATGATTGCATTTAGAATGTGATACCCAACATGGGTATCGGAGAGTCATGAATTTTAACACACATGTACATACATTCTTGAATGTGTATTACTGAAATTTCTAACAAATAGTCACTTGTGAAGTCGGACACAATCACTGGGAATGTGGAAACTAGAAGTCGGACATAATAACAATCACTGGGAATGGGGAAACTAGAAGTCGGACGCAATAACTGGGAATGGGGAAACTAGAAGTCGGACACAATCACTGGGAATGGGGAAACTAGAAGTCGGGCATAATAACTGGGAATGGGGAAACTAGAAGTCGGACATAATAACAATCACTGGGAATGGGGAAACTAGAAGTCGGACACAATAACTGGGAATGGGGAAACTAGAAGTCGGACACAATCACTGGGAATGGGGAAACTTGAAGTCGGACACAATAACTGGGAATGGGGAAACTAGAAGTCGGACACAATCACTGGGAATGGGGAAACTAGAAGTCGGACATAATAACAGTCACTGGGAATGGGGAAACTAGAAGTCGGACAAAAATAGATATTCCGAGCATGTATTGACATTTAGACCATTAATAAAACCGCTGAACCCATTTCATTTTTATGTGACAACAAAACATATCATACGGGGTTAAATATCATTATGAGGTAACCTACATATTATATAATAATGCACGTATACCAACTGCATTTGGAATTCACCTACCAAAATAGGTATCATAGTGATACATGGGTCCGCATTTATTATTCATACACGTTTGTGCAAGTTTTTACATTATTCAGGAATCGATGAAGAATAAATTGACTGTAATTGCCGTCAGCTGTTCAGATATATATCTACTGCACACTAGATGTACACGGTACGGTTTTATGATGCAAACCAAAGTATGGATTAATTAGACCCTCAATTTAACCTGAAATCTGATACTAGCATAGGCTGCAATCATTGATATTGTAAATCAGAAAGCTTTAGGCGTTGAACAAATACTGGGTTTTTAAGTTGTAAAGTTATGTTTGATTAGGTTAAAGACCAGCAAAACTCTTTTCAGGTATAATGGTCTTTTGTTTGCTATATATCTTAATGGTAGTTGACAATATTCATGACAGTCGATGATTGACTATATCATGAGCTCACATGGTATACTTACTTTGCATTTATGTGTGGGCAAATGACAATCGAGTTTTTTTGTCAAAATTGTCTGTTCATAAATGTTACGTAGATCGATTTTGACGAATATATTGCACCAAAATGTAGTTTCATGTCAGTCCTTTTCCCCACCAAGGCTTACTGGCGAAACTAGTACCAGTAGTTAAAGGTAGCATATATATATAGTAGTCAAAGGTAAGTGTCAAGTACTCAAAGTAGCAATTCTTCCAAGACAATTTTGTAGAGCTGGTAACCGAACTGGTCGACTTTTAGCAGTCAGACGGAGGACTGAGCAAAACCTTGTGGCACTTACTGGGAGACGTACACTCTAAAATATTTAAGGTTCCTCACCGACTAAATCGAAAAAGTTCCATCAACAAATAAGAACCAGGATATAAAAAACTGGCACGGAAAATAGATCAGTTAAGAAACTGAAAACTATGATTTGAAAATACCTAATCTAAAGAATATCCCGATGGTAGTGTATTAACTGTCTAATAGGCTACATAAGAAAACACTATGATTACTTAGAATTGGTATGCTTTGTACATGATCCTTTAATGACATGTTTTTAAAGTGTTAATGTACTCACAAATAGTACATGTATATATAGCAATACATGTTCACCATTGTTCAACCCTGTATGTTTATGTATATGCGCCATTGTTAAATTAATCTTATACCTGGCATACAAATGCACGTGGAAATCTTACCTTAGTTTTTACGTTTCCGTGTTCTTTCCTCTTTTCGTTCCTCTTGTCCTTAGGCTTATAAAACGTTCAAGATATAAAACAGACTATTGTGTAAAATGTTTTAAAACTTTAAAAATTCCCTTTGTTAAAACGGTTTTATAAAAGAGCACCACTAGCTATAGCTGGTATAATACAATCTTTGTCCCACACGAACGTGTGTGTACCTTACTGTGTCACGCTTGTTTACAACTATGAAACTTTGTCGACTTCGCTCTTTGTTCGATAGTAAGGGAAGGAACTTTGACATTTCTGCGTCACACTTCATGACTCAGATATTTGGCCATATATAGTAACATTATTCATATTGGGAAATACCTTATCATATATAATGTAATAAAGGGAATTCCAAATGATCGTTTATCAGTGGTAAGGAAGAGAATTCTGTTCGGGTTTTACACCGATTAAGCGGGATCAAGCCTTATCAATAAGCCGCATATTAAATCTGATTATTAACATGAATCTGGAATGCTAGTACCTTTATTCGGTGTGTCCGGCACACAGCCTACAGCCTGAATGTGGATCGGGTACCGCACTGTGGCTGCAACGCTGGTATCAAAACGTCTCATGTCACAACCCAGCATCGCGTTCTGTTATAAATATTTTTTGTAAATTCTTTAATAACTGGAAGAACGTTTGATATATACTATTTATAATGTAGTCTGATTTTGGCCCTTTTTCGAAGAGGCTATAAACGCATTACATCCATGGATGTCAGCTATTATTTAATTTTTGACAGCAGCGTTATCGGGCCAACGACGGTTACATATGATTGAATGCCATTGATTAATTAATAGTTTACGTTTCACAACTTGATAAAAACCGACTCGAAAATTTCATATCAAAGGGAGACTAACTTCCGTATATCTATGAGATGAATTATTGCGCTAAATTCGCAAGTTCACTCCCCGTGTAGAGGTCTTGATAGTTACTACAACGACACCACGCAATCCTATGAATCAACTGTAGCCCAGCCTCGGCAAACAGGCACGAGAAAGCTTTCCCCGACCAGATCGGTAAGCAAAATATATACAATGAATGGGTTTACGCAAGTGGCATACAGTGCCAGCTCCAGGATTCGACCTTAGATGGAATATGATGCACTCGGGGACGCAACCTAGGCCATGCTCCTTTCTCATAGTTACCCCCACAACACGTAGTATGGATCATCCTCTAGGAACACTTTGCCTGATTGTAGTCTTAACGGATGAAGTCCGGTGCAGATTTTCTATTATTTTTTCTGCAGTTTAACGGATGCGCGACGGACCCAAAGGACACCCGTGACCCGTCCGCCCTTGAACCGCCCGGCACCCGTGACCCGCCCACCATTGACCCGCCCGGCACCCGTGACCCGCTCAGCCTTAAACCGCCCGGCAACCGTGACCCGCCCACCCTTGACCCGCCCGGCACCCGCGACCCGCTCAGTCTTGAACCGCCCGGCACCCGTGACCCGCCCACCCTTGAACCGCCCGGCAACCGTGACCCGCTCACCCTTGAACCGCCCGGCACCCGTGACCAGCTCATCTTTGAACCGCCCGGCAACCGTGACCCGCCCACCCTTGAACCGCCCACCCTTGAACCGCCCGGCACCCATGACCCGCCCACCCTTGTACCGCCCGGCGCCCGTGACCCGCCCACCCTTGACCCGCCCGTCACCCGTGACCCGTCCACCCTTGACCCGCCCGGCACCTGTGACCCGTCTACCCTTAGACCGCTCGGCACCCGTGACCCTCCCACCCTTGGACCGCCCGGCACCCATGACCCGCCCACCCTTGAACCGCCCAGCATGGTTAACATGTGCCATCTTCGAACGTAGTAGAAGTCCCTTTTTACAGTCATATCAGGTACACGCCTCCTTAACCTCAACATGGGAACTAGTACATTATTTTTTATTTTATTTTTATCTTTTTCTGATTCGGGAGCATTTGCTTGTTGTTAAAGGACTGCCTGTGCACTTCGACTAGATAACGTGTCCAATTATGACTTAAAGAGTATTTAAACGCAAAACGGGATTTGCCACCACAGCTTATTCAGTCAGGCAGTCTTCTGTCAATAGAAGGCTACATAAATGTGAGCGAATTGCTACGGAGCAAAAACACACTGCATGAACATCCAATGTTTACGATGTCAACACGAATCTACAGCAAATAATTCAAGTTATAGACGATCAGGTTTTGTTTTGTTTTTGCTAAGAAACGTTTCATTTAACGTAAAACATGTGGCACTACACTCTTCCATTTTCAAGTTTTGCTCGTATTAAGGAAGAACGACAGAACCCTTTACTCGGCTTAAATGTTTAACTTGGCACCACAATGGAAGACGCATTGCAACAATGCATAACAAATTGTTGTGGCTCAAATGATTCTCCGTCGTGAACGGGGTACTTTTTGTGTAAAGTGATATATCTGTGGCAGTAATTGCAAAAGTGGTCGTGGGCTCGAGCCTCACCACGCGTATATGTGGCCTCATAACATGGACAGTAGCTGCAGTACCGATTTCTACCGTTGCCAGGGAACGAACTCGACGCGGCAGGATTCTCAACATTCAGCTTCTGTCACAATCGAGCTTTAATCATTTAACCACAATGTAAAAGAATTCTTAAAAGATGTCCGAGATAATTTAACATTTATTGAAATAATCAAATTATAAACATATGCATTGTCTATTCAGGGAATAAAGAGACAACGACGTTTATTTATATGCAATATGCACAATTGAATTAATTGAATTACTGGGTCAACAACATGAAGCCCAAAATAGAAATTCATTCATACATACATGCGTGAACAATGGCTTGCGATCACAGATTTCTTGTAGATACTAGGCACTAAGGTTACCCTCAATATGTCCCGACAAAGGGGAGCCAGACAATCAAAACAACATTATAGACTAATTATACAGTAAAATTCTTCACAAACAATCGAGAAAAGCTGAAGAATAATGTACTTGAGTTGTCATCCCTCAAATAGTTTATATAACATCGAAATCCTCGCCCTGTTTTATTTTTACACATGCATTTCCATTTGTCAGATATGGATCGTTTATTACCTTTGTAAGAACCATGTAAAGACCTTTCAGTATATAATGGACAGGCGTTCATGTCACCAGCGCACCAGGAACATATTTAACATCTATATTCAGGTTGTCATTTTTCTTATTAAAAATAAAAGCATGACACCAGCAAAAACAAGTAAGTTAAGGGATTTATGAAGATTGGATGCGCTATTATTTTGGCACATACACATACACACTTGGCTGTCCACTCCGTCGAGGCCTTCGAAGAACTTTGCCTCCAAGTCATTACCTTGGCTCTGCAGTTTAAGTGGCGGCCGCTTGCACACGCACATACATGGATTCATGCCGTTATTGTTCATCGTCGGCATAAAACTGAAGGTTCCCATGCCCCTGTGCACTGTTTGTATCTGCTTGTCATTGTCCTTGGGCCATTCTGGCTCTACCTCCGGTCTCGGAGTCCAGTGCCACTTGGGAACTTCCGGTGTCGTGTTTTCAACATCCTCGTCCTCCTTGTCAGCCGGAAGTGGTTTATGTGCTGGTATTTCTACTTCATATCCTATGGCAATGTCCGCACAGCCATAAAACTGCTCCTGGTTGCCACACCCTATACAACCACGGCCGGTTTTGGCGTCCGTGCCCCAGCTATTTCCGGCGTTATATTTCCACTGCAGTACACATGCCCGGCACCGTATATGCGACGGAAGAACCACTTTAAACCGTAGTTTCTGGTACCCATTTTGATTTGGTACAATATATCTGGTGGTCCGCGTGTCCGCCAGGGGAAGCACGTATTTATCCAAGCACTCCTGTGTGACGGTCTCCTCCGGAAAGTCGTTCGGACACAGCTTGAACTCCATCCAGCCCTTGTGGTTGGCGGTCAGTTCCACGACCACCGTGATGGTGTCGCCTGGCTTATATTTCCTGACCACAATGCCGTTTGCGTACTTGCCGGGCGGCTCGGTGGGTCGCGGACCGTTCCAGGGATCCCCGCAGATGCCACACCGCCCACCATTTTGCTCGTACTGCACCTAAAAACAAAGATATGCATGTGTTGTGTGATACCATTTTTACAGCAATGCCTTGTAAATTTGTAAATACACTTAAAGCCGGGATTTGTCACAGAAAAGTACAGGTAGGTTACTAAGCTACATGACCGGTATCATTTGGTTTCGTTCCTTGTATAATATCAAAATAAACGGAGTTGAAGAGAAAAATAATGGGAAAGGGTAACCCTTACCTGGACTCCCCCGCAGTACATCTGGTTGTCGTCATAGTTGGGCGGTGTTTTAAACCCGTACCGCCACATGGAGGATCGGGAGGGTGGGTCGATTAGCCGGCCGTGGCCCCGTGCGGAGCCAGCCCACAGCACGTGAACCAGCAACCACGTAACGACGACGTGACGGGGAACGCCTGATTGCAACGCCATTGTAATGCTAGAAATAAAAAAGATTAGATCGTGTTCATGTTGAAAACAAACGTTTTAAAAATAAGTGAATACTAATTAAATGAGCATTTGTTTTAGTTGGACAAAATCTTACAATTTAAATCCGCACTGTGTCGGAGAATCGTATTCACTTTTAATGTCCTATATCCAGACGTCCTTCTCGGTACTATTTCAGTGTGTTCACTATTCCCAGATACACCCTGAACAATTGTGCTCATATCTGGCGACACTTGGAGGCCATCGTCCGCAATTCCATTGTGGTGTTTTGTTTACTAGTGTTATGATAAATCTTATAAAAAGTAATAAAAACGTCTCAAAGAATGTTTCCCCTACGAGAAAAAACACGAGAACATGAGTATTGCCAATGCTTGGTTGTTAGTGAAGCGAACTGGTATTTCACAAATACTTGTAAAACATGATGTCCAAGCGTTCCCGCGGCCCAACGCGGCCTTGTATTTTTTCACTGACCTCGATCGATCACACGAACGCTTGTTTGATGTGCCGTTACGTTTGACAGCCGTTTATAAATCCACGTTTTTCCTAATCATGTACACCTATTTGTCATTTATAGTTCATTACCTGTGCAAATTTCAAAATGACGCCTTCCTCTGTGCACAAAAATAATTTAAACAAAATATACAATCACAACTTCTATACTTTGTTTTACAATTAAATATTTCACTAAGGCGGAGAACAAACAGCAGTTTGTGTTTTTTGTTTAACTTGATTGATCGTCGAACAATTAATTCATCCTACCATTTCACACAGTTTGACTTCTCATTTATATAAAATGTGAAAAAACTGCATTTTATTGAATGACTTCTCAAACAGGCTTGTTTTGTGACTCAATTGAGAGTTTTTGGTTTATTCAGATGATGTATGGTTTTCGTGTGATTGCGAATGACGATATGATATTAAATACGAACCATTTTCTGGTAATTTCTTAAGAAATGCATATTTTATAGTCGAAGAATCATACTTTGACCAAGAGAGAACCATTTACTGGTAATATCTTACGAAATGCATATTTTATAGTCGAAAAATTTTACACAGACCAAGAGCGAACCATTTCTCGTATTTTCTTAAAAAATGCACATTTTATAGTACCAAGAGAGACCAAGAGAGAACCATTTACTGGTAATATCTTAAGAAAAGCATATTTTATATTCGAAGAATCATACATTGACCAAGAGCGAAACCATTTCTGGTAATATCTTAAGAAATGCATATATTATAGTCGAAGAATCATACTTAGACCAAGATCGAACCATTTCTGGTAATATCTTTAGAAAAAACACCATATTTAATAGTTGAGAAATCATACACAGACCAAGAGCGAGCCATATCTGGTAATTTCTTTAAAAAAATGCGTATTTTAAAATAACAAAAATCATACATAGACCAAGATCGAACCATTTCTGGTAATTTCTAAAGAAATCAATATTTCATATTTGAAGAATCATACATCGACCAAGAGCGAATCATTTCTTCTTTTCTTTTTTTTTTAAACCCATATTTTAAAGTCGAAGAATTATTCATAGACCAAGAGCGAATCATTTCTGGTAGTTTCTTAAAAAATGCACATTTTATAGTCGAAAAATCTTACACAGACAAAAAGATAACCATTTCTGGTGTTTTCTTAAAAAATGCATGATAATATTTTAAAGTCGAAGAATTATACATAGACCAGACCAAAAGCGAACCATTTCTTGTAATTCATTAAGAAATGTATAGTGTAAAGTAGAAGAATCATACAGAGACCAAGAGCGGGAAGGGCCCCATGAGAAAAACAAACGGAACCTTAGGTGGAAACACACACAGACAAACATCAATGAAACAAACAAGACCTGATTTAAAAACTAATATTAAAGTAAGGATTTCATTGACCAGTCTTGTGACCATTACGTGTCCGCCATCCCATAGCACCGTTTCATTTTTCTGAACACACTAAAACAGAATGAATTTATTAAAAGTATAAAGGCCGTTAGAAGCTTGAGCCGAAAGTATCCATGATAAATGTGGTATGTCAAGTCCCTCATTAGTCCTCTTAGTGGCTGGACATTTTAACGTCTTCTATCACCTCTGACCCGAGGTTTTAATATTCGATTATAAATAATGTGGCGCCGGTGGTATGAAACTTAAATGCTATACTGAGTACATAGTACTTGTAAATACAATTTGCAGGACCAAAGTAGCAATTTTCTGCGCTTTTTCAGTTGCATTGCTCACTCGGTGAAATATTTGCGACTGAAACACACAATTGTCCTCTAAACATTACACCTACATAGAACCTTAACCCAGAAACAGAACAATTCCATCCACTTCAGCTGCAAAAGCAGACATAAACAATGGTAACAACTATACAAACGCCATAGCACGGGTACATGTTGCGTGGTTATATAACCGCCAACGCCGTAGCTCGGGTACGTGTGTCGCGGTGTATAACCGCCAACGCCATAGCACGGCTACGTGTGGCGCGGTTTATAACCACCAACGCCATAGCACGGGTACATGTGGCGCGGTTTATAACCACCAACGCCATAGCACGGCTACGTGTGGCGCGGTTTATAACCACCAACGCCATAGCTCGGGTACGTGTGTCGCGGTGTATAACCGCCAACGCCATGGCACGGGTACGTGTGTCGCGGTGTATAACCGCCAACGCCGTAGCTCGGGTACGTGTGTCGCGGTGTAAAACCGCCAACGTCATAGCACGGGTACGTGTGGCGCGGTTTATAACCACCAACGCCATAGCACGGGTACATGTGGCGCGGTTTATCCAACGTCATAGAACGGGTACATGTGGCGTGGTTTATAACCGCACGGGAACGCGTGGTGTGGTAAATAAACGTTTGCTATCTCACCCCTTTGTTTTCAGCAACCTTCCGACCACCCCGATACAGACACAATTTCGCCTCATCAACATCGGTAAGAACTACACCACGCCATAGTTTTATATAAAAAGGCATGATCTCTAAATTTCGATACTTCCGAAAGTCCAGTGGTTTCTCTATAGAAAAAAACCTGTTATAAGACAAAACTATATTACTTACCAAAACTTAAAAAGCGTCATTGTAAAGATATAAATATTCAATATTTAAAATAAGAAACACACCAAATAAATACATTATGTTGTTAACAATTGACATTTAAACTAAACGATTTGGTAAATATGTGGTGGTTGGGTTGTGGATCCGGGTTGTGGTGTAGCAAAAGCATGCAATAGGTACCGGCGAAGCGGCGAAGGTGGATACAACGTATACGTATCGCGCATTTGGGGAAAATACTAAGCTACGCGTCTCATGTTCAACAAAAAATCTCAGAGTTTCTGCGACGGCGACAACTTACATACCCTATTTGTTTGGTCATGTTCTTCATTATTTTGGAGGAATAGAAAGCACTTCTCTACCGTGACATGTCTGTGTAATGAAATCAGCAGGGCCTTACGGTTCCATTATTAGACGTTACAGGGGGCGTAACATAGGGGCGTTAGCTTTATACTTGCACCCCTCCTTCGACACGAAATTTATTTGGATTAAAATGTCGGCCCGGGGTTTGGGGGTACACTCTCAAAACAGTTTTACATTTTTTAGGCCGAAATGGTGCATTCTGGGCCTATTTTATTAAAAGTTTGTCCCATATTGAAATTATAAGTAAACTTTGACGATCTTAGAGGGGGCGCGCGCCTGGTGCGCCCATTGATCCGTTAGTGATCAGTCGTTGGTAAATCATCGACTTATTAAATTGCACGTACGTTTGACAGGTACGTTCACATGAGTACTGCTTGCACTGTTCAATAATAATCACTTAATGTGACAATTAATGATCGATTATATGTAACGATGAGCTGTCACTCTGTCCGCTGACATATTCTATTATTTAACAACCATACATCATACACGACAACTACAAAATCACAACGGTGGTTTCCAACAGCCTAACAATGCATGCATGTTTTATTTCTATTTCGAAATTAAATTTATAATGATGAGTCAAATTCGAATGATGCCTAAAGCAACGCCCCCACACATAGCGCACTTCATCTAATCTCAAATAATGTATATTGTGATGGTTAGTCAGGACACATACATCCATAATGAATGTATTTGTATCTTCATCTACAGGTCTTCCTATGGTTAACTGTGGTTAAATCCGCATTCTTTTAATTGTATTAGCTAACTATTAAGTTTACAACCAAATAATCTTAACGTTAAATCCGGTTTAGAAGAAGTAAAGATTCGATTTTGATTGACTAAAAAGTATTTTTTTTTAAATAAAAGGAAATAACTACTGGATGTTCTCCTCCCGTTGAAACAGCTAAATCAATACCTTAAATAATAAAGTATTCGTTTTTTAATAACACATACTTAATTAAATAACATGAAACTGTTAGAACATGTACGTAAAAGATCTCGTAGTTATCCATGATGGAGATGACATTTTAGCATTTATGCGAAAATAATTAAACATACTTATTCTAGGAGTATATTCCTTTTTTAAAACTAAAGAAATTTATCGTCACATAATCCGCAAAACAAACAATACACCTCATGTGTGCTTTACGTTTAACGGCTGCACTGAAATTAAACGTTAACGTTTATAACTTCACGATGTTTTCCGAAAATTAGCGACAAAAGATAGCATCTTTTTGATTGGTTGTTTGTACAAACGATGTTTTTCGTGTGTTTCCGTATCAGCTGTAACTAACGACCGTAACCCACTTTCCGTCGACACGCTTGTGACATGGAAGTTAAACGTTTATTTGCGCGTTGACTAATCGCTGGTCACCTGTAAGTGTAGGGATAAGCCCAGGGTGGTGTTAACATTGTGTAATACACTTTTCACTGTGACCTGTTCATCAATTTCACATGTCCCACACCCCCGGGGAACACACTTCAGAAATATATTAGCACGGATTGTAGAACATTGAAGTAACACCCATACTAATGCACTTCATGTTGCCTCCAAGACACGACTTTTTATACTTTATCACCACCATTTAACATGAACAAAGACATTAGATTAATGCAGACAAAGAAGTTCACCCTCGCCTGACTTACAACAGCTTAACATTAATTTCAACGGACTCAAATCATATTATAGTATACACTATTTGTTCACATACATTACAAACCTAAGGCAAAAGAAAAGAAGAAACACAATCTATGTCACGCACATATATCACAGGCTTTATTATTTCAAAGCTTTAAATAACAAATAACACTCAAAAACATATACGTGGTACATGATCCTATCAAGAGTACATGTACATAACAAGGCAGTCCAAAGGACGGCTATATCCCCCGCCATTGTTTTTTAGTATATTTTGTTTTTCTCGCAAACTGACTGGTACGTTGAATCTGACCAAAATTGTACACAACCACTGGTCAAGAGTGGGAATATGATTGGTAACCTAAATATTCTTGGATATATAAACATATTACAAAAGGATATTTGTTAAAGTTATTCATATTGTGTATAGTGTAGGTAAGATCAATGTCAAGGTTATTTTGGCTAAAAAAAGAAGGAAAATGAGTCTTTGATTTATAACATCGATGTAATAGCAAGCCTTATCAAGGTGACTGCACATCTTCTCAATGAAGACAACATTTGTACCAAGTAATATGGTAATCCATCAATGCATAAGTAAGTTATAGCGCGGACACCAGTATGTGTACTCGGACCTTTAAATGTCTTGTGTGACCTTGACCTTTTAGGTATGGACCTGGGTCAAGGTCACTGCACATCGTCTCAATGAGGACAACATTTGTACCAAGTAATATGGTAATCCATCAATGCATAAGTAAGTAATAGCTCGGACACGAGTACATTTGTATGTGTACTCACATACTCGGACCTTTAAATGTCTTGTGTGACCTTGACCTTTTAGGTATGGACCTGGGTCAAGGTCACTGCACATCGTCTCAATGAAGACAACATTTGTACCAAGTAATATGGTAATCCATCAATGCATAAGTAAGTTATAGCTCGGACACGAAATGTTACGAACAGACAGACAGGCAGACGGACGGACAGACGGACTGACTGACGGACGAAGAGCATTCCTATAATCCCCTCCCCACTCAGAGGCGGGGGATTAATAAGAGGATACACTGACATAACATCGAACAGTGTTAGGTTTGATTTTAAATAAGCAATACAATTATGCATGATATGGTTACATGTAAGTTTTTAATACTATCTATTTGCTAAGTATATTCTGTACTTTTTAAACAAAAGTTCACACAATTTCATCAAGTCAATGTGTGACTTGATATATACAAGTTCCAATGATCACAATGTCACTTGTGTTGACTATAATACAGATATGAGTCTCACATTGATTTTAAGCAGGATACAGTACTGTGCATAGCTTAGTTACAACTATGATTTCTGAGAAAAGTTTTCTTTGAACTGTTATGGCGCCATAGATGTACAAAAAAGTAACAATACTTATGTAAAACAACACTATCTCTGTTCTGAATGTAGACTTAATGAGTTCTAGCCTTTCTTATACATGTATCAGTCACAACGCCTACATACCTTGTAGTTTAAAGTAAGGGTACATACAAGAACATACATGTAAATTCAGAAAATCATGTATATATTTGTTTAACACACAACTTCAGGATTCAAACACATTAAAAAACATTTCTTTTTGGTCAACAACAGACTGTAGCACTTGGAAACTACCAGAATCAAAAATCCTCCAAACATTTTCATATAAAATATAAACAAATCTTCATACAATCTTAACAAGATTAACCATAAGGTTTACAAAATCCACAACATGGCAAATAACAATACAACATAACAATACAACATAACAGTACAATAACATCAATAACTGGACGTGGGGGTTGTCCTTATTTTTACATGAGAATAAATGATTAATTTACCAAGGGGATAATTCAATGATTAATCTCATCAATTTACTAATAATAGCAATTTTATAGTATTTAACAGAAATGCTTCATCACAACGCCGTCAACTAAGCCGCTCTATCGCACACTGTAGGCATTTGTAATCACAATAATACGCCACAACATAAAATATTTAAAGTTTATACATTATATAAACAGTTACATGTGTAAGGTAGGTGACATAATGAGATTTTGAAACACTAATTTCGAATATTTTCTTTCATGTAAATAGTGCTAAGAAAGGAAAAGCTGACTGTACAGTTCCATCTCTCTGTACACACGTACATCTATCCCACATACACAGTTAAATAACTCTGTACACATATACATATTTCCCACATACACAGTTACATCTCTCTGTACACACGTACATCTATCCCACACACACAGTTACATCTCTCTGTACACATAAACATCTATCCCACATACACATGAAGGTTATACAATTTGATTTTCAAACAAATGAGGCTCTTGTCCATCTTGACAAAGTACATGTTCACACATTTTTGTATTCAGTGTCCAAAAACTAAAGGCCCACTGAAAAATTGTTCTCTACAAACGTTTTAGTTTGTTATTTTTCACACACTAGAGTTTCTCCATTCTCCACCCACTACAGTTTCTCCATTCTCCACACACTACAGTTCCTATAATCACTTTGCCTTTGCCTGTGTGGTCTGTTCCTGTGACTTGCGTTTGAGGCATTTGGTGGCAAGGTTCTTGTAGCCAATCATCACACTCACAGCAGCTATCTGCTTGATACCCTGTAAACATTCACCAACAGCTTAAGATAGCATGTTCATAGTTTAGTGATAACTGGATTATTATTTGACAATTTTGAATCATATGTTCTTCCCTCTCTGTACTTGTTCAAGTATTTTCATTAACTGAATTTTCAATTTAAGTAATTCTGAGTACCGTAAGACTACCACTGAACCTACAGACAAGGCAAAGATCACGTCGACGACTGAACCTACTGACAAGGCAAGGTTCACCTCGACCACTGAACCTACGGACAAGGCAAGGTTCACGTCGACCACTGATCCTACAGACAAGGCAAGGTTCGCGTCAACCACTGAACCTACAGACGAGGCAAGGTTCACGTCGACCACTGAACCTACAGACAAGGCAAGGTTCACGTCCACCACTGAACCTACTGACAAGGCAAGGTTCACGTTGACCACTGAAACTACAGACAAGGCAAGGTTAACGTCGACCACGGATCCTACGGACAAGGCAAGGTTCACGTCGACCACTGATCCTACGGACAAGGCAAGGTTCACGTCGACCACTGAACCTACAGACAAGGCAAGGTTCACGTCGACCACTGATCCTACAGACAAGGCAAGGTTCACATTGACCACTGATCCTACAGACAAGGCAAGGTTCACGTTGACCACTGAACCTTCAGACAAGGCAAGGTTCACGTTGACCACTGATCCTACAGACAAGGCAAGGTTCACGTTGACCACTGATCCTACAGACAAGGCAAGGTTCATGTTGACCACTGATCCTACTGACAAGGCAAGGTTCATGTTGACCACTGAACCTTCAGACAAGGCAAGGTTCACATTGACCACTGAAGCTAAGGACAAGGCAAGGTTCACATCCACCATTAAACCTACGGACAAGGCAAGGTTCACGTCGACCACTGAAACTACAGACAAGGCAAGGTTCACGTCGACCACTGAAACTACAGACAAGGCAAGGTTCACGTTGTCCACTGAATCTTCAGACAAGGCAAGGTTCACATTGACCACTGATCCTACAGACAAGGCAAGGTTCACGTCGACCACTGATCCTACAGACAAGGCAAGGTTCACGTTGACCACTGAAACTACAGACAAGGCAAGGTTCACGTTGACCACTGAAACTACAGACAAGGCAAGGTTCACGTTGACCACTGAAACTACAGACAAGGCAAGGTTCACGTCGACCACTGATCCTACAGACAAGGCAAGGTTGACATCGACCAATGAAACTACAGACAAGGCAAGGTTCACGTTGACCACTGACCCTACAGACAAGGCAAGGTTCACGTCGACCACTGAAACTACAGACAAGGCAAGGTTCACGTTGACCACTGATCCTACAGACAAGGCAAGGTTCACGTTGACCACTGAAACTACAGACAAGGCAAGGTTCACGTTGACCATTGAAACTACAGACAAGGCAAGGTTCACGTTGACCACTGATCCTACAGACAAGGCAAGGTTCACGTCGACCACTGATCCTACAGACAAGGCAAGGTTCACGTCGACCACTGAAACTACAGACAAGGCAAGGTTCACGTTGACCACTGAAACTACAGACAAGGCAAGGTTCACGTTGACCACTGATCCTACTGACAAGGCAAGGTTCACATTGACCACTGAACCTTCAGACAAGGCAAGGTTCACATTGACCACTGAAGCTAAGGACAAGGCAAGGTTCACATCCACCACTAAACCTACGGACAAGGCAAGGTTCACGTCGACCACTGAAACTACAGACAAGGCAAGGTTCACGTCGACCACTGAAACTACAGACAAGGCAAGGTTCACGTCGACCACTGAACCTACAGACAAGGCAAGGTTCACGTTGACCACTGATCCTATGGACAAGGCAAGGTTCACATTGACCACTGATCCTACAGACAAGGCAAGGTTCACGTCGACCACTGAACCTACGGACAAGGCAAGGTTCACGTCGACCACTGAAACTACAGACAAGGCAAGGTTCACGTCGACCACTGAAACTACAGACAAAACAAGGTTCACGTTGACCACTGAAACTACAGACAAGGCAAGGTTCACGTTGACCACTGATCCTACAGACAAGGCAAGGTTCACGTCGACCACTGATACTACAGACAAGGCAAGGTTCACGTCGACCACTGAAACTACAGACAAGGCAAGGTTCACGTTGACCACTGATCCTACGGACAAGGCAAGGTTCACGTTGACCACTGATCCTACAGACAAGGCAAGGTTCACGTTGACCACTGATCCTACAGACAAGGCAAGGTTCACGTTGACCACTGAACCTTCAGACAAGGCAAGGTTCACGTTGACCACTGATCCTACGGACAAGGCAAGGTTCACGTCGACCACTGATCCTACGGACAAGGCAAGGTTCACGTTGACCACTGATCCTACGGACAAGGCAAGGTTCACATCGACCACTGATCCTACGGACAAGGCAAGGTTCACGTCGACCACTGATCCTACGGACAAGGCAAGGTTCACGTTGACCACTGAACCTACAGACAAGGCAAGGTTCACGTTGACCACTGATCCTACGGACAAGGCAAGGTTCACATCGACCACTGATCCTACAGACAAGGCAAGGTTCACGTCAACCACTGAAGCTACAGACAAGGCGAGGGTCATTCTGAACACTGAACCTACAGACAAGACGAGATATAATTTACATGTATTAAAAATCCATATAGTTTTACAGTGCTTGCAAAAATAGTACATTGTGTTTACTATTTAGAATGAGAGCAAGTAAATGAGAATGGGTACAGTAAGTGTGGTGTACCTGTTCAATGACATTCCTTATCTCGCCCATGTCTTGCATCATCACCAGGAAATCGTCCACAATGTTCCACTCCTAAAATACATCCACATGGACTTAGAGAGGTTTTAAGTTGAGTGCATTAAAGCCATCTATGGCAACATCAACTTCAATCAATTCATTCTGTCCTTGATTAGGTACAAAGTAACTGTTTAACTTTAATGTATGAGAGAACAGTACTTACGATGGCAAGGTTTTCCACTTGTAGGAAGAGCTCTGTGAGAGCACGGGGAACGGGGGGCAGGATGGAGGTGGAGTCCCCATCCTGGCGTGCTACTGATGTGTAAAGCTGCCACAGAGGGCGCAGCACACTCAGGTCAATACCCAGCGACTCCTGGCCCCCAACCCTAGCAATAGACATGCAGGAATATTAAAACAGTGCATACCACTCTCTTGACAAACCACTGTGTACACAGAACATTCAGGTCGATACTACAAGTAACTTTACAATATGTCAATAAATTAAACAAGCAATTACAAAGTATTTTGTCAGTTAATAAAGTAATTTTCCACTGCTTTAAACATATCTCTGAAACAATGGTTTTGTTTGTGTAATCTACTGATAAAATCATATTAGAATTATTCAATCAATTTTTCCATCCATACAGGGAGTATTTATGTTTCAGATTGGCATCTGACCTATGCTGAGTCTGAAGGATCTTGAGAAGCAGTTGTATGATCTTGAGTCTCTGTGTGCCCGTCTGCTTGCTGCACACGTACACCAGGCTTCCCCACAGCTCACTTAGCGGCAGACAGCTACAAGAGGGATGTCAACAATCTTATTATCAGAAGCAGAATGTTTTTTTATATCTTCTTTTGAAATGCTATTTTAACTACAACTTTACAAGACTAAGACCACTTAACTTTCAAAAGAGGAAGTGGATCTTTAATTTTAATTGTTTATATCCCTATATTTCTGATTTTCTGCTTGTCATAATCTTCACTGTGCCGACCCACCTGGCAAGATTTGAAGAAAGTACGCTGTTGAGAATGATGTAGCCGGTCTCAAAGCTGTCGCGGGTACCGGCCGTTATCGTGAACTTGTACCCCCACAGTGTCTCTGTGGTTTCATTATCACAGATGAATTTGCAGTAGATTGTATCTCCTGGTAGGAAGAGAAACAACTGTGTGGTTTATCAACATTCAATATACATAAATGGTGGGAAATGGGAATATGACTAAAACTGAACATTTGTCTAGGTCTGTTAGTCTAGTACATGTACAAGAGCTTGCTTGTTATCAAGCAACTAATAAATCCATTCATAAACAATTATCACAACCCAAAGCTTTTAAAACCCTTATTGAACTTCATATGGGATGCTACTGACAAACAAATTACATAACAGCATAAGAGCAGCATGAGCTTGAAGCCACATAGCCTTTGCAAGAAGAAACTCATATCATACCTGGCACCTGGAAGGAGCTCCATGACCCGCGAGCTGTGCCGCTGAAGCGGTGTTCGTTCTGTTGAAGGTCGGCGCTTGTACCAAACACGAGCTCATCTTCCTCCATACGTGAACATGTGGCACACCTATAGTAGTGAAATGGGGATAAATATTAGTTTAGATATACAGGCAGGTTTGAAAAAACATAAGTCAAGGTCAAAAATCTGAAAAAGTACAAGTACATAAACAAAGAAGTGGGCTTACTTAGAAACTACTGTTATAAAGTTGACACAAACAACTAAGACTGTCTAAGAAAGGCTAGTCTGACAATTACTTCTCAGATGATCAAGTCAATCTCAAATATAGGAAGAATAATCATGCCAACTTACATTTTTATTTTTATAAATAATAATCACAAACTGACAAATTATCTGTTAAGAAAATGTATTATGTAGAAACTTTGGAATCAAATGTGATTTAATTTTAATAAAGCCAAAAGACGGAGCATAGGAGATGTTCAACTTACTTTGGGTCAAAGGTGACTGTAAGGAAGGAGGCCCCTGGGAGCTGTATCTTCTCTATAGGGAGGTCCTCGTTCTTGTAGTTGTGAGCTGACTCGCGTGTCACTACTGACATCGTCACCTCCTCCATAAACTGACAAGCTGTGCAAGCAATAGGCACAAGGCTTGCTGGGTCACAGTGCTCTACCAGGTTCTTCACCACCTGGATTCAGGTATTATTCATGTGAATGATAGGAATGAACAGATCAAACCAAAACTTCATCTTTTAAAGCCTAAATGAAACTTAAATGCATACTGCTTCTGTATTTTCACTTGCATGTAAAACATGAGCTGTCCTATCAAAGTGAAATATGCCACAAGTTGGGTGATGTCAGATAAAAATTGTATATATAAAGAATAAAACCCCATTTATTGCAACAATAATGGGAAGCAAAGTATAACCATAAGCAAGACTTGTCACAGTTAGTGACAATTGTCCCCGATCTAGTTCAATGGATTATGCAATTACTGAAATGTCTACATTCAGGAGGAGCAAACATAAACTATAAGCATGTGCCAGACCCCATGTTGGTTAACTCAAGTGTAGGGGTCAGATGAAGTAAGAGGGAGGGATGTGGGTCTTGCACGCGACATATCGTCTTTATGTACCGAACTGATAACAATGGCCAAGAAGTTTTAAAAACCTTTAAAACACCAACTGTATTCTATTCATGTGCATTTAAAAAGTATTCCATAATGATTTAATTCGAAGTGTGACCTTTAACATTGTGGATAGGGTCCCCAGCCTTGCCCATGGATCATCGCCTTAATGTACTGATCACATCTACCAATTTATTTTAAAATCCCTCAATGCACACCAATGTTACACCCAAGACACAGATACTCTACATATATGAATAGAGGCAGCATTTATAATGATTTAACTATAAGTGTGAACTTAAACTTTGAAGTAGGATTGGGAGTCTAGCACGGGATGCATTGCCTTTTTGTACTGGCACATGTGTCAAGTTATTTTAAAATCCCGCCTTGCATGACCAATTTAATACCCTTACACAACCAAATTTACTCAATCCATGTTGATATATGCAGCATTCCATTATAAAAGCGTTCTAGATATTACCATAAGACAAGATTTTCTTGATGCTACTGACGACAGTCTTCAACAAGGGAGGTAATTACAATGTGGTGACCATTAAAAAGGAGTTCCATACGGGCATTTTATCTTCGCCCGTGGGCAAGGTAAGAATATCTAGCATGGTTAAATTATTGGATCTACTTATCTGAGGTGGGAGAAAACTTATTCTAGAGCAAAATACATACTTGAGAAATTGTAAAAAGATAATGAATTGTACTCAAGTACATTTTTGGCTGTAGGATATTTTTTCCTTGGAATTTAGACCAAAGAGTATAATCAACATATTCAATGAAAGAATGCGGTTTTAAAATGTGTAAAATCATTGATATTTTTTCAATAAATTTTGTTGTTTTATGGTAAAATGAGTTGAGATTGAGTTTGAGATTGGACTTAAGTATTTTCGTGATATTGGGGCATGGTCTTTATGTGCCCAACACATGTGCAGAAAACTTCCATTACGACCATGACCTTTGTTGTAGGAAAGTTGGTCTAGCTTACATATTTCATCTTTATGTATTAAACACATAAGGCAAATTACTTAAAAATCCCTTGCTGCATGACAAAATTACATCCTGGACACAAAAAATTGCTATTAAAAAGAAGAAAAAAAATGCTATGAAATCCATCTTTTGCAAGACTGGTCTGTAACCATATCTTACCTGACCTTTGAGTGAGAGCAAACAATTTTTGACACACCTTTAAATTGTTATCTACAACTCTATAAAATTTACAGAAATCCCATAGTTTTTTTATAAAAATATATAAGTTATGGCCGAGATGAGGTGGTAAAGGATTGACAAACAGATGAACAGATGGGAAGGGAGTATAAAAATATAAAAAGTCTTTGGAATTGAATGTGTACTGGATTTCATAACAGGAAATTTTGTTTGATTGCATTACCAGCAATTACAACTCTTCAAGCAAAAATACACATAGGGAAGCCTGATATTTACCTTTTGGAAGTTGTCCTTGCTGCCTGTCTTGTTGAGGAGATCAAGGACACAGGGTATCTGGGTGACATCCTTACATCCGAGCAACTCAGAGCTGATCACATGACCATACACGGGCCACTGGGCCAGCAGGCTGGTCAACACCTGCCGCGCATACAGGATAGACATAGCCTGGTTCACCTGGATGATGTTAAGAAGATGCTTCAACAAGGATATTAAGTAACAGTCAATTTGCAAAAATAAACACATCATATTTGCCATAAATGTGTTTCTACTCAAAATTTCACATGATTTAAGCTTAATATCAAACTTTTTAGAAAACAGCTGAAAAGATGATAATTTTGTTAGTAGCCACTTAAGCATAACTGATTCCTTAGTTTTCTAATGTTGAAGAGATCTCAGCATGTTCCTTGCCCACCTTTACAAGGTACTCCCTGCTCCCGGTACGTCCATGTTTCTCAAGCTCTTTCTTGAGTAGGTCGGCTGACTTGGTGCGTCGCTGTTTCATCACCTCGTCCTGCACATCGTTGTCAGGACAATGAATCAGTCGCTGGGTGTCCACCGCCGTCTCCTCTGTGGCCTTCTCTATGTGCCTAAGGTGGAAAAGTAAGGAGTTAAAACACTATGACACTATAATTGTTATAAAAAGAACATTTTCAACATAGTTAATTATATACTAAATTGTTTAAGTTTGATTGTGTTAATCACTCTCAAGTCCATTGACGGGGATGAAATGTGAGAATTTGAGAGGCCATAAGCAAGCAATTGGTTGAGGGACGGGCACATGCATGTGAACCACTACTTCTGACAGACAGTTACATGCATACCACTACACCCGCTTATATGAGAGGCTGAAATCTACTTATAAACATTACACTCTCATAGTAAAGAGACGGACATCTATATGTGAACCACTACTTCTGACAGACAGTTACATGCATACCACTACACCCGCTTATATGAGAGGCTGAAATCTACTTATAAACATTACACTCTCATAGTAAAGAGACGGACATCTATATGTGAACCACTACATCTGACAGACAGTTACATGCATACCACTACACCCTCTTATATGAGAGGCTGGAACCTGTTTATAATTATTACACTCTCATAGTTGAGAGATGGACACATACATGGGAACCACTGACCCCTTGGTTGAGAGGCCAACACCTACAGCTACACCACTACATAACCTCACCTTTAATTGTAGTAAACAGTTGATTTTGCAAAATAATTGCCTTTACAGAAGACTTAAAAAAACACCTCATTATTATGATCGATCCCAGACTCCAGCATTGCCTCTAAACTCTACCTATAACTAGTCAACATTTCTAGCCGTATACATGTATATATTCTATCCAAAACATGAATTAATAAGTTCTCACCTGTCAGCATTTGTCAGTGACGGGTGGAAGTGTATGCCGGTGTCAATGACCTTGTCAGACAGGGCTGCCACTTGGGCTTCTGGGTTTGCAGCCATCGCATCCCTGTCATTTACATGTACAGAATAGTAGTAGGAACGCTTGAACATACATACAGGATACGTAATTTCTGTTACGATGCTGTCACTACTGCAAGCTTGAAATATGAATAACAGATTACTTTGGTAGAAATTTAGGAATTAACTTTGTTTTGGTGTATCATTATAATAATAAAACATGACAGAATTTACAAATTTAAAAAAGTAGTTAAAAGCTGTTATTCTACAATTATTTTGCTTTTGTTAACAAGTGCTGCAGGTTAAGGATAAGCAGGAAATACAAGGGCAATCCAAGAAATAGAAGGCTTTCCAAGGCAGCATGGTGCTAAATAGAAGTGTCTTACATATCACATTGAGTCATTGACACATTCTTCTAGATCATCCTTTAACAAAAGAGCTGCAGAGAGAACTTCATTGCTCATCATTTTTTTCTCATTTAAACAAGGGTAATAACTAAATAAAATTAACCCAGAGTTATAGACCTGTTGACGTGCCTATTGTCTCTGGCATCATGTGTATCAAGTTTCATTTGAAAAACTTGACCGGTTTATGAAGTAAAGACAAGGTTCAAGTTTTGCATTACAATGTTAAATGACACCAAGGCTATCAAAAAATAAGATATCAACAATTAAGATGGTCTGAAATACTACCACTGATTTTAAACTAGAACTCTCAAATAAAAAAGTCCTTTCATTCTGAAAATGGAAAGGCATTGATGAGCAAAAACACCTATGATTATCCAGTGTTTTGCTGAATAGTTTGTTTTTTTAATCATAACACAACTTAACATGTATTTACCATTTGTCAGACAGTTTCTTGATAATTTCTTTTGGTGTTGCATCAATCCCTTCAAAGCTGAAAGTATTAAATGGTTAGATGCAGGACAGGGAAGAACTATTGAGAATGGGATATACAAGTACATCTACATAATCAGTACATGGTGATATCGCAGGACGGGGTGTGTCATCATTTCTTACCTGTTTTCTGTGGTGCTGAAACCCAGGAATAAAACTCCATTGCAGCGTTGAAAGAAGACTACAATTTCAATACAAATCTGCTTGAGAGTTACCAGATATTAGACAAAGCAAACTCAGCCATAGCTTTTTGATTCAATCATGTCACTTCACACTGATATGGCATTCAACATTGTATTTGGCAGTTTGAATATTTTATTAACCTTTTTTTTCTGAACATATACTGGTAAGTGGAACATAAATGTAAAACCACCTCAGTTCTCTTAAATAGCTCAATAACATTCATGCCCACCATGTAGCTACATATTAGACCTGAATCAGGTGACTTATCCCACTTACTTCTCGAGAATGGCCTTGACGACACTGTCAGGGTTACGGTCGTTCATGTCATAGATGACCTTCAGGACAGATATAGGCAGGTTAAGGTCACTGCGTAACACCTGTATACAAATCATACAGTTCAACACATGTACATAGACTATATTCATATTAAATATAAATACTTCAAAAATGTCAAAACATGTTGTATACAATGGACATTTAACATCAGAGATTGAGATAAGACCATTTATATGTAAAATGACCTGAATCTTCTACATTTATAATGTGAAAACAAGTTTTAAATACAAGTCCAGAAATAGTTCACAACAAAATAGTTAACAATAAGGAGCCTCATGAGTTTGGGCTTACCCGAAACAAGAGCTGGGTTTTCTCATCAAGCTCGTGAAACATGTCCAATTCATCCACCATGTTAACCTCTGTCTCACATGACGACATGCTGGATGACGATGATGCAATGTCACTGTCATCATCATTGTCATCATCATCATCATCATCATCATCATCACCACCAGAACAGATGTTTTCATCTTTCTTCTTGTCTTCTTCCTTTGATTGAAGTAGCTCCTTTAGTTTATTTGCAAGCTCGGGGCAGGCGGATGTTTTCTTCACTGAGGTGGAGCAGCCCTCATGAGTGTACAACATCAGTGACAAAATCTGGTGGCAAACATTTAAATAATTAGTTTAATGTTTACAAAACAATGATCATTGTAGGAAACTGTTGATCATTCTAATTAGGGCATTCAAATTTGAATTAAATCAGGAAATCTAAGTCTAACAATCCTAATTGAAATATCTGCTTTGCCCCAAGATTAGATGACTAAATATCACCACTGGTGACAAGCTTAAGATGATGGTTTGGCAACTGGCACTCGTAGCAATATTCCTCATATCCAAATATATTGTTATTTATAACCCCCTGACCCAACCCTAACCTCAATGTCCTTCAGGAGCCACTGCTGACTGAAGCCGGTTCCCTTACTGGCGAGGGAAACAAGACACTGGATAAACTCGGGAGCGTATAGCTCCTCAATGGCGCAGTTGTCTGCCCCCTGCATGCTGTTATGCAGAAGCTTTAGGGCAAGGGACAGCACCCACAGGCTCTCTACATTTTCACCAGCATCTGACAAAGACAAGTATGGTAAACATTGTTATTGAAAATAACATTTAAAACTTGAAGAGAAATATGAATACCAAGAATACTGATAATTCATGATTTTGAAAAGAGAAATAGAGGACTATAATTATAATAATAACTAGACTATAAGTATCTTCCATGGCCGAGAGTGTAAGATAGGTTCATTACGACCCGAGCGTAGGGTGTTTTGCAGAAACGATGTGTTTTTTGCTGGAACTCTTTTGTGCTGTGTGGAAATAATTGTGTATGGATATGTGATAATTCATGGTTGTCATATATATGCGCACAGTGATTCAGATTATGTTAATAGTCAAATCGGTCTTTAAATACTTCAAAGGAGAGTGAAGCATTATTTCTTGAAAGGTGCGTGAAAATGACATTTGAAGCGAGAAATAATAAATTAGCATTCTAAATGTTGCCACAAGCCAAGGTTTCCATGACGCTACAGGCGACAGTCTTCAACAAGGGAGGTAATTACAATGTGGTGACCATTAAAAAGGAGTTCCATACGGGCATTTTATCTTCGTCCGTGGGCAAGATAAGAATTTCTAGCATGGTTAAATTATTGGATCTACTTATCTGAGGTGGGAGGAAGTTCTTTCTAAAAAACTGATCTCTCCCACTATTCACATTGTCACAATAAGTTGAAAAATAATCATATGACATTTGACCTCTAAGTATGACACCATCTCAATCTGGTACACATTTGTGGCAAGTTCTTCCAAAATCTTTTAAGCAGACAGTTCATGAGAAATGGAGCAGATATGAGCGGACATGAAATGTTGTCATAAGACCTTTGACCTCTAAGTTTGACATTAAACTGAGCTGGTTGTAAAACGCTCTGCACATCATCTCAATATGGTGAATATTTCTTGGTATAAGTCCTTAAAGATGTTCTTGAGAAATGGAGTGGACATGAAATGTAGTCATTTGACCTGTAAGTGTGACCTTGAACCAAGCAGGTTGTAAATGCGCTCTGCCCATCCTCTCAATAGGTTAAAATTTGTGGGTAAATATTTCACAATCTTTCAAGCAATTCAAGAGAATTGTAGTGGATCCAAAATAAAATCATATTATAGCCATATCACAATTGAACAATATGTATGACCTTGACTTTGAATCAAGCTTCTTTTAACATACACTTTGCATCCTTCTATCGGTTCAAAGAAATTGACCTTTGACCTGTAAGTGTGACCTTGAGCTTGAATGGAGCTTGATGTAACTTGATGTATTTGTGTACCATGTGCTCTGTACATCGTCTCAATATGGTGAACATTTGTGGGTAGTTATTTCAAAATCCTTCCAGCAGTTCAAGAGATATGGAGCAGACATGAAATGTAGGCGTATGATCTTTAAGCTTATTCATGTTACAGCACATCAGCATTTTTCAACAAACCACAAATAAAAATGAAGTGGGGCTCTGTGGCAAACAGCAGCTACAATTTTATACAAAGCCCTAACATTAATTCTATCTTTACCTTGAGTTTTCTTGTCCACAATGTTCTTGACAATGTCAACAAAAACAGCAATGTTGGTAGGATCCACCACCTCTGTCACTGCACATACACAGTCAACGTACTTGTCTAATACCTGCATTTGTAGTACATTATGATTAACACCTGCACTCTTAGTAAATTATGTCTTACTCCTGCATTTGTAGTATATTATCTCTAACACCTACATTTGTAGTACATTATGTCTAACATCTGCATTTGAAGTATATTATGTCTAACACCTGCATTTGTAGTTTATTATTTCTAACACCTGCATTTGAAGTATATTATGTCTTACTCCTGCATTTGTAGTATATTATGTCTTACTCCTGCATTTGTAGTATATTATCTCTAACACCTACATTTGTAGTATATTATGTCTAACATCTGCATTTGAAGTATATTATGTCTAACACCTGCATTTGTAGTATATTATGTCTTTCACCTGCATTTGTAGTTTATTATTTCTAACACCTGCATTTGTAGTATATTATGTCTTTCACCTGCATTTGTAGTTTATTATTTCTAACACCTGCATTTGAAGTATATTATGTCTAACACCTGCATTTGTAGTATATTATGTCTTTCACCTGCATTTGTAGTTTATTATTTCTAACATCTGCATTTGAAGTATATTATGTCTAACACCTGCATTTGTAGTATATTATGTCTTTCACCTGCATTTGTAGTTTATTATTTCTAACACCTGCATTTGTAGTATATTATGTCTTTCACCTGCATTTGTAGTTTATTATTTCTAACACCTGCATTTGAAGTATATTATGTCTAACACCTGCATTTGTAGTATATTATGTCTTTCACCTGCATTTGTAGTTTATTATTTCTAACACCTGCATTTGAAGTATATTATGTCTAACACCTGCATTTGTAGTATATTATGTCTTTCACCTGCATTTGAAGTATATTATGTCTAACACCTGCATTTGTAGTTTATTATTTCTAACACCTGCATTTGAAGTATATTATGTCTAACACCTGCATTTGTAGTATATTATGTCTTTCACCTGCATTTGTAGTTTATTATTTCTAACACCTGCATTTGTAGTTTATTATTTCTAACATCTGCATTTGAAGTATATTATGTCTAACACCTGCATTTGTAGTATATTAGGTCTTTCACCTGCATTTGTAGTTTATTATTTCTAACATCTGCATTTGAAGTATATTATGTCTAACACCTGCATTTGTAGTATATTATGTCTTTCACCTGCATTTGAAGTATATTATGTCTAACACCTGCATTTGTAGTTTATTATTTCTAACACCTGCATTTGAAGTATATTATGTCTAACACCTGCATTTGTAGTATATTATGTCTTTCACCTGCATTTGTAGTTTATTATTTCTAACACCTGCATTTGTAGTTTATTATTTCTAACATCTGCATTTGTAGTATACTATGTCTAACACCTGCATTTGTAGTATATTATGTCTTTCACCTGCATTTGTAGTTTATTATTTCTAACACCTACAATTGTAGTATACTATGTAATACTAACACTAAATGAAAACACAATTTATTAATATGGCATTTGGACTGGCTTATTAAATACAGGTTAAGATATACAGAAATTCATAATTAATGTACCAAATTAGAACTGTTAAATTCTGAATAAGCCTAATGAAATTTTATAGGTTAAGCTAAAACTCACTGTGTGTCTCTTGCGTGACTTGACATCTACAAGGAGAGTGGAGTGCTTGTCTGGGAAATGTTTTAGCACAACTCCTGTCTTCACGTCCATTCCAGTCTGGTTGTAATTTACCAGTGTACCTGTGGTCAATACCTTCAATATAAGAATGCTTGCATCATTACTAAGGGGCATATATGAGCAATATACTTACACTTATTTTTGGAATAAGTAAGGAAAGGCACTATGTTAAAAATGGACGGGTTGGTCTCAAATACAGATCATTACTGGAAAAAAATATACTGGATCTGAATGACCAGCTATAATTTTTTTTCGAACATTGTGCTTCATACCTCAGGGAAACCGGCCATGACAAACATGGCAAAGATGGAGGAAAGTTCTGGTCGTATGGCAATGTCCTGTACACATCCTGTCAGGTGGGTGTGCAGAACAGGGCGCCAATCAGGGGATGTGTACAGTCGCTGAAGGATACGTGCCACTGAACACGACCACTCAAGGCCAGACCTGACAAATAATAAGAGGTGTAAAAGGCTGCTGTTTGAGTCAAATGTATACAATAAGGTATAACCCTCTGGAGCTCAGCATAATTATGAACAATCCAATGTTTTAAGAACCATTTTCATTTAGAAACAACAGAAACAGAAACTACTTACTGTCTCTGAATTTTGTTTAAAAAAAATATTGATGTAAATTTTCGAAACAAATTATGATATGAAAATGCATTAATATTCTAAATTCTCTTAATAGGTACTGGGACAGAGACAGAATGATTAATCCCTTACTTTTCCAGGCAGATGGCTCCAAATGAGAAGAGATATTTGATGGTCCAACTGCCTGGATCTCCACCTGTTGACATGTCATCTGACACAGATTCATCGGCCACCTAGTGACGGCAAAAATCATATTTGCGTTATTACCTCCATAAACCAGTACATATACAACTAAGGAGTGTTAAATACATTTGAAGTTTTCAAATTAATCAAACTTTTTTTTTGTTAAATCATTTAAATCTTTATAATCAAATGATTAACAAGTAAAAGTTTATGCATACTTGCTTACTAAAATACAGCAGTCAGGTGGAACATACCTTAACGGGGCACTTGGTGAGAAGCAAACCCAGCAGGCCGAGAGCCAGGTGTCGTGTATTCACCTCATGACCACTCTCGCCCCTGCAGATATACATTGGCACATGTAAAACAGCCAAAGTAGTCAACAAATGTTGCAAATTTTAAACCTAGCAACCTGTACTTCATGAATGTTTGTAATACAATTACTTTGTTGTATATTTAAAACTAAGCAAATACTACTTCACAAATGTTTGTGATACAATAGCTATGTGGCAAATTTCAAAACCAGCAAACTATAAAAATTCTGAAAGGCAAACACAAAATATCTTGACAAAAGGACATCAAGATATTAAAACAATGTAAGGCCACACCAAACTGACGCCTCATTCGGAGGATTTACAGCATCTATGTTTTTTAAATAGCTTGTTTCGGTTTTATTTTTTTTAGCCTGTTTGCTCATTTTTTTGGGAACAAACTTTGTATGATTTACTTGGATATTTTGAAGAGCAGTTTCAGGAAGTCAGGAGTCATAAAGTTGAAGCTGCTTCCTCCTGGTGCAGCCTGAAAATGACAAAATGAGGAAAATCTTGAGAATGTTAGAAAGAAAGAATGTCTTTGTGGAAAATGGCTTAATGGATTGTTGATGAAATACTACCAGACTGTATGATATTTTAAAAGCGTACGTTAGTGTCATGGGGTATCATGGCGCCCAACAATCCCATGATCCTCTCCTGTGAGTGGATGGAGAATGCCTCCTCCTGCCGCTTGATAATCGACCTTTCCTCAATCACACGTCCACCTTCTGTATAAAATTTAAGGTGAAAACAGATCAATTTATTGTCTTATCCCCGTATTTACCCGGAACTAAGTTCTTCTTTTCCTTTTATTTGATCTCAAAGCATAAAACTATAAAGATGCTTAATGTTTAGACATGTTTTATTGTTCTTATGATCATTTGTTGAATGATTGCATAATAATAGGTTAAAAAATGTAATATGGTAAGATCACACATCAGCTGTTACCGGAACTTATCTGAACTTATTATCAGTAACACAAACTGCTATTGTAATCTATCTGGAACTTTGGATAAAAAAAATATGTATACAATAACAGGCTAAAATGGTCTTTTTTTTGAGACTGTTTTGAACAGAACAATAGAGGTTTAGACAAAAAATCAGCTTTTCTTTAAACTATAACCGAACAGACCAGCATAAAAATATGAATGTTACCTTTGACCTCAGGGGAGGCATCAGTTTTTTCAGCAAGTTTGGCGACTTCTTGTTCCTTTAGGTGCTCTGGAAAAAAACATACAGATTCAAGTTATGGTAATTCAACTATCTATTGTCTTAAAGGAGTAAGAGTCAATTAATTGTTCATCATAACTAAGGTAATATCTCTCATACATGATGTAATCATAGATGATATTTAAAGAGAGTCACAAGCTTTTCTACAATAATTTTAGAATGAAAGTGCCCAAAGACTCCCTAAAAAGGCAAATCTAAACATGTGAAATTGGCTGCAGCTACATCATTCATTATATGGCTGATTAAATGTTATCATCGTGTCATAGACTGATTTTTCCCCCTACCTTCTTCCTCCTCTGGGACCTGTTGTAGGCAGTGGGTGGTGATGGCGATACACTGGTTCTGCAAATGGGTGGCCAGCCCAGTGTAGTCCGTGTCTGCCGCTGGACTTGTCTCTGACAGCAGGTCACCCATCGAGATGGACAGTAGTGTGAACAACATCCACACATGCTGGTGGATGTATGCCTGTATCAGCGAGTCAGTGTCTTGAGACGTTTTCACTGGATTCAAATTAAAAACATGTTGTTTTAAAATTGTGGCTAAAAACAGAGACAGGGCGCTCGACTATTCCACCGCTTTTCAGTGTAAGGATTGAAAAGTTTTGGCGAAACATGCATGGATGACTTTTAGATAAGATTTCAATGCAATACATGATGTGCGGAGATATTAACATAAATGTGGTTACATGCAAAATTTTAACAAGAATTTTTAAGTGTAATAATAAAGGGCCATTATTTGCAAAATACCATTGTATAAAGTCTCAATGCAATACATCAAGTAGTTGCTGAGATATTATCCTATGTGTGCTAACATGCAAGACCTTAACCAGAATTTCTAAGTCGCATAATAATAAATAATTATTTCTGGATATAAATAATTATATTTATTTTTGCCGAAATAGCAGGTAGCCGCATGCTGCTAAGGACTCCGTGGTCACTAAGCTGTTCGGTACGCTTCGGTTGTTCACGCGCGAATATCGCGCATGCGCATCGCGATCTCGGTCTTTCTCGTGATGAATGCTAAAGTAACAGGTGTATTGATCATAAAAACAATCTTCTACATGTTATGTACATATTTGCTTGAAGCAATAATTGTCCAATGATAAAGGTGTTGTTTTTCCTGTGACTTGAAGTATTGTGTGAGATTATTGTTGTTGCCTGTGTTTGCAGGGTACAGAGCATGCTGCAGGAGCGATCCTCCTACGCCCAGGCTGTATCAGACGTCTACCAGCTCGCCACATTAAATGCAAAGTAGAGTTACCAAACTTGGTTAATTAAGTACGTTGGATGGTTGAGTACCATTGTATAAAGTCTCAATGCAATACCTCAAGTAGTTCCTGAGATATTAACCTATGTGTGCTTGCACGCAAAACCTTAACCAAGGGGTGATGCAGACGCAGATGCCGACGCTTGGGTGAGTAGTATAGATCTCCTTATTCTTCGAATAAATGTATTTTTAACTTTGGTAACATTTTCTGTTTATACACAGCTTTTAGTTTTGAAACAAATTATAACTTGTAAGTCATTGTGTCAAAATGTTGAAATGAAGTGATTCAGGTGAGATCACACAAGGTTTCCGGTAAGAGACATGAGATTTCAACTAGTAGAATAGCAACCAGTAGTTGCTATTGTAAACATTTCTTTCATCCACCTTGATTACTGCTATGCAAATAATTAAAATTAAGTTTATTCAAAAGTTAGTGAGACATTTCTGTTACTAAAGACTGATCATGTTTATTGGGCAATACTTACACTTGCGCTGGTGGAACTTGGTGATTGAATGTTGGGGATTATGGCTGAAAAGGTAGGATACACCATTATAAGAATATTAATACAAGCATCAAGGGGACACTTGTTTATTTCAATTGCAACAGACCAATATATCATATCACTTAAACAAGAATAACAACAAATATTTCAGATATGTCCTTATTTTTGTGTGAATGTCTGTACCCTGTGGGAAGGTTCCCCTTCTGATGACAGCCAAGACACAGGTCAAAGTCCTCACACTCGTTACAATGGATGCGGGTTCCAACGATGAACGCCTGGCACTTGTTACACTTGAACCTACATTGAGTAAACAGACACTCACATATAGGCATCTTACTGATTTGTTAAAGTTAAGTGAAGCCTTTCATAGCAGTTTTAATTAACAAACAACAGGACTTTCTTATCAGTTCATAAATAGGGTAAAACAGTATTAACAAACAACAGGCCTTTGTTATCTTCAGTTATATACCATGAGGATTTTAAGAGTTTCATAACTATCCTGTTTTACCTAACAAACTAATTGATAGTATAAAACTTGCCCCCTCCCCCATTGGCAGTATAACAGGAAGGTTAACTTACACCAGATGAATGATGTCATGGTCATCCGAGTGCTTCTCAGGTTCAACTCCCCCTGAAAGTGTTCACATCAATAGTTGAATATATCTCGTGCCTCTAACATAGATTACTCACTTAACCCTTCACAAAGCCTCATCTAATCTCTAAACAAGCATAGACATGGTGGTTATCACTGTTCATTGAAAACACAATTTAACTTTTGTGAGTATATATGACATGGTAATGTTTGTTGTCTGCTACAACAGTCATCATGTGGCGAGACCCAAGAAACCTTACCAGCATAGCATGTGGCACAAAGGTCCATGTCTACACACTGCAGACACCTATAGCGGCGGCCTGGCAGCGTGACGTTACAGCCGTCACAGTTCACCTCTACCTCAAGCAGGTCACAGAACCGAGCTATGAACATCTGAACATCCTGCAAAAAAACCCAGAAAAATGCCATAGAAATATGCAGCCATAAAATGAATTGTAGTGTGGATATTTTATGCTTAAGTCTTTCTGTTGCTCTTCTCTATTGTAAAACAGTAATCAAGAAACAACTAAATGCGTTGAAACAAGGTTTTCAATGATTGACTGAAGAACTTCACCCTACATTGTTAGATTCAGTTTCAACTATTTTTCTTTTTTTAGTATTCACAGTATTTCAACCTCAACTAAGTTATTCAGTGCCAATGTTTTTCTATTTTTAGCAACAGTGACCTTGACCATGAACCTAGGAGCCCCAAACACATTTCTATGAAAAGTGTCCATAAGTACTCCTATATTCCAAGTTTGGTCACAATATGTCAACCTGAACTGAAGTTATTCACTACCAACAGTGTGTTTGATGCTGCACTCTCGGACAAAGAATGTATGTCATTATAATATTAAGGTTTTCCTTTGTGAAAACCTATTTAAATTCCATAACAAATGATAGATAATCACTTCTTCTAGACCACCTGCAAAAAAATTAACACCTTTTTTTGGTCGTCCGGTAGGTCCTCTTTGTTCTTGTACCAAGTGATGAAGGACCCCTCGCTGCACTCCTCAAACCACTTTATGTGCGTGTTATAGTCTTTCAGCTCTGTCGCCTCATCCAAGGCCTCCAGACGCCAGTCCCGCATTTTCACTGTCTCCTTGGCAACTGCAGAGAACAGCTCTGGAAGGCGCACCTCGGAAATGAAGGTGAGGTCGTACGGCTGCCACTGTATGTCCAGCAAGTGGAGCAATGCTGCCTGCACATAGTCATAGGCAGAGTGCAGCTTGCTGAAATCATGTACTCATTATAAGAGAAATATTCTGAACAATATAATGTCAGAGACAAGTATCTCCCAGATCAACAAGAATAAAAAAGCAGAACCTTTCACAGTCAGAAATGCTTTTGTAAAATAAATATTTATCTATGTACTAAAAACAAAATGCATTTTACAAAACCATCAACTTAGGCAAAATCGTATCAAACTTTGTTCATATGAGCTGTGCTTTTATCAAAGTCAATCACCCACCTGTCCAGTTCATGCCTCTTCACAGTGTGGAAGGCCTCAGTGAGTTTCCGTATGAGGCTGTAGAACTGTAGGCGCACCCGGGCCTCCAGCTCGAGCCCACACCCGTCCAGACCCTCCGCATAGTGACGAGCAAACCCCTCCTGCTGGCTCAACATCTCTTGTAGGAACAACACTATCAGGATCTGAAAAACGATACATGTTCATTTAAAACTTGCAATGAAACTTACATTCATTCAGTATCATTTAATTTACTGTATCTTTTATTTAGTTTATACAAACTTCATTAGCTCAGTCTGTGGCAAAATGTGAAACACACTTGAGTCTGTTACCTAGGTACAAATCAGTACTGATGTCAATTTTGAGAGACCATGAGAAGGTACCCCCTGGTTGGGATAAAGCCCACTACCTTTTGGGTGAGAGGCAGCACCTACACCACACAACCCTTATTAATCTTGTCATTAATCTTTAACAGATGGACAGATAACAGCTCATTCCCTGCACGCTGTCTGACCTGGAATGGGTTGTTTTTTGAAAGCATCTTGATGAGCTCAGTGGCGAGCTGGTAGACGTCTGATACAGCCTGGGCGTAGGAGGATCGCTCCTGCAGCATGCTCTGTACCCTGCAAACACAGGCAACAACAATAATCTCACACAATACTTCAAGTCACAGGAAAAACAACACCTTTATCATTGGACAATTATTGCTTCAAGCAAATATGTACATAACATGTAGAAGATTGTTTTTATGATCAATACAATGCAGAACTGACTGAATAAGTACAATGAGTTTTAAGCTTTATAAACATCAATCTCCAGAAATAGTATGTGAATGAGTGGAATCATACTTGTCAGTGCTCCATGCATGGTCCTGTAGGAACTCCAGCACAAGGCGAAATGATGGGTACTTGTCTGACATGTCATACTGGAATACACCAGAAAATGAATGATTTAACTTTGATCTTTGAAAAAAAACAGGTTTTATTTTACAGAATAAAATTTGTGAGTGAATTACTCAAAATTTATCTAAAATCCTATATGCTTTCAAATCTTTGCAACAGTTCAGCAAGCATTTGTATTATTTACACATTTTTTCTGTCATATTATACCCTATAAGTCCAGTATGTTTAAATCAAAGCTCAAGGTGGATAACCTTTGTTGGCTTGTTTGCCTGGCGAGATGACATCCTGGCTAGTTTCTTCATCTGCTTGGACAGGCGGGACTTGGATAACTGAAGCACAGTGGATAATACACAGGATTATCATACCTCTAAAACAGCTTGGTACTATATTGAGATTGGCATGAAAACCAGGAAGATACATGTTTGGAAATCATTTTTTTGTTATAAAGGCTTTAAACGGCTGCCAAGGATTGTTTTGTACTAACACTAACAAAGCTGCTTAAAAGGCCAAGATTTAAATGACTGAAAAGCTGCATTTGTAATACCTCGTGTTTCAGCTGTGTTTTAGTGAGTCCGGCAAACTTGAGTAGAAACAGAGCCTTCTGTTTGCATATGACAGCTGAAAAATAACGACACCTCTATAACTTTCTTAATTTTATACATAACACTTTGCTATTTTATTTATCTCCTCAAGTTTCTAGAGGAAACAGTTCCTTGAAGACAACTAGGATTCCCTAATGTCACTCACTTGACAACAACAGTGAACTGTAAATGTGTGTTTAAGCCGCTTATGGCAGTGTTAAGAGAATTTGTACACAAGTCTCCCACTGACCTGGATCATTCTCCTGGCTGACCTCCCCAGAGTCTGTCTCTGCCATCAGTTTCTGTTTCTGCTGGACCAGTAGTGCCCGCTGAGTTTCGGCTACCTGGTACGCCTGACACAGGCCGTCAGACACTGTCCCCTCCATCCCACCAAACACTGCAATAATACCGCCATTCAAATATCAATGGCTCATGACAACATGATCTTAACCATTTGAATTTATGTAAGGAGTTGACTGTACATGTCATGTAATAAAATTATAAACATTCCATTGTTATTACAAATCCAGTTTGACTCACCATATTTTTCAAGGTCATCTCTGAGCTGCTGTGTGTGCCAGACAAGAGCCGCAAACACGGCAATAACAGCTGTTCTTACATTCTCCCCACCAATTGGCAGCACCTTACAGCTTTCCGCACACCTGAAACAAACAACATACAACTGCAATGATAATGTATCATACAGTACTGAAGTGGACTAGTAGTGCCAAAGCTTTGTTTTCAAACAACAAAGAAAATAAATCAAATCCTAACTTACTATCATAGCTTTTGACAGATATTGCAAATCTCAGCTAAATTGGTACAATTCTTCTTCTAGGTGTGTACCTTTTGATGAGGTTCTGTGTTTTCTCGTCCCCATTGACCGCTGTGAGGAGAAACTCCAGCACCTCTGTACTGTCCTCAGAGGCCTGAAACACGCCATGTTAATGTATACATGCAGAATTTTACCACCACAATACCAATGTGGAGTGCACAATGTTTGGAAATATTTAGCACAAATATACAGCATATTTTAGCTTACATGAACATTTCAATGATGACACGTATATTGTGAACCAAGTCATGTCCATCGATATGTTGATATAAAGTTAACATTCTCATAAACTCATTGACATCCTTGTTTTTTTTCTCTTATATATCACTTGTAAAGTAACTCCTTAAATCTCTCTTATGCCTAAATGCCAGTATTTCTGTCTCCTTAACTATGAACTGAAGTTAATTCTAATATCCAGTGTGGTCTAAAGCAATCATTTTAGCCACAACCATGTTTTTAGCAATAAAACAGCAATGTAGCAAACATTTTAAAAGTGTTATGAAATGAAATTGTTTTGAAAGGAAAGGGCATATATTTAAAGTGACACTCTTATTCAAAATCAATACATATACAGTCATGTATAATAAACATAAATTTTGAATGATAAACCTATAACTACTTACTAAATAATGCATTTATGGAAAATGTGAATTACTAATAACAAGATTGTAACTGTATATTTAATAGCTAAAAACACAAAAATATTAAATGATTGGTAAGTGCTAAAAGATTTATTGTGATCTACTATCATCTCAAAAGGCAGAAATACCATGTTTTCTGCACCTTCGTATATATGCAAATTTTGATCCATCCCCTGGTACCCCAGCGGGGGACAAATATCCCCCTGAATTAAAAAAAAAAAAAAACTATAAAAAAATGTGCAAATTTGATCAGAGCACGTTTACAAATGATGCCCTCTCTGCTATGAATCTTAATTGGATTATCAACTCATGGAGAGCAACTAATGGATAATAGTGGATTTTCATTGGTTGACCTATATTTTTGTTCCAATCAGAGAGCATTTACTGTATTAAGAGTCCTTCACATGGTGTTATAAAACTTTTAAACAAAATGATTTATAATTTTAAACAGAACAGAATAGTTCTGTATAATTTTAAAGGTGACAGTAGATAATTCTGTACATAATGAGATTAAAATAACTGATGAAAAGGTTGTTTCTTTGTCATGCTTCATTACTTTATTACAAACATGACATTGACATATTTTGGAAAATGACTAAGTAAAACTTTCTGCAAGTTAACTACGAAAAAATTTAATATTACATTGATAAGTTTTGATGAATGCTAATATGAACATGTTTATGAACTTCTACAAAAAGTGATGTATTTACTTCTGGTAATGATCAAACCCAAACAAATCTGACTATTTGGCAATTGAAAGAAATGAAAATTATTAAGATTCATTCCATTCTCTCTAATGGTCTGAACGTCATCATTTCTGATAGCAAATGGATCATTTTATGGACATTATAGAAAGGTAAGCCTATAAAATTGTTGCTCATGTATATATTTGTTTTTGTCTTTGCAAGTGAATCATATTTGTATATGACATATACTAATCAGTGTCTCATTGAAATGTAAATGACTTAAAGAATTGTAAATAAAACACTTTTTGATTTTGCAAAAGGAAAGGAAAAAGGAAAAAAAGGTTAAATGGTACGCGTGCTAAAGCGCTAAATAGTGATGATAAATATCCCCTGGTATGGGACTCAAATCGCCTGAAATTCTAAACAAAATCCCCTGGAGAGCCTTTCAAAAATATCTCATGTATGCCTTTTGTTTCAAATTAAACACGGTATCCTTCATAAGAACGAATGTTTCGACATTTATTCATCCTTATTTATATATTTAAACTATTGTACTAATTTGGTAAATCTTATTTGGGAGTAAGAGTGTATCTTTAATTTTCAAGCATAAATGTTTAGTACGCATTTCAAGAACAAGTCAGATTTGAAGAAGTGTTACCAGTCTGAAAATGGCAGGAACCTGGAACATGTAAACAACATGCAGCTTATAGTACTGTGAATCAGGTATTAAAGCATGATGAACGCTAAAAGCTGCACTTTCACAGATATACCATTTTTACAACTTTCTTATTTTTTGTCTTGGAAAAGGCAAATTTTTGCGTAAATATCTGCAAACCAATAATAACTGAATCTGATAAAAAATCAGATCGCAGATTTCGATATTTCCGTTCGAAAAATACTGTTTTATGGCTTATACCGTTACCAAAGGTTTACGAAAAATGAATAAAACATCAATTTTTGAACTTAACTATTAAAATCTGCTATCTAATTTTTGGTCAGCAATCTTATATAACTGGTTTCCATGGATTTTCGCAAAAATTACCTCGTTTCAAAACAAAAAATAAAAAATATGTCAAAACGTTTAATCTGTGAGAGTGCAGCTTTAAATACCAACTAGAGCTGTCACAGGAGTGACGAATACCCCCAAATGCCGCCTGGACACAGGAATGGCAAACCATTCCTTTGAAAAGAGGCCATAACTCTAAGGTTACTGCACACTGCATCTTCTTTTATCATGCATGTATTGTTTTATTTAAATCTGTTGAGTAATTTAGAAGTTACACTGCTGACAAGAAAAACTAGCCTTTCATGAGTTATCGTCCGGAAACCGTTTTTCTATTTTTAGTAACAGTGACCTTGGCCCCACCAGCCCCAATATCGAACTTGACCTGTATCTTCTGATGTTACACCTGTGTACCAAAAATTGTTCAAATCTGTCTAGCCTTTCATGAGTTATTATCTGGAAACCGTTTTTCTATTTTTAGTAACAGTGACCTTGACCTTGGCCCCACCAGCCCCAATATCAAACTTGACCTGTATCTTCTGATGTTACACCTGTGTACCAAAAAATTTTCAAATCTGTCTAGCCTTTCAAGAGTTATCGTCCGGAAACCGTTTTTCTATTTTTAGTAACAATGACCTTGACCTTGGCCCCACCAGTCCCAATATCGAACTTGACCTGTATCTTCTGATGTTACACCTGTGTACCAAAAATTGTTCAAATCTGTCTAGCCTTTCATGAGTTATTGTCCGGAAACCGTTTTTCTATTTTTAGTAACAGTGACCTTGGCCCCACCAGCCCCAATATCGAACCTGACCTGTATCTTCTGATGTTACACCTGTGTACCAAAAATTGTTCAAATCTGTCTAGCCTTTCATGAGTTATCGTCCGGAAACCATTTTTCTATTTTTAGTAATAGTGACCTTGGCCCCACCAGCCCCAATATCGAACTTGACCTGTATCTTCTGATGTTACACCTGTGTACCAAAAATTGTTCAAATCTGTCTAGCCTTTCATGAGTTATCGTCTGGAAACCGTTTTTCTATTTTTAGTAACAGTGACCTTGGCCCCACCATCCCCAATATCAAACTTGACCTTTTTCTTCTGATGTTACACCTGTGTACCAAAAATTGTTCAAATCTGTCAAGCCTTTCATGAGTTATCGTCTGGAAACCGTTTTTCTATTTTTAGTAACAATGACCTTGACCTTGGCCCCACCAGCTCCAATATCGAACATGACCCGTATCTTCTGATGTTACACCTGTGTACCAAAAATTGTTCAAATCTGTCTAGCCTTTCATGAGTTATTGTCCGGAAACCGTTTTTCTATTTTTAGTAACAGTGACCTTGGCCCCACCAGCCCCAATATCGAACCTGACCTGTATCTTCTGATGTTACACCTGTGTACCAAAAATTGTTCAAATCTGTCTAGCCTTTCATGAGTTATCGTCCGGAAACCGTTTTTCTATTTTTAGTAATAGTGACCTTGGCCCCACCAGCCCCAATATCGAACTTGACCTGTATCTTCTGATGTTACACCTGTGTACCAAAAATTGTTCAAATCTGTCTAGCCTTTCATGAGTTATCGTCTGGAAACCGTTTTTCTATTTTTAGTAACAGTGCCCTTGGCCCCACCATCCCCAATATCAAACTTGACCTTTTTCTTCTGATGTTACACCTGTGTACCAAAAATTGTTCAAATCTGTCAAGCCTTTCATGAGTTATCGTCTGGAAACCGTTTTTCTATTTTTAGTAACAATGACCTTGACCTTGGCCCCACCAGCTCCAATATCGAACATGACCCGTATCTTCTGATGTTACACCTGTGTACCAAAAATTGTTCAAATCTGTCTAGCCTTTCATGAGTTATTGTCCGGAAACCGTTTTTCTATTTTTAGTAACAGTGACCTTGGCCCCACCAGCCCCAATATCGAACCTGACCTGTATCTTCTGATGTTACACCTGTGTACCAAAAATTGTTCAAATCTGTCTAGCCTTTCATGAGTTATCGTCCGGAAACCGTTTTTCTATTTTTAGTAATAGTGACCTTGGCCCCACCAGCCCCAATATCGAACTTGACCTGTATCTTCTGATGTTACACCTGTGTACCAAAAATTGTTCAAATCTGTCTAGCCTTTCATGAGTTATCGTCTGGAAACCGTTTTTCTATTTTTAGTAACAGTGCCCTTGGCCCCACCATCCCCAATATCAAACTTGACCTTTTTCTTCTGATGTTACACCTGTGTACCAAAAATTGTTCAAATCTGTCAAGCCTTTCATGAGTTATCGTCCGGAAACCGTTTTTCTATTTTTAGTAACAATGACCTTGACCTTGGCCCCACCAGCTCCAATATCGAACATGACCCGTATCTTCTGATGTTACACCTGTGTACCAAAAATTGTTCAAATCTGTCTAGCCTTTCATGAGTTATTGTCCGGAAACCGTTTTTCTATTTTTAGTAACAGTGACCTTGGCCCCACCAGCCCCAATATCGAACCTGACCTGTATCTTCTGATGTTACACCTGTGTACCAAAAATTGTTCAAATCTGTCTAGCCTTTCATGAGTTATCGTCCGGAAACCGTTTTTCTATTTTTAGTAATAGTGACCTTGGCCCCACCAGCCCCAATATCGAACTTGACCTGTATCTTCTGATGTTACACCTGTGTACCAAAAATTGTTCAAATCTGTCTAGCCTTTCATGAGTTATCGTCTGGAAACCGTTTTTCTATTTTTAGTAACAGTGACCTTGGCCCCACCATCCCCAATATCAAACTTGACCTTTTTCTTCTGATGTTACACCTGTGTACCAAAAATTGTTCAAATCTGTCAAGCCTTTCATGAGTTATCGTCTGGAAACCGTTTTTCTATTTTTAGTAACAATGACCTTGACCTTGGCCCCACCAGCTCCAATATCGAACATGACCCGTATCTTCTGATGTTACACCTGTGTACCAAAAATTGTTCAAATCTGTCTAGCCTTTTATGAGTTAATGTCCGGAAACCGTTTTTCTATTTTTAGTAACAGTGACCTTGGCCCCACCAGCCCCAATATCGAACCTGACCTGTATCTTCTGATGTTACACCTGTGTACCAAAAATTGTTCAAATCTGTCTAGCCTTTCATGAGTTATCGTCCGGAAACCGTTTTTCTATTTTTAGTAATAGTGACCTTGGCCCCACCAGCCCCAATATCGAACTTGACTTGTATCTTCTGATGTTACACCTGTGTACCAAAAATTGTTCAAATCTGTCTAGCCTTTCAGGAGTTATCGTCTGGAAACCGTTTTTCTATTTTTAGTAACAGTGACCTTGGCCCCACCATCCCCAATATCAAACTTGACCTGTTTCTTCTGATGTTACACCTGTGTACCAAAATTTGTTCAAATCTGTCAAGCCTTTCATGAGTTATCGTCTGGAAACCGTTTTTCTATTTTTAGTAACAATGACCTTGACCTTGGCCCCACCAGCTCCAATATCGAACATGACCTGTATCTTCTGATGTTACACCTGTGTACCAAAAATTGTTCAAATCTGTCTAGTCTTTCATGAGTTATCGTCCGGAAACCGTTTTTCTATTTTTAGTAACAGTGACCTTGACCTTGGCCCCACCAGCCCCAATATCGAACTTGACCTGTATCTTCTGATGTTACACCTGTGTACACAAAATTGTTCAAATCTGTCAAGCCTTTCATGAGTTATCGTCTGGAAACCATTTTTCTATTTTTAGTAACAGTGACCTTGACCTTGGCCCCACCAGCCCCAATATCGAACTTGACCTGTATCTTCTGATGTTTCACCTGTGTACCAAAAATTGTTCAAATCTGTCTAGCCTTTCATGAGTTATCGTCCGGAAACCATGAAAACTGACAGACCGACCGACCTACCGACCGACCGACCGACCGACAAGCTCACTCCTATATACCCCCTCAAACTTCGTTTGTGGGGGTATAATAATGTTTCCAGAGCATCATGTAACAGTCATTAAACATGACTTTTATCACATTTCATTGTATCTCAATTCAAATGGTTACAACTGATCAACGAAATATTTCCTTTACAACAACTATGAACACCACTCACATATCTTCCAGAGAGAGACCTCTGCAGCTTGCCAATCATATAACCTCCACGGAACAGTGTGGCCCAGAGCTCGCTACGGAGAATGTCTTGCTCCGCGACCTCCTCCAGCTCCAGTAGCTGGCTCCCAGTTACCGCTGTAATATAGCATACATGTAGTAACCCTGGAATATAATGCATAATGGCCACTGTAACAGCAGTTCTCAACTCATCCACCAATACCCCTTATAATCAAAGAAAATTACAGTTAAACTTCTTTTGTCATGTTACTGCTTAAAAGCCAAAATTAATTCTACACCCGAAAAACATAATAAAGATGTGTTTGCTTACTTGGATTTGCATTGAGAGTGGCCCCACAAAGCTTGCCCATGAGCTTGATGAGCCCCAGCTGGAGGTCGTAGGGCCAGGACAGAGGAAGATCCTGGCTCCCTCGGGCCGTCACCTACACACAGGGAGAAATAAACATCTCTTCGTGCTTTTTTTATTAATTATTTACATGTTAGTTACATCATTTTATCGTTATGCATAAATTTCTCATTTACAATTACATTTAGGTATTTCAATATCAAAGTTGATATAAATAAACATGCAAAACATTGCTCTCAATTCCTCATATTTTTTTTTTAATTTCACTATATTTGGGTAAACTAATACTCATCTCCTCCACTGACCTTGAACTTGTACCCCCATTCTGTGTTGCTGCTGTCAGAGTGAAAGAGGAAGTGGATATGTGGCCCCTGAAAGTTGATGATGCGGGGCCACTTTGGGCTCCCCACCTTCTGGTCAAACCGCATCTGTTGGCCCTTTGTGTCCGTAAACACAAGATAGTCATACCTACAACACAATGAACGCGTATGGGATGCAATAAACACATAGTATGACAGTTTTTATTGCTTGTTTTAGAAATGGACAAACTGGACAGCAATAAAATAACATTAAAAAGAGCTGCCATAGTATGTGACGAATGCCCCCGAATGTGACATTGACCTATGAACAAGGTCAGTACATGAAAAGTTAAAGATCAAACAAATACATATGGCAAGTTATTTTAAATTGCCTCAGAACCTAAAGAAATACCACCCATACTTGACAACGTACATTCTTATGTCCTTATATTCAGCATTCCATTGTGAATAAACACTAGTGTATCTTTCACCTTAGAGGTAGGGACATGGGTCTTGCACGTGACACGTGTCGAACACATGTGGCAAGTTATTTTCAAATCTGTCCATACAAGAAAAAGTTACAGCCCGGACATAACAACCAATACTCTGTATCCTTATATGCAGCACTCCATTGTGAATTAACACCTAAGTGTGACCTTAACCTTAGAGGTAGGGACACGGTTCTTGCACGCGACACGTCGTCATGGTATGTCGAACACATGTGGCAAGTTATTTTAAATTCTGTCCATACAAGGGAAAGTTACAGCCCGGACACGACAACCTATACTCTATGTCCTTATATGCAGCATTCCATTGTGAATAAACACTAAGTGTGACCTTGAATTAAGAGGTAGGGACACGGGTCTTGCACCCGACACGTCGTCTTGGTATGTCAAACACATGTGGCAAGTTATTTTATTATCTGTCTATACAAGGGAAAGTTACAGCCCAGACACGACAACCTATACTCTATGTCCTTATATGCAGCACTCCATTGTGAATAAACACTAAGTGTGACCTTGACCTAAGAAAGAGGGACACGGGTCTTGCAAGCGACACGTCGTCTTGGTATGCCGAACACATGTGGCAAGTTATTTTAAAATCTGTCCATACAAGGGAAAGTTACAGTCCGGACAAGACAACCTATACTCTATGTCCTCATATGCAGCATTCCATTGTGAATAAACACCTAAGTGTGACCTTGACCTTAGAGGTAGGGACACAGTTCTTGCACGCGACACGTCGTCTTGGTATGCTGAACACATGTGGCAAGTTATTTTAAATCTGTCCATACAAGGGAAAGTTACAGCCCGGACACAAGTTATTGAGCCGGACACACGGACGGACGGACGGTGCGATTTTAATATGCCCACCTTTGCCCACCTTTGGGGGCATAAAAAGATACTACATACATTATGAAAATGAAGATGTAAAGCTCTCATATTTTGCTTCATCTTCTAAAAATTGAGAACTTTCTCCTTGCAAAAGAGGTATAGACTTAGAAATACTCTCTTTACAAATCACCAAATTGACTGGAACCATTGCACACTAATATAACAGTATCATCATCCTACCTCCTTTCCGTCTCACATCTGGGGTCAAACTCCACGATGTACTTGGATGCCCCAGGGCAGTAGAATGACTGAGTGTAGTGCACATTGTTCTCATAATTGTGGCCAGACTCCACCTCCCAGGTCCGCAGCACGATGTCCTCAGACTGCAAGCCCTGCCAGTGAGTGCTGCTGATCTACACAGTGAAGATAAATATGGAACATGAGCCACACCCCCAATATACACTCACAATATGGAACATGAGCGAGCACTGACAATCAACAAACACAAAAAAGATATAGACCATGAGCAAGCATTTCTTATCTACACACAAAGTTAATATAGAACAGGAGCAAGCACTGCTGATCTTCATACACAAGTTAGAGAAAGAACATGAGCAAGCACTGCTGATCTACACACTCAAGTTAGAGAAAGAACATGAGCAAGCACTGCTGATCAACACGCACAAGTTAGTGAAAGAGCATGAGCAAGCACTGCTGATCTACACTGACAAGTTAGATAAAGAACATGAGCAAGCACTGCTGATCTACACACTCAAGTTAGAGAAAGAACATGAGCAAGCACTGCTGATCTACACACTCAAGTTGGAGAAAGAGCATGAGCAAGCACTGCTGATCTACACACTCAAGTTGGAGAAAGAACATGAGCAAGCACTCCTGATCTACACACTCAAGTTAGAGAAAGAACATGAGCAAGCACTCCTGATCTACACACTCAAGTTAGAGAAAGAGCATGAGCAAGCACTGCTGATCTACACACTCAAGTTGGAGAAAGAACATGAGCAAGCACTGCTGATCTACACACTCAAGTTGGAGAAAGAGCATGAGCAAGCACTGCTGATCTACACACTCAAGTTAGAGAAAGAACATGAGCAAGCACTACTGATCTACACACTCAAGTTAGAGAAAGAACATGAGCAAGCACTCCTGATCTACACACTCAAGTTAGAGAAAGAACATGAGCAAGCACTGCTGATCTACACACACAAGTTAGATAAAGAACATGAGCAAGCACTACTGATCTACACACACAAGTTAGATAAAGAGCATGAGCAAGCACTGCTCATCTACACGCACAAGTTAGTGAAAGAGCATGAGCAAGCACTGCTCATCTACACACTCAAGTTAGAGAAAGAGCATGAGCAAGCACTGCTGATCTACACACTCAAGTAAGAGAAAGAGCATGAGCAAACACTGCTCATCTACACACTCAAGTAAGTGAAAGAACATGAGCAAGCACTGCTGATCTACACACTCAAGTTAGAGAGAGAACATGAGCAAGCACTGCTGATCAACACGCACAAGTTAGTGAAAGAGCATGAGCAAGCACTGCTGATCTACACTGACAAGTTAGATAAAGAACATGAGCAAGCACTGCTGATCTACACACTCAAGTTAGAGAAAGAACATGAGCAAGCACTGCTGATCTACACACTCAAGTTAGAGAAAGAACATGAGCAAGCACTGCTGATCTACACACTCAAGTTAGAGAAAGAACATGAGCAAGCACTGCTGATCTACACACACAAGTTAGATAAAGAACATGAGCAAGCACAACTGATCTACACACACAAGTTAGATAAAGAGCATGAGCAAGCACTGCTCATCTACACGCACAAGTTAGTGAAAGAGCATGAGCAAGCACTGCTCATCTACACACTCAAGTTAGAGAAAGAGCATGAGCAAGCACTGCTGATCTACACACAGAAGTTAGAGAAAGAGCATGAGCAAACACTGCTCATCTACACACACACAAGTTAGAGAAAGAGCATGAGCAAACACTGCTCATCTACACACTCAAGTAAGAGAAAGAACACGAGCAAGCACTCCTGATCTACACACTCAAGTTGGAGAAAGAGCATGAGCAAGCACTGCTCATCTACACACTCAAGTTGGAGAAAGAACATGAGCAAGCACTGCTCATCTACACACTCAAGTTGGAGAAAGAACATGAGCAAGCACTGCTCATCTACACACTCAAGTAAGAGAAAGAACACGAGCAAGCACTCCTGATCTACACACTCAAGTTAGAGAAAGAACATGAGCAAGCACTGCTCATCTACACACTCAAGTTGGAGAAAGAACATGAGCAAGCACTGCTCATCTACACACACAAGTTAGTGAAAGAGCATGAGCAAGCACTGCTCATCTACACACTTAAGTAAGTGAAAGAACATGAGCAAGCACTGCTGATCTACACACTCAAGTTGGAGAAAGAGCATGAGCAAGCACTCCTGATCTACACACTCAAGTAAGAGAAAGAACACGAGCAAGCACTCCTGATCTACACACTCAAGTTAGAGAAAGAACACGAGCAAGCACTCCTGATCTACACACACAAGTAAGTAAAAGAACATGAGCAAGCACTGCTGATCTACACACTCAAGTAACTGAAAGAACATGAGCAAGCACTGCTGATCTACACACTCAAGTTGGAGAAAGAGCATGAGCAAGCACTGCTGATCTACACACTCAAGTTAGAGAAAGAACACGAGCAAGCACTCCTGATCTACACACTCAGGTTAGAGAAAGAACACGAGCAAGCACTCCTGATCTACACACTCAAGTAACTGAAAGAACATGAGCAAGCACTGCTGATCTACACACTCAAGTTAGAGAAAGAACACGAGCAAGCACTCCTGATCTACACACACAAGTAAGTAAAAGAACATGAGCAAGCACTGCTGATCTACACACTCAAGTAACTGAAAGAACATGAGCAAGCACTGCTGATCTACACACTCAAGTTGGAGAAAGAGCATGAGCAAGCACTGCTGATCTACACACTCAAGTTAGAGAAAGAACACGAGCAAGCACTCCTGATCTACACACTCAGGTTAGAGAAAGAACACGAGCAAGCACTCCTGATCTACACACTCAAGTAACTTAAAGAACATGAGCAAGCACTGCTGATCTACACACTCAAGTTAGAGAAAGAGCATGAGCAAGCACTGCTGATCTACACACTCAAGTTAGAGAAAGAACATGAGCAAGCACTCCTGATCTACACTCACATGAAATTAGTTGTAACAGTGATCCCAGATTTTTTTCTTGTGGTAACCATACAGATTTCTGCCTTATTTAAATTTAATTCAGTCACATACTCTATAAGCAAGATAAAAAACAAATGAACCAAATGCACACTCTGTTAGAATGATAAAATTCTTCAGAATAGTTAGACTGCAATTGTTAAATAGAAGACCCACGTAACTCACGGTGGGAAAAGTGTCCGGGAGGAGGGAGGCCAGGGCCCACAACTCCTGGTTAAAGGGAGCAAGGTGCTTCACAAGACTTATCCTCACGGCGGAGTTCAGGGAGGCACACAGGTAAGTCAGCATCAACACCTGAAATGATAATTGAGTATTGACATCAAATACTACCTCTACAACATGTGCATATAGGTGCTTAACTTATTCTTCATTTGTTCTAAACATTGAACTTTTCTATATAGCTTATCCATCTATAAAAAGTTTGCCATATCCAGAATCCGATTTGGGTTTTCCATTTGATAACATCGATAGCTATGTGATGACGACAGACTGTAGTGTTAGCTTAACAAACTAAACATAGTATCGAACATTCTTACCAACTGTCTCACAATTGCGCCCAAAAAGGATGTCTCCAGACTTGGAAGTAGTTCTTTCTGAAATGCAGACATATAGGTATCCTTTGGTATTTTTTGACAAAATCACATCGGCACAAACGTTACAAGCATGATATTCCTTTTTATGATATTATACACAATGTTGCAAATTTTACAGTATTTTGACCAGCTATGTTGACCTGGGGTAAAAAATGAACTTCTTCCAATGGAATTTGTTTTACATTCCAGGTTATGTACACTACCGGTATTCTCTTTTTCATAAATTAAATTGATTTTAGTCTGATATTTAAGATATAACCATTCTATTGTTTTATGAAATATGTAATTTATTTAAACCCATTAGCACTGGAAAATAACCCTCAGTGTATTGCATTTCTTGATATATATTTTTATGTGAAAACTAAAACCTTTTTCTATTTCTGACATTGTAATTTCAATAAACAATTGATACACTAAAACTTGTAATTTCAATAAACAATTGATACACTAAAACAATTGATACACTATTTAATTATGTATGTGGTAGGACATTTGTTATCTACTCCATCCAGACCTTAAACATCAATGAATTTTGTAAAAATAAGAACAAATAATCGGAGAAACTGTTGTCTGTGTCTCGGACACTACATTAAAGTTTTGCATCAACATTGTGACTTTATCAGAAACAGATATATTTCCATACTATAACAAGATGAATGTTCTAAAAGGTTTTTCAAACCCAGAAAAAATATTCATAATAAAAGGGTTGATATTGTAAAATATGGATGTGTAAATGATGCAACACCTGACACTACAACTGATGGGGATCTTTAAACAAGATTGACACCAAAATAGAAAATACATAACGCACCATGCCTCTACTTAATTTCTTGAATTTTCTGAACCACTCCGTTGATAATCACAATTAAAGTATCATTTTAAAATTAAATTAATTTCCTTCATAGAAAATGAACATAACAAACAAGTACATTACATTATGGTATTAACCAAGTACTGGCAATACCAAACAAGTCCTATACTATCCACTACCCACCAGTACTAGCAATACCAAACAAGTCCTATACTATCCACTACCCACCAGTACTGGCAATACCAAACAAGTCCTATACTATCCACTACCCACCAGTACTAGCAATACCAAACAAGTCCTATACTATCCACTACCCACCAGTACTAGCAATACCAAACAATTCCTATACTATCCACTACCCACCAGTTTATCCATGTCCATATTGCGCAGCAGTCTCACAGACTCTGTCGCCTTCTTCATGACCAGGATAGCATCTACAAGAGATAATAAAGTGGTAAAAAAGTACATGTAAACTTATATTAATGGGTAGTGTGTGACATTTGCACAAAATAGTTTTCATATATATGTATAAACAAAAGTTATTAATAATGATGTTTTTTTCAATGATTATATTGACCTACAACAATACAGGTCTTAAAAAAGAAGAGGTAAATGATAAATACAGTAACTCACAGCTGGATGCAGTATGCATGGCTTTGACCTTGACCTTGTCTGAGCCGTCGGTGACCTGTACAGAACACCAGGACAGCATTGATGTTTGTAGGGAGCTAACGAGATTCAACAGGGGCAGTAACTGTTTGTTACTTGTGGTTGTTGCCACAACGAGGCTGAATTCGTGGAAAGTCACCATCACCATGGTTTCCATCACCTCCAGCACAGGGGTTGGGTCAAAAGACTGGTAATAAAACGTATCAGTAGAATTATGTATGAAATGCTACATATGGTTACAGTCTATTAATGATAAATGTTATTGTATGAGAGCAGAAGTATAGGTACCACATTAGGAAAGTTACATCACACAAGGACCAAATTGCATTATACATTACACCAATATTGTCCTAAATGGCAAGATAAACTTTAACAATAAAACATACCTCAGTTGGATTTTTGGGGAGGTCAAGAAGGCCCCTTGGGTCCACAGAGCTGAAGAACTGACACAGGGACTGGAACACTAGCATCACCGATGGCATCTCGGACAGCGTCTGAAAAATATGATTTACAGATATAGTGGGAAACAGGAACATCACATTTTAAACAGAACATCACATTTTAAACAATCAAATTTGTTGAGTTGATGTCCCCGGCATATAAGGCAAATAAGATTGCATAGAAATCATGTGGTGAAATATTCCAATCAAAACATGCAATACAGCTGCAGGGTAATAAACTCTGATGAACATTGGATATGAGATATGAGTGTGTTTGCAACTGTTTGAAATAAAAGAACAACGTATTTAGTGTAGCATTTAGATTAGACCAATAAACCTTGATTTTGACCCTATGTTACCCAGTTTTATAAAGAAAATCATGAAGACCAGATTGGACCAGAAATATTTCAAGGTTTTTCCATGATTTGACCTAGTGGTCTAGTTTTTTGACCTCATGTGACCCACATTTACAAGCGATTGAGACATTCTGACATCTGACCAATCTGTACCAAGATATTGTTGTTGACAGAAAAAATGTGAAGGAATGAAGGACAAAATGAAGGACAGACAGACAACACCAAAACAATATCCCCTTTGGTTTGGTGGGGGATGAAGAAACAGTATCTCCCTCCCAAAAAAATTGGTTCAGCAGGGGATAAAAAAACTAGTTTACTTCATTTAAATAGCCATGTCCATCGAGGAAAATGCTTTTTCGAAAAGAAACAACCCTAAGCCTGGACTGTAACAAATGTGGCCATTGAGTACCTCTACTTTGTGCATCAAGGAGAACAGCTGTCGCTTTCTGGCCTCCTTGTCTGAGAAAAACACCGCAGCTCCTGCAGAGGAAAACAGTCATAGTAGTGAAATAAACCATTCATGCAACCAACTTGCAAGCAATCATGATCATATAATTAAAATAATAAAAAAATTAAGTTCAGGTCTAATTGGAACTCACAGATGAGACATTTTCTTTGAGCTTGTTGTGACTGATTTCAAACAGATATGATGTAAATGCTTATGGAAACTTTTCAATATAAGATCAAAAGGGAATGGAGAGGCATAAGTATAGACTCTTTATATCAACCCACCATCAATGATGAGCTGCTTAGAGAGGCGGTAAATGAGGCCATCCCGGTTCACCATCTGACTGTCCACTGTCTTACACAGGTGCTGGAACAGCTGCTCCGCCGAAGCCTGCAAACATACATATATAAGAAGCTTCCATCATGTTTTATGCCCTTCAAAAGGAAAATGTGTAAAAAGGTATGCTCAAATTACATGTATGGATCTTAATGATACAAACATACTCTTTTTCTACACTATATATCCATTTTTGATGTGTAACAAATGACAGAAGAATCACATTTTTATGTTTATACATAAGATAATTCAGCTATTACAGTAAGACTGTGGAGGATATAGTCCTAATTTCTTTGTGATCTTTATTGTATCCTAGTGCAATTTAGAATGTTGCATGTATACAACATAGTATTGGTTTTGTATATTTGTTCTTCCCTTTTTGTTTACCTTACTTTCCCCGGAGAGGTTTGTGAGAGCAGGGAGGAGTGAGAAGAGCAGCTGTAATATGACCTCTCCACCTGCCTGCCATGCTTCATCCTCTCTGAAGATATAGCGCACATGGGTCAGTATGGAAAATATAACAAAACTTATGAACTTTCAAATGCAAGATCAAGAAATTGTCTATGTATATTCAAAGTCAGTCTATCCTCTTTGGTTTTTAAAAGCATGTGTATATACCGTAAATGACTGATTATAAGACACACTTTTTTCCCTCAGATTTCGATCTGAAATGCCTGCATCTTACAACCAGTAACAAGCTTTTGACATTTTTTTCTGAGGTCAATTTCAGGCTGAAATTGGCTCTTTAGAAATAAGTTAGGTAAGGTAGGTTATTGAATCTATATGAAAATACATACACAAGGTATGGAGCAAAGTAATACTATGCGTTGATAGGGACAATATTAGATGCTTGCAAACAATAGAAATATGTATAGGGAGCTAATATTGCTAATGTCATAAAGTTAATTATTTCATTATTCATCATAATGGATGATAATAAACTGCTTGTAAATATCTCACCCTTCTCTAAATCGATGGTACAGCTCACACAGAATGTCAAGAGGGATATCAGAGAACTCGAGAAAGTCTGGTTTAGTGGAGATTTTCTTCCTGTGAGCGAGGTCTTGACAGATGTCAATCAGGAATGAGGCGACATGCTGGATCACTTCCACACTCGAAACATTGGGGTGCTTCTCTGGGTTTGGAGGGTGCTTTACCTGCTTCAAATGGAGGAAAATAGGAGAAACTTCCTTAGGGGCAATACGGTACTTTCTGTTATTTCTAAGAGCTCATATTTAATAATGCCAGTACATCTTTAAGTTGAAAATTAGATTTTTTGTCAGAATAAAATAATGTACCAGCAATTTAAATCAGTTGTATAACACTATGGGATGTACTATAGAATGTCATTAATACCTGTTTGAAATCTCTGTTTTTTTGCATGTAAAATACGGTACACAGAATGCATACAATCTATACACATTTCCCAAGCTCAGAAGATAAAGAAACCCACCATGACAGCATCGTCGACCATGACTGGTTTCCTTGTAAAGCCATAGAGGCGGAGACCTGCGATGCCGATCTTGGAGGCGGACTGTTGGCGAGGCTCGAGGAATTTCACTAAGACGTACTGAAATACATGAAGATGATTTAACACAAGGAACAACAAGATCTGGGAATTAATTTCTAAGGAAAACATATGTCTCCTCCAAATATGCAAACCGTACAGGTACTTCAAAAATATAACTCACAGTGATTTCTGGCAGTGGTTGCTGATAAATAGTGTGGTGAAAAAAAACAGAACTAAAGGAGATAACTCAAAACAAATTGAAAAGGAAATGACTCAAAACTAATTAATGTGAAAGATTATTCATGCAAAATCCAATAAGGCCACCAGTCGGGTATCTTGAAATATTTTATATGAGGCACAACACCTGGCTAAGATCATTATTTCTGTGAAGTATCAAGAAGATACAGCATAAAACTGCAGTAGTACTTTGCTTCATAAAATGATGACAGAATCCAATGTGGCCTATGTGATTAAAGTTTCATGTAATGCAGATCTTCCCATTATGTTGAGACACTGTGCCAAGTTTAAAACAAGTCTCGATTTTACGTGCATTGCTTTATGTAACTTTATGTAAAAATGAAGATCCATAACTTTAAGAAACATTACCGAAGCGGAACATGCCGATGTAAATGGACAACTAGGCTTGGTACTTATTATTCCTGTGAAGATTCATAAACATCCCTCCAGCAGTTTTTGAAATTTTGTGCTGACAACTAATCACAATGTGCACTTTATGTAAAAAAACAAAAGGCCGTAACTCTGTGAAGAATTATCCAAGCTGAACATGTCATTGCTCATGCACAACAAGGCTTGGTACCTATCTTTCCTGAGAAGTTTCATTAAAATCCTTTCAAAGTTTGAATATTTTTGTGCTGATAAACTTTGTGACATCCATCTATCCAGACAGATGGCCAGCACAACGAACAGTCTCCCACCCCAATGGGGGGAGATATAATAAAGGGGTATTTTCACTAATACAAAATATCAAAAATTAATTTAATAAGGCCTAAAAAAAAAATATGTCTGTTTCCTGTAACATGCTGAAAAAAAGATGGGTCGGTAGGTAGGGATTATTATTATTATTTTTTTTTTTTTTTTAAATGTCAGAATGATCCAATATTCAAGTTTATTTCAGGTGAATTATTTTAATAAGAATTCAGTGTGATATATAGATTCAATCTTTCTGCCACTTATAAGCTAAAACTGCTAGCTTGACAGCCATCAAAACATAAAATACATCATCATTGTAATAAATCAAGACCAAGTGATTTTTTCACATCTATATATACATGAAGCTTGACAAAGAAACAGCATTTTTTATCAGTTATTTTTAGCCATGGTACATGTATTTCAGTTGTAGAATGCATCCTGTTGAAGGGCAAGCCATGGGTTCGACTCCCAGCGGTGGCAACATTATGTGCAATTTTGAGCATTGTCAGTATGTTCGCCAGGGAAGCAGTTCATCTTTACACTTTGCAAATATAACCCAGTGAAAGAGTGAATCAAAGAACATTTAGACAATTTATTTTTGGCAAATGTTTTAAACAAAACTTTCAAAATGCATACATTTTCTAATAATAAAACATGATATTATTGCACACTATTTTAAGATAGACTGTGTAATAATATCAAGTTGTATTACAATTAAATGTACATGACAACTATTATAAAATAAAATGCTGTTACAACAAGAACAGGCAAGAATCTCCACAAAACATATATAAATCAATACTTCGATTGATAAATGACTAGAATCAATGACTAAACCATTTAATTCTTAGAGGCTGTCAGAATTGTACAGATTTTGGGGACCAGTTCACTGCTTGGACACTTAAACCTTACCTGCTGACTCGACAGCGAACAGTGTAAAATAACAGATTGGACTGGAATATGTTTAAATAGACTAGAATCAGTATCAAAAAAGCTTAGACTGACTAATAAAAAAGTAATACCATTTTCTTTTTTAAACAGTAAAACAGCAAAACTAGTACACGTACAGTACCTTAAATAGTTTCCACAACTTATTTTTTTAACAATTTTCAGTGTTTTAAAAAGATCTGCTGTATTAGATCCACTGTTCATTCTGTAAAAATCTCAAGCACGATGAAAAATAATCAATGTAACTTTCAATAGAATACCTTGTTGTTTTTTCCTTTTCTGGACTTGACTGGACTACGGTGGTTAAAACATTCCCAGAGTCAAAACTTGGAAAAATATGTTCTGACTCTGACGAACATATTATTTAGTTAATGCATCTTCGTTATGTAATCCAGTGCATCCTTGTCAAATTACAATATGCACCAGCGATTGTTCAGTTGCAACGACATCTTTCTTACTTTAACTTTCACTTTCAGGTTTATCTTTTTTTCCGGAAGTAAACAAAAACATTTAACGTTCCTATTGCCAGTATTGCAACATCGTATTTTTCATAAATGGCAAAACCATAACAGTTTTGTTATAGAACCACGGACCTATAAACCAGGTCCGTGATAGAACTAAACTATAACACTGACAACGATATACGTATTTCTCCTTTCACTTTCATTAAAATTGACAGGAAGTTAGCGTGCACCTGTTTTCCGCGCTTTTTAGACCATGTGGTACGAAAAATGTTTATTTTTCTGTTAACTCATTGAAAACTTATAAGAATATTTTTTAATTAACTGGAGATATAATAAAAAAAACTTAAAATAAATGAACAAAATATATCCTAGCATTGTTGTTTTTCAAAACCATTGCACTTAGCAAAAAAGCGGAAGGTATCCGTTAATTTACATAATGAGCGGAGTTAATATTACGTCATTGAGTTTGAGTGCTGCTAATTGACAAGGTTACCGATCAGATTCCAGATCGATAATCACTTGTCACTTCGGGTGTAAATTGCTCTTGCGGGTTAAACAAACATTCAGATCATGCATTGAGGCTCCTTTCAGATGATACCGACTCTCACACCGAAATATCCCGTGTCAAAACTGATGCATATTACAAATGGATGATGCGTTGATTTCGGGTCATTTACGATTCCTGTGCGTCAAAACCCGGGAGCTCAGGTCAATTGAAAGCCCTGCAGTTTAATGTCACAGCCATTAAGGTTTTTGCCATTGTTTCAACTTGTCAAACCGGAAACGTTTGTAACTATGCAACGATTCGGACACTACCAAAATATTTAAATTATCGTTGTCATTATAGGCCAGAGATCGCTAAAAATCTGACTTCGAATTTTGGGGCAAAAAAAATTGCGGTCGGCGGTAAAAAAATACGGTCGGTCGGGTTACAGGAAACAGACATATCTTTTTTTTAGGCCTAAAGAACCTCATACCTTGAAATCTATATACAAAACAGATAATAAATGCAATTCTTTTGATAATTTTAGAAGACAAAAATAACTAGAGCTGTCACAGGAGTGACGAATACCCCCAAATGCCGCCTGGACACAGGAATGGCAAACCATTCCTTTGAAAAGAGGCCATAACTCTAAGGTTACTGCACACTGCATCTTCTTTTATCATGCATGTATTGTTTTATTTAAATCTGTTGAGTAATTTAGAAGTTACACTGCTGACAAGAAAAACTAGCCTTTCACGAGTTATTGTCCGGAAACCGTTTTTTCTGTTTTTAGTAACAGTGACCTTGACCTTGGCCCCACCAGCCCCAATATCGAACTTGACCTGTATCTTCTGATGTTACACCTGTGTACCAAAAATTGTTCAAATCTGTCAAGCCTTTCATGATTTATCGTCCGGAAACTGTTTTTCTATTTTTAGTAACAGTGACCTTGACTTTGGCCCAACCAGCCCCAATATCAAACTTGACCTGTATCTCCTGATGTTACACCTGTGTACCAAAAATTGTTCAAATCTGTCAAGCCTTTCATGAGTTATCGTCCGGAAACCGTTTTTCTATTTTTAGTAACAGTGACCTTGACCCCACCAGCCCCAATATCGAACTTGACCTGTACACCTGTGTACCAAAATGTTTTCAAATCTGTCTAGCCTTTCATGAGTTATTGTCTGGAAACCATGAAAACCGACAGACCGATCAACCGACCGACCTACAGACAGACAGACTGACCGACCGACAAGCTCACTCCTATATACCCCCTCAAACTTCGTTTGTGGGGGTATAATTATTATTTTAATGAAAAAAAAAGTATATTTTTTCTACATACATTTCCTATTGGATGCCACGAAACCGGGATATCAATTTCATCACTGGAAAAGAGAACACATGTATTCACTGATGTGATATTAGAAAATGCAAAATACTTATACAGGCAAGAGATTGGTTTTAGAAGTATTTGGCATAAGAAAATTAAAATCAATAAGTAGACTGTTGGGGGAACAATGACATCCAATAAACTTATAAGAATATCACAAAGAATCATACATGTCATCGTCGATGCAGAAGTATCCAACAGGGTTGTCTGGTTTCCCTGCAATGCCAGCATTGCGAACCTGGACACAGAACTGGTACTCCATTTTGCCCCAGGAGTCATAACCCTCAAACCTCTCTAGGTGACGCTCCAGCTTGAACTCCTCACTGAAGTATGGTATACCAAACATGTTACACAGTGGGAGTAAAGCAAAGTCACTCAAGTATGGTATACCAAACATGTTACACAGTGGGAGTAAAGCAAAGTCACTCAAGTATGGTATACCAAACATGTCACACAGAGAGAGAGTAAAGCATAGTCACTCAAGTATGGTATACCAAACATGTCACACAGGATGAGAGTAAAGCATAGTCACTCAAGTATGGTATACCAAACATGTCACACAGGAAGAAAGTAAAGTATAGTCACTCAAGTATGGTATACCAAACATGTCACACAGGAAGAGAGTAAAGCATTTTCACTCAAGTATGGTACACCACACATGTTAAAAAAAGAGTAAAGCATTTTCACTCAAGTATGGTACACCACACATGGTAAAAAAGGGTAAAGCATTTTCACTCAAGTATGGTACACCACACATGTTAAAAAAAAGAGTAAAGCATTTTCACTCAAGTATGGTACACCACACATGTTAAAAAAACAAGAAAAGCATTTTCACTCAAGTATGGTACACCAAACATGTGACACCGAGAGAGTAAAGCACCATACATTTGTCTCATACAGTTAACTGTTCTGTCAACACCTTATGAAGTACTTGCACAACTGTGAAATTGATTGAACTGTTTCTATAAGCATAATTTTATATTACCTCATATTCAAGGCTTACCAATTCCTCTAAATAAATTCACTAAAAAGAAAAAGTTGGTAATATATCACCATGTAGTATATGTATCTTACTCACTCTCGTTTTTTTAATACTACAAAACAAAACTATTGTATATTATCTTGTCAATAATTTGTAAATGGTTTAATCTTTGCTTAAATCAAAGTTCCCTATAAGCAGTATAATGTTGACATACGAGTCCCTGTAAACAAAGACGAGACCCCTCTTGGCCCCTTTATTCCCGGTGGAGACCCTTAGCTTGACCCGTGTGACCTGAACCATCTCAGCAGCCTTGAACACCATGTTCACCTTCATCTTACCCTCTGCACTTGTGTACTCTGAAATGAAACACATTCCGGCTTACATTAGAGCAAAATAGTCTTTGAAAAGGATGATTAATAACACATAGGACCAACGGACTTTGGTTCATACAATCTTCACATATATGTAGCTTAAAAATGCAGATAGATGCATTGTTAAAAATGTCACATTCGGGGGTGTAATTCACCTGGGAGCTGAAGGGCTGAAACCACTTTTGGAGGGGGGGCTTTTGGTTCCCAATGAGGCTCAAAGGGGGTGAAGCACTCTGCCTCAGAAGCAAAACTGTTTTTAAAGAAGCCCTTTTGAGGTCACTCTTGACTTTAAATTTGAAGCCAACTGGAGTGTCAATAATAACAAATTAAATAACAACCAAAAGCAAGGAGTTAACTGTTTTAATGAATTGGTCCCTGGAGCCATTAAATCTGTGAATGCGTGAACAAGACATTTCCATAACATTCTAGATAAACATACACATGTGAATAACCAATAATTATAACTGACCTGGAGACGCGTCATTCCAGTTTGATGTGAGGACAAGTTCTGGCTTGTTGTTTTCGTCCGTACTGCCCCCATCACATCCCTGTAGGGTCATGGACAACTGGTGACCTGTGTATAACAGTAGGAGTATAAGTAATAGTCATCATATTACCCTGAAGACTTTAAGATACATGTTGATTAATACATTTGATTAGTAGGCATCTAGCTGGAATATCTTTTAAAATGAACTTGAACAAAGACATTCAATGAAAGCTGAAATGTATTCACGAATGTCCTTTTTACCTGTTCTATGGTAATAATACTACAAACAAAGTACAGTAAAACTGTGATTGCTTGAGCAGGCCATCGGTCGGGAACTGGCGATTGGTCGAGGTAGAGGCGTAGACTCGACCATTACTCCTTTTATTTTCAAATAAAATATACCGATGATGATCAAAACCTAAATGTTCATGGACTCAACCACCATTGTCAGTCCCAAATACACAAATCGAGCGTAAAACCTTATGATTACCTTTAGGTTATAATTTCACACAATTTCCCAAAAGCTTGTTAAATAAACAATTTCCAGGTGTTAAAAAATTCGCAAATTGTAAACATTGTAATGACAGATGATAGAAAATTTGAAAAGGTGTGAAAGACTGATAATCACTGTTTACTTGATGAGGGCATTTGAGAAGATAATTGTGAAAAATGTAAATGAGTAATACACATGAATAAAACCGTACCATAACGATCCAACATCGGAATCTCTGAAAAGAATTCCTTCTTGACACTTTTTGTTGCATTATTTCAAATGAGAAAGAACTTACAAATTGTCAAACACCTAAGCATTGTCATATTCCAATGTTGCATTTGTAAAAAAATGTTGTTGTTTTTTGTAATAATTTAATTGCTATTTATTCACTGTTTTTTTTTTTACTTTTACATTTTCACATGTAGAATATGTCAGCCTTTGAAGGTACATGTATGAGCGATTTTCACAATGCAATACAGAAATGGTGCTGAAATAAACAACAGGTGTGACGATTTCAAACTTTGGAAATACATTGTAAGACATTCATAATGGAGTACCGGTATAATGGAAACTTGAGTCATTCGAAAAATATGATCATTCGCAGTTTAAGCTCGGCCCCAGCTGACATGAACAATCACAGTTTTACTGTATGTGACAAACATGAATATTAGATACAAAAATGTTTAGTATGAGGGTTAATGGCACTGTCGTGAGAAAGAAATGAGTGGCCATCGCTGAAGCTTACAACAGCCTCACATTTATCAAACACAATACATACATAAATTCGAGAATGATTACCTGACTTTTCCCAAACCATGTCTCTTGCCTTGTGTATTCTCAACAACAGTTTGGTGCAGGGCAGGCTGAGGTCAGGATTATCTGAAGAAATATTTGTGCATATCAATAAAATATTAATAGTGCATTTAAGACAATCAGGCTACTCTCTATATATATGTTTTCTATTCTATGGATTTTGACAAAGTATAGTTTTAAATTTGGAGTTAGCGAGCAAAAAAACAACAAAAAAAATCGCTCATTTAAAAACAGCACAGGGCAAAAAAAAACAAACCCATTTTTACTATATAATTAATAATCAGAATGACAATTATGAAAAATTATACCCCAAGAAATATCTATTTTATGTCTATGTTTAAGTTACAATATTCATCCCTACCCTGGAGTATCTTGAGTGTCCGTAGGAGGCCAGCAATGTTTCCCCGGGCAAGATTGAAGGCGAGTAGGAGTTGGACGCCATCCTTCAACATCTCGCTGTCATGACTGAACACACAGACATAAAGGTTAGGGACTAGCAATATAATAGTATTGCTGTCTCAATACCATGCACATGTGGAACCGACAGGAATTCACAGTTTGGAAAAATATATCCTTGCAGTCAAAATCTCATAATTTCATTTCACATTAAAAGTATTTTTCTTTAGCTTTACAAAATGAGACATTAAATCCAGCCGAAGTATAAAAGATGACTTACACAGCAACGTTGGTGATAAACTTCTCAACCTCCTGTAGGACAAGTTTGGAGAGGAATTGGGGCTTCTCCGTGCTGGCCGGAGACAGGGACAGGGGCGGGATATGCTCCAGGGCAACCCTGAAATGCAACACACAGAGTCAGCAATGTATGATGATAATTCCATAAATAATGAATACATATTTGTTGCAATTTTGTTTCAATGTATCTTAAATGGTATGATTTACTATAAACACCAGATTACTACATTCTATCTTAAATCAATAGATGGTAGCTTAGTGCATCATACCTGGAGTGCTCTAAAATGTTTTTCTGCAGTATGGGCGCCATGGGGATGGCAGCGGTTATAGTGGAAGCAAGCACCTGCATGAACCAGACAGCTGCTGAGTCAGACACGCTGATACCGGCCTCCTTTACCACCCTGGAATTGTGCAATGTGAAATGATTTTAACATCTAAACCAGTATTCAAGTTTGTGCTACATATTTGATGACCAAAGAATAAACATTGAACACCTTTAAATTGATAAGTTCAAGGACAGCAAAATGTCAAGTGTAAAATCATTGAAAGTCACAAATTGCAAAAACAGAGCCATCAATAATCCATCAATATCCTAGAGTGATTTCCCCTCACAAGCAGCACTGATCTCTAACACCATGTAGGGAAATAACTGTTCAATTATATTGTTTGACATTTATCTAATTTTAATTTTCATATTATTTTCTATACATTTTACAAAACTAGCAGGTTTAACACATAACAACACAGAACAGTTCAAACTACCATTATGCTAGTAAATTTTCAATGTGGATTTGAATTTCAGGGTTTTGCACTTTGTAAGTTACAGTGTACATAATCATAAAACAGTGAAGGCAGCTTACTTGAAGCCAACAGCCTTGATTCCATGGACCCTGGTGTCACATCCATCATTCCGACACTTACGGATGTTGATCTGGATTACTGACAATATGACAAAACAATTACTGGGGTTCTTTCACTAGCCATTGAAAATACACTGCATTTCTTTCTGCTTATAACTAAAACTTTGGATATACAATGTATTAACTCTCAAGATAAGCATTTAAACAATTATCAATATTTGTAATTCTTCACTCAGCTTAAATATATCTAAAGATTGTTCCAATTACTTCATGTGTTAGTATTAAGCCACCAAATATCAAAACATCAGTTTTCATTTAAAAAAAAGTATTTTAATTTGCCAATATACATGCAGTGAAATTAAAGTGTCACTATGAGAACAGCCCTCTTACTTTGGTAGTGGCGTTTGATTCCTTTCAGAAGTACCACCTCACCAGACACATCACTGAAAACATACACTCATGTCTATAATTACATGTCTGAAGTAATTCTAAAATCTAGATAAATACTGGCCACATTCTTTCAAACACTTTAAAATCCCATATGTCATTTTGAGATTTAATGATTTCATGTCCTTGACCATGAAAGTGAAATTGAATCAAGGTCTAAATACTTCTTATATCTAACTCAAAATCGGCCAGCTGACCTGGGAATTCTGACTTCCTTGATCTCTCTCATGTTGCGGATGCTGGATGCCGCAGTGACGGTGACATACTCCGGCATGTAGCTCGAATCGGAGGAGACCACGTGAATGGACAGGGTCTTCACCACCACATGCGGCTTCATGTACAGTCTGGGAGGGCAAATATAGGGCAGGTTAGTGGTATACTGAGATACACTGAGAATACTAGCAGGTTATACATACACCCTTATTTTTCTGTCCAAGGATCACTTAAAGGAAATTGTTTAACAATGTAAGTAGTCACATCAATGATATGCATATGAGATATCAGGGCTAGTTTTGTTGTTATCTCTCTTATCCTGTATTTCAATTTACCATCCATCAGAACCAATCTACACCAGTTCCCACCTGATCCAATGAGAACGTGCTGCTCCATCTGACTGCCAAAATGTGTGTGGAAGACCATTAGTCAGTCTGTAAAACAATATGACAAATCTTTATTTCCTCATTAACATAAATTGCTATCATTTAAAGTCAAGTATCATATTTGTGCACTGGTTTATGCTACAAGTTTTACCGAGCTTTATGTGAGCTGAACCCAATGAGGTATTTAAAAAGTAAGCTACTGTATTTATCATTATAGATGTGCCTTTATTGGGATCCTTTAGTGAGAATTTTGTCTGATTCTACAACTTGAAAAAAACTTAACCCGACTGTTAGCTTGTAAAAATGTGGCTTCCATTTTGTTTCCAGTGCACCTCCTGATGTCTCTTATAGAACATAGGTACTAACCTATTGTAATTCTGTAGGGTACACAAAACTTATAAGAAGGCAGGGGGATAGATAAGACACTTGCCCTGCACATCTATTCAGACAAATAAATATAAAAGTATTTAGTATATAACTGTTTGAAGCTTATTGCAATTTAAGACTAGAATGCAACTATTCTTTAGTCGTATTTGATATATACAATGTGAGGCACGCACTTGTAGGCATCTGATGGGTTGGAGGAGACCTCGAGCTTGCTGTAGCAGGGGTTGAGTAGCTTCACCTCCTCACCGTCAGACAAAGTTGAGTCCAGCACATCTCCCTTTGCTGTGCAAGGACAACAGTTACACTTACAAAAGTGTTAGATACCAATCTATTTATGACCTCATAGCAAACAAAGTATGTATATTGCACTAAATGTACATGATTCAAATGAATAAACTCAGCCGTTTCCATAAAAGATCTCCAATATGTTACCAAGCTAATCTCCATGCTATACTATACATTTGAAGATACATTAGGTTTTGATTAATCCAAATTAATATTATTTATAATTCAGCCTATTTTTTTATATATCCATAAATAAAACTTTTTTTCCATATTCAAACATATCTATTTCTTGAGAATAGTTGAAATTATATCATGAAACAAACAATTGAGAATTTCAATTAAAACCCACTTCTTATAGTAGTAATTTGAATACTATCACAGTACAATACAAGAGCCAGGCTACAGGCTTCTTACTCTAAACAGAGTTTATTTACAGCATGGAAAACTGATAAGCTTACCTGCTTCCTTCATCTGAGCGAATGTGTTTTTAAGGACAGTGAGCCTCATACTGGCAGTGTTGTTGAAGCCATTCAAGTATGGGAATGGCAAACTGTGGCTCGGTGCTCTGTTCCGTACCAGGTACTGGACAGGTACAGACAATATCATGGCAAAGGTTTTATAACAAACTTTACAACTTTACAGACAATATCATGGCAAAGGTTTTATAACAAACTTTACAACTTTACAGACAATATCATGGCAAAGGTTTTATAACAAACTTTACAACTTTACAGACAATATCATGGCAAAGGTTTTATAACAAACTTTACAACTTTAAATTGAGCAAATTTTAAGTTTAATAGAACAAATACATGAATGATTGTGTAAATGATTGTCTAATAGCTATACTGACTATGTTTAAGTATGTTATGTTAAAGTATTTAAATGTCATCACAGAATTCATAATGTTTTAAACAGCTAGTCTTATCACAAATTGGTATATAATACCTTGAGAAGTCTGTCGGCATGCTGGCTCACAGCATTCTTGTCCTCAGAGTAAACATCCACAAAACCTGAAACAAACATAGAGTAATATACAAGTTAGGCTATTCATATTATCAAAACTTGACTTGCGTAGATTGTTTCAATGTACAAACACCAAAAGTTATCTTACATTAAAAATTGTTGGCATTATAATTGTCAAACAAATAAATAAGAGACCAAGAGTCTAATATGCTTGGCTTCCATTATTATAAAGTAGGAACTTTTCATAATGAGATATGACAGATTATGTGACATTTGGTAAAACAGATAGTGAGTCTACACATACCAGGTGTCAGTGTGCAGGCCTGGAGCATCTTGATACTCTTGCCAAGCTCTCCGACCATGTTGGGGCCGTTGGCGTACCTCATGGCAGAGAGTGTAGTGCCAATCTCCACCACCCCACTACCGTCCGTGTCAAACTGCTGGAACCCCTAAACACAGAAATCAACTATCTCAATAAATGCATCTGTTATGATACAATATATAGCAAGGAGTTAAAAAAAAAATGTTCTAAGCAACATTAAATATAGAAGCACATACAGTTAGCTTGCAAAAGACTTGCTCTCAAATTTGGGTAAATTGAATATGTTCACATTAGGTATGTTGCAATGTTATGTTGGCAATTAAGAAAATACCAAACCTGTACATAAACTGCTTAAATACATGTCCCTACAACTTTTCTCACCCTGATGGCGTCATCTTTGGAGACGGATGTTTTCTGTGTAAGAAAGTCCACAAACTGTGCCATGGAAACCGTCTCCTCCCCCTTGCTTTCCTTATCCTCCAGCCAGCGCACGATTGCATGGCGGTTCTGCTGTATAATGTTCTCTGGAATCTCCTCTCTACAACACGCACGCACACGTTATGTACAACTTGAGTTTTGTTTAAAATTGCCAGCTTTTTCTTTAAAGATTTTGGACAAATAAGTATATTTTGTTAAAAGAAAGTATGTATAGCCTAAGGATCCATTTACGTGCATAGTTTTGTTCAGCTTCTTAATTGGCTTTCAAGCAAAGAGTCTGCCAGGCTTACAAACTAACTTTAAAAACTTTGAATCCAGGTCAGTTTTTTGGAAGCCTTAGATTATTTCATATTGTTTTGATAAAGCTCATACTTGATTTTCGAGGCAACATTGCGAAGTTCTTCATGTTTGAAGAGAGAATCAAGAAGCTCTGTCAATGCAGGAGATTCTTTATCTGCAAAATACATGATTAAACAATATATGCATAAAAAAACACGCAGTTACAGAAAAAAAAACAATAAGAGAAATGAATTCAGCAGTTAGAATTTTATAAAAGATTGTTCCATATTTTGTCGGTGCCACATTAAGTGATTAAATCAAGCCATATGATTATAAAATTGAGATATTTGTACATAATATTCTACGTCGCTTATACTTTTAAAACAATATAACATTAAAAAGATCCTTTTCCTGAATTGTGCAGGTTAATGAGCCTGCATACTGATATAGTCAGTCTTGACTGACAGTCTGTATTGTAAAGCAAAAATTTGAAGATAAATATTTGCAATAAATAGAAATAAAACAGTACTCAATACCATTTACATCCTCGTTATCAGAGGCACATTCATCCATTAGCATCTGAAAAATATAACAAAATGCCATGGTTAAAAAACACGGATTAACAAATCATTTGACAAGTAAGTTTGGAGTAAATAATTGAGGCCAGATACTGTAAGTTGCACTGAGTAATAAAGAAAGAAAAATCTTAAAATTGTTGAAACAAAGAAAGAGGTTGTGATTTACCATAAATAAAGAACTTTATTCATAGTAGTCTCTTTCTTTACTCTTGGATACTAAAGTAAACCTGGGAGGGAAAGTGCGCCCGGTGAGGGGCTCGAACCCACGACCGCCGGAACACTAGCACAGCGCTCTAACCAACTGAGCTAACTGGGCGGCTAGTTCTAACCCACACACACTACACTCCTTCCCCCATTAACCTTTAAGGCCGACGGAGGCACTCCTGCCGTTGACCGCTGCCACCAGTAAAGTAAACCTGGGAGGGAAAGTGCGCCCGGTGTGGGGCTCGAACCCACGACTGCCGGAACACTAGCACGGCGCTCTAACCAACTGAGCTAACCGGGCGGCTAGTTCTAACCCACACACACTACAATACTACAGTCAAAACAAATGAAAATTAATTTAATTATTAAAATAAAATATTTAAAAAAAGAAAGAAAAACATTTATGAATATTTATCATAACAATCACTGATGGGCTTCTGCACATAAATGTCGAACGATGATTTATTTGTTATGTGGATTTATCATAATGTTAAAGCGGAAGTAAAACTGTAATTTTAGAATGTCCGAATTATATTTCGTCCGAACAAACTTCAGTTCAGTTAAAAAACATACTACCGTTGGTTTTACGCCTATTGTTTGAAATTGTTCATCGTCTTCCATTTCACTGCAAGACCCGTGGCTACTTCCCATCACTCATTGGAAAGAAAATAATCAAGTATGACATTAAAATTTTGCAATTTTCCGAAACACCTTGGAGGTTGAAGAATTTCCAAGGGACACAACTACTTCCCGAAAAAAAGGAATAATGGACATTGACCCTGTCGGTTTCAATTCCCATAGATCGGTGTTAGTTTGCAAGAATGGCTGTGTCGCGTCATCACAATACCTTGCATCACAAGTTGGTATAGGTATGCACCAGATTGTACAAGTTAAAACTCCTATCTATTCGTATTTTTCTAGATAATTGTCTTTTATGTTAGGTAAAAACCGCACTCAAAGTGTTTCGTACCACTTGAACTTTGCGTCAAATTGTTTCAAATCAAGACTTATCAACAGTCATTTTTACTTCAGATGCAAATTGTATAATGATTCCGATTAAATGATGTTTTATTTTTTATTTTTAGATATACTGAAGCAGGGAGGGAATGCTGCTGATGCTGCTGTTGCTGTTGCTGCTGCCTTGAATCTTACAGAGCCCTCCAGCACGGGGATTGGAGGAGATGCCTTCTGCCTTTACTATGATAGCAAAACAAAAAAGGTCCATGGTCTAAATGGAAGGTACTGGGGGTTTTCATTGACACAAAATAATGTTTAAAGTCAGATACGTAGAAGGTTATGCACATTTGCACGGACCTATAAACCATAATTTATAGGTCCGTGACATTTGTAAACATTTTAATGGGGGAAAACATGCCAAAATTAATGGGAAAAGATCTTATAGCAAAAGCATGTGCATTTACAAGAAACTTGCTGTTAACTACAGTTTAGATGTACATACTGCTTATTATTGGAATCATACATGAAAATACTTAAGTACATTATGCATTATGCATGTGCATTTTGACATACATTTTAAATGAGCATGCTTACTATAGTAATTATGTGATTTTATAGGGGCACAGTATAGGTTGAATCAACTTGAATGATATAATGATATATAGCGTATAAAGTCAAAGGATTTAAACATAATAATGCATTAAAATTAAGAAACATATTTCTTTTAATGAAAGCAACATACATGTAGTGCTTGACACTTTATTTTCTTCATTATTATTTTTTTAAATGATACATTATATGTTTTTATTATCTAGTTCTGTATGAGACTATACCATTATCATTTTAATACAATGACAGTGGAAGGGCTCCCGGCAAACTGTCCCTGGAAGTACTACACAAAGAGGGTTACAATGTGGACAACCCATTGCCTGTAAACCATGGCCATTCTGTGACTGTTCCTGGTTCTGCTGCAGCCTGGTGTGCTACCATTGAGAAGTTTGGTAGTGGTAAGGTATGTAGCAATAAAGTCTAATTTTCATGTTAAAACAGTTATCTTAGGTTACAGATTTAATTAGCCTGTTGCATATTCATGTATTACTGCATAGGTGATCATGTCCACTAAGAGTGTACTCTTTATCCTTTCAACGTGTTTAATGTTGGTGTTTTAAGCTGACAGTTGCTGACATCCTGGAGCCAGCAATATGCATGGCTGAAGAGGGGTTTCCTGTTCAGAAAATAACAGCACACTCATGGGCTAAAGGTACCAGATTGTTTTTCTTCCATTGCTATATAACTGATATTCGCAGCTCTAAAATATATTCTATTTCAACAGGTATCCTTATGAAAGGTTTTAAAAACAAAATAAAAGATATATGGTAGTATTATGGCTATCACATTTTAGCTCTACTATACAAACAATAAGGAGGGCTCTTCTACTCACCCTGGCATCGGTGTCTGATTAAAAGTTAAAGTTTTAGGGCAAGTTGGCATTTTCACTGATGACTCCAATACTGTTTCTTCAATTATTCACTTCATACTTTACAAAGTTGTACAGGACCATCATGCAATTAGGTTCCATAACTGCATATCATCTTAAATACAAATTAAGGCCACTGATCGACTTGGAAACTTAGGTGTAAGTTTTAGGGCACATAGTGTCAGATAAAAGTTTAAGGGCTGGTTTGGATTTTCAATAATAACTCCTAGACCCTTCATTCAATGGACTTCATACTTCACACAGTTGGTGATGGCTATACAAGTAGGTTACATAACTCCATGTTACCCTAAATATAAATTATGGCCCTTGAAAATTTGTTAAAGTTTTAGGGCAACTTGGCATTGTCACTTATAACTTTAAGGGCAAGTTTTAGGTTGAGGGCATCTTGGGGTTTAACTTAGACCTCAAATAAAGATCATTCATTGGATTTCAAACTTCACACAGTTGTTCAAAGCCATCACACCATAAGGTTACATAACTTCATATTATCCTAAATACAAATATAGCCCTTCATCAACTTAGAAAATTTGGTTTAAATTTTATTGCAACTTGGGGGTTTAACTTTGATCACAAATGATGTTCATTCTATGGACTTTATACTTCATATTTTAATTGCTGTCCACGGCCGACACAATTAGGATAGGTAACTCCTAATTATTCTTAGTACTAAATATGGCCCTTGATTGACTTTTATTAAAACTTTTTTCTTGATTTTTTTTGATGAGCACATCAAACATCATTTAAGCATTCATTTCTGAGATAAAGTGGCGTATTGTGGGAGCGCGCTGTTCTAGTACTACTCTTATTAGTAGAACAAGTCAGTTCTTTTAAAGTAGACAGATTTATAATCTTATGATTTTTTATTGTAATTTAAGCTATTTTATTCCACTTGCAGGGAGTTGGCTTTTAAAAGATGAAAGAAATGAACATGGACAAGATCTACTGGTTGATGGCCAGCCACCCAGACATGGTCAGATCATGAAAAACAAAAGCCTCGCAAGCACATTCAGGGTATTCAGGCTCAAAATTGCTTAATTAAAGTCTATTCACATTTTTTACTTGTCTCTTCGAAGAAAAAAATGAGAGCTATACTACTCAACTGGCATTGGTGTCAGCGGCACACATTGGTAAAGGTTTTACATGTTACCACATTTAAAGCTGCACTCTCACAGATTGAAAGTTTTGACAACATTTTTATGTTATGTCTTGGAACGAGCCAATTTTCGCGACAATCCATGGAAACCAGTAAAATAAGACTGCTGAAAAAAAAAATAGATCACATAATTTTATATCTAAGTTCCAAAATTGATGTTTTATGCATTTTTCTTAATCCATTAGTAACGGTTTAAGCCATGAAACATTAATTTTCGAATGGAAATTTGAAAATCTATGATCTGATTTTTTGTCAGCAATCTTAATATTATTGGTTTGCAGATATTTATACAAAAAATAAAAAAGTTGTAAAAATGGTATATCTGTGAGAGTGCAGCTTTAAGTCACATCTCAGCAAATACATCATATATTGCATTGAAACTTTACATATGCATTACCAACTATTCAACCTATTTAATTAATCAAGTAAGATAACTATATCTTGCATATAATGCCATTATTGCCTTAGAAATTTATAGTTTAATATCTCTGGAACTAATGGATGTATTGCATTGAGACACTATACAACTCAAACATCCAACCTTCTTTAATAAAAAAAGTTAGATAACTCTATTTTGCATGTATTGCAAATTATGGCCCTCATTATTTGACTTAGAAATTCTGGTTAAGGTTTTTTATATAAATACTCAAGAAATATATGTACATCATGTTTTGCATTGAAACCTTTGAACATGTGTTTCCAACTATCTAGGCTTCTTAATCAAGTGAGATGGCTCTATCTTGCATTAATGCAATTTATTGCCCTTTTTTTTACTTTGAAAGTCTGGCTAAGGTTTTGCATTTTAGCACAAATAGGCTAATATCACAGCAATTACTTGATGTATTGCATTGAGACTTATTCAATACTCAACAATCAAACATACTTAAATAATCAAGTTGGATTACTCTATTTTGCATATAATTTAAATTATGGCCCTCTTTTATTTGACTTAAAAATTCTGGTTTTGCACGTAATGTAATTTAACAGTGATCAATGCATATATCAACAAAACTTAGCAATCCTTAAACTTGAAGCGGCAGAATAGTCGAGCGGGCTGTCTCTTTGACAGCTCTTGTTTCATTCATATACACATGTAATTGAGGTTTATTATTGAAGGTCCATAGATGTAATATTCTATATGCCATAATTCCTAAAGCTAAGTACATAAAACTTTGCTGCACTTTTATATCACTATTCATTTATACCAACATGTGACACTAGTTAAATATGAGAAAATATAATAACATTATTTCATTATGGCAACATTATGAATAAAGATAAAATGAGTTAAAAATGGAGAATGTTGTTTAAAAAAGCTCTGAAACATGTGCTAATTTTAGTATACATCTCTGACAATTACATGATGCACTGGTACAGTTGATTTTTATTGTTTTTAAGAATTTGAAGGTATCCATATTTTAATTATTACAGTATTACTACGTGGAAATTACAACTGACAAACAATCAGTTGACCATCTTTGTAAATAAATGATAGCACATGGTTTCATCATCTATTGTTTAGAACTGGTCAAACCATCTCAACAAGTTGCAATAATTGCTTTGGCCACTGGCCGACTACCCAAACAATATAATTTTCATTGTATGTAGGAGGTAGCAACAAAGGGCACAGCAGGATTCTACGAAGGGAGAATAGCAGAGGAAATCTGTAAAGCTGTGGCGAGGTTTGGGGGTGTGATGTCTATGGAGGACTTGAAAGCCCACACCACCACATTTGAGGAGCCAATCAGAACAGACTACAAGGGTCACATGGTCTGGGAGATCCCTCCTAATGGGCAGGGCATTACAGCACTCATGGCCCTCAATATTCTAGAAGGTTTTGACTTGAAAGGTTAATACATACAGATAAGTTATACATTTATAAGCTGGGCATTGCACTTATTCTTTATTTGTTCAATACCCTATAACAAAATGCTTGTTTTGTCTTAGTCAAAATTGGTTGACATCTCACTTTCTATATATGAAAGAAAAGATACAAGCTTTGTAAAATATAATAAATGTGAAAGACTTTAAACGTTTACATGATGCCAAAATTTATTTTGTTAGCTATGCAGAGTCAAAACTCCCAGTTAAAGCAGCTAATGGAATCCGCTTATATGCACTCCTTGTTTCAGCCATGGGCCACAACTCCGCTGAGTACTTACACACCTTGATAGAGGCATTGCGCCTGAGTTTTGCAGATGTTGCTCAGTACTGTGCTGACCCATCCAAGGTCCATGTGCCTATTGAGAAAATGCTCAGTAAGCAGTATGCAGCTGAGAGGAGAAAACTTATTGACAACAAGAAGTAAGCGTGTTTTGTTTCATCATGAAGCTTTACTTACAAGAGGAGATGTGCATATTATCATCACTTTGTTGATCACTGAGTTATGGCCCTTTTAATTTCTAGATAGGGTGATATAGGTCCATTTGTGCCTAAGCAATTTTTCAGCAATTACCAGCTTGAATTCAATGAAACTTTATGAGGAGCTTTACTTACAAGAGGAGAAGCGCATATTATCAGCATGCTCCAGTTGGATGATTTTTCATAGAGTTACGGTCCTTTTCTATATAGTGTGATATAGGTCCATCTTAGCCCTGGCTATTACTGAACAACAACAACAACCACAACCATCTTGAATTCAATGAATCTCAATTGGAATCTTTACTTGCAAGAGAAGATGCATGTATAATTTATGTCTGCTCTTTTACTCCACATTTGATATGAATGATTTCAAAATCACTGAACACATTTTATCTGGACATTGAATTGGCGTGTTGATGTTTCTGTTCACCATCAATGGCCCATAATACAGTTATTCATACATTTTTACAACATAAAATTAATACGATGATCAAGAAGACATATTTTATAAAGAAAGAAATATATACAGATAACTGTAAGATTGACACTTCAAAATTAAAAGTTTCCATTTTGCAATTTTTTTCTGTATAAGTGCACCATAAGGGATAAAACAATGGCCTTGTTTTCCAGGGCCCTACCTAATGTATGCCCAGGAGAGAGACTAAAGGGTTGTGACACAGTGTACTTCAGTGTGGCGGACAGTGAGGGGAACGCTTGCTCCTTCATCAACAGCAACTACATGGGGTTTGGAACGGGCATCGTGCCTGCTGGTTGTGGATTCACACTCCAGAACAGGGGGCTCAACTTTTCCCTCGACCCCACCCATCCCAATGTGGTGGCTCCCAACAAGAGGCCCTACCACACTATCATACCTGCCATGGTCACAAAGGCTGACACAGGTATTTCTTAAGGCACAGCTGGCAAAATGTTTCATAGTTCTCCAGCTGTTATCTATCTTTCATAGGCAATGTCTACATATTGGAATAGTTTTGTTTATTTAAAAAAGAATGGCTATTACTTGATGTTGCATGGCCTATATTCCCTTAAGTAGTTTTATACTTACATCTTCAAACTAGCAAACCATAACCTGATTTTAGTTTGACACTGTGTGAAAGATAATGAATCATCATTATTCCCTGGCCTCCAGGTGAGCTACTTGCAAGTTACGGTGTGATGGGCGGCTTTATGCAGCCTCAAGGTCACGTGCAGGTTCTGCTGAACATGCTGGAATTTGGTCTGGACCCACAGCAGGCGCTGGATGCACCTCGCTTCTGCATTGGACATGGACACACGTATGTTAAACATGTTATTACAATATTGGCTCATGAATTAATACATTGTTGTTGTTCCTTTTCTTGGTTAGTAATTATTGATAACCATTTTTGTACTTTATTGATCAAATTTTACATCAAAACTTCTCAAGAATTGTTCTCATTTGAATTTCCCAAAACACTAAAGTTATCTGATATAGTCTAGTAATGCATTTCTCACGTATATATTTACAATGGCAGGATGGGAGAAGGCAGTCTGGAGCATGTAGCTGTTGAGGAGGGGATTGCTGATCAGGTGACCTCAGCCCTCAAGGTCATGGGACACAATGTGACACCTAATATCGGTGGGTATAGCCGGGCTCTGTTTGGGCGTGGCCAGGTGATTGCTCGTGGACCCTGGTCCTTCATTCCTGGAAATGGGGAGGGGAGCGTGTATTGGGCAGGGTCAGACCCAAGGGCTGATGGAGCAGCTTTTGGTTATTGAATAGTAGTCCAGGAAAAAAATGTTCAAAAATTTGATGAAACTGGTTTTAAAGTGTATCTTTCCATTCATTTTGGAAATTGACTTTAAAATATGTCAATTTTCACAATCAATTTAATGCACCTCTTGAAATATTAAGCATTTTTTACAAATTACTTAATGAAAAAAAAAACATGTTCTAAATGTCTTATGCAAGAGTGTAGAACAAAATAATCGAAGTAATATTTTTTAATGTAGATTCTTTTAAATATATTTACCTTGATTATATTTCCTTTGTATTTTGAGTGACTTAACGAAAATGATAAAAAAAATGCTCAACTTTTCTTGAATAGCATGAGTTGGTTTCATTTTCTAGACTATTACTGAAATGATGTCAGAAAAAAAAGATAGGTGTGCTTCATAACAAGGTTCACCCATATTTTTACCGGCACTATGAAGGTTCTCTTTTTTTAATTTTACAAAAACTAAAGTGAAGACGTTTGTTGAATTCTGATGTCTTCTGATGAACCTTTTTTATCAATATTAGTTTTAAAACCAAACAATGATGCATACTATGTTATTACCGTAGGTTATCTGTCTTTTCATGCAAAGGGTGGCATATAAGTATTGTGCTGTCTGTCAGTTCATCTGTCAGTCCGTGTGTCCATCCATTACGACCCCACCTGGAATTGTAGAGTACCATTGGAAGGTGTTTCTTGCACACATTTAGTGCTCTTTTCTTAAAGGTCAAGGTCACACTTGGTTGTTAATGTTAAACCTTACTTAGTATCTCAGCCAGAACACTTTAGCTGATAATAGGAATTTAATGAATTCACAGACTTCTTTGTTGTGCACCTTTTAAAGGTGTTTGTTAAGAAAAATGGGATTTTGATTAAACATTTTTTTAACATCTATGACCAACTGCTATCCATCCTTGTGCATTTATAATGTTTCTGTGACAGCAGTTGTTTCCAGCAAATAACGTTGGGTAATTTTAGCCTTGGTTTCAGTGGTGTCATTGTTGGTGTTAGAAGTAGAAACCTTGGACATAGGTTAAAAACCATACAAGATAATCATATGAAACTTCTTACACATGTAACCAGTGACATTATACACCTGTTACAAGGCCCATAACTCAGGCTTTGATAATTTTTTATTTAGAACTCTGGAAAGTCTCAAAAGTCTAGCAAAACCTCGAATTGTGTCATTACTAAGTAACAATGCGAAATATTCATGTGGAACATTTTGCACATGTTACATTAACCATATGGTCATTTGTAGCAAGGCCAATTTAATGGCTTAAATAATTGTTAAAAAGCTATGCCCCTTGATCAACAAAATCCAGGATGAACATTCACATCTGCTTGCTTTACTTTTGTTCATATTTGTCTACATGTATTTTGTTTGTGTATCGTGGTAAGGGCCAGAGGCCTTTGTGCAATAAACTTGGAATTGGAACCTGACCTCACAGAAATATGTAATGAAGGCTACTTACAATTCAAGTCTGAAATTGTTTGAACAATGATATTCAGTTTACACCCTGATAGGATAACATCAACTCAGCTCAACTTCTTATTTTTATGTTATTCAGAATGTTTTTTTCTTCCCATTCTTTTGAATGCTATATACATTGATTCAATATATTGAATCCATAATGTTGTTCAAAATATGAATGTTCTATACATGTAATTGCAATGTTTATATTATATTCAATTATTAATCTGTGATAGTCAGTGTCGTTGGTGTGATATTATTTTCTATACAGAATTATTAAACAGTTTAATGCATATGGTATTAAATAAAACATTATTTGTTGTTTTTTTGTTTTAACATTCACTAAACTCCATCTACATATACAATTGTGTTTTGTTTTGGCTCATTTTTTTATCTTTTCACCAACATTTTTTGGATAATTGAGTTACAGTAAATATGGGTTATTATTAACATACATGAACACATGCCAAATTCACGCATACTATATAATAAACCATTACTGTTTTTTTCTTAATGTTGTCTGTTGGTGTAAAAACGACGAATTTGTATTGCTTACGATTTTGTGTTTGAGTAATGGATCAGACCAGTATCATCTGAGAAATTCAGGTGACATATTGATTTGGCCTATACCAGTGACCCATGAAATAATGAGCAAGTGCCAAGGTTGGAATGTTTCTCTCGAATAAAGTAGAGTTATAACCCTTTTAGCTCAATATTTCAATGTAAAGGCAAGTTATATTACTCTACTTGGCATACATTCGGTAAAGTCATACCTCAAAACCTACTGATGGGATTTCATTCATATGTGGATAAGCTTAGAAAGTCTTACATATGAAGTACACTGTATTTTTCATATAATCGTATCATAAACATTCATGCTGCTTAAACTAGACATATTGTGTTATATATTACTTTGTGGGCGCAATAAGAAACAGTCGATGTACATTTACGTACAGTTTATTTACATGGTATATACTGAATTAGCAGCTACAGGAATATCTAGGCAAAAGCCCCACAGCATGCACGGGCAGCGTATATATTCATAGCTTATCATGTGATATCAAGTTGCAATGGCTATGATTAAAACACGTAAACATTATATTGAATAATGATGATACACGAGTGAGATCCCTCATCTTTTGACGTTCAATATATATATATATATATAAGTGTTTACATCAAGTCTTCCGCCTATCTGATTGCCTTATGGTAATTTGATAATTTAAAATGCCTCGGTCAAAATGCCAAAAATCAATTAAATCATTACAAGCTGGCTGGTATACAGAACTTTGCGACCAACACTAAGACAGTTATTATAATAACTTTATGATAGTCCGCCTGCGTACGGGCTGTGACTTTGTCATGCTAAGGGATTTTAAAATTGTTTGGTGGTTAAGATGTTGAGTCTCCTGCAAGACCCAAGACCCTACCACAAAGGTCAAGGTCACACATGGAGTTTAATAATAATGGATTGCTGCACATATGTATCATAGAGTATTGTTGATAGTGTCCAAGCAGTAACTTTTTCACGCAGATAGGGATTTTAAAAATTCTTGACATGTGGTTGGTACATTAAGACCACATTTCGCGAACAAGACCCACGACCCTACTTCAGGGTTCAAGGTCACATTTGGAGTTTCATCATCATGTATTGCTGCATACATGCACATAGAGCATAGTTGATTGGTCCGAGTTTTAACTTGTCATGCAGATGGGGATTTTAAAATTTCTTGACATGTGTTTGGTACATTAAGACCACATTTCGCGTGGAAGGAACAAGACCTAACTCAAAGTTCAAGGTCACACATGGAGTTTATTCACGCTGGAATGCTGCATATATGCACGATGCGTATAGTTTGTTGCAACATTTACAGGTTTGCTTAATACATCCGGCTCGTAATTGTTGACACACACTCATTCATGCGAACACTGAATTATTTACTGTCGTTTGTGATATTTTATGGGTATTAATTTTGGCAAAGTAGATGTAGTGGAACAAAACTTGCATTTGTTTAATAGCCTTAAAACATCCGGGACACATATCTATTTTGATTGGCTTATCACATCCGTCTCGTAATTGTTTGATACAAACGTACTCCTTCATACGAACACTTTGATTTGCTGTCATTTGTTATCATTTTTTAAAACATGTATGCTATACGAATTAAAGTCTCCCTAGCGTAAAGAAAATCACTGACAGGGGTAATAATTTTAGCAAAGTATACATTGCTTTAAATCAAACAGAAACTGTTGAAAAACGTATCCGGTTTAGGCTATAGTCCGCTAGGCCTGCAGACTATTATAACCATAAATTGCAATCTACCATCGGCAGATCGACATAACATTTTTATTTTTATTTGACGAATTAATGCGCGCACGGGCGTATCGACCCCAGCGCTGTAAGCAATGCGGTTATCAACAACCTTGTTTATGTTGCTACGAAGAGCTGTGCCAGGAGAGCGCCGACTACATTTAATGTCCAAAATGTAGCTTTAACTAAGGGACCAGTTCATAAATTGCAGATGAACGCTTTTGTTATTCCCCAATTTGCACGATAAAATACAAAGTACAGTGTGTTTTAAAAAATGTTAACTATAATAAAGTCGTTTAGAAGAACTAACATAAAGCTTAATTGTTTGTTTTGCAAATGTCATTCAAAAAAATAGATTCGAGATTATTCGCTTATTATGCACATTCTTTTTTATCCCGTTCAATTTACTCATAACAGTGAAGTGTGTTCACAATAGCAAATGCAATTGTTACAGTATTATCAACAATAATGTATTTATAACATACGTATACTTAACATGTTATTATTCAAGTAAATATATGTTATTATTCAAGTAAATAAATTTTTGGGGGTGATCTACATGCATTTTATTTGTTCTGTTTTTATCGCGCCGACTTTTATGCATCATCGTTTCGTGTTACATTTTACTCTCTCGAATACAATGCCTTCTTGTTACCCATGGCAACTTCTGACTGAACGAAAGCAAAGAAAACCATCTGACGCAGCTCGCCTTAGAAAATATTTAAAGCAAAGTCTGGCTATGACTAAATCCTAGTTCAAAAGAGTGAAAATAAATAAAAGCTGAAAATGTATCAATCTCATTTCAATGGAAGTGGTTGTATGCAACGTTCGAATGAAATTGCGCTGATCATTTCACCTCGGTAAGAAGACGAAGGCAACAGTTAAACGAAATTGAGTAAAATATCGCTACTAATAAACATAATTTAGTTGTCGCGTTGTACCTCATATGGGTATCTAAAGTTTATAACATGCGCAAATTTGTGCATTTTCATGAACCTTTGAATCGAAGTGTACAATGGTAGGTAGCCTAAAATGACCCCAAACACCATAAGCCGTTATAATGGTTAACAAAGACATTGTACGTTATTTTACTTCAATATACGGTATACTTGTTGCAATAAGTGCTGAGTTTGCGCTTTTTTGACTTCCATGTGTTTTATGTTCGGTAAAACAGTTAATGTTATCGGATCGAACATAGAACATTTATGGAAGATAAATTAGGTTAGGTGTTTAAAGTTAAAATATTGTTCATTATCAAGTTTAGCAATTTTATCAATCGCCTTATTGTTGTAAAATACTCGCCTTGTAATAACTTAGCCCAATTGAGTTTCTTAAATATAACTTGTTACACACTTAAATGATACTACGAAATAAACATACTCATTTTTGACAGGTCTGTTATACAGTATTTAAATCCTGTGGTGGAGCAATCGAACACACAGAAAACGCACGGTTATCATCATGACATAGAACACACATCTGTGCACTATGGCTCTGAAATATCTATCAGGTAGAAACGAAATGGATAGTTTTTAAACGACTGCTCCTTTTTTAGTCGATCTATTGATGATCCGCATTCACTACAACAACTATAAGATCTCCTTTAATATAAATTATTCAAATTTATTTATGTTAAGTCTTAATTTTAAGTAATATATTAAGACTTACACCTTTTAAAATTCAATGGAGGAGGCTATAAGAACAAGCTCATAGTGTAGGTAATGGTCCAATTACCATTCTAGGAGTATTGAAAAATGATCACCTATTATTTTGATTAAGTAATAAAAGCATCAATACATCAAGTTGTTGACACTCCCCACATTTAAATAATCATATTTAATTTCAAAGTGCATTTGTTTTCACATACTATCGAAACCCTAAGAATATTCATCCCTCAAGAAATGCTTAAATCATGTCTATTATTCATACAGAGATAACGAGGTAAAAGGGAATATGGTTCGCTCTCCGGGACTTAACCGTCTGATGAATTGATGTTTTTTTTCAGGCTCAACTGTTGTTACAAAATTGTCCTCAAGACAAATCATTTTTTTCGTTTAATCAAAGTTTATTAAAATTAGAAAGTAAAAACTTTAATTTAACTCACGACACTAACTTTTTCATGCATAGATCGAATCTGTAGGTTAACTTAATTATTTATATAATTCTAATATGATATATATATTGATATAGATTCTCTAGTTATATTTCTAGACTCGATTTATAGATATATAATATTAGCGGGCGGTATAGCAATCGAGGTCCAGGGATGTGTTGCATCTTTATTCACGAAATTGATACATGATTAAAGATACACACAGTAAAATAACCATAATAATGTTAATTTGAAAATATTTATTAGCAAGGGCAATAGTATCAAATTAAACGAAAATAATAAGTTGAACAGAAACAACATAATGAATTAGTATTGTAATAGCATACAACGCGTAAGGAAGTTTACAATATTTAGTCAGGTTTGATGTGATGTCATTAGACCTCAGTTTTACTGGTACCCTGCACCTTTGCCGTTGGACTACTTTGATCATCCATGAAGAAACTGTCACAACATCTAAGAGCTAGTCGTTGGATTTATTTGCAGTTATATCTCTTGAAATACGAATTAATATGATATCGAAAAAAAGAGTTGCATATATTCATTTTAACACTAGCAGGATTAGAACGTCTAGTGGTTTTTGTATTGCTAACTTCGAAATTTGGAAGGTCTGAAGAACACAAATCGACGAGTACTGTTGTCAACTGATAGATTGGCAACACTTCCATGAACATCACAGCGTTTTCAACGTATTGTCATTTTATATTCATTTTCATGATTAATTATTGCGTAAACTGAGAAAGATTTCCGTGAGAGCTTTTCTTTAATTGTTAATTTCATTTAAATAATATAATTTAGGTAGTTTTATTACTATAAAGGGAAATGATGGAGAAAAACATGTGAGATCGACAAAGGTTAATATTATAATGGTATAATGATACCGCTATACAAAACTACCATATGTTTTCACAAAAGTTTACAATCACGTGTTGGGTCCCAGCCTCAGGATCAGTTGTATCCTCCGAAAGGGCGGCGGGAGCTACACCTGTTGGAGAAAAAATAAACGCTGCTTTTTTGTATTCAGGTTTTCTTCCTATCATAAGGTAAACACCAATGAACATTTGACTGCTAATCTGTTATTATGCACCAGCTGAACACCGGCCATGGTTAGAGAAAGAAATTTCAGCTATATGATTTTAAAATAGTTCTATATAAAAATGAATTTAGTGTCAAGATACCATTAACTGAATTATGCATCTGAGACGTCTTGTAATGACTGTGTGGTATAACGTGACTTAGACTTCCGATACTTACTTGCCAAGCTCCCCGAGCGGGATGTCTCTGATGCCAATGCCAAGGCATGTTAGAGAGTTGCTGCACGGACAGTGGAGCTCCGCCACGCCCTTGGGTCGCCCGGAACCATTAGACACCAGGCAGTCTATAACAAGCACTTACACTACAATATTACCATTACACACAAATAACCTGACATGGAAGCACTTACAATACAACATTATCATTACACACAAATAACCTGACATGGAAGCACTTACACTACAATATTACCACTACACACAAATAACCTTAACCTGACATGGAAGCACTTACAGTACAATATTACCATTACACGCAAATAACCTGACATGGAAGCACTTACAATACAATATTACCACTACACACAAATAACCTAACATGGAAGCACTTACAATTACAATATTACCACTACACACAAATAACCTGACATAGAAGCACTCACAGAACAATATTACAATTACACACAAATAACCTGACATGGAAGCACTTACACTACAATATTACCACTACACACAAATAACCTTAACCTGACATAGAAGCACTTACAGTAAAATATTACCATTACACACAAATAACCTGACATGGAAGCACTTACAGAACTATATTACAATTACACACAAATAACCTGACATAGAAGCACTTACACTACAATATTACCACTACACACAAATAACCTTAACCTGACATAGAAGCACTTACAGTACAATACAATATCACCATTACACACAAATAACCTGACATAGAAGCACTTACAGAACAATATTACAATTACACACAAATAACCTGACATGGAAGCACTTACACTATAATATTACAACTACACACAAATAACCTTAACCTGACATAGAAGCACTTACAGTACAATATTACCATTACACACAAATAACCTGACATGGAAGCACTCACAGAACAATATTACCATTACACACAAATAACCTGACATGGAAGCACTTACAATACAATGTTACTATTACAGACATATAACCTGACATGGAAGCACTTACAGAACAATATTACCATTACACACAAATAACCTGACATGGAAACACTTACAGAACAATATTACCATTACACACAAATAACTTGACATGGAATCACTTACAGAACAATGTTACCATTACACACAAATAACCTGACATGGAAGCACTAACAATACATTGTTACCACTACACACAAATAACCTGACATGGAAACACTTACAGAACAATATTACCATAATACACACATAACCTGACATGGAAGCACTTACAATACAATATAACCATTACACACAAATAACCTGACATGGAAGCACTTACAATACAATGTTACCATTACACACAAATAACCTTAACCTGACATGAAAGCACTTACACTACAATATTACCACTGCACACAAATAACCTGACATGGAAGCACTTACAATACAATATTACCACAACACACAAAAAACTTACATGGAAGCACTTACAATACAATATTACCACAACACAAAAAAAACTTACATGGAAGCACTTACAATACAATGTTACCACAACACACAAAAAACTTACATGGAAGCACTTACAATACAATGTTACCATAACACACAAAAAACTTACATGGAGGCACTTACAATACAATGTTACCATTACACACACATAACCTGACATGGAAGCACTTACAATACAATGTTGCCATTACTCATAAAATAATTGACATGGAAGCACTTACAATACATTGTTACCACTACACACAAATAACCTTAACCTGACATGGAAGCCCTTACAATACAATATTACCATTACACACAAATAACCTGACATGTAAGCAATTACAATACAATGTTGCCATTACACATAAATTAACTGACATGGAAAAACTTGCAATACAATGTTACCATTTAAATAAATAATTGGATTGAACCATTTTCCCACTTCTTACTTGAGTTATAGGTCCCCATGGGTTTGCAGGTTCCCGGTTGGTTAGTGCTGTCGAGGGAGCGCTTGCCTCTGCGTCGGAACTTGCTTACACAACACTCGTCTTTCTGGCAATCATCCGATTGGGAACATTCCCTCTCCCCACAGGTGCCTGCACATTGAACGAAGTAGAATATCATTTTATGATAAACAACACCAATGATGTTGAAAACAACAACAACAAGAACAACAACCACAATAACCGCTACCCCATTATCAACTACAACAGTGGCCGTCACATTATAAACAGTCAAAATGTTTTCGCATTAAATGTCGGTGTGGTATTATAAGAATATGCTCAACATTCACACACATTTGAGGATAGCAGGAACAAGCAACTAGCTGTAGCTATCAATTAGATCAGCGTTTTGTGTTAAAGTCACTGCGACCAAGATATTTGACGTAATGATCTTAAAATCAATATGGGTTATCTGCTGTCTTGATCAACTTCCCGAATACATTTGAGGACCGTAGGACGAAGCATACTGTCGCTATCAATTCGACAAGTTTTTTATGTCCATGTTACCGCGACCATGACTTTTGACCTACTGACCTAAAATAATCAATATGGGTCATTTGCTGGTCATAACGAACCTCGCTGCCAAGTTTGAGGAACTTATGCCCAAGCGTATTCTAGATATCAATCTGACATGGTTTGGTTTACCGACGTACCGACATGTGCAAAGCCATCACTGTCGTATCTTTGAATGGGAGGGGGGAATAATACTAATAAGCACGTATAACGTATACAATAGAAATATATATATAGGATAACGCATTTATCTTATCAAAACTAAAGGTGGCCATTTTGCTGGAAAAACAGCACCAAGTATTACCGAAATACTTCAAAGAATACTGGTGAATTATTTTGTCCTTGATATAAACCAATAGATACATGTATATCAAATATATCAGGGAAAGAATTCCAATGTTTGACACACGATTTTACTTACGAGGATTTAAAGATTTCACTATCTAACCCCTTTTTTTATAACAGTGCCTTTTTGGCGTCTATAAATGCACAAGGCAATCGTCACTTAACAAAAGGGGCATGTTTAATTACATTCTGTACCGGATCCCTTCTGAAACCCAAACTGAGCATCCGGATGCAAGTTATTTTTTATCGAAACATTTGACGGCTCTTTTAGAGAGCACACGCGTAAATATTTCTCTAGATAACTAAGGTAATGCCCCTGTTATTGCTGGTGACATTTACGCCACCTTTCTAATGTATCGGCATAACCAGGATAAAGGTAACCCCTGTAATTGCTGGTGTCATTTACGCCACCTTTCTAATGTATCGGCATAACCAGGATAAAGGTAACAAGTTCCGTCGAGGAGCACGTATCCATTCAATGACCGACCAAAATGTCAATAGTTTCGATTCAAATTTGATATGGTAAATTATCTTTCAGACATGAGGACTTCTGTTACCGGCAATATAACCTTTGATATAATCATGATAATATTAAAACGACTAATTTGCATAATATCACAAATACAAAAACATGAATCAAGATACGCCTTCAAATAATTTTACGCGTGTACGTATACCTGTCCGGCCTTTTTGCGGTAGATATACTCCGTCCAGATTGCAGTTGATATCGCTTTTGCAGGGACAATAGCCTCCCAACAGTGGAATCATGACATTTAAAACCGTTTCCAAAGTTAAAAGATGAAAATTTGTGGATTTTGAAATTGTCGGTGAAACTATGGAAGAACACGGGGTCATCATGATCAAAAAGTCCAATCTTCATTTAGTGTTCTTTGACCTTTTATCCATATTTAAACTTCGAAGTTAGTTTTGATAAAACACATGGAATAATGGTAGGATCTCACAAGTACAATACAGTTGATACAAAACAAAGTTGAAACTACTTTAGGGGACATGTTTTGTTAAAATTTATAGAATTTATTTTTCATGTTAGATACAACCAACATTTTCAGCCATTGAAACGACTCATCGGCTTGTACTAAGTACTACGCTTAATTTTCAACGATCAGCTGACATTTTAATCTCCGCCTAGCGTTCTTGTCACCGTATTTGGAAATGTACTTATCCTTTCCTAACTTTACGATAGTTTCCGAAAAGGTTAGGTTAAATAGATTTTGTTTCATGAAAAGGTTTAAATGAATACGCATTTTTACGAATAAAATTCCCCTAAGAGTAACAAATTATACATAATTATTGTTCTTTGTAACTCTTAATGTTTAATGAAATTTATAATTTCGTACTCCTAAGGCAACATATCTTAAGACATTTTTATTCTATTATTTCACTTCAACGTAGAAGTTATTCTTACCGAACGCATTGTGTATATACGGTTAAAGTAGATTTGTTATACATAGTGTCAGACGTGTCTTCAGTAGCTCTGGAGAAAAATCAACGGCATACGAAATACTTCAACATCTATTAATGCGCTGCACTTATTTTATCCATACACAATATAAGTGCCCAAAAGGTTTTCACTTGAATGATATACAAACACAATCAATTCAAAAAGTAATTATTATTATAAAAGCTATTGACACACCTTTACCCATTATTTTAAAGTGCAGATGTTCGAAAGAGAAATGAAATAGAATTATGCGCTCACTGTCTCCGACGGAGCCCAACTGCTCGCATTTTCCGTCGACGAACTTTCGGAGGTCGGGGGAGAGGGCAACGCTTTTGCCATTGAAGCTGATGCAACACTCGCCCTTCTTACAGTCATCGCTCGTTATACAGTATCCTTTCAATGCGCCTCGACCAGGAGCAGGAACGGCCTTCGCAACATATAAATAATTGTCTCTTTCTGTTGTTGCAGTAGCACCAAATTGAGCACCCACAACAACAACCACTAAAATACGTATTCACAAAGAAATCGGTATGTTTATAAAAATATCACTTAATATTTTGTTTTGGAGACAAAACAGTCTAGATCGAGCGATTTGGGTACTTTTATGTCTTGCTCCTGAATAAGGAGGGGCTGGCTAGCCATGATGAATCAGTCAACCCGCAGGTCTATAAAATATTTTATGTCGGCATTATATTAAATTTTGGTATTGTTTCTGAATAAGGAGGGGCTAGCTTTGACAAGTTCAACTGAACTGGCAGACGTGACTAATAAACCACAGTGAGTGAAATGGACATTTATTCAATGTCAAATTAAATACGAATTTGACATCCTCGTAACTAGCATATTGGGTGTCCAAACAACCGCCAGTGTAAAAACCGGGTACTTTTGTGAGCAATATTAGGTATGGTCTCACGTGCCCAATGATGTTGCTGTTGTGCTAAACAACACAAGTATACGCGAGACAAAGTACGATTTTTATATTTAAAACATAAATGTCAGTAATTATAAAACATCTTTGCCTTTGCTAATGTTTGGTTGATTACAGTAGCGATTTACCTGCACCGAGATGAAAACGAATCCAAGAAATAAAAACAGCATTTCATACCCATCCATCTTAAACTCCATGTATATACATATGTTGTGTATGAAACGTCGGGAAATAAATGTGGTGGAACGGAATTTGCATTTGTTTTCATAGCCTTAAAACTCTAATTTGATTGGCTAAATACATCCGGCTCGTGATTGTTGACACGCAGATACATCTTCTTATGTACTGTCCTTATATACTGTATACTTATTAAAGTATCTCTAGCGGCAAAAACGCTAGCAGGGGCTGTATACATGGCTGCCAATCAATTATGTGTTTAACATTTATCATTTGGAGTCATTTATTATGACTATTTATTAATTAAAGGAACTCCTTCACAGATGTTATGTTTGTAACGGTTTTGTTTTCTTTCATGCTTTTTGATGAAATGTGGAGTTTTATCAATGAAATAACGACAGTGAAAATACTAATTTGATACTTTCACTGCAAACTAAGGAGTGAAAATGTATGCTTTTAAATCATGTGTAATTACTTACACATGTCAATTCTAAATACATCACCTATGAATCAGAAAATGTTGCTAAAATTAATAATTTAATATTAAAAAAGGTTGTATATTTTTAAATTAATTGAAATAAACATCTTATGGTATATATAGATAAATGGTAATCCTGTTTTGTCTCAAACAACTATTTCGACGTTGTAGAAAGACAGCTACGTGATCGGTGATAAAAACTGAGCGTAATGGGCATACCACGGGTAGCAGCGTAGCAAACAATCCTCTCAAATAGGGGGTATTTCAAATATAAATTAAAATACATGTTCATAGAAAACTCTGACAAATAGCATAAAATAAACAGATTTTTTTTTTATTTCAGTGTATGACCGTATTATACTTCACTCGTGATCATAGAAAAAACTATCATTGCACTCGTGGCTGCGCTAAAATCAACAAATATCATATATTTATCAATATATTTTTTTATATTGAGTTATTTTAAACAAATACAGAACAGCAACTGGAAAAAAAACTCATTTGAATATAAATTATGTGTATCAATAATACAATGGAAACAGGACAAGCAGTCAATCATTCCAAAATGAACCTTGTTCAAAGGCAAAAGGCAATTAACTAAGATCAAGCCTTAAATAGGTTTTAAACCTGATATATGTTGTGGTCTATGGGAATATGGTTTACAGACAACTGTTAATGATGTGATTGTTAATCCATCGAAGATACCATCCAAATATATTTAGAATGGGCACGTAAAATCTTTTAATAACGCGTTTGAAGAGAGTGAGTGGAACACACATGTGCTTTGTGACGACTATTTCGAATATTTTAGGGGGCTTTATCCAAACGTCCGTCCATCTATTCTATACAAAGTGTTCACACGGCGGGTACAGAAATAAAATGAGCACTTTTGCAAGACATTGGTGCCGCAGTGTTAGATTTTTGAAATTCATTTTTGCGATCTACAGTCGAAAATCGTAATGTCGAAGTCGTCGGGACCTAGGAAAATACTTCGAGATAACGAACATTCGACATATCATAAAGAACCAAATCGAACACATTTGTGTCCGAATTATGTCTAATATTTTCATTCGCAATTGAACCGGTCTTGTGATAGATTTGTATGTTTCTTTCCAATGACAGATGTGCTAGTAAATAGTGTAAATGACTGCGTTGCGACAGTTATATTACACGCGTCAATTATCTGGACATTCATGTATTTGGGACATGTGTCTAGAAAAGCAAGTGCTATAATATCGAATTCAACGAAAATATATATTTCTAACAGAATCAAGCTAAGAAATAAGTTTTTAATTGCCTAATTTCAGAATACAAAGCGTTCGGATATTAACCATGTTTAGTCAGTTTGGATGTGATGCCATTAGACCTCAGTTGTTTTGGTACACTGCGTCTTTGCCACTGGACTACCTTGACCATCCATGACGAAAGTGTCACAACATCTAAGCTAGTCGTTGGTTTTGGTTGTAGTTATATACTTTTAAATTGGAATTAATTTGATATCGAAAAAAGAGTTACATATTCATTTTAAAACTAGCATGATTAGAACGTCTAGCGGTTATATTTATTGGTAACACTCGAAGTTTTAAGGTCTGAAGAACACAGTAGAAACAAAAACAACAAAAAACAAAGAGCACATAAAAAGTAACTTTTCGTTCTGTTGTCAACTGATAGATTGGTAACGTTTACGTGTACACCACAGCGTTTTCATAATCAGCGTCTCCTCTATATAATAATAAACTCATGCAAACCCAACATGTTTATCACGTAGTGTTGGTGTTTAAAGACCATTCAGCTCAAGGGGCATTCAATTGCAACTTAAGCTCTTTTACGATTTATATTTTATATAATAAACTGATAATTCTTCACGTCAGCTATCTATAGTTTAATATATATTTTTTAAATAATAAAATGTCATTAGTTTGAAAATTATATTGCCACTCTTGCACCCACCAAAAGTATGCTATAACACCTTTTACGAACACAATACTAGAAGATATCCATATTATGGTTGAAACATAGCCATTGACAAATTCTCTGATTACGGAAGTTGTTTTCGTATACTAGAAAAGAATACACTTCTGTTGCAGAATTTGAAAAGTGTTTGATTCGGACATATGTCAACAGCTTTCTTTAACAAAAAGTTCTTGTGTATTGCAAATAAGCATAACTAAAGAAGCAATCTTTCAACTCTTTAACACTGACAACCTTCATTCTTTGGTTGCAAGCATGGGTACGTTTTTGTAGTATGCATAAATATTAAAATTGTTTTCTTTAAGGACTGATTATGGAAAAAGACCTCTACAAAATTATTATAAAAAGCTCGATACCAATTCAAAATATATTTCTTTGAGCTGTGTCATTTAAAGATGGCACTATCCTATAGCGAGGCAAAGGTCAAATAATGAAAACCCACCCTCTCCCTACGTCAGAGGACCTGTCGTAGTCTCTATCAGTGTCAGAGGAGCTGTCAAGAAGTCTCTTTCTGTGTCACAGGAGCTATCGTAGTCTCTCCTTGTGTCAGAGGAGCTGTCGTAGTCTCTCCTTGTGTCAGAGGAGCTGTCGCAGTCTCTCCCTGTGTCAGAGGAGCTGTCGTAATCTCTCCCTGTATCAGAGGAGCTATCGTAGTCTCTCCCTGTGTCAAAGGAGCTGTCGTAGTCTCTCCCTGTGTCAGAGGAGCTATCGTAGTCTCTTCCTGTGTCAGAGGAGCTATCGTAGTCTCTCCCTGTGTCAGAGGAGCTGTCGTAGTCTCTCCCTGTGTCAGAGGAGCTATCGTAGTCTCTCCCTGTGTCAGAGGAGCTGTCATAGTCTCTCCCTGTATCAGAGGAGCTATCGTAGTCTCTCCCTGTGTCAGAGGAGCTATTGTAGTCTCTCCATGTGTCAGAGGAGCTGTCGTAGTCTCTCCCTGTATCAGAGGAGCTGTCGTAGTCTCTCCCTGTGTCAGAGGACCTCTCATAGTCTCTCCCTGTATCAGAGGAGTTGTCACGTTGAAAAAAGTCATTTGATTGGCATTGCACGTGAGTCGGGGATGCGAAGTTGGGTCGAGGTTTTGTTTCAATGGAGCTTGTCAAGGGACACAGTATTTAAAGCAAAAAATGTTTGCCTTCGTGAAAATATGCTTAGCGTCTTTGGTAACTAGTTTACCAAGTTGCATTGAGATGAATTGAATTATGTCAAACTATCAACTCTACGGGAGATTTTGTGTCAGTGGTTGTGAAAACTGCTACTCTGGACGGATCTGTGGTGGTGGTGGCTCCGCTGAGAATAAATCGACGTTTTAGACGACGTCCCGCGTCTACGATTACCGTTACCATAATGACTTGACGTCCTCTGATCCGGAATCCCATGCGTGTTGTTTTCTCTCAGCAGGAACGGTTGAATAAGATTCAAGATTAAACACATGATAGTTATTTGAATAAATACCTATTCCTCATTACATAATCAAAATTTAAATTCAATTATGCATATATACAACGATAACACAAGGCGAGTATTCTTTTGATCATTTGGAATTGCATGACCGAGGAGATATTAAGGGCAGTGCATCATTCAGAAGATGTATGACACAAAGAACGTAATGAACTAACATAAATGAGAACACCTCTCTTAAAATTCATAATATATAAATTACTCTGAAAGAAGCCAGGATTTAAAGATTTGGTTCTATGAACATCGTTTGTGGTAGATGGAATTGTGTCTATTGAGTTTCGGGTTAGCGTAGTGGATTGCGCACTAGCTTCTTATCAAGGCGACCCGGGTTACATTTCTGGCCTGGCGCATATACATTAGATATTTTTTATCACTTAGCCGAAGAAGTGGTTTTACTTCGGATTACCACACTCACGCAACATCGTGTCAACGAGAACGATTTGTATAATGTTGTTAAAACGTTTTGAAACCGCCCCTTATATCCGTAGATTGGCTTATGTAAACAACCTCTGATAGGGGATGTGCCATTCGGATATGCACAAGAGAACATTCTGATACAAAAGCAGACAACTCAACACTTTAAATCATTGTCAAGTCGGAAACTAGCTCATCGAGCTACTGTCTATTATATTGATATCTCATCTAGAATCTGTCATCTTGTATTTATTACAAGAATTAGGACATGCGTTAAGCGGATGTGACCATAAAACAACAGAAACCGTATATGAGCAAAAAAACCCGTCTTTGAGTCCCCTGGTGCCATGTTAAAATCAACATCGTGATAATGTTTTAAAGCTCTGACTTGAATATACATGTACTCCAAATTTAGACCATGGATACTTTAATTAGATGACACGTTTTCGCAATACATTCAATCTGATATTATCATTTACTTTCAACATCTTGTATGCTGTCTCCACACTGGCATCTTTTACCGAGGATTCCAGCTTGTTAGACCCCTGGGAGAGGAATCACTTAGTGTTGTCATATCTTTTTGATTAGCATAATTCATTAAGCCTTTAGAAGTCTCAATCATTTTGGAATGTCATCACGCGATATGATTCTAACCAGAGAGAATTCCGATTATTGAAAGTCTTCAAAAGTTACAAATAAAAAAAATGCGATCATGTACAGTCTTCATATTTTACCTTTGAAGTGCAAAATAATTGACATGATACTGATATAGATGGCGTATATGGAAAAGTAGAATTTGTATAAACTATGAACAATTAAACATATTTGCGGATATGTGTATTATAGACATAAGATTGTCTGATTTTCATTTAAATGTTTATATACCCGATTTCCCAGTCCCCATTTTTGCCAGTGTATATGAGTAACCTACTACATAACCATTCAAGATATTCACGTGGAACATTTTGCACATGTTCCAGTTTCATTTGTACCAATGCCGATAACTGGCTTAAAGAACCTTTGAGCTATGCCCCTTGATCATCAAAATCACAAACGAGCATTCACACCCGCTTGCTTTGCTTTCGTTTAGGCCACAACAAAATTAATCAGTTGTTCGTCGGATTTCCCGCACCTCTTTTTCCGAAATGCAAAAAAGTACTCTAAAGAATGCGCTCGCACCTTGAATGTTGTCAAGACTAACAATTTTTTTTCGTGGTATTTCTCAACAAAATAAATGCTAAATATGTGCTTTCAAATTTCAGAGCAAAAATGTAAAATGCCTGTTTGGGAATATCATATATACTTTGTTTTCAAGTAGTTAATCTTCAAATAAACCAGTAAATTTCATCATCCTCGGGGGGAAGCGGAAGTCGATAACCTGAGAATATCAACAAAAACTACTCGGAAATAAAAGCGCATTTTCTTGAGAAAAAAAAAAACGCATTTGCCAAACTGTCTGATTAGTGTGTTTAGTACATGCTGATGGTACTTACTATCCTGAAACTGAACCTGAAACCAGGTTGATGAAGACCATATGGTAAAGCAGTTAGTGTCATGGTAAATAACTGTCAATCATTTCGGTCATGTTGTGATTTCGAATACCATTTTTTGGTTCGACTTATCATGACTAACAGGAGATTGTTTTCCATTTTATTTTAGGAGGCAACCCTAGAAAATGAGTTCTAGGCACACTGAAAGCAGAAAGTGGGATTGTGCTAAGCAGTTTCATAATGTTTCCTTCTTCTTGGAAAATCAACAAAACAAGAAATTAGATGTGCACTATTTAACAGTCATGGCAGTAAACTGATTGTATTTGAGAAGAGTGAAGAAAGTACATGAGGGTTCAACCATGATTTTAACATTGGAAACAATAATAATATTGGCTGTCCAGAGAATCTACCCAGTGAGTGCCAGTTGACCTTGTGTTTATTCTTATTGTTGTACTGCTTATTTTGCAGTTAAAGTGTATCTTAACATCACCTTGGTACATTATCAAATATAATAAAAAATATAAGAAAAGAAAACAAATCGTTCATTTTCACTATTAATTATTGCGTAAATTGAGAAAGATTTCCTTGCATGATAGCTCTTCTAATAGTTAATTTCATTTAATATAATTTAGGTAGTTTAATTACTGTACAGGGAAATGATGGAGAGAAAACATGTATGTTTGACAAAGATTAATATTATCATGGTATTATAATACCATTTAACAAAACTAACATATGTTTACACAAACGTTTACAATCACGTGTTTGGTCACAGCCTCAGGGTCGGATGTATCCTCTCTAAGGGCGGGAGCTACACCTGTTGGAGTGAAAGTAAACGCTGCTTTTTTATATCCAGGATTTCTTTCTATCATAAGGTAAACATCAATGTACATTGGACTGCTAATCTGTTATTATGCACCAGCTGAACACCGTTAATGGTTAGAGAAAGAAAACCAAACAAGCCAAACAAAACAAAAACGTACGGATTTATTGGCGATTTAGAACAAACTGTTGTACCTTAAATTCTATCTACAGAGTTTTTGGTCATTCTATTTTTAGTTTTAAATTGCATCTCAGCAAAGCAAATGATTTTAAAATAGTTTCATATAAAAGTGAATAAAGTGCCAAGCTACCATTAAGAAGCGCCTCAGAATAAAACCTTAGACTCCCGTTGCTTACTTGCCAAGCTCCCCGAGTGGGAAGTCTCTGATGCCAATGCCATGGCATGTGAGATCGTTGCCGCACGGACAGTGGAGATCCACCTGGCCCTTGGGTCGCCCGGAACCATTAGACACCAGGCAGTCTATAACAATAAATTGACATTGAAGCGCTTACAATACAATATTACCATTACAGACAAATCTCCTGACATGGAAGCACTTACAGTACAATATTACCATTACACACATATAAACCTAACATGGAAGCCCTTACAATACAATGTTACCATTACACACAAATAACCTGACAAGGAAGCACTTACAATACAATGTCCGCCCGGTTAGCTCAGTCGGTCGAGCGTTGGACTGTTAATCGGGCAACCATGGTTCGATTCCCGGGCGGACCAGGTCACTTCAGTTGTGAGTGGTTATGAAATCCTTTCTACGACCATTCGCACTGTACCACTGCCCCTGGCATGTACAGAAGTTGTCAGTTCCTTGCAGAAGTGAAGGCACCTTGTACTGGTTCACCGCCAAGGATAGGTGTGCGGTGATTGAACTGTCACTCTTGGACCCTTCAATGTGCTCACGCCGGGACCCGGAGTATAAACTACTAACACTACCACTTACAATACAATGTTACCATTACACACAAATAACCTGACATGGAAGCACTTACAGTACAATATTGCCATTACACACATAAAACCTGGCATGGAAGCACTTACAATACAATATTACCATTACACACAAATGACTTGACATGGAAGCACTTACAATACAATATTACCATTACACACAAATAACCTGACATGGAAGCACTTACAATACAATATTACCATTACAGACAAATTACCTGACAAGGAAGCACTTACAATACAATATTACCATTACACACAAATAACCTGACAAGGAAGAACTTACAATACAATGTTACCATTACACACAAATAACCTGACATGGAAGCACTTACAATACAATGTTACCATTAGACACAAATAACCTGACATGGAAGCACTTACAATACAATGTTACCATTACACACAAATAACCTGACATGGAAGCGCGTACAATACATTGTTACCATTACACACAAATAACCTGACATGGAAGCACTTACACTAGTACAATAACACACAAATAACCTGACATGGAAGCACTTACAATACAATGTTACCATTAAACACACATAAACTGACATGGAAGCATTTATAATACACTGTTACCATTAAACACATATAAACTGACATGGAAGCACTTACAAGACAATGTTACTATTTAAGACATATAAACTGACATGGAAGCACTTACAATACACTGTTACAACTAAACACATATAAACTGACATGGAAGCACTTACAAGACAATGTTACCATTTAAGACATATAAACTGACATGGAAACACTAACAATACACTGTTACCATTAAACACACTCATAAACTGTCGTTAAATGATTGTATTGAACCATTTTCCCACTTCTTACCAGAGTTATAGGTCCCCATGGGCTTGCAGATTCCGGGCTGCTTAGCGCTGTCGAGGGAGCGCTTGCCCTTGCGTTGGAGCTTGCTTACACAACACTCGTCTTTCTGGCAATCATTCGATTTGGAACATTTCCTCTCCCCACAGGTGCCTGTACATGTACATAGAACGAAGAAGAACACCAATTATGTTGAAAACAACCACAATAACCACAATGACCACTACACCATCATCAACTACAACAGTGGCCGTCACATTATAAACAGTCAAGATGTTTTCGCATTAAATGTCGGTGTTGTAGTTTAAGGTTATGATCAACATTCCCACACATTTGAGGATAGCAGGAACAAGCATACAAGCAGTAGCTATCAATTAGACCAGCGTTTTGTGTTAAAGTCACCGCGACCGTGACATTTGACGTACTGATCTTAAAGTCAATATGGGTCATCTCCTAGTCTTGATCAACTTCCTTAATACATTTGTGGACCGTAGGACGAAGCATACTGTCGCTATCAATTAGACAAGTGTTTTTTGTGACCATGTTACCGTGACCATGACTTTGGACCTACTGACCTCAAAATCAATAGGAGTCATTTGCTGCCCATGACAAACCTCCCTGCCAACTTTGAGGAACTTATGCTCAAGCGTATATTAGCTTTCAATCGCACAAGGTTTGGTTTACCGACGGACCGACATGTGCAAAGCAATATACTGTTGCGAACGCCGGAGGGGGGGGGGGGGTGATGGCATTATAATAAGCACGTATAACGTATATAATACAAAATATACATATGATAGCGCCTTTATCAAAACTTAAGGTGACAATTTTGCTGGAGAAACAGCTCCAAGTATTACTGAAATACTTAAAAGAATACTGGTGAATTATTTTGTCTTTGACATAAACCAATAGCTATATCAAAGATATAAGAGAGGGAATTCCAATGTTTGACACACAATTTTATTTAATAGGATTTTAAGATAATACCATCTAACCCCTTTTTTAAAACCGTGTACGTAACAGTGCATTGTTGACGTCTATAAATGCACACGGCACTCGTTACTTAGAAAAAAGGGGCATATCTAATTACATTCTGTGCTAGATCCCTTCCGAAACCAAAACTGAGCATCCGGATGCAAGTTATTTTTATCAAACCAGTTGACGGCTCTTTTAGAGAGCACACTTACTAAGGTACTGCCCCTGTAATTGTTGGTGACATTTACGCCACCTTTCTAATGTATCGGCATAACCAGGTAATGGGAACAACTTCCGTTGAGGAGCACGTGTCCGTTAAATCACCGACCAAAATGTCAATAGTTTCGATTCAGATTTGATGGAGTAAAGTATCTTTCAGACATGAGGACTTCTGTTACCGGCAATATAGGCTTTGATTTAATCATGATAATATTTAGAACGACTAACATTTGCATAATATCACAAATACAAAAACATGAATCAAGATACGCCTTCAAACATGTATAGGATAATTTTACGCGTGTGCACCTGTCCAGCCTTTTTGCGGTAGAAATATTCCGTCCAGTTTGAAGTTGATATCGGCGCAAAACTACACGACACAAATATCATGAAATAAGTCAGCTTAAAACAATAGTGCCATTGATCACTCACAGGAATCAGTGAGTTACGCATGACATTGATCAACTTCTTTGAACAAATAGCATATAGCTACCAAAATATATATATTGTTTTAGCTCCCAACCCCAACAGTGGAATTATGACATTTAAAACCGTTTCCAACGTTAAAATATGAAAAATTGTGGATTTTGAAATTGTAGGTTAGAACTATGGAAAAGCATGAGGGTCATCACGGACAAAAGTACAATCTTGCATGATTAAATGCTAAATCGTGCATTTTGATAAAAACAAATAATTAAAATTTCAATCAATTAATAGCTAAATTCTGTTCAAACAGACAAGTAAAAGTGATTTGAAATGAAAAATGTAATAAAATAACTTATTCTCACACTAAAACAGATTTTGACAGTGGTGATGGATATTTTCAAAGGCCTTTTAAATCTTCAGTTTTTGCAAATGAACTTCAATTCAAACTTTGCTTTACTTGGAAATGATTTTTAATAAAAATAATAATTATTTTTTTATCAAAAAGTAGAAAGGGTTATCTCAAAACGCAAATTCCATCAATTCGGAGGTGACTTCTCAGTGTGATACACTAGAAATCAGTGATACATCGCCTGCAATTGGCCAATTGACTTTAGAATATATCGGAACCTTATTAAGTGGTCTCTGACCTTTTTCTCCATAATTAAACTTCAAATTCAGCTTTGATAAAACACATGCAATATGGTTAGGATCTCACAAATACAGTACAGTTGATACAAAACAAAATGAAAAATACTTTAAGGAACATGTTTTGTTAAACTTAATGAAATTATTTTTCATGTTAGATACAACCAACATTTTCAGCCAATGAAACGACTGATCGGCTTGTACTATGTACTACGCTTAATTTTCAACGATCAGCTGACTTTTTAATCTCCGCCTAGCGTTCTTGTCACCGTATTTGGAAATGTACTTATCCTTTCCTTACTTTGCGTTAGTTTCCGAAAAGGTTAGGTTAAATATATTTTGTTTCATAAAAAGGTTTAAATGAATACGCATTTTTACGAATAAAATTCCCCTAAGAGTAACAAATTATACATAATTATTGTTCTTTTTAACTCTTAATGTTTAATGAAATTTATAATTTCGTACTCCTAAGGCAACATATCTTAAGACATTTTTATTCTATTATTTTATTTCAACGTAGAAGTTATTCTTACCGAACGCATTGTGTATATACGGTTAAAGTAGATTTGTTATGCATAGCGTCAGACGTGTCTTCAGTAGCTCTCGAGAACATTCAACGGCATACGAAATACTTCAACATCTATTAATGCGCTTATCTTATCTTATCCATTCACCAAAGGTTTTCACTTGAATAATATACAAACACAATCGATTCAAAAAGTAATTATTATAATAAGAACCGTTTACACACATTGAACCATTATTTTAAGGGGCAGATGTTCGGAAGAGAAATGAAACAAAAGTTTGCACTCACTGCCTCCGACGGAGCCTAACGGCTCGCACTTGCCGTCGACGAACTTGCGGAGGTCGGGGGAGAGGGCAACGCTTTTGCCATTGAAGCTGATGCAACACTCGCCCTTCTTACAGTGCTCGCTCGTTATACAGTATCCTTTCAATGCGCCTCGACCAGGAGCAGGAACGGCCTTAGCAAATAAACACTGGATGTTAAATTGTCTCTGTCTTGTTTTTTTGCAGTAGCGCAATATGAACCCCCACAACAACAACCCCTCCTAAATGCAAATGAATCTGTATATTTATAAAAATATCATTTGATATTTTCTTGGAGACAAAACAGTCTAGATCGAGCGATTTGGGTACTTGTCTTGCTCCTGAATTAGGAGGGGCTAGCCATGACAAGTTCAACTAGAATGCGTGACGCGAATAATAAACCACAGTGAGTGAAAATGACATTAATTCAATGTCAAAACTAAATACTAAATACGAGTTTGACATCCTCATAACATTTTATTCACGACTAGTATATTGGGCGTCCAAACAACCGCCAAATGTGTAAGACACCGGGTATTTTTGTGTGTAATATTGAGTGTGGTCTCGCAAGCGCAATGGTGTTGCTGTTGTGCTAAACTACACAAGTATACCTGGGACACAGTACGGTTTTAATATCTTAAACATAAATGTTACAGTAATTATGAAAAATCTATGCCTTTGCTAATGTTTGGTTAATAAAAGTAGCGATTTACCTGCACCGAGATGAAAACGAATCCAAGTAATAAAAACAGCATTTCATACCAAGCCATCTTAAACTCAATACATATGTTGTTTATGAAACGTCGGGAAATAAATGTGGTGGAACGGAACTTGCATTTGTTTTTATAGCCTTAAAACTCTTATTTGATTGGCTAAATACATCCGGCTCGTGTTTGTTGACACACTGATACATCTGCATACGTACTGTCCTTATATATTGTATACACTGAGTCAATTTTTAAAAGATCACTTTAAACAAACCTTCATCCCATCTTATTACACTTGTGGAGAACGTCGCTTCTCGGTAACATGCGCGACTTTGACACTTTTCCAGTGACCTAAATTCCGACTTGTTTATCAACCACCTTCGAGACTCTCCACTATGTATTAATTGCAATGTAGATGAAGATGCTGAACGCTTCTTATTTCGGTGTTCAATATTCGCCGACCAGCGATTAAATCTTTCCAGAAAGACTCGAAAATTCCATCAGCTCTGTACAGATAAACTGCTTTTGGTTTTAACAACCCTTCAGAAGAGGACAACGTCCTGATCGTTTTATTAAGACTTCCCAACGTTTTAGCCAAGTTCACAATCGAAATCAGGACCTCATCATCTCTCGATCTCTCTTTCTCTCACACGTCTTTCACTTCAAGTTTTACTGTAGTATCATGTTTTTCCCACTTAAACAATGCAATAAACATAAGATATTACTCTTATTGTGTGTTTTTGCTTATAAAACACCTTTGCTTGGTATAGAATGTGACGTTTCGGGAGAGGGCCGTAACTGATGTTGGCATAACTCGTGGCCCAATCCCTTTGCATGCTTAATTTTTTGTCGGTTTAAATATTGTGTTAAAATTTGCATTGTTATTCTCATTGTCAACTGTGTTCTCATGCAATAAAATATTATTAAATCAATATATGTAAAGCAACCTTAACTCGTCAGTGTCTTTAAGGACAATAGGACAGGTAACTGGGTTTGCGTGGTATATAGCGAAGGAACGTGGAAAGGGTGACGTTTTCAAGAAAACAGGCCCATCGAAAAAGTGGTGGCGAGGATTTAAACAACGGCACCCCGAACTCCGTCTGCGAAGACCGGACTCCCTGGATCGTGGTCGAGACACCATGTGGAATGTTCATTCCAATAGAGAATATTTTACGATCCTGAAGGAGACTCTCAACTACATCTTATATTTAACTGCGATGAGGCGGCAAATTTGAATAAATCGGCTGGTCAAAGGGTAGTTGTCCCAAGCAGTCAAAAACATGCTCATTCGGTCGCGGCAGCGACCAATGGACACATTACCGTGCATTGCTGTGTGAGCGCGGCAGGCGGCACAATACCCCCAATAGTTATTTTTACCAAAAGTTTTCCGGGGGGACCTTACCGAAGGGCAATAATGTCACCTAGGTTCTAAAATAGTACAGAATGAACCAGCAGCATTTTCGTAAATGAGCCGATTTATCTCCAAAATTGGCTGACTGCATTCGGAAAACAATAGCAATACTGTTATTGTCCAAAACAAAGCATCGGGTTTGGTTTGTACGCAAGAGAACGGTATTAAATAGTTGTTTTGAAGCAAAAATGCATTGAGTGAGTCGGGAAGCCTAGTAAGAACGTGCATTGTTTTCACGAGATATTTTAAAACATACATTATTTTGATCTAAAACAAACGCCTTCGTAAACGAGCAATTGCTCTTCATTCGGTGCACAAGGTCGTTTCTAAAAATTATCGTTGAAACATATAAAAAACAGTGGTAATACTCACCGAATCGAGGACGTTTATCACTCAAAACAATGAACCGGGAAGCATGGACGCACCTGACATTACTGCCCTTGTTACCATAAGAAGGGTCCTGTAAACACCACATACTAGTATGCTGTGTCGGAGACTGGTTTCATGGACAGCAACTTGTATTTCCAGTGGTTCGAGAAGACATTTTTAAAATTCGCACCATCTGAACGCCCCTTACTGCTTATACAGGATGGTGCGTTTTCTCATGTGAGTTGCCCGCTTATTAAGAGCGCCATAGCCAGTGACGTGATCTTGCTGTCCTTGCCGACAAAGACAACGCACATAACACAACCTTTGGATGTTGCTGTCTATCGTAAAATGAAAATTGAGGCGGCAGGAATCATGAGCCATGCGAAGTTGATCAAATCTGACGTTTGGGTATCGAAAAAGAACATCACGTCCATGTTCCGATTGATTTATGAAAACAGCTTTACGATGCGCTGTATTTCTGAAGGGTTTAGGAAATGCTGTAGCGTTATGCTACTGTTCACTTAACTTGTTGGAAGTCTTTAAGCTAATAAACAACAACCGTTCGAATGTTAGTTCTTTATTGTTCAACGTTCTTTATAAGTATTGTAATCAGTTCTAACTACAGCATGACATTTAAGGTAATCCCACAACCCAACTCTTGTCCATTAAGGACCCAAGGCCGCTTTCCTTGCCTTCTCTAGCCCCCCTCTTTACATCCAAAATCCTCTCTGTTAAATACTATGAAGATGACAGCTTTACAACCCAAAGCATACACGTTTTAGTAATTAACATGACCATTTATGAATAACTGTACATTTGTACCAGGTCGGCTGTCAACCCCTTCCATATTCAAATGACTTCCAAATATGCCCTACATTACTAAACATACAGTATGTAGACACATATCCATTTAATTAACATCTAACTATATCTTAAATATAACCTTAATAAACGCATTATGTGACAATGCGGTATTCATCCGTTCAACCCAAACGCTATACTGGTTGAGAAGCAGTTTCCGACAGTTTTTATACGTTTTTATTGAATTATTTATACGTGTTTAAATACCTACTAAAATTGTTCACAATTTAGATAACTACAGCTCAAGCTGCTATTGTCGATATATTTTTCACATGTGTGACGTCACACACAGTGTATCTAATAGGGGCGCAAAGAGGGTACTTACACTGTTCTAATTAGCTTGTGATGAGAAGCAGTTTCCGACAAATCGAATGCAGGGCGGATTTAGGTGCCTATTGTGTGTTTGTATTATCCGTTTATTTAATATACTAAATATAATACTTTAATAAGAGAAATATTATTTAATTTTTCAGCATTTACGAAAAATTTAAACCTTAAAATTTACGACAGTCAATTCATACTCGAAATCAGGCAGACACTGAATATCAATGATATTTTGATTCATTTCTGATATAAACTTTAATATAAGTGAATGTGGGTGCGAAACAAGCATGACACCAGTGTTCACAAATATGTACACAATGATCATCGTTTGTATAAGTCATTTAAGGAAAACCTTCTAGCTATTCATAGATATGCAAATTAGGTTCACACGCATGCGCAATACGCGGCGCGTGCCGATCCCCCACGTGCAAGTTTGTGTACAAAATGAAAAATAAACATTAAACATTAAATAATAATAAAAGTAACTTACGTGTCTCGGTAAGAATTTCAACTTTTGATTGCCTAGTTACCACATTGTTGAATTACAGTACCTTTGTCGGAAACTGCTTTCCGTCGGGAACTGCTTCTCAACCAGTAGACAAATCACTTCTTCTCCGCTCATGCGATGTAATTGATGAGGAAGACATTGACCTCTCGATCAGCTCACAGAATCTAAATGCTAGCGAGTCGGTAGAATGCAACAACAGTACGACCTCTAACCCATTTCCAACTGAACCATTGGCATCATCAAGTCCGTAGCAGATAGGATTTCAGAATCATGATGATTATGAACCATGTCTAAGTGCTGAATCTATCGATATGCAATTTGATGACATTACTTTCATTGTCGGAGAAGATGGTATTCTTAACCTTGCCACAACTCAAAAGGGTCCCGTTATTAATGATGTTGATGTGGCAATCGCTTCTGACTCAGGCACAAGCACAGGATGTCCACCTGAACTAGCTCTTGCCGCGGTGGAATGTGCGCTAACACCAAGAAAGAAGAGAAAATACAGTTAATGTCTGAACTTTAATGTAGATCTACCAGAAGATACAGTCAACCAAATATGGAAAGTGTTGAAACTAAAGGTTGTAGACAATGCATTTCAAGCAACTGGCAATGGAAAAATTACCGCGATTCCAGAATACACAGCCACAAAATTACCGGCAGAAACCCTAACACAAACAGAAGAAACAAAACAGGACACTAAAGTGTTAGATACAGCTCCTAAACCAGCCACTGTTCACCCGCTTATAAAAGCAGGGTTGATTTCGGCAGATCTCGCTGCAATTCTTGTTACGCCATGTTTTGATACAAAGCCAAAACCAGCCTCCGTAAACGGAAAGAAAAAGGCAAGGGTATTGACCTCACAGGAAGTACAGGAGGAATTGGTTGTAAAAGAAAATCAAAAGAAGGAGAAAGAGGAGAGGATCAGGAGAAACAAAGAGGAGGGGGAACTGAAAACAATAGAGCAGGCTATTGCAGTAGCAAAGAAAAAAGAAGAAATGGGAATGAAAAAGTTATAGGGAGAAAAAACAAAAGCTAAAAAAGAGAAGATAAAGAAAGAAAAGGAAGAAGCAAAACACAACAACAGAAAATTAAACTCTGTTAATGTGGAGTAAATAATAAAAAACTTGTTTACATATATATATATGTATTGCATCTACATATACATGAACTTGACAAGCATATATTTCCTTTGTTGTTAATTAGTTGTTTTTCAAAATGATTGTCAGTTTGTGTTATGTTACGTTATAAATAGCTTTGGGGGGGGGGGGTAAAGCGACGATATTGTTTAGTAAATGAAAATCGTTAAGTGCTAGCATTTGTTGGTAACGTTAATAGAATTTCATGATTCAATGTTCAATACTTGTAAGTTGACAGGTTCATTGTTGTTGGGGTTTTTAAAAAAAATAAATAAATGACGACTTAAAGACCACAGTTCCGACCTATGGGCATTACTGTTGACGAGTTATGGTTCTAGTTGTCTATGAGTCGTCAGTGCTGTATATTACATCTTTAAAGGTTCTTTTCACTATGTTATCCTCCAGACATCAGTTAGGCAAAAGATAACATACGTGCCAAAGATGTATTTTTACAATTTGGGATACAAAAAAACTGCCTTTAAACTTGATAGATTTTAGGATCGACATTAAATGTTTCTGAAAGTGACGACTCATACTTATTAAAGTCTCTCTAGCGAAAACAAACGCTTGGGTGGTGTCATTCTGTATATAACACAACAATACAATCAGTGAAGTATGCTTTCAATTTCAAATATACTGCTCATGCAAAACTACTGCTATGGTGATTTGATTTAATGTTGTACATGTATTAATAATGATTAAATGCTAACTAAACCTGCATACATTAGAGTAAAATGTGTTTTGCATCAAATATGTGAAGGTCAATAATATTTACAACATTTTGAATGCCTTCAGAATGCTTTTTTTATAAATCTGTTATCAAAATCGATATTTATTAAAGTTATTCATATTGTGTGTAGTGTAGGTAAGATTAATGTCAAGGTTATATTTGCTAAAAAAAGAAGGAAAATGAGTCCTTGATTTATAATATCGATGAAATAGCAAGCCTTAAGTATTTTCGATAAAGTGATACATATAAATATACTGTGGTGACGTCATAACGTTGTTTTACTGCTTTTGAAGAGAAAACACATGTTATAAATATATTATCTCATTTGTGCCCATTGTTTTTTTTAAAATAATAAACTTGTTGATAATGCTTGATAGAGTGCGCTAAGTATCAATCTGTGCAACTTGTTTAACACTTTCAATTAACATATATAGCTTATCCTCTATTTAGCATTGTCATAATATGGACCCGAAACTTCATGATAATTGGCACAAATTGCAATTGGTTCGAGTTCTTGGATCAAATTCAGTATTTGCTTGAAGTACATAAATGTATAAGGTCAATAAATCCAGTAAGAATTGACATTATGTTGTGATATTGCAATTATTGGAACTACTATTGACCAATTACAATAATTCACCGTGGTAGCACAATCCATGTCAAGAAGTCGTCTGTATAAGGCAAGGGAATCACTACAGAGTTTGTATATACATGGTCGATCATTCCTCCCTGGACGTGAGTGGACTGATTATGTTGCCACAACAAAAGTGGGTCACTCAATGAGGACAACATTTGTACTAAGTTATATGGTAATCCATCAATGCATAAGTAAGTAATAGCGCGGACACGAGTATGTGTACTAATACCTTTAAATGTTAGATGTGACCTTGACCATTGAGGTATGGACCCGGGTCATGTTCACTGCACATCGTCTCAATGAGGACAACATTTGTACCAAGTTATATGGTAATCCATCATTGCATAATTAAGTTATTAATATAGCGCGGACACGAGCATGTGTACTCTGACCTTTAAATGTCTCGTGTGACCTTGACCATTGAGGAATGGACCCGGGTCAAGGTCACTAAACATCGTTTCAATGAGGGCAACATTTGTACCAAGTAATATGGTAATCCATCAGAGCATAATTAAGTTATAGTGCGGACACGAGCATGTGTACTCATACCAAGTAATATAGTAATCCATTAGTGCATAAGTAAGTTATAGCCCAGTGACGAAATGTACAGACAGACAGACAGACAGACCGACAGACGGACGGACGGGCGGACAGACTGACAGACGGACGAAGTGCATTCCTATAATCCCCTCCCCACTCCCTTGCGGGGGATTAACAATGGAAAAACATGAGTTGGAAAAAATGGAGTTTTATTATTTTCTCGCTCGCTATTTAAAGATATTTATTAAACACTAAACATTTATTGTTTTTTCTTTACCAAATAATTTATTCGTAACCGTATATGCTGCCTTAAAGCTGCACTCTCACAGATTGAACCTTTTGATAACTTTTTTTATTGTTTGTCTTGGAATGAGCCTATTTATGCGAAAATGATATAGGACTGGTGACAAAAATCATATCGCAGATTTTCATATGGTTCAAAAATTGACGTTTTATGCATTTTTCTTAAACCGTTAGTAACGCTTTTAGCCATAAAACATTAATTTTCCAATGGAAATATGAAAATCTGCGATCTGATCTTTTTTCAACAGTCTTATATCACTGGTTAGCTGATATTTACGCAAAAACTGGCTCATTCAAAGACAAAAAAATATAAAAATCTAAAACGGCAAATCTGTGAGAGTGCAGCTTTAATGGCAGCCAATTTGTCATTTCACATTATTTTTTTGTAGTATTTGATGACCTTTAGGTTATGACCAATATTAATGCGAAAACCTTTGAGAATAGCTAGCTATTGAGAAGTTTTAATTGCTGTTATAGGAGAAGGCAATTTATATTTTCCAGTTAAACATGTATACGTCCTATTGATAGGAGTGAATTAGTTGAATCCATGATATTCAGTTAAGATGTGCAATGCAAGTTATACAGGTATACAGATAGCTGTTCCAAGGTCATTTTAAGTAGTTACCAGTATGTTTTTAATAGGGTCGTATTTCTAGGCTAGCTCTTTATATAGTCCAAACAAGGTTTGTTTGTTTAAGTTAACTGTGACCTTGATCTACTGCTTGTTCTTCAACGCAGCATGGTAGGTCAGCATGTCCACAGTCAAATTTCACGACAGGGTCAAGTTCTGATACTGCTGATAGGCATGCTGGCCCTTATCCTTTTCAATCTCAATACAGAGGCCAGCAGTTTCGTAGGGGTGCAAGACGCATGTTCGGACGCCTGGGCTCGTACTCAAGGCAGTAAAGACTCAATCAATAATGTTTTGACATTAGCTCCCTCCCCAATCATATTAGATAATTTAGAGCGTGAGCTTTTACATTACAATAAAGATGAGGCAGGGATTTTACTTAGCGGTTTTAAGTTTGGCTTTCCATTGTGTTATAGCGGTCCTAGGCTGGCCTAAGATGCGAAAAATCTTAAGTCTGTGCAGTTAAATACGGGTATCGTGCAGGACAAAATTATGAAAGTAGTTTCTGAAGGTAGGGTAGCAGGTCCTTTTCCATTTAGGCCATTGTCAAACCTGCGAGTGTCACCTATAGGTTTGGTCCCCAAAAAATCAGTAGGCGAGTTTAGGCTGATACACCATTTGTCATATCCAGCCGGCAACTCCGTCAATGACTTCATTGATCCTGCTTTGTGCTCTGTTCAATATACACACTTTGACAAGGCCGTCGAAATGGTGCAAGCACTAGGGAAAAATGCATTGCTCTTTAAGCTAGATGTAAAAAATGCTTTCCGTTTGTTACCAGAGAAACCCAATGACTTCGAGCTGCTTGGTTTTCAGTTTCAGGGTAAATGCTATTTTGATAAGTGTTTACCGTTCGGATGTAGTATTTCTTGCAGCACTTTTGAGAAATTTGCAACTGTTTTGGAATTCTGTGTTCGTAGGAGGGCGTTAAACAATAGCTTGTTCCACTATTTGGATGATTTTTTGGGTGGTGGTAGGCCAGGCACAAATGAGTGTCAGCATCTCATGTCTGTTTTCATTGAATGCATGGGTGATTTGGGAGTACCATTGTCAGACGAAAAAGCTGAGGGCCCAACGACAATATTGTGTTTTCTTGGCTTGGAGCTGGACTCCGTAAAGGGCGAAGTCCGCATGCCCACCACAAAATTTCAAGAAATAGTAGCAAAAATAAAAGGGATCTTGGCAAAATCAAGAACAACATTACGTGAGATGCAGTCGCTCATTGGCGTCCTGAACTTTGCATGCAGGGCGATATTGCCAGGGAGGCCATTTTGTCGCCGTCTTATTAATTCGATTTGTGGCCTATCAAAACCCCATCACCATCTTAAGATTTCTAAAGCTATAAAAGCTGGTTTGAACATGTGGTTGGAATTTTTTGAGAGTTATAATGGCATATCTGTGTTTCACGATCGCTTCTGGGAGTCTAATGCTGATATCGAGCTGTTTTCTGACAGTGCAGGAGGTTTGGGACTTGGGTTTGGTGTTTTATTGCAGGAAATTGGTGTTATGCTGCATGGCCCAGTAGTTGGCATGAGCAAGAGTGGACAAGCGATATCACACTTTCAGAGATTTTCCCAATGTTGGTAGCCTTAAAGTTATGGGGTAAACAGTTGCAAAACAAGAAGCTGCTATTTAATTGCGATAACCAAGCAGTGGTGTGTGTTATCAACTCTATGACTTCCAGAAACGATCGTGTGATGACTATCGTTAGAAATATTACACTAGAATGTTTAGCTCATAATATTGCAATTAAGGCTGTTCACCTGCCGGGCGAAAGGAACCAAATTTGTGACAGTTTATCTCGTTTACAGGTCAGTCGTTTCAGAGCGTTGGCACCAGAAGCAAAGCCGGAACCAGATCCAGTACCAAAGTGTCTTTGGAACATATTGAAAAACGAGCAAAGCAATTAGTGGCAGCGGCGTTTCACAAAATACAATGGGTGTTTATTGTAGGTCATTTAAGGCGCTGAATGATTTCCGTGACGAGTACGGCATACCTTGTATTTGGCCAGCCCCAATTACTCACATTGTTCTTTTTATAGCTGGCTGTTTTAAAATGGCTCGAGCTGCTTCAACAATCAGTACATATGTGTCTGGCTTGAGCTTTTCCCATATGATGAGAGGATGGAAAGACCCCTCTGCATCATTCATAATAAAGAAAATGTTGGAAGGATGTCGTCGCACTAGGGTACAATGTGACACCAGAGCTCCCATTACTCGACCCATTTTGGTTTTGTCTGGTTTTAGGGAATGTTTGTTATTCTGATTATGAATCGAAGCTATTTAAGGCCGCATTTGTATTAGCCTATTTTGGATTATTCCGCATAAGTGAGATAATTAAAACACAACATTCACCAGAACCGCTCAGTTTGGCTGATATCAAGTTTCAAGGTTCAAATGAGGCGGTTCTAATTACAGTTCAGACATCAAAAACAAGCCGTACGCCAATAACTTTACGAATCCCTAAGGAGGATTCGCATATATGCCCAGTGGTGACGTTAGCCAAATACTTGGCGATCAGGTCTCCAATCAAAGGTTGTTTGTTTGTAAATCAGAACGGGAAGGCAGTCAGTAGGTCACAGTTTTCTGGCGTTTTGAGTAAGACTATTGGGCTGGTCGGTATGTCACACGCTAATTTTAAGTCTCATAGTTTCCGTATCGGCCGGGCGACACAGTAAGCACCAGACGGGGTGTCCTGTGAAGCCATTCAGACAATGGGCAGATGGCGTTCAAATTTTTACAAATCATATATTCGACTCGTCCCAATACAGTCCTAATTGTCATTTTCAGATATCTGGATATTTGGGGACTCGCTGGTCTCTGAAGCATGTCAAATGGGTGGGCGCGGTCTGGAGAGTGAAAACTGTGCCTTCCACTGGTTAGGAGTTCCTGGAATGAGGTGGAGGGATTTTTTGTCAAAATTCCAGTTAAAGACGATGTCTAGCAAGCCCCCATATATGGTGGTTTTTAACTTGGGGGGGGGGGGGCAATGATTTGGCGGATATTGAGTTGTCTGAATTTAAAGCCAATGTGGATCACGATATTAGTTACGTTAAAAGTGTGCTGCCAAGTGCCTTGGTAGTCTGGTTGGATATTTTTTCCGCGATTGCATTGGCGTGGCGTACATGACTCTTGTGCAAAGCAGATGGACCTTAAGCGTAAGCGGGCCAATAGATTCGGGAGGCGTGCAGTTTGCTGCAGTCCGAATGGAATAATTATAGCGCCAAATATTGACAGGTAAACTCCAGGTTTTTACTCTCCGGATGGTGTCCACTTATCTCGTGTTGGCTATCAAATGTACTTGTTAATCCTTAAGGAGGCAATCGACAAATTCCGATGCTATCCTGATTACATTAAGTCTGTTGAAAAATAGGCCTTAGAATTTTGGGGGACAAATTTTGTAAATTTGCTGTGGCGGAAAATTCTGGGGCGGCATGCGGCTGTCATGTGCTGGCATTAAGGTAACGATCTTAACTATGGGATAACCTAGCAAGATCGTTTTGTCCTAAGTGATAAAAGTGGATTATGCGAGTAATGCGGAGGAACATGTTTAAAAAATGCTGTAATTCTTATTCCAAATTTTATATAATGTAATTAGGGGCCAGGGTTAAGCCCGAATAGTTCATATACTAGGTTGATCCCGTGTATCCCCTAATTTTTGGCTTTAACAGAAATGCAGTTTGGATATTGATATTGCAAAATGGAATGCTTGGATGATATTGCGGAATTGAATGCGTGCGGATAAAGTTGCAGGCGAAATGCGTAAAGCGTTATTCAGTAACAAAAGCAGGCTGCACATGTTGGCCGGGTGTCGCTTCGGAATTTTGAGCCACTTTTCTTTGACTATGGAACAACCTAGCATAGACTTTATTGCGACCAACAAATGCCACTTTTTATTATGTTTTTGTTAACCATTGTACTATGTTTTTGTTAGTTGTGTTATAACATGTTCGTTTGCCATATTAGTATTATTTCATTGATAGCGTTTGCGACTATGGATAAACCTAGCGTAGACTATATTCTATGATAAAGACAGTATTGTGTTATTTGAATACTTTATTTTGATGTCATGTATTATGGAGATTGTTATGCCAGTATTAAATCGAATCTAGTCTATTTTGTCTTGTGTTGTTTAATAAATTTGATTTAATTTTATTTAGGTAGTTTATTTACTGTACAGTGAAATGATGGAGAAAAAACATGTATGTTTGGCAAAGATTAACATTATTATGGTATTATAATACCACTATACAAAACTAGCATATGTTTTCACAAAATTTTACAATCACGTGTTGGGTCCCAGCCTCATGGTAGGAAGGGTCCTCTGAAAGGGCGGCGGAAGCTACACCTGTTGGAGAAAAAATAAACGCTGCTTTTTTGTATTCAGGTTTTCTTCCTATCATAAGTTGAACATTATTTTTTGTGCACACATAAACTTCTTTATGTCATTGTGCAACGAATATTTCATTAGCAGTGCCTTTATCAGTCAGCTGACCGCGATCAGTCAATCAGGAGATTTGTTAAGGCACGCGGGCTTATCAGGTCACTTGGCCTCTCTGTAAATCTCTGTTAATCAATCAGATTGCTTCAGCCATCTCCTTTGTTTACTTCGGCATGATAGAAACGTTCGACAATTTGGTTTAATGTTTTCAACTAACCACCACCTCCATCTCCCCCCCCCCTCTTTTTCATCTTGAAAAAAAGGAATTTGACTGTCTAGGGTGCCACTCATTTAACTTTGTATCACTTGATTCTTTGTTACCTGTGTTTCATCAAAATATATTATTTCCCTGTTTATACATGTACTGCCATAATATTACGTTATTTACAACTTTGTACTTTTCTGTCTATCATAACGGGGGCGGTTTACCCACCCAGATATTGTATTACGGGAAACATAACGTATTCGTGTACATTCGACTGCTAATCTGTTATTTGCAACAGCTGAACACCGGCCATGGTTAGAGAAAGAACACATAGAATTGTGCCAAAACAAAAACAATGTACGTATTTAGTGGTAATTAAGAAAAAATGACCATGACCTTTGACCTACTTGCCTTTAATTCTATCTACAGAGTATTTGATCATTCATTTTTCAGTTTTTAATTGCTTTCCAGCTGGATGCTTTTAATTAAGTTCTTCATTAAAAAGAAGTGTCAAGCTACCATTTACAGAAGTATGCAGACTTAGACATTTGCTTATCAATTTGTGGTATAACGTAACTTTGTTTGTTCCAAGATACGGCCGGAGGATAAACCCTAAGACCCCCGTAACTTACTTGCCAAGCGCCCCGAGCGGGATGTCTCTGATGCCAATGCCACGGCATGTGAAAGCGTCGCCGCACGGACAGTGGAGGAACACCCGGTCCTTGGGTCGCCCAGAACCATTAGACACCAGGCAGTCTATAACAACAAAAAGACACGGAAGTACTTACAATACAATATTACCAGTATACAAGTATAAACTGTAATTAAATAATTCGTTTGAACCCTATCCCATTTCTTACCAGAGTTAGTGGTGCCCATGGGCTTGCAGATTCCCAGCTGGTTAGCGCTGTCGAGGGAGCGCTTGCCAATTGGCCGGAACTTGCTTACACAACACTCGTCGTTCTGGCAATCATCCGATTGGGAACATTCCTTTACTCCACAGGTGCCTGCACATTAAACAAAGTAAAATACCATTTGATATTAACAACAAAAATTATGCTAAAAAAACCCCACAACATTTTTTATTACACCAGCATTAAATACAACACAACAGTGGCAGTCACACTATACACAGTCAACATGCTTTTTGTTTGAAATTCATCCGCAGTTGATACATTTCATTTAGTTTGATAGTTATATAAAATAGTCAGATGTTCATCCTGATAAAATGTACTATGCACATGCAAGTATATACTTTTATGTCTCGTACTGGTGGAAATAGCCAAACCATTTTTAGAGCAGAAGAGATGCTTATCAAACTTTCATTTCCCACTTAGTGCGTACATTTCGTCATTTCACATTGAAAGTCTGTGGGGTAATTTAAGATTATGATCAACATCCGGTCACGTTTGAGGATGGCGGGAACAAGCATACTAGCTGTAGCTATCAATCAGACAAGCTCTTTGTGTTCAGAGTCACCGTGATCGTGTCATTTGACAAATTGATCAGGGACGGGTGCATAATTTGACGATAGAGGATGTGTAACGTAGGGGTCGTAAGCTTTTGACTTACGTCCATCCCTCATAACCGAACCTTATTTGGGATTAAGTGTTGGCAGGATTTACCCCTTCCCAACAAAGTTTGTTCTACAATTTCTAGTCTGAAATGGGAAATTTAAGGCGTAATAATGGACGAGTTTAGGGGAGGGGGAGGGTGCGCCCCCTGGACCCGCAAGTGTTGATGCTTAAAATAAAGGTGGGTCATCTGCTGGTCATGACCAACATCCCTAACACATTTGATGTTCGTAAGCACATCGTAGCTGTCAATTATACATTTATTTTTGTGTCCATATGCAACGCGACCATGACCTTTGACCTGCATACCTAAAATCAATAGGGGTCATTTGCCAGTCATGAGCAACAACCCTGCCGAGTTATAGGACATAAGGCCCAAGCGTTTTCTAGTTGTAAATCGGACAAAGTTTGGTTTACCGACGGACCGAAATGTGCAAAGCAATATATATGTGATATATTTGGCTAACAGTTTTTGTACAAATGATTTGCTCATTTTCTACAAGCCATTTACAAAACTTAAGGTGAACATTTTGCTAGTAACAGCTCCAAGTCTCCCAAAAATAGTGCAAATAATTCTGGGAATTATTTAGTTCATAGACATATTAAAAATATCAGAGAGGTAATTCTAATGTTTGACACACAACTTTACTACAGAGTACGATGCTCGAAATGAAATAAGGACGTAAAGTGTCTTTTTGAGTTCTATAAATCGTTACTTAGAAAAAAGGGCAAGTTTAATTACATTATGAAGAATGAAATTTGCCTCTTTTGTGCTGGATCCATTCTGAAATCCAAACTGAGAATCCGAATTGAATATTTTTTTCATCAAACCAGTTGTCGGCTCTTTTAGTGACATGCAAATATTTTCCCTAGATTACTAACTAATGTAAGGCCGCTGTAGTCGTTGGTCTCATTTACGTCATCCTACATATGTATTAGCATGACCAGGATTAGAAGAAACAAGTTCTGTCGAGAACCATCTTAAACGTTTTCGTTAAATGACCGACCAAAATATCAATAGTTTCGATAAAGAAATAATTTATTAAATTATCTATCGGATATGATTATTACTGTTACCGGCAATATAACCTTTTATTTAATCATGATTGTAAAGGAACACCTGCATAATGACAAAAACACAAGATACGCCTTCAAACATGTAAAGGATCATTTTACGTGCGTGTACCTGACAAGCCTATTGGCGGTAGAATTATTCCGTCCGAATTGCAGTTGATATCGCTGCTGCAGGGACATCGGTCATAGAACAGGCCCGACTCCCCGGGGGACAACGGATTCACATAGCACTCTACACAAAACAAATATCACGCATTAAGTCAGCTTAAATCAATAGTGCCATCGAATAAGGAATAAGTGAGGTGAGCTTTGAACAAATAGCAAATAGGTCTAGAGCATATTACACCAATTCGGAAGTGCTACTCAGTGGTAAATGCCTTTTTGCTTTTCATCTATACATGGTAGAGAATCAAAGCATGGTTATACCATCTCAGTGGATGACCATTGGCTACTTATAGATTTATAAGTTTTAAAGCTGAATTCGTTGTGATTTCAAAAACAGGCTGAAAATGCTAGACCTACTTTTTTGTTTCCATTTTACCGCATTGTTTGTACTCCAACACCAGTTGTAGCCACTATCGAATCAACAGTGGTTACGTTCAACCAGTTTTATTTATTTTCTTGTAGAATACCTTTGTTCAATGTTAAGTTCAAAAGGTTTAACTTTTTTCCCATATAAGATGTTGGGGGTCTTGAAACACTAGAATTCAGTGTTTTCGCGTGCACACTGGTCAACTGACTATAGAATCTACAGGACTTTTTAGTTGTCTCTGACCTTTAAGGGTAAACTCGGGGTTACTTAAAACTCGTTGTTTTAGCATTTTTGACCCCCAACAGTGGAATTGTACATTTAGAACCGTTTCCATCTATTAAATATGAAAAACTGCCATCTATTAAATATGAAAAACTGTGGGTTTTGAAAATGTCGGTTTAAACTATGGAAGGGCATGGGGTCGGGCATTGGAGTCATCGTAGGCTTAAGTATTTTCTTGTATGATTTTATGTTTAATCGTTTGTTTTGATAACAAATAATTTCAATCAATAATTAGCTAAAGTCTGTTCAGACTGAAAAGTAAAAATGATTAAAAGTGATTTTTTTTAAAACACAAACAAACCTTTTGGGCTACTTTTTTGTACTTTTATCCTCCTAAAATTTTCAAAGGTCTCCAAAATTTCAGGTTTTCAAGACAACTTCAAATCAAACCATGCTTTTCTAAGACAGTTTATTTACACAAAGAGTCAACACGATCATAATTATCAACTCTGGAGAGATTAAATATTTTCTGTCGTTATTATTAATGATAAAGTGTTTCCTGTTTATAAAATTTCTATTTTTAGTTTTTTTGCGTCTTCTAACACGGATTTTTAATTTAACGAATTTACTGGTACATTTATAAAAACATCAACAAACTAAACATACTACACTAAAAATGACACTTCGGTTATGTTTTTACATGTTTTATTTAATATCTGTTACAATAAGGGAATTGTTCCGTCTATTTGGAGTAAATCGATTATAAATCCAATCCCAAAGTCTTCAGCCACTGACCTAAGAGAACCTATGTCTTACAGAGGCATTGCACTTGCTTCCGTCATATATAAGCTGTATTGTAATATTTTAGATGCACGCCTCAGTGGTTGGGTGGAGTCGAATAATCTGCTTGTTGATGAACAAAACGGCTTTCGGAAACATAGGAGCACCACTGACCATATTTTATCTTTAACCTCTCTCATTGATAATAGAAGAAAAAAGTAATTAAGTACATTATGCTCCTTTATTGACTTTTGTAAAGCGTACGATTTTATTAACAGAGATAAACTTTGGGCTCGGCTTAGGGATTGTGGCGTGTCGGGTAAAATGTTGATAGCTATTAAGTAAATTTATTCATCTGTTCTATCTTGTGTAAGAATTAACGGTTATAAAACTTATTGGTTTGAGACACACTGCGGTCTCAGTCAAGGTTGTATTTTGTAACCACTGTTGTTTAACATGTACATCAATGATCTTGCTGTATATTTGAAATCATTTGGTAAAGGTGTAACACTCGACAACGAATGTATATGTATTATGTTATACGCAGATGATATTGTTTTGTTAACTGAAAATTCAGCTGGTTTTTATTAAGTGAGTGCCTTATATGACTGGTGTTGTATGAATGACATGGAGATAAACTCTAGTAAAAGCAGTGTTGTTCATTTTAGACCAAAGGCTCATGAAAGAACAAGTACAATTTTCAAATGTGGTCAAAATACTATTGGTGTTGTTGAGAGATACACATATCTTGGTTTAGTTTTGCATGAGTTCTTAAACTGGAATATTACTGCCAAGGCAGTAGCTCAGAGTGCAAGCCGGGCATTGGGCCTGGTTATTGCCAAGTGCAAGTTAATTGGGGGGGGGGTCCCTTTGATGTCTACACTAAGCTTTTTTTATTCTGTTGTGTGGCCTGTTATTAACTATAGGATAGCTATATATGGTAATAAGTCTTTTCCTGTATACATGCTGTATTTAACAGAGCCATGCGGTTTTTCCTTGGTGTGGGTAAATATACTACCATTGCTGCAGTTATAGGAGAAATGGGGTGGTTGCCATTAGAAGTCCGACATTGGAAATCTATATGTACCTACTGGTCGCGCCTTTCCAACCTTGGTGTGTCACGGCTCAATAAACGTATTGCACTCTGGGCTGGTGCAAAGGGGAGTAACTCATGTCGTAACTGGTTTTATTTGGTTAAGCAGAAACTGTGTTCTCTGAACCTGGATATTTATTGCAGTATTGAAACCGTTATACCTAAACATGCTATTTTAAGTAAAGTAGAGGAGTTGTTGCTGCATCAGTTTACGCAGGGCTGGTTGGCTCAGATTAATAGTACAGTTGATACATCAGGTAAAGGGCGCAACAAATTGCGTACATATTGTTTGTTGAAAACTGAATTTGTTACAGAAAAGTATTGTAAAAAAATCAAGCCGCTGCATCATAGGTCGGCAATGAGTAAATTTAGAAGTGGTGTAGCTCCTCTACGAATTGAAACTGGCAGATATGAAAACTTACCGGTTGAAGCTAGAAAATGCCCTTTTTGTGATACTGTAGAAAACGAGGCTCATGTTATCCTTGATTGTAGAGCATATGATGATTACCGTGTTACATTGTTTGCTAAGGCCGTTGAAACTGATAACTTATTTCTAACTGTGAGTAATACTGAAAAGTTGAAATTTATACTCTGTAATTCTGCATTGCTACGACTTGCTGCCAAAACCTGTAATTTGATTTTAAAGAGAAGACAGTTTTATCTGTGTAAATAGTCATTGCGTTCATGTATATACTTTTAACTATGTAGATGTTTACTTATTGTACTTTGTGATATTCTAATAGGTCACACAAATGATATTGGCTCCTTGTTATTAGATGAACCTCCTATATAATGGTCGGTAAATCCAATTTCACCTGCTTGTTTTAATGTTTCTTGGAGCTTTTGTCAGTATTTAGTCGGTTGTTTCACTTTTTTCTATGGGCTTTTAAAGCAAATTTTATGCTTATTGATGGACAAAAATTGTTTGTGTGGCATATTAGTGTTTAATTTGTAAGTACAGTTGTTGTTTTTTACCAGTCAGTATCAGTCACATATTTTATAACAATTCAGTATTTATTTTGTATTAATATGTTCTGTGTATTTGTCAAATAGTCTCTTGTAATTCTGTATAGAATGGCCATATACTTGTTTTATGTGTTGCATGTAACTTTTAGTATGTATATGGACGATACTCTAATAAAGATATAAACCTACTAAATCACTTCATTCATTTCAAAATTAATGAAAAATCAATTAACAAGTTTGTTGATCAGTTGTTCACAGTTAGTTTTTAAGGGTCGGCAGCGAGGCAAAGTCGATTAATGGACACAATTTTAAATGTTTTAAACAATCAATTTCAAAACATTCTATTTAGTCTTGAGGTTCAATATTTAACAAGCATGATTCATATATCCGTTGCAACATGAAAAGCTGTAATTGAGAGTTGAGCATTTTTTACGAAATAATATTTTATCAGATTTCCAATAAAAAAGCATTTACGTTTTCCCGGAAATGTCTTAATACAAAAAGAATACATTTGTGAATCAAATTTATCGGAACCGCCCAATCAACAATGTCTTGTGGCTTTGTGTTGATTGCAGCTATTTAAAAAAAAAAAAGATATATGCATTTTTGTAACTCGGAAATGAATTTTACCACGAATTGTCATTATTTTTCTGAATAACTTTCTTATTTGACAAGATATCATCGAGGTCGCTCAAGACATTGTTGAATATGAAGTCTGGGGCATTTTGACATTAAAACGAAGTACTGATGTCGACAGACTTTTTTCGTAATGATGTGAATGCTATTTTATCCAAAATCTGATAAAATCTTCTTTTGTAAAATTTGTTAAACTCCTAACTGACCCAAAACATGTCGCCAAGAATAAATGGTTTACTCCCCAAAAAGATCGTTTCTCGAAACTTAATAAAACATGTATTTTTATAAATGTTTTAGTTTTTGACCTTTCTCACCCACTTTTGCATTACTGCTGGCCTTTAAAAAGGGAGTAAGTTGTTTGTCCAAAAGTCTATTTTCTACAAAAAAATCAGCGCGATTTATTAGAAATAATTCTAAGTGGCTATATTTAGACCCACGCGAGGGTAACACTAATAATATCACCCGGTGTACAGGGTTATAACAGGATAACAGCACGGATTGGCTAATGTCGTGCAAATGAGAATATAACATGGGCAGGTCTGAGGTATAATAAAATATGTTACCCTATGAAACAATATTTTATATAATAATTTAACATTTTCCGACATTCTTAAAATGCTACAATTGAATGTTATTTCGCGGTAGATCGTTGTTACAAGTTAATTGTATATACTCAAATCTGAAAAAAGCAGCTTTTAGGTCAAATGTCGCTACATTTTACATGTCAAATGGCAATAAAGGAAATAATTGTCATAACGCGACTAGGTAAATGCATACATTTATACATCGGGCACTGTTTTGAATATGTCATTCATTTATAACAACTCAAAATGGTAATCACTTTGACATTAAATAAGTGTACACAAATGGTGCAAAATAAAACAAAGACGAAATTATAGTTATGATGAAATAGTTGGTATGATTAATGACAATGTTAACCATTTAACCCATGTAAGCTTGATCTGTGGAAAAACGGTACGGGAGAAATACTACTAATAATTTGATTTAAAGAAAATATTGTATATGTTTAAACATAGATTTGGTTTGGAAATAAACCAAACTTAACGTTTATTAAAACTTTCGTTTATTAGAGAAATAGCAAACTTCTTCTTAAAAGGTTTTCTTGAAGCTGAATGTTCAAACATAAATATGCCTCTCGCTTGAACAATGTACAAACAAATAACAAGGGAAAACACAAAAGCTCGAACACAAAAGATTAAGAAAGTTAATGAAATAAAAATTAGAGGGACAAGCCCGGTTTTCAAAACACTTCAAACGTTTAGCACATTCAACACTTCAAACGTTTAGCACATTCAACATTCAACACTTCAAACGTTCAGCACATTCAACACTTCAAACGTCCAGCACATTCAACACTTCAAACGTTCAGCACATTCAACACTTCAAACGTTCAGCACATTCAACACTTCAAACGTCCAGCACATTCAACACTTCAAACGTTCAGCACATTCAACACTTCAAACGTTCAGCACATTCAACACTTCAAACGTTCAGCACATTCAACACTTCAAACGTTCAGCACATTCAACACTTCAAACGTTCAGCACATTCAACACTTCAAACGTGCAGCACATTCAACACTTCAAACGTTCAGCACATTCAACACTTCAAACGTTCAGCACATTCAACACTTCAAACGTTCAGCACATTCAACACTTCAAACGTTCAACACAACAACGTTTATCAAACTATTATTCATCATTTACGGTTGTAATTGTTAGATAAATATCATTAGAGAAAATTCTTTCCTTAGAAATCTCAAACATGAAATTCATCGCAGAGACTACTTGAAATATATAAGGCATAAAATTATCACCTGGCTGTAGTAAAAACAACTCTACCCTTATTTGCTTGCGCGACTTTTAGCTGGACTATTTTCAGTGAGATTCGTCAGTCATTTTTTAGCGCGCTTTCGGAACTTTGTGTTACTTTCCGAAGTGGTTTGGTTTAACATATTTATTTCATTAAAAGGATAAATTGGATGTTATTAATATGTTTTTTCATGAATAAAATCCCCCTTAGTGGTACAAATATTCACTTTCGTTTGTTAACTTGTGTTTGATTTTGTAACTATGAATAATTCTTACATTTTATTGTTTTTACTATAACTTTTAATGTTTAATGAATTTTGTAATTTCGTACTCATAACGCAACATATCTAAATGTCTTTAACATTCTTATTCCTTTATTTCACTTCGACGAAGAAGTAAATAAATTATTTCTGAAGGCATTGTGTATACATTGTATACGGTCAAAGTAGATTTGTTCTGCACATTGTGACAACAATAGATTGTCAAAAGTGTCTCTAGACACTCTTGGGAACCAGCAACGGCAAACGAAATACTACAACATGTATTATGCGGCTACATTAATCTTATCCATACACAAATAAAGTGTCCAAAAGGTTTTCACTTATACAAAATATAAACACAATCAATAGAAAGTAATTATTATAATACATTTACACACAATACACATTTACCAATTATTTAAAATGGCAGATATTCGGAAGAGAAATGAAACATAATTATGCGCTCACTGTCTCCGACGGAGCCCAACTGCTCGCATTTTCCGTCGACGAACTTGCGGAGGTCGGGGGAGAGGGCCTCCCTCTTGCCACGGGGGGTGTTGAAGCTGATACAACACTCACCCTTCTTACAGTCATCGCTCGTTATACAGTATCCTTCCAGTGCGCCTCGACCAGGGGCAGGAACGGCCTTAAAATTAAACAGTTGATGTTTTATTGTTTTTTGTTCTTTTTGTAAGCAACAGTAGCGCTGAAATACAAACAACAAAAAACACCAAAATACTTATCTACAACACAATTGGTAAATGTCTTTAAAGCCTCAGTGCCACTTAGGATGAAATAAGTAAAAGTGAGTATATAACTATGATAGAGTCTGATATGATGTCTGATAAATTCCCGAGGTCCTCACGATGCTATACTTAACAGAAATGTATGGGAAATACCAACGAAATTTCAAACTGGTTCACTAACTTACTTTGAGATAATTAAGCAGATAAGTGGGCGGAGAATGGCAACAAGGTTTTATTGAAAAATAGCAGATAGGTATTCGCTCATGTTTGTGTAAAATGCACTATTGGTGTATGACGAAATAAAGTGTGGCAAATCCTTAGTTAACGCCAAGATGTTAAATTTGGAACTGTTCAGCAAATGTTGATATTTGCTTAAATATTCATTTTGAAGACCACATTTTTATATATTCAACAGCTTTGTTGTTGCGTAATTGGTTTATAGACATTATCACGTGATGTTATCAATGACCAATATATCAAATTATCCATGTTAATCTAAGCAAGACTTCGTGGTCTAGTGGATTTTTGTATAATATGTTTGTAAGATTGCCCTTTGTTTCATTTAAAATGGTGGTGTCAAAGAAAAGTTTAAGTGTTCATTTTAAGCTAAATGCTGCCTTCCGACATAGCATATATGACATAATTTATCACGTGGTATACACACACTGTTTTCTGCAATTTCGATGTCATAAAGTTAACTTATGATGGAATAAGTGTGCACAGATTCATTGACGGGAAAACTATTTTAGTTAAAAAATGCAAATCATCAGTATATAAAGCAACATAGAATCTAAGTCATTCATAAGTCACGTGATATGCAAACTTCGTAATGACGTTGTGTGCGCTAAATTTAGATTTGCTTTCTGTTTTGTTGCATTTTGTAATTGCGATAAATGCATTTTTTAAATTATAATTCTCGGTGTTAATAAAGGTCTAGAAGTTCAAAGACGTCATTTGGATGTGCATACAAATAGATAAATCACTAAAACAAAATGAGACTTTAAATATCATTTTATACTTTCCACGAGATAAACAGGCTAGATCGAGCCATTCGGGTACTTTTGTGGGCAATATTGATATGCTCTTAAACGTGCGCAATTGTGTTGCTGTTGTGCTAAACTACACACGGTAACGTGTGAGACACAGTTTTAATATCTTAAATATAAATGTTACAGTAATTATGAAACATCTTTGCCTTTGTTAATGTTTGGTTAATAAAAGTAGCGATTTACCTGCACCGAGATGAATACGAATCCAAGAAATAAAAACAGCATTTCATACCCAGCCATCTTAAACTCCATACATATGTTGTGTATGAAACGTCGGGAAATAAATGTGGTGAAACGGAACTTGCATTTGTTTTCATAGCCTTAAAACTCTAATTTGATTGGCTAAATACATCTGGCTCGTGATTGTTGACACGCAGATAAATCTTCATACGTACTGTTCTTATATACTGAATACTTATAAAAGTATCTCTAGCGGAAAAAAACGCTAGCAAGAGTATTAAATTTATACATGGCTCTGTCAACCATACCGAAACTGCTGTACATATGTGGTGTTTAACATCTGTCATTTGGAGTCATTATTGTGACTATTGATATTTACACTGCGTACTACGGAGTGAAAATATATGCTTCGGTGTTCTATAGTAAATGTAGCTATCAATTATCTTTTTAAACTGTTTGTCTTTGAAATATGAACACAACAATTAACTGATTTTTTACCCCATCACGCCTCTAAATTTGTCAACAACCTAGCGTGGTCTTCGCTCTTTATCTGGAAAATCATCCGTCTTCAAGCGAATCAAACTGATCCTTGACAGTGAGGGGTTATTGAATACCCGTGTATTATGAAAGAAACTCTACAACTAAACTTGGATTTTTAACCAATGTTAATCCACGTTTGTTTTGCTTACACGTCCGACCTTTCAAATGTCCATTCGGTAAATGGCGACCTGTGTAATTCGGTCTTTTATTTAAGCCCTGTTTTGTTCAAAAATACAATCGTGCAATAACGAGACTCGCTGATGTTTTTTGACCAAAACTTTGTTTCCCGGTTATGAATCTGAAAACACTTATTTTTTAATTACTTTATTGTTTGATATCGAAATTTCAGAACAAAAACACAATTGAAGAATAATAAAATATCTGGTTGTAGTTGGGAGTGAACATACACCGTTACAGTCATTTTCCAGGCCACAGAAACGTACACAATAGCTGAATTGTGAAAATAACGTTATTCAAAAATGATGGACTCCTAAGACGATATTTTGGTCGAATATCAACATTTGTTGTGGGTTTCAGCTGTCAATATCTTGGATTGACATTCCTAATAATTTCCCACACGTTATGCCACGTGATTTCTTTCCAATATAAAGTGCATTCACACGAGTAAATAATAATCTATAAAACAACTTTTGTACGTTGTAGAAAGACAGCTACGTCATCAGTAATCAAATCTGAGCGTAATGGGCATCCCACGGGTAGCAGCGTAACAAACAAACTTTTTGAAAAGGCGGTATTTCAAAACTAAATTGAAATGCATGAACATAGACAGGGTGAGGAATCACGTGACTTCAACGGGGTTCTCACATGTGTCACCACGGTTCAAAACCGATGCAAGAAAGTGACAGTTATTTCTAAATAACTTTTTAGTGAGAAAAGATAGGAAAATATTTCTTAGCCTATAAAAGACTATGCTATTTTCTGCTTCTACAAGTGTGAAATATTTTGGATTTGCTTGTATTTTAACGATGGAATCCTTGGCCAAAATTTCGATTCGACGGGATTTTTAGAACGATGCAACGCTGTGTAAGCCGTGAGTCTTTGTATTGTATACATTTTTTAGTAATAAGTTATATTTAAGAACTCATGCATGTGTTAAAATGTTCATTTTATTAATTTGATTCATTAAACGAATTGTTTGTAAAATTTATTTTAGTTCTTTTAATAAATATCGATATTTCAAGCAAGGCTGTTGTTAACGTGAATTTTATATTTGCTGTTGTTTACGTGAATTTTTCTCATAACATGCTTAATTTATTTAATAATTAGTTTGAACTACTCTCTCAACTGTGACGATTTTGCATTCAACATTGAACTTTCATTTCGATATTTCTTTTATAAAATGAATGTATATCCATCCATTTGATCGATTTTAAAAAGTTAAATTTATGTTTTAGGTTGGCCGTCATGGTGATACGTCCAAATTATCCATTATCCATTGTTCTTGTACTTAGTAATCATTCAACTATAGAATATAAGAAAAAATGATTACAATTTTTTTGCTGGTTGGATCCATTTTATTTGTATATGACGTCATTATAAACTACTTATTTCTTTTTCATGATACAAGACAAACCCTTTGCGTGAGATGATTCAAAACGTTCAACCCTTTTAAGTTGGATGTAATGGATGCAATAACAATTTCTTTGATATATGTTTGCATATTACATAAGGCAAGGTGTTGTTTACATAAATATATTCATATACCATTATTGTTTGACATGGCCCGGTTCGTTCAACTTTGAATACATTATACATCGGAAATGTGTACACAAATGACAAGACTATCTGAGTTTTGAAAATAGGTGTAGTTTTTTTCACAAAGGAAACGTATTGAGGGCACTCTATTTTATCAGAATATGAAAGTGAGTTACAAAATAATCTGTTGTTGTTAAAAGATTTCTGTTATAGATAGTTTTTTTTCACATTAATATTAGTGTAAATGCAAATAAAACAAACGTATTTTTTAAAAAGAGGCTGAAACATTAGGCGAAATTATTTTTTGTATCAAGAGCTCGAGTTAGAAGTTGTGAATAAATTTACTTATCTAGGAATAGTATTTAGCACTGGTGTGTCATTTCGCACAACGTTTGACACTTGAGCTGGACAAGCTATGAAGACTTTTTACAAGCTTAATTCAGACCTAGTAAAATTTCATGGTATAGCAACATGCCAGTATTTGTCTTTGTTTGATGAATACATATATCTTGCTTTAAACTATGGTTGTGAAGTTTTCGGTCTACAAAATAGCATTAAGTTAGAAAGAGTTTATTCAAACTTCTGTAAAGAAATACTGGGTGTAAGAACCCAAACTAAAAACAATTGTGTGTATAGAGAACTTGGTAGAATACCATGAATAATTATAGGAATTGTAATGTGATTTATTATTACACTTCCGCATAATACGCTAGGCTCGGGCTGGGATGAACCTTTTTACACGAAAGGCCATGCCAGATACAAATTATCATCTTGCTAGTGAATGCCATTTTCATGGTAGTCAATTTCGTTTTCAGTGCTTCTTATTATTTCCTGATTTCTTATGGATAAAGATATTTTGACCATATTCAAAGCATGGGATTTAACTGGAACGTCGGTAGATTTATGATTAACCTCTAGTAATGGAGATTTTGTTATTAAATTGTTATTGTTATTTGTTGTTTCTTGGGGGTTGAATTTCTCTCATTTTGGAACGTACATGAGACGGGTTTGGCTGAAGTGAATTTTGCCTTCCTTATTAGTGTATCTATTACCTCATCCATTTAATTTATCCATCTTTGTTAACATTTGATGAAACTGCAGAAGGATACTGAGTATTTGGAAGAATCCCTTTGATGGCCTTCAGGCAACATAAATTGAACATTTTCAAATCGATCAAATTGGTGTAAACTCATACCATGAATAATTGTTTAATACATTCTCGTCAGAAAAGAGGGGGCAATACAAACCATAAAATAGAATAAACTGATCATGTAATGATAAATTTGTTAAGCATACCGACTTAACATAGTCAGCTTTATTTATATGAGAAGAAGTTTACGTTTACAACAGCACTTCATAAAAATTCGATATTTATTGAAAAAAACTAAAATAACATATATCAAACAATTCGTTTTATGAAAGTAATGAGCAAAACTAACTTTTCAACCCATGTCTGATTTCTTAACCATAACAAATGACTAAGAAATATGTACAAAACAAAGAATCACGGCGCACACAGCGTTGCATCGTTCTACAAAATCCTGTCGAATCGAAATTTTGGCCAAGGATTCAATCGTAAAAATACAAGTAAATCCCAAATATTTCACACTTGTAAAAGCAAAAAATAGCTAAGTCTTTTATAGGCTAAAAATATTTTCCAATGTTTTCTCTAAAAAAGATTATTTAGAAATAACTGTCACTTTTTTGCTTGTTTACATCGCTTTTGAACCGTGGTAACACATGTGAGAACCCCGTTGAAGTCACGTGATTCCTCACCCTGTAGAAAACACCGAAAATTGGCACCAATTAAACAGAAAAAATGTTGATTTCAGTGTAAGGCCGTGTTTTACTTCATTCGTGATCATAGAAAAACTTTATTTGCATTCGTGGCTTTGCTGAAATCAACAAAAAACATCCTTTTATAAATATATTTTTTACATTGAGTTATTTTAAACAAATAAAAAACAGCAACTGGAAAATACTCATTTGAACATAAATAATGTATTTCAATAAAACAATGAAAACTTCAAGGAGAGGCCAAGTAGTCAAACAATCCAAAATGAACCCTGTTCAGAAGCAAAAGGCAATTAACTACGATCAAGCGTTGGATTATCATTTTTTAAAAGCGTAACTCACGTTTTTCGCTATAGTTTTTGTATGTTTCACACGTTGAAACTCACATGTATGGTTTCGTACCTGATATATGTTGTATTTTATGTAAATATGGTTTACAGACAACTGTTAATGATGTGATTGTTAATCCATCGAAACTACCATCCAAATCTATTTGGAAGCGCTACGTAAAAATCTTTTGTTTACATGTTCGAAGAGAGCGAGTGGAATACAGGTATGGCTTGGGGCGTTGTCCTGGTGCAATACTACGTTTTCAATCTGAGCTGCCATGTCTGGGCGCTTCTCGTATATGTGACATTCTTGTAATTGGGATTCAATCCTTTGCGGACTTATTGTATCTAGAATAGCTAGTGCCATAATATAGAATTCCACGAAAATATATATTTCTAACAGAATCAAGCTAAGAAATTAGTTTTGTAAATGCATTATTTCAGAAAACACAACGTTAGGATATTATTCATGTATAGTCAGTTTAGATGTGATGCCTTTAGACCTCAGTTGTAATGGTACCCTGCATCTTTGCCACTGGACAACTTTGACCATCCATGAGGAAACTGTCACCAAATCGAAGAGCGAATCGTTGGATTTGATTTAAGTTATATCCTTTTGAATTAAAATTAACATGGTAGTGAAATAATATTTTCACATTCCTTTTAACACAAGGATAAAAATAATGTCTAGCGGCTCGCTCGGAGTTTTTAAGATCTTAATCACAAAGTAATAAAACCACAAAATCAACCAGCATCAAAAAAGTATGAAATGTTTTTAAGTCGTCAACAAGATTGGTTACTCCTCCATTAACATCAGTGCGTTATTAACGTATTGTCTCCTCTATATAATAATATGACTGGTCCGGGCCTGGTGTCGAAGTGACAAAGGTTGATCACTAAGACAGGGAGTTCAAACAAACCTAACATGTAGATCATGTAGTGTTGGTGTTTCAATAACAAGTTCGAGGGGCATTCGTTTGCAACCATAACTACTTTATGATTTTGTTCTGTACGCCAGGGTTCTATATTTTAGAGTTTCAATATTATAAAAAAAAACAATTTCAAGCAGTTTGATAAATTTATTGGCCACATTTGTAACCAACAAAAGTATGATGTAACACCGCTTTTACGGACAAAAATATACATTGTATACTTAAAACAATGAAGTATAGTCATAGACGGTTTCTCTGACATTTATAAGGAAGTATTGTATTGGGTAGAGGAATTAGGTATATAGAGCTAGTCAAGGAACAAAACGATACTTTAAGCAAAAGTTATATGCCCTGGTACTTATATGCTAGGCGTCATTGATAACATGTGTACCAAGTTGTATGAATATATATTTAAATATATCAAACGCTTAATGATGGATGATGTGCTGATGGCTTTCGCAATTTTTATGAAAATTGCATCTTTAACGGGACCTCTGGTGGTTGCTCCGAACAGAGGATAGTTATAGACAACGTCCTGGGCCTATGATTAGAGTAACCATGATGAAGTTTCGTCCACTGATCCGGCGTCCCAGTAGTGCTTTTATTTTCCCCTCCCGAACGAACAGTTTCTTGCGATCATTTCAAACTGCATGAACAGAAGAGATCTGAAGACTTAAAAAGATCTTTGACAAATGGGACGTAATAATCTAACATAAATGAGAACGCCTCTCTGAGATTTCATTATAGAGAATGACTAAGAAAGCAGCCTGGATTATTATAACTTGACTACAGATTTTTTTATGAAAATTGTTTTGAGAAATGGAAACATATCTTTTGTGTTTCCTGCAAGAGGAGTGGTTTGCGCACTCGCTTCTCACCTAGGGGGTTCGAGTAAAATTCACTCAATTCATTCAGTAACGACTCTGCATTCCACAAAAATATTCAAAATCGTTGTAAAATAAATCATTAATTAATTCAATTTGGCAATATGATGCTTTAAATTGCAACGACTCTGCATTCCACAACAAGATTTTTTTATCATAGCAAATCCATTTTGTTATTAAAGTAATTGTCAGAAAGAGCTTTATAGTCTGGCAGGAAAGCGCAGCAAGATGAGTGCATACTAATCAAATTGGCTGCACACGGTTGTCAGTTTCCCTAGTGCGCTTAATTGCGAAATTATCATTTAAGAGGCACAGTGTTATCCGTATTATTGATTGGAAATTTGCAAATAAAATTAAGCCTTTCAGAATGCATATATTGCATCTCAGAAATTCGTGACGATTTTCCGTGACGAGCCATTCCTTTTTTGAAGTTAATATCCGAGAAACAATTTAAGTTTTGAACTAATCAAGACTATAATGGCTAAATCTATCCTTTAGAACGACCACAAACTCTAACTAGCTCATAACAACCTTGTAGTGTAAGTATTTTAGTAAAGGTTGCGATCTTTCTTAGTTGCGCCCCGAAAGTGTGCGCCCACAAATACCTGAAACCACCCCTAATATCCCTGGACAGGCTTATTGTTAAACGCCCTTGATACGGGATTTCCTGCTATTATTCAGCCATATTTGATTGTTATCATGTTCTTTTTACCACAATTTATAATATTGTTTTAATATTCCAGAAAGGATGAATAAATGTAAAAAACAATGGTACTTATGAAGGATATCGAGTTTAATTTGAAAGAAATGAGCATAAAACACAGTATTTCTACCTTATGAGACTATAGTAGACTACAGTAAATCTTTTAGCATTCACCAATCATTTAATATTTTTGCGCTTTATGATATTAAATTCACGGTTACAATTTTATTATCAGTAGTAAAACATTTTGATAAATGCATTATTTAGTAAGTTGTTAAAGGTTTATCAGTCAAAATTTATGTTTGTTATACATGTGTATGTTTTGATTTTGAATAAGAGTGTCACTTTAAGTAACTGTCGTATGCTGTCAATGACACACACTGCAGTAGCTCGCCTTACAATGTCATCCGACATAAATGATGTTCTTAGAAGTTTGAGATTTAGAAAGTGCGAGGTGATTGTCAGTCGGCTGAAATATTATCCAAACAATTTGATTATTTTTATAGAAGTTTTGAGGTTTTATTTGCAAATCTAAAAAGGATGAAAAGTAAATAACTTATTCATACACTAAAACACCATCTTGCAAACTGTTGATGGTCGTATTGTTCTGAATTATCAGCGATAATTTGGTGTTTCTGAAAGCCGACAGCGCTGTGATTTAAAGGCTATGAAATAACAATAATGCACGTAGCGTAATTGAATACCGGAGTTGTGGTGTCTTTATTAGCAAATATCTTAACATGATATTAAGAGATGATTCAAGAAAATGTACATTGTGTTCATGAATGATGCAAAAAAACACACACAAAAACCTTTGGCACAAACACATTAATACATTAATCCAAGCCTGGACAAATGATTCCATTACAGAAAAATGCATGCATTTATACTCGCTACATAAGAAATAGAAAAAGGTTCACTATGAAAGTAGCTGATATCTGATAAAAACGTTTGACCGCGAATCTAAGGTTGATTATTTTGACATGAACTTAAATTGGCGGTTATTCGATAATGACCTTCTCAATATGTAGGAGCAAGAACAATGAAAAAAACAAGAGCAACATGAGCAGATATGAACATTTATAAAAGGTCAGAGCTACATTTTATGACTTGTGGACAATAAAAGTGCACTGGCACATGAACTAATGCTTTTTAGACGGGAACTAAAATTTCGATATATTCATACAAGTATATATTGTTGTTGAATACATAGGCAATTTTTTCTTAAACAGTACCTTTAAGTTAGTGAGAAACAGTGTAAAATTTGAATAAAAAATACATTACATTTGCTCTTCTCTCTTTATACTTGCTTTTGTAGCCTGTATCAGTTTTGTGTGTAAATAATACGTGAAAACACGATTAGATCCGGCTGAAAGAAAGTCCGATCAAATGTTACAATCTCGCTATCGGCTGGGCCTCCTAAGTTGGTACATGGGTCTACTTGGAAGGCTTGGGAAGTCTAAAGCTCGGCCATTATCATTATATGCAAGGCCAGCCTTTCCTTAGTTACGAGCAGTAGTAGAACTTTTGTACTCCTATCTTCGAGAATGGTCAATCCCGAAATTAGCAATTTCAACACATGGATACAGCATCTGAACCAAACACGTTAAAGTGATATTCATTGTTCTGGTGTTATAATTTTTTTCGAAACAATGAGATCTTGTTTGATTCATTATCTGCTATTTGGCATTTTCCCTTGAGGTAAAACAACGGGGAAACAAATACAGATTTACTGGTACAATGTATCAAGCATTTTATAATCTCATGATATAAAAGAGGCAGACTGCAGCCGAGGTAATTATTAATTCAATATTCCTAAAGCCAGATTGAGTTAATTGATACAAATGTTTAGTAATGATTATGGCTTTCATCTGTTTTGACATGCAATGGTTGCTGCCAGGCACGGTGCCATATTGTCCCCTGCTTGTTGCATCATGTATCCATGAGCTCAATATGCAGTTTCTTAAAGCGCAATTAATATGTACATATTTGCTATTGACATCAACATAGCTTGGTTGATAAGGAAAATATTTACATTAACGCAGAAACATAAGCATAATACGACCCTTTACAGGAGCGCGTTTCAAAAGAAGATAGTCAGGCTAACGATCGTAAATTTCCAGGCGTAATCCTTTTTGGGGCGTCAATTGTGTGTCAATAAAAAATATTACATCGTAAGGACATTTATAGCATAGATTTTACCCGTATCATTACAGGTGTTCCCGGGCTTTCTAAAGCACCATTGGGTTTACGACTAAGAAACGCCGGTGTAAGTAAAGTTTTTCTGAATTGATATCACGGATAACGTTAGGCCTCTTAAAAATTAACATTTTCAACAAATGTAATACAACGCATTTAATACTGTCGATGTTCCTTTACAGTTGTAAATAAATAGTTCCAAATATGAAATTTTGAAGATAAAAAAGAAACGTTAGAAAAAGAAAAAGCAGGATTTATCGTAGACACATGTGGAGTCTCTGAGTAACAATTAAATACGTTTCTTTTTGCAGTCTTGTCTTGAAATATGACATTTCATTTGCAACCTAATTACCTTTCTAAGCTTGAAGAAAATTGTGTTAACTGAGAGTGTAATTATTCGCATGCCCTATTTGTTATTTAATATCATCTTTGATTATAAATAATTACGTCACTTATTCTTTACAACTGTGACTCAAAATATCCAATATCGAAAAAGACGTTACGAATATTTTACAAGTTTTGATTCGCATATTATGTCTAAATTAAAAAAAACAAAACATTGGAAAGCCTGCTGCAATTATTAATTTCGGACCTGTAAACGGGAGAGGAATTATTTCAGCAATAAATTGAAACCAAATAATGCTTTAATTGGCTATATTCTGTGACGACAGGGCACGCGATAACAACGTAATTTCCGCTAAGCTGAACACTATAAATGACGTCTTATTATACCTGTAGCCTTATAATCTGAGAATTACATTTCCTTTCCTTTTATAACGATGGAAATGAGAACTTTTGACAAAATATAATCGCTGTTGAATGTCACACAGGCAGGTAAAGGTGAAGCATAAAATGTGACGTCATTGTCGTTAATCGCAACTGATATTATGAAACGATTTACACCGCACATTCCCCGCACAATGGTTTAAATCCGCACGTCTGGTTTGAAAGGTTTAAGAAGCTTTGACACGGAATCACATGGGAATGAGAATTTGTTTTGATATTTTTTGAAATTGTTGTCAGGCCCCCAATTTGAAAATATAAATAATGGACTGGCGAGCATAAAAGAGCAAAAAGCTAGCATGCACTTAAATCTTCTACACGTACACTGATTGGTTATGTGCCGTCTTCACGCTTTTATTAAATATCTGCTCATGGCTGTGTCGGACAGTCACTTAGACAATTGAATTATGGTAGAAGAAACATAAAAAAATGTATGTTAAGACCTGAAATCAATATTTCTTTTGTGATTGTAATTATGCTTGAATATATGTTAACATTGAGTGGGATCTACATGTGAATATTTGTTGTTGTTTTTCAGCCATAGTTAGTTAGAACTCAAATGTAACACGTATTAAAACAGCTGCTAGTCATTATTTGAATGTGTTCTTTTTCCCAAAGAATACCCATTTTCGTTATTTCAGTACATGACTCATGTTTCTGTTACATCTAATATATACACTTGGTAGCAAGGTAGTTGTTACAACTGAATATATATATTGACTGGTATAACATGTCGGGTCGAATGGACACGTTTAGATCACCAATACAGAGAAAGTTCCATTAAATCCAACATGAAAAGGCCTTCCTACCACGTTAAAGTACAAGCAGTTTACGAAGTGTCGGAACAAAACACATTATTTTTACATAAACACCGAAGGTCACATAATTATAATATATATTTTAAGGTTTGACGTAATATGTCCTAAGAGTGACGTTGAACATGTATTTAATTATTTTGTATATTATGCTTGTAATTTCTATTTGTAAAATTGATATTATACATGAATGAATGTTTGCATTTGTCAACACTATTTTCATATGATTATGGCCTACCGGTAAAAAGATCTTCTGTCCAGATCTTTTCTGTTATGTTCTTTTCTGTTATGTTCATATATACGTGCTCATTTAGTTTTACATTCATACATTCATCTATGTGCAAATGATTATAGTGTGAAATCGGTACGTACTTTCGCTAATAGAATGTATCTTTGTAATTATATATAACGAATAAGAAGAATATTCATTGAAGGCCTTTAAATTCTGATCACATTATTATTATTTAAATACCTTTACTGTCAAGTTTTCAAATTTGAAATCGGGTTCTGATATGTCACTATCAAGATAAACAAAGTTGGCATAAAACATACATAAATAGTATATTAAATCATGACGTCGCATAAGTATGTTATATCTTAATGCAAAGACGTCATACTCAACTTTATATTTTCTATGAGGAATTCTTCACCAAAAACAAGAAGCCAAATTATCTTCAAAGTATGCCGTTATATTCACGGTTCAAATACGATCCAATCAATTCATTGAGTCTATCTTCCCAACTAGCTGCTGAAAGCATTGTAATTTTACGAATTGTCTTTAAAACGTCACCATAAAAATCGGTATGAGCAATACTACTAGCATTCACCGATTTAAGACTACTATTGTAATATAATACAATATTAGAATGACCATAAACACATTTTGTGAACGTTTCCTTAATTTATGATATCTGAAACCCTGTTTCAGAAGTTTTTTCCGTCATAACTTTACTTAATAAACTTCACATTTGTTCTTGTCATCATGCAGCACAATGTTGCGAAGCACTCATCGTTGTTACATGTTTATGGTTTACCAGATATTAATCGACATCGTAAATAGAAAAAACAATTAAGCATGATGACATGACTCAGCGCTGTTTTCTTCCATTTTACGCTCGTGCTGTAGATAATTGTATTGCAATGAAAGACATCCTTGTCCCAAACATATCGGTCGACTATGACCGCCAGACATCAACAAGTCCATACAATCATAAACAAATGAAGACAACATATTTTAACTAGATGTGATTCAAAAACTTTGCTTTTTACAGAAGCTTAATTACTTGCAAAATACTTATCCCATATCGCAGATGGTAGCAATTGTTATTGTTTTGCGATAACAACATTGATATCATTGAAATTGGAATAATTAAACAATATCAGTTATATTTAAAACAAGAAAAGAAAAAAATAATTAACTTCTGTTTTCTACGTCAATTACATGAACGGAAATGCTATGTTCAATCTAAAGATTGCCTTTCTATTCTAGGGTAGTATTGATTATATGACCTGGGACCATTCACTTATTTCTAGGTAACTCTATTGCTATCATCTAAAAATGCTTGGTTGGTATATAGCTCTTCCATATTGAAGAACATGTGAGCATTGTACACAAGTACTTGAAAAATTTATTTAACAATATCAAACAGTGACTCGGACACAAACGAGTCTATTCCTATTTCTATTCAACATTCAAAATGTAGTACTAAATTCAGGGTAAATGGAATTACTAACACGAAATATACAATACAATATTTTAATTTATAATTTCGAAATTCTACGTGTAATGATATTTACAAGTTTTAAGCCAGTTTGAGTTAAAGTGTTTAATAATACCAATGTAATGGAGAAAAATATAACACTAAGGAGTTCATTTTTTATCAACTTTTCTTATCACAACAGAAAATTGAGCCAAGTCAATCTTCCTGATAGCACCCTCTCCCAAAACACACACGCACGCAGCTTTTTAATTAAAATAGTGAGGAGATATTTTAATTTTCATACAAGAGCTATTGTTTCTTAAATCTCTTAAATATTTTAATTTTCATACAGCAGCTATTGTTTCTATTCTAGGGTAGTATTGATTATATGACCTGGGACCATTCACTTATTTCTAGGTAACTCTGTTTTTATTTGACCTTAAGTAGGAGTAGTCAAGGCTAACCATTAATATTGCTATCATCTAAAAATGCTTGGTTGGTATATAGCTCTTCCATATTAAAGAACATGTGAACATTGTACACAATTACTTCAAAACTTTATTTAACATTTCTATTCAACATTCAAAATGTAGTACTAAATTCAGGGTAAATGGAATTACTAACACGAAATATACAATACAATATTTCAATTAATAATTTCGAAATTCTACGTGTAATGATATTTACAAGTTTTAAGCCAGTTTGAGTTAAAGTGTTTAATAATACCAATATAATGGAGAAAAATATAACAATAAGGAGATCATTTTTTATCAACTTTTCTTATCACAACAGAAAATTGAGCCAAGTCAATCGTCCTGATAGCACCCTCTCCCAAAACACACACGCACGCAGCTTTTTAATCAAAATAGTGAGGAGATATTTTAATTTTCATACAGCAGCTATTGTTTCTTAAATTATACTAAGAATGAAACTGAAAAATAAAGATTAAAGCAAATGAACGTAAATAAGAAAAAAATACTGTAACTGAAAATCTAAGGATTGAATGGTATAATATGTCGGGTCGAATGGACACGTTTAGATCACCAATACAGAGAAAGTTCCATTAAATCCAACATGAAAAGGCCTTCCTACCACGTTAAAGTACAAGCAGTTTACGAAGTGTCGGATCGAAACACCTTATTTTTACATTAACACCGAAGGTCACATAATTATAATACACACATTTATTTCACTCGTCCAAGACATATGTTATTAAGCTCACCAAAGGCTCGCTTACTTACACATTTCCTGAACTCGTTGATTAGAATTATGTATTATATAATTTTACACGCACTCCCGCTTTTCCAAAGAACATATACGTATATGCCTGTAGTTTCTACTGTAGCGAAGGCGAAATTAACGTTTGTCGTTATAAAAAAACAGAATCCTGTTCCGGTGCGCTCAGTTGCGATCACTTGTTATATAGAAATATGCAGAAACAAAAGGAACGGAAGCCATGTTAATTGGATGAATTATAAATGAAACTTTTTGAATGGATATTCCAGGCATGTTACTGCTCTAGTTGGTGGAAAATGGGACCGAAGAACAGTGTTTATTGATGCAAGTTTAATATGCCTAGATGGGTTGATTGGTATGTATGATCTGTTTTTCTGCTGCAGTAGTCAAATAAGTGAATTGGCGGTCATGTTTCCCGTATGATGCGCATATTTGGATTCCATTGTGATTTTCCGAATAAAAGTGCATCTGACAACTGCTTTTACTGCTGTTAACCTGTCAATCTTCTGCATGTTTCATGTCCTTAACTGATACATGAAAGATGAACTCCATTTAAGACTGAACATTTTTATGTTATATAAGTTAAACGACATAGCCACACAAAACATTTTGTTTGCTTTATTGTAACATGCAGCATATTTTATAAATGAAGTTCGCAGGTTTGTGAAAGTACGAATAATTAAAAAAACCTTCTCTTGTTAACAGATGTTGATATTTTCCATGAAGTGCAACGTTGTTAGCGCAAAATAATACAGTCTTTTGAAAGTTGTAAAGTTCCTGTGAAGGCATAGGTTTAATACTATATCTAGTTTATATATGGCGGGTACTAGTCTTTCTTTGTTCATGAGTGTGTGGCCTTTTCGATATCTGTTGGTCATTATTGTCCGATATGTTTGGAACGAGGACGTCTTTCATTGCAATACAATAATCAACAGAACGAACATAAAATGGAAGAAAACAACGTGGAGTTATTTCATGATCTGGAAGATCATAAAACATGTTACAGCAATGAGTTTTTCGATACATTTTGTTGCATGGTGACTGAACAAGACTGTGAAATTAAGCCTTAAAATAATATATAATATAAGGTTTATGCTTGATTTGATGAAATGATAAAACCCAAAGTTTTTCTTTTACAACTGTGGAGGTATATGTGGTTATGACATATTTCCAAGAACGCGTAGTGCTCCTGTACACAACAACAATAACAACAACAACAACAACAACAACAACAAAAACAATATCATCAACAACAATAACCACTACTATTACTACTGCTACTAATGCTGCTGCTGTTTCTGCTTCTACTGCTGCTTCTGCTGCCACTACGGCTACTAAAATGTTCTTTTGTTCTACGTATATAATATTTCTGTAGCAAAACGTGTTAAACGTGACATTTCTACAGTTGCGTTTCGGGACACTTATGTCACGCCGTCATGCCTAATGATTCACTTTTACCTGCCAGCCAGGCATTCACCGGCGATTATGTCTTACCACAAGTTGTACTTTCCACCTCTTTCAAGGTCATTATTGAAAAACTGTGATTGTTCGAATAGGCGGTCGTTCGAGAACTGGCGATCGGTGTAGAGGCTCATTCCCGCCCATTATACCTTCTATGTTCATATAAACTATAATGACGATGGATCGAAACCTAAATAAATCGAGGACTCGAGCATCATTGCCACACAATACACAAATAAAGAGCGAAACCTTATGATTACACATTTTTTCCGGATAGCATGTTCCTAAATACACAAACAAATGCCAGGTGTTAAAAATTTACAAATTTTAAAAATTCCAATGACAAATGAAAGGAAATTTAATAAGGTGTAAAAATCGATTATCGATTATCACCGTGTACGCATGACCGTTAATACTTAATAAGGGCATTTGAGAAGATAATTGTGAGAAGCTAAGAATTCAAATTTAAATTGGGAGAAAAGTTAGTGAGTAATAAACCCATTCCATAACGTACAACATCGGTAACTGTGACATAAAAATGATATTCTATTGAACAGTTCCGCGAGACAGACAAAATACGCAAATTTTCCATTCTCTTCCTGAGTCATATGCGATATCGTGCTAACAAAGTCCTCTTTATTGCATTTGTGCATATAGGGGGAGGCGGAGTAATGGTTGTAGACTGGGTTGGGAGATATTGGGGACGACTGTTGCAATGGCTGTGCAATGCCAATAATATATAGACGTCCTGCGCATATTATTACCATTGCCAAGACGACTTGATGTCCGCTAACCTGTCGTCCAGGGATCGATGCTTAGTCGCCACTCAGGCACGCACTAATTGTTCCATCGTTTGAAATGACATGAGCCGATAAGCGGATAGGAATGCAAAGGCAAAACTTTAAGAGATAAAGAAGATAATACGGATCCAATAAGCTTACATAAAGGAGAAAGCCTCTCTAAAAAAACATAATATACAATGAATATAAAAGAAGCCAGGATTACAATGATTTAGTTAAGGGCAATCTTCTGTGGAAATAGCTTTCAGGATAAAAATCATATCTAAAAGAGATGGAAGTAGATCCATTTTGATTACAAAGTGTTCGTTTTATATGCAAATGCTAGCAGGAAAATCCTACGGAAATTGTATCTATCAATTTTGTAATAATTATTAAACGAATCTCTTATGGTGAAACGTTTCAGAGACAATCCATTTTAAAAATGCATCGTAAAGATAAGCTATATTGCCAGAAATATACATCTTGATTATGCTTGCTACAAATTTTTATACATCAAACTTCTTTTGAGTAATATTGATCGAAATGAAAGTTAGCAAATAAAATTTTCTATTTTAAAAGGCATACAATTTCAAAGGTCTTAAATTGTATCTTCGAAAAGCGTTTAACGTCATCACGCGCCAAGCAATATTCCCTACCGCAATCACTGCCACAGCAATATCCCAATAATAGGAGAAGAAATCCCACGAATGTTTGCACCGCAAACAAAACCCAGACAACCTTCTTTCCCGACTAACATTTCTCCAGGGTTAGTCTCCCTACCGTCTATAACTATTATCGCTAGACAGCCTATATAAACGTCTAAGATACTGGATTTCCTGTAATTACTCAGCCATATTTAATTATTATAGTGTTCTTTTTTATACTGATCGCCGTAATCATATTAACCAAGACATTTCCTTCATCAAGATGCTGGCAACGACTGGGCAACACAATTATCCTTGTAAGATTTATGGGATGCAGGTTCGCATTGTTCAGCTTGCTATGTACTTAGACATTTAAGACGTTCCTGGAACTTGAGATGGAGATTAACCGCAGCTGAACATTATAAAATACATAACACATATATCATTCAATATTTGCCATACATTTTTGAAAAGAGGATATAGGGGAGAAAACAAGCATTTAAATTACACAAACTAAAACTATTATCTTGTTAAATGTAGAGGGTCGTATTAGTAAGATGAATCTGCGTTATTTCTTTTTCTATATTTCTATAATCAAACAAGGCTCAATGTCAATGGCTCAATTGCTTCATTTCATGTTAAAAACAACGATGTACATTTTTATTATGTTTTAAGAAACAGCGTATTGACTTCATGAATGATTGAGGCAAGCAGGAGACGACAACTTTGCACAAAAAGATTCATACAATTGACACATACGACTTTTTTTAACCATTTGCGTGTCAAAACATGAAAGCAGACAAATACTCCATATACATGTATATATTTGGAAATATTGAATCAATTTATTCTTCGGTTGCAGTCTGCCTCTTTCATATTTAGAGAAGTGTTTAATGTATTGCGCCATTAATTCTTTAATTGCTTCCGCGTTGCTTCATCTCAAGGGAATATGCGAAACTGCAGATTTAAAATCAAACAAGATCATATTGTTAATACAAAAATAAAAATACGAGAACAGTGATTTAACGTGTTTGGTACAGAATATGTATCGTATTTATTGAAGCTGCCAATTGGTGGGATCTACCATTCACGTGGACAGGATGACTTAATATCCCAACAGTTTAACTCGTGATAAAGGATGGGGTTGATGGTGTAGAATGACATTGATCGGGGTTTAGACTCCTTTACCACCGACTATAGAGGTGCAGCCGATGACGTAACTGGCTGTCTTGAGTACATGTTATAATAAAATATTATTTCAAGCAATTCGTTTAATCAGTGAATAATTTTCACTACAGTCTGAGCAGTGAAAATAACAATTTTAAGATAAACTTTAAAAACATTTGTAGTTACTTCCCTTTGATCAAAATGGAGCAAGCTTTATGTCAAAATAATCATTTGATATAACAATTTTTGGGTATGTTTAAAAATGGATTATTTTGCAAAACAAAACTTACCGTTTAGTAGGGAAATTGTTATCCTATCTTCCAAATGTTTTATTAAGTTAAATGTACAAATATATGCTCAAGTTTGATAAACCTCAAATTAAATTACAAACAAAAAAAGCAACAAATTGATTGAAAATTAATTCGTTTTTATACTATCTATTTAATATTGTTTTCATTTTAACCTGTTTGACTTTGTAATACGAAATTAACATAACAATCAATAAACTCAAGTACTCTACCATGAATCTGAAACACGTCATTGATGATCAACGATGCGTGATCTGCAGCTGGAAACTAAACCGTCTAAAAGCGATCAGACTTATGTTTTACAGTGGGATCGATTGGATACCATGAAACAAATTCATAAACGTGTAAAAATTAACACATCAATCCACTGTTTGTGAATACCCACTACCAAATTAGTTCCCAAACTAGCGTAAATGAAACAGTAAATTTGATTGTTAATATACAATAGCAGTCAGGGACAAGTCAAAACATGTAAAAGCAGTTGAGGCTTTAGCAATGATTTATTTAAATTTGCATCACAGATTTGGGAAAAACTACAACAGAAATCTAGTGATCCAGCGCCTTTTTTATTTAGACAGTTTTTTTTTTTATCAACATTCCTTTTGCTATATTTAAAGACAATTTTAATTCTTTATTATTATATTTTTAATTTGTTTTTCGAACTTTGATGTACCTGTCCAGCTAGATGTATCTCAACAGCGTTCTCCGGTTGCAAACATCACGAACATCATGTACAATTCATTTACTCGGCTGTTTGTGTTTCCTTTTCAAAACAATATACGCGGATAAATTCGTACTCGAAAGTTAATGTAATACCATTTTGCTTGAATGCAAGCAGTAGTTAAGTAGTTAAGTTCTGTTGAAATATCTATGTCAATATTTGATTTCGAACAAATCAATAAAAACCTCATCAAGAAAAAGCCATTTTGTAGCGTTATATCGCCATACCCATTGAACAGACTTACAAGTTTTCTGTTTCTAACCACTCATCAATATCATGTAACGACATTATTTGCAGACCATTCTCGTTTGCGACACCATCTATCTCAATTACATCAAACAGTCCTTATAATAACCGGAGCGAACTATAATAAAACCAGACAAATATGTAAAAAGCTAGGACTGGTAGTCGAAATAACAATACGCACTTATAAAAGGTATCATTGAATAGCTAAGATCAGTATAAAAATCAAACATCAATGAGAAAGCCAGAAAAAGAATGACATTATTTCTGCCATAAGAACTCTAAACCTAAACTCAACACCCAAATAAATGCCGATACAAAAGTGTGTTCAAATTGGAGTTTGTGTATTCGTGAAGGTTATATTGTCTGGATATATTAATGAAAAGTCACAGAAAAATGTAGTTACAGAAGGGTATTACAAAGGAAAAGCAGTCATGCTGAAATATATCTTCTAGAATTCAAAGTCATGTGTTATACAATGACAAACGTTTATCTGCTATTGAAAGGAAGCAGATAGTTGTACAGACATGTTAATGACCTCTGGCCTTGAGTGAGATATACGAGGGGCGACAAAACTTATTTATGACTCAAGTGTCCTCAAGTTAATGCATATTTGATAAGATTTGCCTTTTACGTTTTTACTTTATTCAGGATTGTCGAGATAAGAGTGAGGTTGTGCAAGCAAACTGGTGTTAACCCTCAGTAAATTTGCATTTTACTGACCGTTCGAAGGCGATACCCAACAATCCTTGATAAACACACGTTTTTTTTAATATAGTATTTATACACTGTGTTGTTTGTGGAGTTTTGTGCTGTTGTTCTCTTTTCTTGATTGTGATGTTTTGTTTATGTGTTCTATGTCTTTGGCTTTAAACCTGTGCCACTAAACGGGGTTTATGTTTAAACGTTTGGCTGCTGAGCTTGTTTCTGTAGTTTTCATATAAAGATTGTCTTTGAAGAATTGCGGCTGCATTTAAAAAAATCCTTTCCTCCTGTTTTTTTTTTCGTTTAAACTCCTGCGTTGTTTACGGATTCAATATTATTATTAAATTATCAGGTAATATGGTTACGTAGTTTAAGTAATGCAATGGAAACTTCAGGGATAAACCCATAAGCCCAACAAAATATAACCGCGTCTACAGGTACTTGGCCACTGAACGAGAGACACTCAGAGTATAAACGACACAGACAGACCACACGTGCATCAACATATAATAATAATTGTTTATCAATGATATTTGGATAACTGTTAGAATGACTTCTGTCTGTTTTGTTCGATATACGTATCGGTGAGTCTTTAAACAATGTCGCATATCCACAAAAGGTCGTTTGGCCAAATATTTTAGGGTTTATAATTCATGTAACGATAAAGGACGATTCTTTAAGAAGTCAGATATAAACAAGTTGTATTCACTTCACCAAATACTTATATCTTAAAAAATATAAAAAAATCTTAATACAATACCTTAAAAATGATAAAATGTTGCCATTTTCATGAATTGTGAACAACAATGAGTGTGGCCGCATATCCTACGAAAACAAATATTCAAACCATAAACGTTGTATATAAAACCATATATGTATGCAAAATATGAACGCCGGTTAGGATGTGTCAATTCCGATAATTATAGAAACGCTTCTCAAATTAAAAAAAGTCATATTTTTACAATTTGTTCCATACTAGACCAAATAATTCCTTATTTGTTTGGGAAGAGAGATTATAAATGTTATTTGTACTTTCATTATTTAAGGATTAAAATAAATATACAGCAGCACGTTTTCCGAACCCAACAATATCTTTTATTTAATTGAGTAATTAAGTGTCATGTTTCATAACCTCATCAATTTTCTTTCCATAATACGCATTGCCCAAGGTTTTAGTTCAATAAAATGTTATTTGAGACACTACTTATTGTTCTTTTACCGATAAAATAAACTTTCCTGTTCCGGCACACTCATTTGTGGTTATTTGTTAATGAAAAATGCGCAGATCCAAAAGGAGAGCGGTTACTACTCGTATAAGATGTTAGTTGGATAATTTATTATTGACTATTTGTTTGAATATTCTAGTCACGTAACTATTCCAGGTTGTTAGAAATGGGACTGATGAACAATGTTTATTGATGCAAAATCAATATGATGGGTTGATTGGTACATATGGCCTTGTTTTTACTGCTACAGTAAGCGCATCAGTGAATTGGCGGTCTTGTTTCCCGTATAATGCGCATATTTGGATTACATTTTCATTTTAAGGATCTAATTGAGACAATAAAGATCATTTGATATGCTGCTTTTACTGCTGTCTGCCTGTCAGTCTTCTTCTGCAAGTTAATGTCCTTAATGAAACTGATACACGAAAGCTCGACTCCATTCAAGACTGAACATGTTAAATAAGTTAAACAAAAGGGCACAATTTTTTTTTACCTATTTAAAACGTCTCATTATTGAGCAAAGCATTTTGTAAAGCAGCAGGTTTTGTTTACCAAACAAGAACGATGTATTTTAAAGCGTCTCTTCTCGTTCATATCGGGAGAAACATTTGGTCATATGCGAAAAGAAAATAATATCAAAAACAACAACAAAAAGGTGGCACAATGTCATACTTCTCATTTTGCGTAACAAATTCAGTTCTTTTTTGAAAAACAACAACAACATATATAAGTAACCTTCTATTTTCTACGTCAAATACAGCAACGATAAATTTGTTCAAACTGAATGTTTACTTTCTATTCAATTGTACTATTGTTCGGAGTAATTCACTTTAATGATATAATTAACTTATTGCTTATGTAATTTTCTTTATTTGATATTTACTTATTAGTATCATTAAAAATTATAGACATCATCTAAACATCGATTTGCAGCGTAATTAATCATACATAGAACATGCAAAATGCGTACATAATTTTTACAACATATTTGTTAAAACGACACTCTTATTCAAAATCAATAAACACACATGTATTAACCCCCCCCCCCCCCCATAGATTTTGAGTGATTAACTTTTAACTACTTACTAAATAATGCAATTACTGATAACAAAATTGTAACCGTGTATTTAATAGCTGAAAACGCAAAAAAAAGATTGGTGAGTGCTAAAATATTTAGTGCGATCTACTATCGTCTCATTAGGTAGAAATACCGTGTTTTCTGCTTCTTTGTCTCAAATTGAACAAGGTTTTCTTCAAAAGGACCATTGATTTCGATATTTATTCATCCTTTTTGGTATATGAAAATAATTGTATGAGTTGTTGTAAGTCTTATTTGGGAGTAAGAGTGCATCTTTAATGATATGTAACAGTGAACCAGAAGTAAACGTTTGATTGGTAGTACCGAATGCAATGACAGAATACACAGTCATAATTTAAATGTAGATTCTGAACATGCCACAAGTAAGGGTTTGTTTAATATTGCTCATGGTATGGTAAACAGCATATCATTAAGATGTTTATTCAGTCATATATTCTTATTATGAAACGTAATTCACCCAAGTCAATCGTCCTGGTAGAACTAAGACGCTTCAGGTATTTTATCTTTCATGTAACCAGAATGAAACCGAAATAAAGATAACCGCAAAATCAACAAACATGAGAACATTGTACTGTAACCAACAACCTACGAACTTGTAAGTATTTTCGCCTCAACGAGAACTACTTTGATGGTATGGGAGTGACAACGAGAGATCACCAAGACACAGAGAGTTCCACAAACTTGATAATGCTTTCGACGGTCAAGTACATCCAGTTTACATACATTGAACAACTTTACAGCCAATGCTAGGTTCACTTACATACTGCGTCATAATGCAACAAATGAAGTCCATAGTTTTTTTTGGCAAATCAACATCCGTTTTCATGCGTATGTGTCATTATAATGTAATAGCTGTCGAACTTTTATCCATTCTATTCATTGGAAACATTTCATATTATCCTTTTTTATTTTTTATGAATGTACATATCAAATTGTATAGTCCAATTCTGTTGTCCCCGGTCGTTTGAGCAATGCTGGTTGACAATCACATGGAAAAGGTACCGACAATATGTTTTATGCACCTCAGACGCAATGTCAATTTACCGACCTGAACTATTTTTTAGCAGCGTCATTAGTGATTTACCTAATCATTTGTAGTTTATTAATATTGTTTAAATTAAGCTTAATACTAACATACAAATAGGCCTGTATTACATTACGCATTTAGATTTAGAAAACACAATGTTCTAAAAAAATAATTGGTTGTATTCAATCATCAAATGTCACATTTCCAGAGAAGATTGCGAAACGAAACATAATTGGTTATGACTCAGTTTCTCCGCACCTTACTGGAATGCTCGTGATACTAAAGCGTTTTATCAGCCTAATGTATGCACGGAAAGGCGAAGTTGGGTGGGTGAAACGCTTTGGGAGTACGTCTGTTGCAATTGTTTTGCGAACTGCTCTCATGACGGAAACAGTGGTGGCTACGCTGAGAATCAATTGACGCCTTGTGTTGTGCCTTACTTATCATTATCATGACGTCTAGACGTCCGCTTATCCGGCGTCACCGGAGTGATGTTCCGTTTCCACTCACATACGTTTGCATCTTTAAATCGTCTGAAATGAACCGAAATGCGATTGGGGCGGCAAACTTTTACAGATATGACATTTCGGATGTAGTAATCTTACATAAAGATTGACGCCTGCCTTAAAATTAATAATAAACAATGACTATAAAAGTGGCCAGGATTGTGATTAATTGGTTTAATGCAATGTTCTGTGCAAATTAAAATTTAGATTTTGAATTATTTCTAAAATAGATGGAAGTATTTCGCTCCATATGCAAATGCTAGTAGGAATATCTGATGGAAATTGTATCTTCAATTTTGTACATTCTGAGGCTTTCCATTGCAAAAGGAGCAGCACAAGGGAAAGCTACCGCTCGTGCTTGATTTTGATTACCTTAGTCAAGGGACAAAACGAGATCACACCAGATAACCCCGCCACCGGCTTCCGTTGACTTTACGAGCTTTGTACCAATGCCCGTTTTTAGGCTGTAGGCCGCTAGGCCTGCAGACTTTTATAACCGTATCTCGGAAATCGCATCGGCAGATCAACATAACATTTTTAACTTTTAGCGAATTAATGCGCGCACGGGCGTTTCAACCCCAGCGCGGTTAGAACTGCGGTGGTCACCGACCTTATTTACATACCTAGTTAGCAATCTGCTCTAATTGCTACGGACTGCGATCTGCATATTTATTAGCTTGCTATAAATAGCGCTGTAATGAGTCTTCAGTCTATGTTATGCGGTTTATATAGTTTGAAAAAGCAGCGTTTTGCGTAATATAACGCAATTGATATATATTTTGATATCGGCGAGTTACAGAACGCAATAAAGAAAAGCAGAATCCGCAAATGGTTGCAAAATGAACGCGTACTGAATCAAATAAATACATGTATTGTTTACCTGTGTTTAAATTTTGCTTCGGCCGAGGACCGATAATATCTACATGTACATTGTAGTTAAGAATAGAATGTGGGTCATCGCATTCGTACAGGTTTATTCCCCGGAAATAAACTCTGAGAAGTCGTTATAATATGGATCGTATTATGATGCAATTAAATGCTAATTAGGCGTAAGATATCAAACCATAATGTTTTAAATGAAATTATGATTCATAAGTCTAATTTCTTTGTTTTAAATTGCCGAAATCGGCTATTACTTGACATTTTTTATTGAGATATTTATTATTTTTATTTGTTTTACCTGTGTTTGTAAAATATGTGTCGCATAAAACCATTCTCTTATGTAAGTACATACTAACAACCTTTGAATCATTTACTAAATGAATATTATACCCTTTTACAATTCAAATCAAACCGCGTATGGCGTTGACAGGCTATCGACCTGCTACAATTTTTGTCATAGTCATGTAATGCCGAATGAAACGGAAAGTATGTGAATAGTTCTTACTCTGTCTCAGTAATTTCAGTCCAATAGCTTGAGCATGTAGCATAATGCATTTTAAAAACAAAACTGATATAAATCTGTTCATTTTGTCCACGAGTGACATATGTTGAGGGCATTATTAAGATACATGTACATAAAGCATACAGGGAAGAAATAGTATGTGGGTGATTCGTCCCTGAGGTATTTGGCGTTGAAGAAAGAAGTCTTAAGCATAAACCTAATTAATATGTCCAATCCATTTTGTTGGGATGCATTTGATTAAGCTGGCATACCCTGTTAGTAAATTAAATACGCCTCAAGTCAAGTTTGAAGTGTAGAGTAGATTTTACTAAAAATCCTTAATGCTTTATCCGTGGCAGTGCATTGTTTATGAAACAAAAGCTCCAGATAAGGTTTTATATGATATTGAGTATTACTCCATACCTTATAAGTAACTATTTGGTGTATTCCACATTTCAAGTGACTTATACTTCATGATCTCATTGAGAATCAACATTCAACTCTAAAAGTTTTTGCGAAGAAAATTATGAGCGAGCATATACTATCTTTTGATGTTTATGTTAATAAATATGTTTAACAATTACATGACTATACTCACAAAACGTTGCACGTCGAAAGCCATTCAACGCTTTAAGCGCTTTGATTTATCTTCGAAAATCGACGGACGGACATGTAAGGCACGAGCCAACTGCCATGAAAGGCTTGAATTCGGCAGTAATGCGTTGACTTTCTTAAAAAAAAATCAAGAGAACCAAAGCAATCCGTAATATTTATCGAAATTATAATTTGCAAATTAAATTAAACATTTCAGAAGGCAAAAATTGTATCTCTGAAAAGCGATTAACGTCCGCCACCGACAAGCCAACTTTCTTGAGTGCGAATTAACGCCACAACAACATCCCTATAACAATAGAAAACCGACGAATGTTTGCACCAAAATGAATACACAGACAGCCTTTTTCCCCGACTAACATTCATCTAAGGTCAATCTCCCTACCGTATATAACTTATCGCTAGACAAGCTATATAAACGTCCATGATACCAGCCATTATTTATTATTATATTGTTCTTGGTTTGTATCGATCGCTGATCTCATATAAACCAAATTGTTTCTCGCATCAAGATGGTGACGCTGACCGAGCAACATAATTAACCAAGTAAGATAAATGGTTTGTTATCAATGAAACGTTCGCGTTCAATATTTGCAAGTGTTATGCAAATGCGACTTTAGCAGGAGAAAACAAGCATTTAGATTATACAGTTGAAACTAGATAGTGAGCTGTTGAGTGTCGTATTTTATAAGGAATCTGTGTTGTTCCATTGTTTCTAATAGCCAACAATTTGCTCTTTACCTGGAACATAGCACTGTGTCCGGCCTTTGTTGCGTGTCGAAGCAGATGGAAACAAAACATAATTTCTCACAGATCTATCATTGTACTCAATCTGGCTTTAGAAATATTGAATAAACAATTACTTCTGTTTGATTCTCCCTCTTTTATATTAGCTAGACATAACAAAAATGCCTTATTTAACGTGACAGTAAATCTGGAATTGTTTCCGTGTTGCTTCATCTCAAGGGAAAATTCGAAACTGCAGATTCGAAATCAAACAAGATCTCATAATTTCTGCAAAATAAAATAACAAGAACTGCAAAAATCGACATGCTTTGTTACGATGGTTTATCTTATATGATGGCGTTGCTAATTTGGGAGTCTACCATTCGCCGAGACGGAAGATAAACAATACAATTTACTTTTACTCTTTATGAAGCACGGATTGGCTTTCCATAGATTGGGAATGACTGGGCTTTGGACTCCAAAACAACAGAAGCTAACTCTTTAACCGACTATGTATCGAGTCATATTGAGCTTAAGTAGATTTTCTTGTTTTAAACAAATGATTTAAATCAGAAAAGAGATTTACATGCCCTTTTACCAATTCGTATGCGCACAAGGAAAAAAAGGAAATTCCTTTGAAATTGATAACTCTCTGAAACAAAAGTAGACAAAATAAATCAATGTCAAATATTGTGTGTAAGAAATGTTTTGATATATTTGTCGGGAAAAGGCTCTGCGAACTACTGTCTACAATATTGATATCTCCCTTTAGTATCTTCAATTTTGTATTTAATATCAGGACATGCGTTAAACGAATGAAACGCATAAACAACAAAAACCGTATATTAGCAAAAACAAGAACAATTTCCCGTCTGTGAGTTTCCTGATGCCATGTTTCAATATATATCGTGATGAAAGTAATTTTTCTATGGTCTGATTAATTGAATGTACATGTACACCGGATCAAAGCCATGAAACGTTGATTTGATAACACATTTATGCAATAGATCTAAGATCATCTCTCACATTCAACATCATGCATGCCGTCTCCACAGTGATATCTCTCATCGAGGCTTCCACCTCGTTAGGCCCTGGAGGGAGGAAACACTTGTTGTCATATCCTTTTGATTATCATTAGAACTCGAGCAAGCCATTCATGTTGGAATGTAATATTTAAGAGTGATATGAGGTAAAAGAATCCCCATTATTAAAACTATAGTCTAAAAACGTTACGAATAAAAATGCGATCATGTACAGTCTTTATATATTAACCTTTTTAATGCAAAATAATAAAAACAATACTATAATTATCTAGTAAATGCGAACGGAAAATTCGGATTTTATATGGAAATATGATATTAACTGTTTCCGTCTTCAAATACCTAGAATGTAAAGCTGCATTTGCGTTTCTGTCACGCACTATTTACGTAATAAAATCAGCAACAACACCAACAGCAACAGCAACAACGACGACGACGACATGAACACCAACGACAGCGACAAGAAAATTATATTTCTAAATGAAACATATTAGGATAACAGAGATGACAAATAGAATATTATTTGGAAATAAATTGAGGTTTACATATTTACATTATTAATTAATTGTAAAACCTGACGTTATATTCTTCCAATGGATTCCTGCTCAGATTAGACTTACATTTGATTTCGCTGCCGTTCCAAGGTCATTTATCTTTAAACGATATTTTGAAATTCCCATTAGTTGTTTTTTTACTTTGATATTTTATATGTAAAACGAGATCTAGGTATGTTTTGGGTTGGGGTTTCCACTGGATCGACTGCGGAACTAAGATTTCTAGTTTCCAGTCATGTAACTATTCCAGTTTGTTGAAAATGGGACCGAAGAACAGTGTTCATTGTTGCAAGTTTAATATGCCTAGATGGGTTGATTGGTATGTATGATCTGTTTTTCTGCTGCAATAGTCAAATAAGTGAATTGGCGGTCATGTTTTCCGTATAATGCGCATATTCGTATTCGATTGTGTCAGTTTACGAATCTAATTTAGACAATAAAAGTGCATTTGATATACTGCTTTACCTGCCCGTCAGTCTTCTTCTGGTTAACAGACGTTGAGAAATTCCATGAAGTGCAACGTTCTTAGCGCAAAATAATAGCCTTTTGAAAGTTGTAAAGTTTTTGTGAAGGCATAGGCTTAATACCATATATAGTTTAGATATGATGGGTACTAGTATTTGTTTGTTAATGAGTGTGTGGCCTTTTCGATTTCTGTTGATCACGATTGTCCGATATGTTTGAAACGAGGACGTCTTTCATTATTTACAATACTCTACAGAACGAAACAAAATTGGAATAAAACAACGTGGGATTATATTATGATGTTGTAAACCATAAAACATGTAACAGCAATGAGTTCTTCGCTACATTGTGTTGCATGGTGACTGGGCAAGAATGTGAAGTGTAGCCTACTACCACTACTACTACTACTACTACTACTACTACTACTACTACTACTACTACTTCAACTACTACTACCGATACAACAACAACAACAACAACAACAACAACAACAACAACAACAACAACAACAACAAAATAAAGACAACATATTTCAACTAGACGTGATTTCAAAACAACAACAACAACAACAACAACAACAAAATAAAGACAACATATTTCAACTAGACGTGATTTCAAAACTTCGCTTTTTACAAAAGCTTTTTAACTTGCTTAACACGTATCCTATATCGATTGCTGATAATAGCATTTTGTTGTTTTTGCGATAACAACATCGATATCAAATATGATTAAAATTGGGCTAATTCAACAAATCAGTTATATTTTTAAAAACCATATGGATAAGTAACTTCTGTTTGCTACAATTTCGACAATGCATTACATAATTGGTGCCGAATTAAGAAATCGGTATGACGACTGTGACGAGCTTACCGACTCACTCAATGCACTTTATTCTTTAAATTTACGATTTAAAACCATTCTTTTCTGTGCAAACCTCATTTTATACCTTATTTTAGTCAATGACAGTATTGTTATTGTTTTCCGAGAGCAGGTAACAAGTTTTAGTGTTAAATCTGCAAATTTAAGGATATGCTTACAGGTTCATTCTGTACATTCTGTTCATCCCGAATCTGGTAAACCTATGGCACACTAAAATAAGGATTAAAAGGCGTCGAGTATTTTCCTAATCCATCTATGTGTACTATAACACGTCTAAAAAGGGTCATTTTGATCAGAACTTTATGTTTAAAGTAGACCTGTCATTATATTTTGGAGGTAATATAGTAAGTCGAGACACAATTAGGTCATGATTTGAAATAGTGATTCAACTTGTGACGAACTTTATTTAAGACGGTATATTGCTGACAGTTTCCTGAATGTAGTCTCCCTTTTTAATTTGCCAAACTTAAACAACTTAATTAAAGACGTGTGCACAATCTATAACGTAAACTGTTTGTTTCATCAATATCAGTTCAAAATAGCACACATGCTGGGAAAGAACGCTACAAGTATGATGTATTCTGTCAAAAATGCATCACGTTCATACCATGAATCACGCATACAGCAAAAATCATCCTAGGACATGAGTGAACACATTTCTGGTAGGAATATAAAAAAGTAAAAGTTCATACTCAAAAATCTCCTTTAAGATGGTCTGTCGGTCTGTCTGTCTGTCTGTGAAGCTGTGATAGGACATAGCTCAGTGTTTGTCAATTTGCTCTACAATGGCATTTGATGAATATCGGCATTTTGTTCAATGGTGGCCTTTGATGAACAGGGGCAATTTGCTTAACGGTGGCCTTTGCGAAACAGGGGCAATTTCATCATCCAGACAAGTGTCATGTGTGTAAAAGATGTGGAAAGTCATTTTCGACTAAGCTTGATCAAAGAAGACGCAAAGACATGCGGGATAAAACCATATTGAAGCACTATTGCGAGATTTATGAGAAGAAAGAAGGTGATCTACGTATTATCATCTTTCATTTTGTGTTAAATGATGAGGCACATAATTTAAATTTGCCTAGTTTACATTGTTCTAGCAAAATTGCCGTGTTAATTTTTTAGCTTTGTTAGCCATGTTTGATGATTCATGATTAATATGTAATTACGAATTCCAGTGGAAATTATTTTCAAATTAACGTTTAATATTAAGTGTCTTAATATAACAACCCCAGCTAATTCGAGCATAAACAATCTCGTTTAAACGTAAAAACAAAAACATCGTAAATTATGTTTAGTACCAAATACCAGCAATCATATAATTATTAGCAAAGGCAAAAACAGCATAAGAGGTGAAAATACAGTTTACAATGTACAAGTTATAAACAATTATTTCAACAATAAAATGTGAACAGTGCGTTTGACTGAATTTAGTTACAACTAATGTACCTTTCATAACAATCAGAACTATTCTTAACTGAATACGGTGTGAAAGTTTAGTTTGAAATTTGCACATCTTATAATAAGATATATTCAAAGTATGCATACACAAAAGAAAATTGTTATGATTCAATAATAATACAATTTTGTAAAACTCTTAGAAATCAAGAAAATACCCATATAAAACTGCTGTCAGTTTGGACACAAACTAAAATAATTTCATACATAATTCTTTGTCATGGATTTTGGTGAGTATTGGAAGCATACTCTAAGTCCCGAACCTTTATATCACTTTAAGTGGCGTAGCTGCCGTCACGCACAATACGCCCGTGCGTACAATTCCCCGCACAAATCAGAAAATATTTGGGGCCAAAAATGCAATAAAAACTGAAGGGTAAGGGGGGTGAAGCGTTCGCGGGCCGCCTATTTTGAATATGTGAGACAATAAAATCTAACAAAATCCTATTATTCAGTAAGAGTCTCGTTTACCGTTTAGTTGTGGGAACACCTTTTTTATCCATGCAGTATACAGGGCCAGTTATACAAGTTATTCAAGCCTGGTGAGTAGTTTCTCTTATTGTCCAGTCATGAATGAATCGTGGATAAATACTGAATATATCCGAACGATGTTTACAAAGCGGCAAGTTTCAAAATGTCAAACGCCAACCTTGAACCTCTCATCATGACATGTTCAGAGATGATCTTCAAACAGTTGACAATGCTGATAAACTAAACATCTTAGCAGCAAAATGAGTCTTCCTTCCCAAGGTGGTACATTATGTTATTTGCATTATTAAATGTATATTGGCCCCGTAGCATTTGATATTAGAGGACGATAAAGCACACATTTAAGATATAGGTGTCTGTTTTACCTGTTAATATTCATGATATATTTTGATTTTGAAGATGTGCGTGCTGGTAGCTATTTATTTCATATATCAGATAAACAAATATTCTCTACAGATATTGACAAGACCCATTTCTCAAAATTGTCGAATATACTGTGGGTTAAAAATATGCTTCATGAATGTTCACGACTCGGTAAAATGATAATGGCTCGCTGCAGCTTGTGTTTATACTTATGAATACGACAGAAATTGTCCTTGACTTTTTCTGGAGTATACCATCTGTAACATTACGTTACACTGTGAAGGATCTATTTTATATACCCCCCTTCCAAAATTATATTTGTCGTCACTTGTCCGGTCTTGGACTGTTTAACGTTTACCGTGAACGGGAAATCGAAGCGTAACGGATAATAGACATCTTCGCTCAGAAGAATTGATGTACTGTATTATTCTCTCGGGTGTAATTGTATGGGGTAATCGTTGAAAATTTCCTTCAGTGCATACTTTAAACGACTTTTTGTTATGAAATAGAAGTTTATTTCGTGTCGAACATGTTAAAAGAGCTAGGGAAAACCTTTTAACAAACGTTCATATGCATTTTCATTATTTAAGACAATAACCATTTTTTAATTTCCTACGAAGCCGTTTGAGACATAGCATTTTTGAATTGAATATTCGTTGATTAAATGCTTATGATCCTGTACTAAGAAATTTATTTTTTGTTATACAGTATCATTCTGACCTATGACAAAACCGAGAGCTCCAGGGGGGCAGAGCCCCCCCCCCCCGACCCCATAATTGCGCGTATACTTCGAAACGGCCTAGCTACGCCCCTGTCTGACTTAATGCCCTTTTTGTCTTGAGACTTCTGTGCTATAAATTAAAGAGTTTTACCATGAGTGAAGGTACACAATATATGTAATCATGCCAATTTATTAAGTCAATAATATACTAATAAACATGCATAGATGTATATAAGTATATACATATATGCGTATGTATCGCATTATATAAACTGAATGTGTTCTTCCCGGTCGTTTGAGCAAATTCGGTTGACATTTAGGTGGAAACGATACAAACAATATGTACATTTCCAATGTACATATGTGTAACTAAATGTATACATATTATATATAATTATGTTAGATACTTTTTCCCTGTTTATTGTGTTAACTTGTTCTATATTGCTCAATGTTAGAGCACCTTACACGTTGTAAATATATTTGCATATCTTCTGCATAGGAGGAAATAAAGATTTGATTGATTGATTGATATTATCCTCTGACACCTCAGACTCAATGGCAGTCTACCGACCTGAACTATGTTGAGCTGTGTTTACTTAATTATTTATTAGTAAAGATAATATAAACATACAAATAGTGCATGCAAGATATTACACTTTTCGTAAACACAATGTTCTTAGAAATCAAAACAGGCAATGTGGTTACAAAAACTAAAATCAGCAAATGTCACATTTCAAGGCAGATTGCAAAAACAAAACATTTGATTATTACTCAGTCTCTTCCTGTGTCAAGTGTGATAGCGTGCTAACAAAGCCCTCTTTATTGCATGTGTCCATATAGTAAAGGCTAAGTGATGTTTAAAGTCTGTTTAGAGAGGTATTGTGGCGACTGTTGCAATGGCTGTGCGGTGCCGATAATATATCAACGTCCTGCGCATATTATTACCATTGCCATGATGACTTGAAGTCCGCTAAACTGGCGTCCAGTGAGTGATGCTTAGTCGCCACTCAGGCACGCACTAATTGTTCCATCGTTTGAAATGACAAGAGCCGATAAGCGGATAGGAATGCAAAGGCAAAACTTTAAGAGATAAAGAAGATAATACGGGTCCAATAAGCTTACATAAAGGAGAAAGCCTCTCTAAAATTTCATAATATACAATGATTATAAAAGAAGCCAGGATTACAATGATTTAGTTAAGGGCAATTTTCTGTGGAAAAAGCTTTCAGGATAAAAATCATATCTAAAAGAGATGGAAGTAGATCCATTTTGATTACAAAGTGTTCGTTTTATATGCAAATGCTAGCAGGAAAATCCTACGGAAATTGTATCTATCAATTTTGTAATAATTATTAAACTAATCTCTTATGTTGAAACGTTTCAGAGACAATCCATTTTAAAAGTGCATCGTAAACATAAGCTATTTTGCCAGAAATATACATCTTGCCAAAGCTTGCTACAAATTTTCATACATCAAACTTCATTTGAGTAAAATTGATCGAAATGATAGTTTGCAAATAAAATTTTCTATTTTAAAAGGCATACAATTTCAAAGGTCTTAAATTGTATCTTCGAAAAGCGTTTAACGTCATCACGCGCCAAGCAATATTCCCTACCGCAATCACTGCCACAACAATATCCCAATAATAGGAGAAGAAATCCCACGAATGTTTGCACCGCAAACAACACCCAGACAACCTTCTTTCCCGACTAACATTTCTCCAGGGTTAGTCTCCCTACCGTCTATAACTATTATCGCTAGACAGCCTATATAAACGTCTATGATACTGGATTTCCTGTAATTACTCAGCCATACTTGATTATTATAGTGTTCTTTTATATATTGATCGCCGTAATCATATTAACCAAGACATTTCCTTCATTAAGATGCTGTCAACGACTGGGCAACACAATTATCCATGTAAGATTTATGGGATGCAGGTTCGCATTGTTCAGCTTGCTATGTACTTAGACATTTAAGACATTCCTGGAACTTAAGATTGAGATTAACCTCAGCTGAACATTATAAAATACATATATCATTCAATATTTGCCATACATTTTTGAAAGGAGGATATATGGGGAGAAAACAAGCATTTAAATTACACAAACTAAAACTATTATCTTGTTAAATGTAGAGGGTCGTATTAGTAAGATGAATCTGCGTTATTTCTTTTTCTATATTTCTATAATCAAACAAGGCTCAATGCCAATGGCTCAAATGCTTCATTTCATGTGTACAGCAACGATGTGCATTTTTATTATGTTTTAAGAAACAGCGTATTGACTTCTTGAATGATTGAGGCAAGCAGGAGACAACAACTTTGCACAAAAAGATTCATACAATTGACACATATGACTTTTTTTTTAAACATTTGCGTGTCAAAACATGAAAGCAGACAAATACTCCATATACATGTATACAATTGGAAATATTGAATCAATTTTTTCTTCTGTTGCACTCTGCCTCTTTCATATCTAGAGAGATAACAAAAGTGTTTAATTTATTGCGCCATTAAATCTTTAATTGCTTCCGCGTTGCTTCATCTCAAGGGAATATGCGAAACTGCAGATTTAAAATCAAACAAGATCATATTGTTAATACAAAAATAAAAATACGAGAACAGTGATTTAACGTGTTTGGTACAGAGAGTGTATCGTATTTATTGAAGCTGCCAATTGGTGGGATCTACCATTCACGTGGACAGGATGACTTAATATCCCAACAGTTTAACTCGTGATAAAGGATGGGGTTGATGGTGTAGAATGACATTGATCGGGGTTTAGACTCCTTTACCACCGACTATAGAGCTGCAGCCGATGGCGTAACTGGCTGTCTTGAGTACATGTTATAATAAAATATTATTTCATGCAATTCGTTTAATCAGTGAATAATTTTCACTACAGTCTGAGCAGTGAAAATAACAATTTTAAGATAAACTTTAAAAACATTTGTAGTTACCTCCCTTTGATCAAAATGGAGCAAGCTTTATGTCAAAATAATCATTTGATATAACAATTTTTGGGTATGTTTAAAAATGGATTATTTTGCAAAACAAAACTTACCGTTTAGTAGGGAAATTGTTATCCTATCTTCCAAATGTTTTATTAAGTTAAATGTACAAATATATGCTCAAGTTTGACAAACCTTAAATTAAATTACAAACCAAAAAAGCAACAAATTGTTTGAAAATTAATTCGTTTTTATACTATCTATTTAATATTTGTTTTCATTTTAACCTGTTTGACTTTGTAATACGAAATTAACATAACAATCAATAAACTCAAGTACTCTACCATGAATCTGAAACACATCATTGATGATCACCGATGCGTGATCTGCAGCTATCTGACTAACCCGTCTAAAAGCGATCAGACTTATGTCTTACAGTGGGATCGATTGGATACCATGAAACAAATTCATAAACGTGTAAAAATTAACACATCAATCCACTGTTTGTGAATACCCACCACCCAATTTGTTCCCAAACTAGCGTAAATGAAACAGTAAATTTGATTGTTAATATACAATAGCATTCAGGGACAAGTCAAAACATGCAAAAGCAATTGAGGCTTTAGCAATGATTTATTTAAATTTGCATCACAGATTTGGGAAAAACAACAACAGAAATCTAGTGATCCAGCGCCTTTTTTATTTAGACAGTTTTTTTTATCAACATTCCTTTTGCTATATTTAAAGACAATTGTAATCCTTTATTATTATATTTTTAATTTGTTTTTTCATTCAACTCACATTTTTAAACTTTGATGTACCTGTCCAGCTAGATGTATCTCAACAGCGTTCTCCGGTTGCAAACATCACGAACATCATGTACAATTCATTTACTCGGCTGTTTGTGTTTCCTTTTCAAAACAATATACGCGGATAAATTCGTACTCGAAGTTAATGTAATACCATTTTGCTTGAATGCAAGCAGTAGTTAAGTAGTTAAGTTCTGTTGAAATATCTATGTCAATATTTGATTTCGAACGAATCAATAAAAACCTCATCAAGAAAAAGCCATTTTGTAGCGTTATATCGCCATACCCATTGAACAGACTTACAAGTTTTCTGTTTCTAACCACTCATCAATGTCATGTAACGACATTATTTGCAGACCATTCTCGACTGCGACACCATCTATCTCAATTACATCAAACAGTCCTTATAATAACCGGAGCGAACTATAATAATACCAGACAAATATGTAAAAAGCTAGGACTGGTAGTCAAAATAACAATACGCACTTATAAAAGGTATCATTGAATAGCTAAGATCAGTATAAAAATCAAACATCAATGAGCAAGCCAGAAAAAGAATGACATTATTTCTGCCAAAAGAACTCTAAACCTAAACTCAACACCCAAATAAATGCCGATACAAAAGTGTGTTCAAATTGGAGTTTGTGTATTCGTGAAGGTTATATTGTCTGGATATATTAATGAAAAGTCACAGAAAAAGGTAGTTACAGAAGGGTATTACAAAGGAAAAGCAGTCATGCTGAAATATATCTTCTATAATTCAAAGTCATGTGTTATACAATGACAAACGTTTCTCTGCTATTGAAAGGAAGCAGATAGTTGTACAGACATGTTAATGACCTCTGGCCTTGAGTGAGATATACGAGGGGCGACAAAACTTATTTATGACTCAAGTGTCCTCAAGTTAATGCATATTTGATAAGATTTGCCTTTTACGTTTTTACTTTATTCAGGATTGTCGAGATAAGAGTGAGGTTGTGCAAGCAAACTGGTGTTAACCCCAGTAAACTTACATTTTACTGACCCTTCGAAGGCGATACCCAACAATCCTTGATAAACACACGTTTTTTTAATATAGTATTTATACACTGTGTTGTTTGTGTAGTTTTGTGCTGTTGTTCTCTTTTCTTGATTGTGATGTTTTGTTTATGTGTTCTATGTCTTTGGCTTTAAACCTGTGCCATTAAACGGGGTTTATGTTTAAACGTTTGGCTGCTGAGCTTGTTTCTGTAGTTTTCATATAAAGATTGTCTTTGAAGAATTGCGGCTGCATTAAAAAAAATCCTTTCCTCCTGTTTTTTTTCGTTTAAACTCCTGCGTTGTTTACGGATTCAATATTATTATTAAATTATCAGGTAATATGGTTACGTAGTTTAAGTAATGCAATGGAAACTTCAGGGATAAACCCATAAGCCCAACAAAATATAACCGCGTCTACAGGTACTTGGCCACTGAACGAGAGACACTCAGAGTAAAAACGACACAGACAGACCACACGTGCATCAACATATAATAATAATTGTTTATCAATGATATTTGGATAACTGTTAGAATGACTTCTGTCTGTTTTGTTCGATATAAGTATCGGTGAGTCTTTAAACAATGTCGCATATCCACAAAAGGTCGTTTGGCCAAATATTTTAGGGTTTATAATTCATGTAACGATAAAGGACGATTCTTTAAGAAGTCAGATATAAACAAGTTGTATTCACTTCACCAAATACTTATATCTTAAAAAATATAAAAAAATCGTAATACAATATCTTAAAAATGATAAAATGTTGCCATTTTCATGAATTGTGAACAACAATGAGTGTGGCCGCATATCCTACGAAAACAAATATTCAAACCATAAATGTTGTATATAAAACCATATATGTATGCAAAATATGAACGCCGGTTAGGATGTGTCAATTCCGATAATAATAGAAACGCTTCTCAAATTAAAAAAAGTCATATTTTTACAATTTGTTCCATACTTGACCAAATAATTCCTTATTTGTTTGGGAAGAGAGATTATAAATGTTATTTGTATTTTCATTATTTAAGGATCAAAATAATTATACAGCAGCACGTTTTCCGAACCCAACAATATATTTTATTTAATTGAGTAATTAAGTGTCATGTTTCATAACCTTATCAATTTTCTTTCCATAATACGCATTGCCCAAGGTTTTAGTTCAATAAAATGTTATTTGAGACACCACTTACTTCTTTTACCGATAAAATAAACTTTCCTGTTCCGGCACACTCATTTGTGGTCATTTGTTAATGAAAAATGCGCAGATCCAAAAGGAAAGCGGTTACTACTCGTATAAGATGTTAGTTGGATAATTTATTATTGACTTTTTGTTTGAATATTCTAGTCACGTAACTATTCCAGGTTGTTAGAAATGGGACTGATGAACAATGTTTATTGATGCAAAATCAATATGATGGGTTGATTGGTACATATGGCCTTGTTTTTACTGCTACAGTAAGCGCATAAGTGAATTGGCGGTCTTGTTTCCCGTATAATGCGCATATTTGGATTACATTTTCATTTTAAGGATCTAATTCAGACAATAAAGATCATTTGATATGCTGCTTTTACTGCTGTCTGCCTGTCAGTCTTCTTCTGCAAGTTTATGTCCTTAATGAAGCTGATACACGAAAGCTCGACTCCATTCAAGACTGAACATGTTAAATAAGTTAAACAAAAGGGCACAATTTTTTTACCTAATTAAAACGTCTCATTATTGAGCAATGCATTTTGTCCAGCAGCAAGTTTTGTTAACCAAACAAGAACGATGTATTTTAAAGCGTCTCTTCTCGTTCATATCGGGAGAAACATTTGGTCATATGCGAAAAGAAAATAATATCAAAAACAAAAACAAAAAGGTGGCACAATGTCATACTTCTCATTTTGCGTAACAAATTCAGTTCTTTTTTGAAAAACAACAACAACATATATTTTAGTAACCTGAAGGTTTACTTTCAATTGTACTATTGTTCGGAGTAATTCACTTTAATGATATAATTAACTTATTGCTTATGTAATTTTCTTTATTTGATATTTACTTATTAGTATCATTAAATATTATAGACATCATCTAAACATCGATTTGCAGCGGAATTAATCATACATAGAACATGCAAAAAGCGTACATAATTTCTACAACATATTTGTTAAAACGACACTCTTATTCAAAATCAATAAACACACATGTATTAACCCCCCCCCCATAGATTTTGAGTGATTAACTTTTAACTACTTACTAAATAATGCAATTACTGATAACAAAATTGTAACCGTGTATTTAATAGCTGAAAACGCAAAAAAAAAGATTGGTGAGTGCTAAAATATTTAGTGCGATCTACTATCGTCTCATAAGGTAGAAATACCGTGTTTTCTGCTTCTTTGTTTCAAATTGAACAAGGTTTTCTTCAAAAGGACCATTGTTTTCGATATTTATTCATCCTTTTTGGTATATGAAAATAATTGTATGGGTTGTTGTAAGTCTTATTTGGGAGTAAGAGTGCATCTTTAATGATATGTAACAGTGAACCAGAAGTAAACGTTTGATTGGTAGTACCGAATGCAATGACAGGATACACAGTCATAATTTAAATGTAGAGTCTGAACATGCCACAAGTAAGGGTTTGTTTAATATTGCTCATGGTATGGTAAACAGCATATCATTAAGATGTTTATTCAGTCATATATTCTTATTATGAAACGAAATTCACCCAAGTCAATCGTTCTGGTAGAACTAAGACGCTTCAGGTATTTTATCTTTCATGTAACCAGAATGAAACTGAAATAAAGATAACCGCAAAATCAACAAACATGAGAACATTGTACTGTAACCAACAACTTACGAACTTGTAAGTATTTTCGCCTCAACGAGAACTACTTTGATGGTATGGGAGTGACAACGAGAGATCACCAAGACACAGAGAGTTCCACAAACTTGATAATGCTTTCGACGGTCAACTACATCCAGTTTACATACATTGAACAACTTTACAGCCAATGCTAGGATCACTTACATACTGCGTCATAATGCACCAAATGAAGTCCATAGGTTTTTTTTTGGCAAATCAACATCCGTTTACATGCGTATGTGTCATTATAATGTAATAGCTGTCGAACTTTTATCCATTCTATTCATTGGAAACATTTCATATTATCCTTTTTTTTTTTTTTTTATGAATGTACACAGATCAAATTGTATAGTCCAATTCTGTTGTCCCCGGTCGTTTGAGCAATGCTGGTTGACAATCACATGGAAAAGGTACCGACCATATGTTTTATGCACCTCAGACGCAATGTCAATTTACCGACCTGAACTATTTTTTTAGCAGCGTCATTAGTGATTTACCTAATCATTTATAGTTTATTAATATTGTTTAAATTAAGCTTATCACTAACATACAAATAGGCCTGTATTACATTACGCATTTAGATTTAGAAAACACAATGTTCTAAAAAAATAATTGGTTGTATTCAGTCATCAAATGTCACATTTCCAGAGAAGATTGCGAAACGAAACATAATTGGTTATGACTCAGTTTCTCCGCACCTTACTGGAATGCTCGTGATACTAAAGCGTTTTATCAGCCTAATGTATGCACGGAAAGGCGAAGTTGGGTGGGTGAAACGCTTTGGGAGTACGTCTGTTGCAATTGTTTTGCGAACTGCTCTCATGACGGAAACAGTGGTGCCTACGCTGAGAATCAATTGACGCCTTGTGTTGTGCCTTACTTATCATTATCATGACGTCTAGACGTCCGCTTATCCGGCGTCACCGGAGTGATGTTCCGTTTCCACTCACATACGCTTGCATCTTTAAATCGTCTGAAATGAACCGAAATGCGATTGGGGCGGCAAACTTTTACAGATATGACATTTCGGATGTAGTAATCTTACATAAAGGATGACGTCTGCCTTAAAATTAATAATAAACAATGACTATAAAAGTGGCCAGGATTGTGATAAATTGGTTTAAGGCAATGTTCTGTGCAAATTAAAATTTAGATTTTGAATTATTTCTAAAATAGATGGAAGTATTTCGCTCCATATGCAAATGCTAGTGGGAATATCTGATGGAAATTGTATCTTCAATTTTGTACATTTTGAGGCTTTCCATTGCAAAAGGAGCAGCACAAGGGAAAGCTACCGCTCGTGCTTGATTTTGATTACCTTAGTCAAGGGACAAAACGATTGTTAAAGCCTTAATAAAGTAAGTTCTTTGATTATGCTTGCTACAAAAGTATGCATATAACAAACTTCATTTGTGTATCTTGAAAACAAAATCACACCAGATAACCCCGCCACCGGCTTCCGTTGACTTTACGAGCTTTGTACCAATACCCGTTTTTAGGCTGTAGGCCGCTAGGCCTTCAGACTTTTATAACCGTATCTCGGAAATCGCATCGGCAGATCAACATAACATTTTTAACTTTTAGCGAATTAATGCGCGCACGGGCGTATCAACCCCAGCGCGGTTAGAACTGCGGTGGTCACCGACCTAATTTACATACCTAGTTAGCAATCTGCTCTAATTGCTACGGACTGCGATCTACATATTTATTAGCTTGCTATAAATAGCGCTGTAATGAGTCTTCAGTCTATGTTATGCGGTTTATATAGTTTGAAAAAGCAGCGTTTTGCGTAATATAACGCAATTGATATATATTTTGATATCGGCGAGTTACAGAACGCAATAAAGAAAAGCAGAATCCGCAAATGGTTGCAAAATGAACGCGTACTGAATCAAATAAATACATGTATTGTTTACCTGTGTTAAGATTTTGCTTCGGCCGAGGACCGATAATATCTACATGTACATTGTAGTTAAGAATAGAATGTGGGTCATCGCATTCGTACAGGTTTATTCCCCGGAAATAAACTCTGAGAAGTCGTTATAATATGGATCGTATTATGATGCAATTAAATGCTAATTAGGCGTAAGATATCAAACCATAATGTTTTAAATGAAATTATGATTTATAAGTCTAATTTCTTTGTTTTAAATTGCTGAAATCGGCTATTACTTGACATTTTTTATTGAGATATTTATTATTTTTATTTGTTTTACCTGTGTTTGTAAAATGTGTGTCGCATAAAACCATTCTCTTATGTAAGTACATACTAACAACCTTTGAATCATTTACTAAATGAATATTATACACTTTTACAATTCAAATCAAACCGCGTAAGGCGTTGACAGGCTATCGACCTGCTACAATTTTTGTCATAGTCATGTAATGCCGAATGAAACGGAAAGCATGTGAATAGTTCTTACTCTGTCTCAGTAATTTCAGTCCAATAGCTTGAGCATGTAGCATAATGCATATGCATTTTAAAAACAAAACTGATATAAATCTGTTCATTTTGTCCACGAGTGACATATGTTAAGGGCATTATTAAGATACATGTACATAAAGCATACAGGGAAGAAATAGCATGTGGGTGATTCGTCCCTGAGGTATTTGGCGTTGAAGAAAGAAGTCTTAAACATAAACCTAATTAATATGTCCTATCCATTTTGTTGGGATGCATTTGGTTAAGCTGGCATACCCTGTTAGTAAATTAAATACGCCTCAAGTCAAGTTTGAAGTGTAGAGTAGATTTTACTAAAAATCCTTAATGCTTTATCCGTGGCAGTGCATTGTTTATGAAACAAAAGCTCCAGATAAGGTTTTATATGATATTGAGTATTACTCCATACCTTATAAGTAACTATTTGGCGTATTCCACATTTCAAGTGACTTATGCTTCATGATCTCATTGAGAATCAACATTCAACTCTAAAAGTTTTTGCGAAGAAAATTATGAGCGAGCATATATCTTTTGATGTTTATGTTAATAAATATGTTTAACAATTACATGACTATACTCACAAAACGTTGCAGGTCGAAAGCCATTCAACGCTTTAAGCGCTTTGATTTATCTTCGAAAATCGACGGACGGACATGTAAGGCACGAGCCAACTGCCATGAAATGCTTGAACTCGGCAGTAATGCGTTGACTTTCTAAAATAAATTCAAGAGAACCAAAGCAATCCGTAATATTTATCGAAATTATAATTTGCAAATTAAATTAAACATTTCAGAAGGCATTAAATATCAGAAGGCATAAATTGTATCTCTGAAAAGCGATTAACGTCCGCCACCGACAAGCAAACTTTCTTGAGTGCGAATTAACGCCACAACAACATCCCTATAACAATAGAAAACCGACGAATGTTTGCACCAAAATGAATATACAGACAGCCTTTTTCCACGACTAACATTCATCTAAGGTCAATCTCCCTACCGTATATAACTTATCGCTAGACAAGCTATATAAACGTCCATGATACCAGCCATATTTTATTATTATATTGTTCTTGGTTTGTATCGATCGCTGATCTCATATAAACCAAATTGTTTCTCGCATCAAGATGGTGACGCTGACCGAACAACATAATTAACCAAGTAAGATAAATGGTTTGTTATCAATGAAACGTTCACGTTCAATATTGCAAGTGTTATGCAAATGCGACTTTAGCAGGAGAAAACAAGCATTTAGATTATACAGTTGAAACTAGATAGTGAGCTGTTGAGTGTCGTATTTTATAAGGAATCTGTGTTGTTCCATTGTTTCTAATAGCCAACAATTTGCTCTTTACCTGGAACATAGCACTGTGTCCGGCCTTTGTTGCGTGTCGAAGCAGATGGAAACAAAACATAATTTCTCACAGATCTATCATTGTACTCAATCTGGCTTTAGAAATATTGAATAAACAATCACTTCTGTTTGATTCTCCCTCTTTTATATCTAGACATAACAAAAATGCCTTAATTAACGTGACAGTAAATCTGGAATTGTTTCCGTGTTGCTTCATCTCAAGGGAAAATTCGAAACTGCAGATTCGAAATCAAAGAAGATCTCATAATTTCTGCAAAATAAAATGACGAGAACTGCAAAAATCGACATGCTTTGTTACGATGGTTTATCTTATATAATGGCGTTGCTAATTTGGGAGTCTACCATTCGCCGAGACGGAAGATAAACAATACAATTCACTTTTACTCTTTATTAAGCACGGATTGGCTTTCCATAGATTGGGAATGTCTGGGCTTTGGACTCCAAAACAACAGAAGCTAACTCTTTAACCGACTATGTATCGAGTCATATTGAGCTTAAGTAGATTTTCTTGTTTTAAACAAATGATTTAAATCGGAAACGAGATTTACATGCCCTTTTACCAATTCGTATGCGCACAAGGAAAAAAAGGAAATTCCTTTGAAATTGATAACTCTCTGAAACAAAAGTAGAGCAGTCAACAAAATAAATCAATGTCAAATATTGTGTGTAAGAAATGTTTTAATATATTTGTCGGGAAAAGGCTCTGCGAACTACTGTCTGCAATATTGATATCTCCCTTTAGTATCTTCAGTTTTGTATTAAATATCAGGACATGCGTTAAACGAATGAAACGCATAAACAACAAAAACCGTATATTAGCAAAAACAAGAACAATTTCCCGTCTGTGAGTTTCCTGATGCCATGTTTCAATCTAAATCGTGATGAAAGTAATTTTTCTATGGTCTGATTAATTGAATGTACATGTACACCGGATCAAAGCCATGAAACGTTGATTTGCGTTAAACGAATGAAACGCATAAACAACGGAAACCGTATATTAGCAAAAACAAGAACAATTTCCCGTCTGAGAGACTCCTGGTGCCATGTTACAATCTACATCTTGATGTAAGTTATTTTCCTATGGTATGATTAATTGAATGTACATGTACACCAGCTCAAAGCCATGAAACGTTGATTTGATAACACATTTATGCAATAGATCTAATATCATCTCTCACATTCAACATCATGCATGCCGTCTCCACAGTGATATCTCTCACCGAGGCTTCCAGCTCGTTAGGCCCTGGAGGGAAGAAACACTTGTTGTCATATCCTTTTGATTATCATTAGAACTCGAGCAAGCCATTCATGTTGGAATGTAATATTTAAGAGTGATATGAGGTAAAAGAATCCCCATTATTAAAACTATAGTCTTAAAACGATACGAATAAAAATGCGATCATGTACAGCCTTTATATATTAACCTTTTTAATGCAAAATAATAAAAACAATACTATAATTATCTAGTAAATGCGAACGGAAAATTCTGATTTTATATGGAAATATGATATTAAATGTTTCCGTCTTCAAATACCTAGAATGTAAAGCTGCATTTGCGTTTCTGTCACGCAATATTTACGTAATAAAATCAGCAACAACACCAACAGCAACAGCAACAACGACGACGACGACATGAACACCAACGAAAGCGACAAGAAAATTATATTTCTAAATGAAACATATTAGGATAACAGAGATGACGAATATTATTTGGAAATAAATTGATGTTTACATAATTACATTATTAATTAATTGTATAACCTGACGTTATATTCTTCCAATGGATTCCTGCTCATATTAGACTTACATTTGATTCCGCTGCCGTTCCAAGGTCATTTATCTCTAAACGATATTTTGATATTCCCATTAGTTGTCATGCAGTCTGTTTTGATTGTGTTTGTTTACTTTGATTTTTTATATGTAAATCGAGATCTAGGTATGTTTTTGGTTGGGGTTTCCACTGGATCGACTGCGAAACTAAGATTTCTAGTTTCCAGTCATGTAACTATTCCAGTTTGTTGAAAATGGGACCGAAGAACAGTGTTCATTGTTGCAAGTTTAATATGCCTAGATGGGTTGATTGGTATGTATGGTCTGTTTTTCTGCTGCAATAGTCAAATAAGTGAATTGGCGGTCATGTTTTCCGTATAATGCGCATATTTGTATTCGATTGTGTCAGTTTACGAATCTAATTCAGACAATAAAAGTGCATTTGATATACTGCTTTACCTGCCCGTCAGTCTTCTTCTGGTTAACAGACGTTGAGACATTCCATGAAGTGCAACGTTGTTAGCGCAAAATAATAGCCTTTTGACAGTTGTAAAGTTTTTGTGAAGGCATAGGCTTAATACCATATATAGTTTAGATATGATGGGTACTAGTATTTATTTGTTCATGAGTGTGTGGCCTTTTCGATTTCTGTTGATCACGATTGTCCGATATGTTTGAAACGAGGACGTCTTTCATTATTTACAATACTCTACAGAACGAAACAAGATTGGAAGAAAACAACGTGGGATTATATTATGATGTGGTAAACCATAAAACATGTAACAGCAATGAGTTCTTTGCTACATTGTGTTGCATGGTGACTGGGCAAGAATGTGAAGTGTAGCCTTAAAGTAAGGTTTATGTTTGATTTGATAAAATGACAAAACCCGAAGCTGTTCTTCTACAAATATAAACGTTCTTGCCACTAGTACTACTACTACTACTACTACTACTACTACTACTACTACTACTACTATTACTACTCCTACTACTACTCCTACTACTCCTACTACTACTTCAACTACTACAACCGATACAACAACAATAACAACAACAACAACAGCAACAAAATAAAGACAACATATTTCAACTAGACGTGATCTCAAAACTTCGCTTTTTACTAAAGCTTTATAACTTGCTTAACACGTATCCTATATCGATTGCTGATAATAGCATTTTGTTGTTCTTGCGATAACAACATCGATATCAAATATGATTAAAATTGGGCTAATTCAACAAATCAGTTATATTTTTTCAAAACCCTATGGATAAGTAACTTCTGTTTGCTACATATGATGGATTTCGACAATGCATTACATAATTGGTGCCGAATTAAGAAATCGGTATGACGACTGTGACGAGCTTACCGACTCACTCAATGCACTTTATTCTTTAATTTTACGATTTAAAACCATTCTTGTTTGTGCAAACCTCATTCTATACCTTATTTTAGTCAATGACAGTATTGTTATTGTTTTCCGAGTGCAGGTAACAAGTTTTAGTGATAAATCTGCAAATATAAGGATATGCTTACAGGTTCATTCTGTACATTCTGTTCATCCCGAATCTGGTAAACCTATGGCACACTAAAATAAGGATTAAAAGGCGTCGAGTATTTTCCTAATCCATCTATGTGTACTATAACACGTCTAAAAAGGGTCATTTTGATCAAAACTTTCTGTTTAAAGTAGACCTGTCATTATATTTTGGAGGTAATATAGTAAGTCGAGACACAATTAGGTCATGAATTGAAATAGTGATTTAACTTGTGACGAACTTTATTTAAGACGGTATATCGTTGACAGTTTCCTGAATGTAGTCTCCCTTTTTAATTTGCCAAACTTTAACAACGTGATTAAAGACGTGTGCACAATCTATAACGTAAACTCTTTGTTATCATCAATATCAGTTCGAAATAGCAGGCATGCTGGGAAAGAACGCTACAAGTGTGATGTGTTCTGTCAAAAATGCATCACGTTCATCCCATGAATCACACATACAGCAAAAATCATCCTAGGACATGAGTAAACACATTTCTGGTAGGAAAATAAAAAAGTGAAAGTTCATACTTAAAAAAATCTCCTTTAAGATGGTCTGTCGGTCTGTCTGTTAGGACATAGCTCAGTGTTTGTCAATTTGCTCTACAATGGCATTTGATGAATATCGGCATTTTGTTCAATGGTGAACAGGGGCAATTTGCTTAACGGTGGCCTTTGCGAAACAGGGGCAATTTCATCATCCAGACAAGTGTCATGTGTGTAAAAGATGTGCAAAGTCATTTTCGACTAAGCTTGGTCAAAGAAGACGCAAAGACATGCGGGATAAAACCATATTGAAGCACTATTGCGAGATTTATGAGAAGAAAGAAGCTGATATACGTATTATCATCTTTCATTTTGTGTTAAATGATGAGGCACATAATTTAAATTTGCCTACTTTACATTGTTCTAGCAAAATTGCCGTGTTAATTTTTTAGCTTTGTTAGCCATGTTTGATGATTTCATGATTAATATGTAATTACGAATTCCAGTGGAATTTATTTTCAAATAAACGTTTAATATTAAGTGTCTTAATATAACAACCCCAGCTAATTCGAGTATAAACAAACTCGTTTAAACGTAAAAACAAAAACATCGTTAATTATGCTTAGTACCAAATACCAGCAATCATATAATTATTAGCAAAGGCAAAAACAGCATAAGAGGTGAAAATACAGTCTACAATGTACAAGTTATAAACAATTATTTCAACAATGAAATGTGAACAGTGCGTTTGACTGAATTTAGTTACAACTAATGTACCTTTCATAACAATCAGAACTATTCTTAACTGAATACGGTGTGAAAGTTTAGTTTGAAATTTGCACATCTTATAATAAGATATATTCAAAGTATGCATACACAAAAGAAAATTGTTATGATTCAATAATAATACAATTTTGTAAAACTCTTAGAAATCAAGAAAATACCCATATAAAACTGCTGTCAGTTTGGACACAAACTAAAATAATTTCATACATAATTCTTTGTCATGGATTTTGGTGAGTATTGGAAGCATACTCTAAGTCCCGAATATTTATATCACTTTAAGTGGCGTAGCTGCCGTAACGCACAATACGCCCGTGCGTACAATTCCCCGCACAAATCAGAAAATATTTGGGGCCAAAAATGCAATAAAAACTGAAGGGTAAGGGGGGTGAAGCGTTCGCGGGCCGCCTATTTTGAATATGTGAGACAATAAAATCTAACAAAATCCTATTATTCAGTAAGAGCCTCGTTTACCGTTTAGTTGTGGGAACACCTTTTTTATCCATGCAGTATACAGGGCCAGTTATACAAGTTATTCAAGCCTGGTGAGTAGTTTCTCTTATTGTCCAGTCATGAATGAATCGTGGATAAATACTGAATATATCCGAACGATGTTTACAAAGCGGCAAGTTTCAAAATGTCAAACGCCAACCTTGAGCCTCCTCATCATGACATGTTCAGAGATGATCTTCAAACAGTTGACAATGCTGATAAACTAAACATCTTAGCAGCAAAATGAGTTTTCATTCCCAAGGTGGTACATTTTGTTTATGTTATTTGCATTATTAAATGTATATTGGCCCCGTAGCATTTGATATTAGAGGACGATAAAGCACACATTTAAGATAGAGGTGTCTGTTTTAACTGTTAATATTCATTATATATTTTGATTTTAAAGATGTGCGTGCTGGTAGCTATTTATTTCATATATCAGAAAAACAAATATTCTCTACAGATATTGACAAGACCCATTTCTCAAAATTGTCGAATATACTGTGGGTTTAAAATATGCTTCATGAATGTTCACGACTCGGTAAAATGATAATGGCTCGCTGCAGCTTGTGTTTATACTTATGAATACGACAGAAATTGTCCTTGACTTTTTCTGGAGTATACCATCTGTAACATTGCGTTACAATGTGAAGGATTTTTTTTATAAACCCCCCTCCCAAAATTATATTTGTCGTCACTTGTCCGGTCTTGGACTGTTTAACGTTTACCGTGAACGGGAAATTGAAACGTAACGGATAATAGACGTCTTCGCTCAGAAGAAGAATTGATGTACTCTATTATTCTCTCGGGTGTAATTGTATGGGGTAATCGTTGAAAATTTCCTTCAGTGCATACTTTAAACGACTTTTTGTTATAAAATAGAAGTTTATTTCGTGTTGAACATGTTAAAAGAGCTGGGGAAAACCTTTTAACAAACGTTCATATGCATTTTCATTATTTAAGACAATAACCATTTTTTAATTTCCTACGAAGCCGTATGAGACATAGCATTTTTGAATTGAATATTCGTTGATTAAATGCTTATGATCCTGTACTAAGAAATTTATTTTGTTATACAGTATCATTCTGACCTATGACAAAACCGAGAGCTCCAGGGGGGCAGAGCCCCCCCCCCCTGACCCCATAATTGTGCGTATACTTCGAAACGGCCTAGCTACGCCCCTGTCTGACTTAATGCCCTTTTTGTCTTGAGACTTCTGTGCTATAAATTAAAGAGTTTTACCATGAGTGAAGGTACACAATATATGTAATCATGCCAATTTATTAAGTCAATAATTTACTAATAAACATGCATAGATGTATATAAGTATATACATATATGCGTATGTATCGCATTATATAAACTGAATGTGTTCTTCCCGGTCGTTTGAGCAAATCCGGTTGACATTTAGGTGGAAACGATACAAACAATATGTACGTTACACAATGTACATATGTGTAACTAAATGTATACATATTATATATAATTATGTTAGATACTTTTTCCCTGTTTATTGTGTTAACTTGTTCTATATTGCTCAATGTTAGAGCACCTTACACGTTGTAAATATATTTGCATATCTTCTGTATAGGAGGAAATAAAGATTTGATTGATTGATTGATATTATCCTCTGACACCTCAGACTTAATGGCAGTCTACCGACCTGAACTATGTTGAGCTGTATTTACTAAATTATTTATTAGTAAAGATAATATACACATACAAATAGTGCATGCAAGATATTACACTTTTCATAAACACAATGTTCTTAGAAATCAAAACAGGCAATGTGGTTACAAAACTTAAATCAGCAAATGTCACATTTCAAGGCAGTTGGCAAAAACAAAACATATTTGATTATTACTCAGTCTCTTCCTGTGTCAAGTGTGATAGCGTGCTAACAAAGCCCTCTTTATTGCATGTGTCCATATAGTAAAGGCGAAGTGATGTTTAAAGTCTGTTTAGAGAGGTATTGTGGCGACTGTTGCAATGGTTGTGCGGTGCCGATAATATATCAACGTCCTGCGCATATTATTACCATTGCCATGATGACTTGAAGTCCGCTAAACTCGCGTCCAGTGAGTGAAGCTTTGTCGCCACTCAGGCACGCACTAATTGTTCCATCGTTTGAAATGACATGAGCCGATAAGCGGATAGGAATGCAAAGGCAAAACTTTAAGAGATAAAGAAGATAATACGGGTCCAATAAGCTTACATAAAGGAGAAAGCCTCTCTAAAATTTCATAATATACAATGATTATAAAAGAAGCCAGGATTACAATAATTTAGTTAAGGGCAATTTTCTGTGGAAAAAGCTTTCAGGATAAAAATCATATCTAAAAGAGATGGAAGAAGATCCATTTTGATTACAAAGTGTTCGTTTTATATGCAAATGCTAGCAGGAAAATCCTACGGAAATTGTATCTATCAATTTTGTAATAATTATTAAACGAATCTCTTATGGTGAAACGTTTCAGAGACAATCCATTTTAAAAGTGCATCGTAAACATAAGCTATTTTGCCAGAAATATACATCTTGCCAAAGCTTGCTACAAATTTTCATACATCAAACTTCATTTGAGTAAAATTGATCGAAATGATAGTTTGCAAATAAAATTTTATATTTTAAAGGGCATACAATTTCAAAGGTCTTAAATTGTATCTTCGAAAAGCGTTTAACGTCATCACGCGCCAAGCAATATTCCCTACCGCAATCACTGCCACAACAATATCCCAATAATAGGAGAAGATTTCCCACGAATGTTTGCACCGCAAACAACTCCCAGACAACCTTCTTTCCCGACTAACATTTCTCCAGGGTTAGTCTCCCTACCGTCTATAACTATTATCGCTAGACAGCCTATATAAACGTCTATGATACTGGATTTCCTGTAATTGCTCAGCCATATTTGATTATCATAGTGTTCTTTTTTATATTGATCGCCGTAATCATATTAACCAAGACATTTCCTTCATTAAGATGCTGGCAACGACTGGGCAACACAATTATCCATGTAAGATTTATGGGATGCAGGTTCGCATTGTTCAGCTTGCTATGTACTTAGACATTAAAGACGTTCCTGGAACTTAAGATTGAGATTAACCTCAGCTGAACATTATAAAATACATAACACATATATCATTCAATATTTGCCATACATTTTTGAAAAGAGGATATAGGGGAGAAAACAAGCATTTAAATTACACAAACTAAAACTATTATCTTGTTAAATGTAGAGGGTCGTATTAGTAAGATGAATCTGCGCTATTTCTTTTTCTATATTTCTATAATCAAACAAGGCTCAATGCCAATGGCTCAAATGCTTCATTTCATGTTTTCAGCAACGATGTACATTTTTATTATGTTTTAAGAAACAGCGTATTGACTTCTTGAATGATTGAGGCAAGCAGGAGACGTCAACTTTGCACAAAAAGATTCATACAATTGACACATATGACTTTTTTTTTTAACATTTGAGTGTCAAAACATGAAAGCAGACAAATACTCCATATACATTTATACATTTGGAAATATTGAATCAATTGACACATATGACTTTTTTTTAAACATTTGCGTGTCAAAACATGAAAGCAGACAAATACTCCATATACATTTATACATTTGGAAATATTGAATCATTTTTTTCTTCTGTTGCAGTCTGCCTCTTTCATATCTAGAGAGATAACAAAAGTGTTTAATTTATTGCGCCATCTTTAATTGCTTCCGCGTTGCTTCATCTCAAGGGAATATGCGAAACTGCAGATTTAAAATCAAACAAGATCATATTGTTAATACAAAAACAAAAATACGAGAACAGTGATTTAACGTGTTTGGTACAGAGAGTGTATCGTATTTATTGAAGCTGCCAATTGGTGGGATCTACCATTCACGTGGACAGGATGACTTAATATCCCAACAGTTTAACTCGTGATAAAGGATGGGGTTGATGGTGTAGAATGACATTGATCGGGGTTTAGACTCATTTACCACCGACTATAGAGGTGCAGCCGATGACGTAAGTGGCTGTCTTGAGTACATGTTATAATAAAATATTATTTCATGCAATTCGTTTAATCAGTGAATAATTTTCACTACAGTCTGAGCAGTGAAAATAACAATTTTAAGATAAACTTTAAAAACATTTGTAGTTATCTCCCTTTGATCAAAATGGAGCAAGCTTTATGTCAAAATAATCATTTGATATAACAATTTTTGGGTATGTTTAAAAAATGGATTATTTTGCCAAACAAAACTTACCGTTCAGTAGGGAAATTGTTATCCTATCTTCCAAATGTTTTATTAAGTTGAATGTTCAAATATATGCTCAAGTTTGACAAACCTCAAATTAAATTACAAACAAAAAAGCAACAAAATGGTTGAAAATTAATTCGTTTTTATACTATCTATTTTATATTGTTTTCATTTTAACCTGTTGGACTTTGTATTACGAAATTTACATAACAATCAATAAACTCAAGTACCCTACCATGAATCTGAAACACGTCATTGATGATCAACGATGCGTGATCTGCAGCTGGAAACTAACCCGTCTAAAAGCGATCAGACTTATGTCTTACAGTGGGATTGATTGGATACCATGAAACAAATTCATAAACGTGTCAAAAATAACACATCAATCCACTGTTTGTGAATACCCACCACCCAATTAGATCCAAAACTAGCGTAAATGAAACAGTAAATTTGATTATTAATATACAATAGCAGTCAGGGACAAGTCAAAACATGTAAAAGCAGTTGAGGCTTTAGCAATGATTTATTTAAATTTGCATCACAGATTTGGGAAAAACAACAACAGAAATCTAGTGATCCAGCGCCTTTTTTATTTAGACAGTTTTTTTTTATCAACATTCCTTTTGCTATATTTAGAGACAATTGTTATCCTTTATAATTATTTTTTTAATTTCTTTTTCGATATTTTTTGTATTTAACTCACATTTTTAAACTTTGATGTACCTGTCCAGCTAGATGTATCTCAACAGCGTTCTCCGATTGCAAACATCACGAACATCATGTATGTTCATGGTAAACAATTCATTTATTCGGCTGTTTGTGTTTCCTTTTCAAAACAATATACGCAGATAAATTCGTACCATTTTGCTTGAATGCAAGCAGTAGTTAAGTAGTTAAGTTATGTTGAAATATCTATGTCAATATTTGATTTCGAACGAATCAATAAAAACCTCATCAAGAAAAGCCATTTTGTAGCGTTATATCGCCATACCCATTGAACAGACTTACAAGTTTTCTGTTTCTAACCACTCATCAATGTCATGTAACGACATTATTTGCAGACCATTCTCGACTGCGACACCATTTATCTCAATTACATCAAACATCCCTTATAATAACCGGAGCGAATTATAATAAAACCAGACAAATATGTAAAAAGCTAGGACTGGCAGTCGAAAAAACAATACGCACTTATAAAAGGTATCATTGAGTAGTTAAGACCAGTATAAAAATCAAACATCAATGAGCAAGCCAGAAAAAGAATGACATTATTTCTGCCATAAGAACTCTGAACTTAAACTCAACACCCAAATGAATGCCGATACAAAAGTGTGTTCAAATTGGAGTTTGTGTATTCGTGAAGGTTATATTGTCTGGATATATTAATGAAAAGTCACAGAAAAAGGTAGTTAAAGAAGGGTATTACAAAGGAAATATATCTTCTATAATTCAAATTCATGTGTACTACAATGACAAACGTTTCTCTGCTATTGAAAGGAAGCAGATAGTTGTACAGACATGTTAATGACCTCTGGCCTTGAGTGAGATACACGAGGGGTGACAAAACTTATTTATGACTCAAGTGTCCTCAAGTTAATGCATATTTGATAAGATTTGCCTTTTACGTTTTTACTTTATCCAGGACTGTCGAGATAAATGTGAGGTTGTGCAAGCAAACTGGTGTTAAACCCAAGTAAATTTACATTTTACTGACCGTTCGAAGGCGATACCCAACAATCCTTGATAAACACACGTTGTTTTTTTATATAGTATTTATACACTGTGTTGTTTGTGGAGTTTTCTGCCGTTGTCCTATTTTCTTGTTTGTGATGTTTTGTTTATGTGTTTTACGTCTTTGGCTTTAAACCTGTGCCATTAAAAGGGGTTTATGTTTAAACGTTTGGCTACTTAGCTTGTTTCTGAAGTATTCATATAAAGATTGTCTTTGAAGAATTGCGGTTGCATTTAAAAATATTCCTTTCCTCATGTTTTGTTTCGTTTAACCTCCTGCGTTGTTTACGGATTCAATAATTATCACGTAATATGTTTACGTAGTTTAGGTAATGCAATGGAAAATTGAGGGATAAGCCCATTCGCCCAACAAAATATAACCACGTCTACAGGTACTAGGCCACTGAACGAGAGACACTCAGCTTATAAAAGGCATAGATAATAAGGCCACACATGCATCAGCATATAATTATCAATAATTGTTTATCAATGATATTTGGATAACTGTTAGAATGACTTCTGTCTGTTTTGTTCGATATAAGTATCGGTGAGTCTTTAAACAATGTCGCATATCCACAAAAGGTCGTTTGACTATACATTTTAGTGTTTATAATTCATGTAACGATAAAGAACGATTCTTAAAGAAGTCAGATATAAACAATTTGTATTCACTTCACCAAATACTTTGCAAAAATATCTAAAAAAGTGTTGCCATTTTCATGAATTGTGAACAATAATGAGTATGGCTGCATATCCTACGAAAACAAATATTCAAACAATAAACGTTGTATATAAAACCATACATGTATGCAAAATATGAACGCCGGTTAGGATGTGTCAATTCCAAAAATTATAGAAACGCTTCTCAAATTCAAGAAAAAACGCCGTGTTTCTAAACTTTGTTCCATACTAGACCAAATAATTCCTTATTTGTTTTGGAAGAGAGATTATAAATGTTATTTGTATTTTCATTATTTAAGGATTAAAATAATTATACAGTAGCACGTTTACCGAACCCAACAATTTATTTTATTTAATTGAGTAAGTAAGTATCATGTTTCATAACCTCATAAATGTTCTTTCCATAATACGCATTGCCCAAGGTTTTAGTTCAATAAAATATTATTTGAGACACCACTAATTGTTCTTTTACCGATAAAATAAACTTTCCTGTTCCGGCACATTCAATTGTGGTCATTTGTTAATGAAAAATGCGCAGATCCAAAAGGAGAGCGGTAACTACTCGTATAAGATGTTAGTTGGATAATTTATTATTGACTATTTGTTTGAATATCCTAGTCACGTAACTATTCCAGGTTGTTAGAAATGGGACTGATGAACATTGTTTATTGATGCAAAATTAATATGATGAGTTGATTGATACATATGGCCTTGTGTTTACTGCTACTGTAAGCCCATAAGTGAATTGGCGGTCTTGTTTCCCGTATAATGCGCATATTTGGATTACATTTTCATTTTAAGGATCTAATTCAGACAATAAAGATCATTTGATATGCTGCTTTTACTGCTGTCTGCCTGTCAGTTTTCTTCTGCAAGTTCATGTACTTAATGAAGCTGATACACGAAAGCTCGACTCCATTAAAGACTGAACATGTTAAATAAGTTAAACAAAAGGGAACAATTTTTTTACCTAATTAAAACGTGCCATTATAGAGCAATGCAAAATGTTTATCAGCAGGTTTGTTTACCAAACAAGAACGAATTTCTCACAGCTTAAGGGAAATAAAATTGTTGTGTGTCTGGCCGTTTTATAAAACCGCCACAATATTTTGTATTAACTAATTGTTAGAATTATTCGTTTGTCATCCAAATGTGGTAAATTACCATTGACATCAGGCTATACATTGACTATGAATGTAGAAACGGAATGCGAATCTAAATACATGTGTATCATATATGTTTATGTTTGTGCGAATCACGCCGTGTTTTTCCGATATATGGTATTTTACAAAATAGTTATGTACTATGTATTTTAAAGCGTCTCTTCTCGTTCATATCGGGAGAAACATTTGGTCATATGCGAATTTTTTTTATATTAAAAACAAAACAAAAAGGTGGCACAATGTCATACTTCTCATTTTGGGTAACAAATTCAGTTCCTTTTAAAAAACAACAACACCATATATAAGTAACCTTCTATTTTCTACTTCTAATACAACAACGACAAATTTGTTCAAATTGAATGTTTACTTTCTATTCAATGGTACTATTGTTCGGAGTAATTCACTTAAATGATACAATTAACTTCTTGCTCATGTATCTTTCTCTATCTGATATTTATTTGGTGGTATCATTAGATATTATAGACATCATCTTAACATCGATTTGCAGCGTAATTAATCTTACATAGAACATGCAAAATGCGTACATAATTTCTACAACATATTTGTTAAAACGACACTCTTATTCAAATTCAATAAACACACATGTATTAAAAACCACATAGATTTTGAGTGATAAACCTTTAACTACTTACTAAATAATGCAATTATGTAACATATTAATTACTGATAACAAGATTGTAACCGTGTATTTAATAGCTGTAAACGCAAAAAAAAGATTGGCGAGTGCTAAAATATTTAGTGCGATCTACTATCGTCTCATAAGGTAGAATTACCGTGTTTTCTGCTTCTTTGTTTCAAATTCAACAAGGTTTTCTTCAAAAGAACCATTGTTTTCGACATTTATTCATCTTTTTGGTATATCAAAATAATATTATTAAAAATAAGATTGTGTTAGTTGTTGTAAGTCTTATTTGGGAGTAAGAATGCAATGACAGGATACACAGTCATAATTTAAATGTAGAGTCTGAACATGCACAAGTAAGGGTTTGTTTAATATTGCTCATGGTATGGTAAACAGCATATCATTAAGATGTTTATTCAGTCATATATTCTTATTATGAAACGAAAGTCAATCGTCCTGGTAGAACTAAGACGCTTCAGGTATTTTATCTTTCATGTAACCAGAATGAAACCGAAATAAAAATAACCGCAAAATCAACAAACATGAGAACATTGTACTGTAACCAACAACCTCCGAACTTGTAAGTATTTTCGCCTCAACGAGAACTACTTTGATGGTATTGGAGTGACAAAGGGAGATCACCAAGACACAGAGAGTTCCACAAACATGATAATGCATTCGAAGGTCAAATACATCCAGTTAACATACATTGAACAACTTTACAACCAATGCTAGGTTCACTTACATACTGCGTCATTATGCACCAAATGAAGTCCATAGTTTTTTTTTGGCAAATCAACATCCGTTTACATGCGTATGTGTCATTATATTAAAATGTTATAACTTTCGAACTTTTATCCATTCTATTCATTGGAAGCATTTCATATAATCCTTTTTGATTTTTTATGAGTGTATTTCGAATTGTATAGTCCAATTCTGTTGTCCCCGGTCGTTTGAGAAATGCTGGTTGACAATTACATGGAAAAGGTACCGACAATATGTTCTGGCACCTCAGACGCAATGTCAATTTACCGACCTGAACTAATTTTTAGCAGCGTCATTAGTGATTTACCTAATCATTTGTATTTAATTAATATTGTTTTAATTAAACTTAATACTAACATACAAATAGGCCTGTAATACATAACGTATCTAGATTTAGAAAACACATGTTCTAAAAAATTAATTAGTTGTATTCAGTCATCAAATATCACATTTCAAGAGAAGATTGCGAAACGAAACATAATTGGTTATGACTCAGTTTCTCCGTACCTTACTGGAATTATCGTGATACTAAAGCGTGTTATCAGCCTAATGTATGCACGGAAAGACGAAGTTGGGTGGGTGGAACGCTTTGGGAGTACGTCTGTTGCAATTGTTTTGCGAACTGCTCTCATGACGGAAACAGTGGTGGAAACGCTGAGAGTCAATTGACGCCTTGTGTTGTGCCTTACTTATCATTACCATGACGTCTAGACGTCCGCTTATCCGGCGTCCCCGGAGTGATGTTTCGTTTCCACTCACGTGCGCTTGCATCTTTAAATCGTTTGAAATTGCATGAGCCGAAATGCGATTGGGGCGGCAAACTTTTACAGATATGACATTTCGGATGCAGCAATCTTACATAAAGGCTGACGTCTGCCTTTAAATTAATAATAAACAGTAACTATAAAAGTGGCCAGGATTGTGATAAATTGGTTTAAGGCAATGTTCTGTGCAAATGAAAATTTAGATTTTGAATTATATCTAAAATAGATGGAAGTATTTCGCTCCGTATGCAAATGCTAGCAGGAATATCTGATGGAAATTGTATCTTTAATTTTGTACATTCTGACAGGTATACGTATAAAACCTTTTTCCCACAATGCAAATTATAAGAGGCTTTCCATTGCAAAAGGAGCAGCACAAGGAAAAACTACCGCTCGTGCTTGATTTTGATTACCTTTGTCAAGGGACAAAACGATTGTTAAAGCCTAAATAAAGTAAGTTCTTTGATTATGCTTGCTACAAATATGCATATACCAAACTTGATATGAGTATCTTGAAAACAAAATCACACCAGATAACCCCACCATCGGCTTCCGTTGACTATATGAGCTCTGTACCAATACCCGTTTTCTATCTTCGAAATCGACGGACGGAAATGTAAGGCACGAGCCAATTGCCATGAAATGCTTGAATTCGGCAGTAATGCGTTGACTTTCTAAAATTATTTCAAGAGACCCAAAGCAATCCGTAATATTGATCGAAATTATAATTTGCAAATTAAATTAAACATTTCAGAAGGCATGAACTATCAGAAGGCATAAATTGTATCTCTGAAAAGCGATTAACGTCCGCCACCCACAAGCATACTTTCTTGAGCGCGAATTAACGCCACAACAACATCCCTACTACAATAGAAAACCGACGAATGTTTGCACTAAAATGAATACCCAGACAGCCTTTTCCCCCGAATAACATTCATCTAAGGTCAATCTCCCTACCGTATATAACTTATCGCTAGACAAGCTATATAAACGTCAATGATACCAGCCATATTTTATTATTATAGTGTTCTTGGTTTTTATCGATCGCTGATATTATATAAACCAAACTGTTTCTCGCATCAAGATGGTGACGCTGACCGAACAACATAATTAACCAAGTAAGATAAATGGTTTGTTATCAATGAAACGTTCGCGTTCAATATTTGCAAGTATTATGCAAATGCGACTTTAGCAGGAGAAAACAAGCATTTAGATTATTCAGTTTAAACTAGATACTAGTGAGTTGTTGAGTGCCGTATTTTATAAGGAATCTGTGTTGTTCCTTTGTTTCTAATAGCCAACAATATGCTTTTTACCTGGACCATAACACTGTGTCCGGCCTTTGTCGCGTGTCGAAGCATATGGAACAAAACATAATTTCTCACAGATCTATCATTGTACTCAATCTGGCTTTAGAAATATTGAATAAACAATTACTTCGGTTTGATTCTCCCTCTTTTATATCTAAAGATAACAAAAATGCCTTATTTAACGTGACAGTAAATCTGGAATTGTTTCCGTGTTGCTTCATCTCAAGGGAAAATTCGAAACTGTAGATTCGAAATCAAACAAGATCTCATAATTTCTGCAAAATAAAATAACGAGAACTGCAAAAATCGACATGCCCTGTTACGATGGTTTATCTTTTATGATGGCGTTGCTAATTTGGGAGTCTACCATTCGCCGAGACGGAAGATAAACAATACAATTTACTTTTACTCTTTATTAAGCACGGATTGGCTTTCCATAGATTGGGAATGTCTGGGCTTTGGACTCCAAAACAACAGAAGCTAACTCTTAAACCGACTATATATCGAGACATATTGAGCTTAAGTAGATTTTCTTGTTTTAAACAAATGATTTAAATCAGAAACGAGATTTACATGCCCTTTTACCAATTCGTATGCGCACAAGGAAAAAAAGGAAATTCCTTTTAAATTGATAACTCTGAAACAAAAGTAGAGCAGTCAACAAAATAAATCAATGTCAAATATTGTGTGTAAGAAATGTTTTAATATATATTTGTCGGGAAATATGCGCCTCGTGAAATCCGAATCTGCAAAAATCCACTCGAGTCGAATACAACCTCTCGGATCAAAACGTAGTACTAATAACCCTATAATATTAGACATTAGGACAGGCACTTAAGATCAATTTAAACAGTTGAATAAGTAAAACAATATTTTACTGTTCATATGTGTGTAGACAATAGTGGCAAGTGTATATAATATAAACGACACTTAAATTGAATTACCTTTTCATGTGCAACCATTTCTATAAACTATTCAGTATGTATACCAATATTTTCGAATATTTTTCTTTGACAGGTGAGACAATCAAAGAGTCTTCGTCAATATAAGTTCTGTTAGGAAGTCCAATAACTTCAATGTTGCAAATATTATTTTAGTTAAGATTTTAGATACAATATTCTACAGTCGTAGAGCATACGGTTTCTACTTGCTTTTTGTGTGAAGTTTAACAAAAGAGTTGTTTTAACAGAGATTTGTGAATATTCCGTTTGCATTTAAAATGTTCAAGATTTATATCAAATAACTATCATGTGGCTAAATAATGATTATACGTATTGAGCAGATAATTACTTAAATTTACCCTTTGCTAATATATTTCTTAAAATTTATCTCGATAAAGCCACACCATATAATTGTTCAGTATCTCATGGTCGAGTGTCTGCTTTGCTCTTAACATCAATGACAAGCAACGTAAGTTCTCACCAGTCAGAAGCAGATCCCAGCTAAAACAGCTTAATTTATTACTGACGTTCTGAAAACATATTTTATATATACAATGTACATTGTAAATATTTTTTCGTTATTTACAATTAAGTTCACGAAATGAAGCTGTTTGCTGGTCATAATTTTTACATGGTAAAAGAGTAATTTGTTTTATTACTATTTCCATGATACTTATATGTAATTGTGTTCCTCTTAGTTATTTATTAAATGAGAATGGAAAAATCTGATTTTTTTATATGGAAATATGATATGAACTGTTTTCCTCTTCATGAACACCAACGACAGCGACATAAAAATACTATTTCTAAAAGCCATATATAAGGATAACAGAGATGACAAATCAAATACTATATGGAAATTAATTGTTAATTACATATTAAAATTACATATGATTGTATAACCTGACGTTATATTCTTAAAGTTGATTCCAGCTCAGATAAGACTTTCACTTGATTACACTGCCATTCCAAGGCGGTCACCCGAACATATATCTTTAAACGAGGTTTTGATATTCCCATTTGTTGTCCTGCTGTTTGTTTTGATTGTGTTTGTTTACTTTGATTTTTATGTGTAAAACGAGATCGCGTTTTGTGATTGGCTGGAGATTCCACTGCATCGACTGCGAAACTAAGGTTTCTAGTTACGTAACTGATCCAGGTCGTTGGAAATGGTACTGATGAACTTCGTTTATTGATGCAAGTTGATTGGTATGTATGGCCTGCTTTTACTGCTACTGTAATCAAATATAAGTAAATTGGCGGTCTTGTTTCCCGTATAATGCGTCTATTTGGATTCCATTCTCAGTTTACGGGTCTAATTTAGACAATAAAAGTACATCTGATATACTGCTTTTACTGTTGTCTGCTTGTCAGTCTTCGTCTGCATGTTTCACGTCCTAAATGAAACTGATACACGAAATATATTTATGATATTAATGTTCTTAAATAAGTTAATCGAAAGTGCACAAAATCCATATATTTTGCTTATTTAAAAAGTGTACCTTAAAGAATACATGCCTAATTTCGCATGGTTTGCCAAAAGACAAATACTTTGAAAAGCCTTACTTGTTAACAGACCTTGATACATTAAAAAAGGTGCAATGAAAATTAAACATTACTATCATTTGGCAAACCCTATAGGATAAGTATTTTGCAAGTTTTAAAGCTTCCCTGAATGCTTATACTTAAAATCATATCTAGCTGAAATATATTGGATGCTTGTCTTTATACATTTGTGATTGCGTAGCCTTTTTGATATGGTTGGAACAAGGTTGTCTTTCATTGTAATACACTAATCTGCAACACGTGAAACTAAAGAAGGCAACGTGGGGTCGTTTTATGTGACTAAATTGATTTATTTACTATGTCGATATATATCCGATTAACAATTTAACATTTAACAACAACAAGTGTTGGCAACATTGTGCTGCATGCTAAGTGGACAAGAATGTGAAGTTTAGTCTTAAAGTAAGCTCAAATAATTTATCTGGAAAAGATGAACACCATAATGTTTATCCAAAACTCGTATGCTCTTTAAATATAATATAATAGTTCATTAAATTATGTTACAATGCTTTTAGGTCGATTTTATCAAAGAAAAAAATACACAAAACATTTTACTATATTTCATTATATCATTACATGCGGGATGTTGGGGATAACCTTTTTGCTGACCAATAGCTCTACCTTAACCTCTGGGCCATATAAAATACATATAATGTACGGCAAATAAATATATAACATAAAAATATTTGACGTAATGGCATGCTTTGATCTACTAATTTTGTATGTATAAGATCCTCTTTGTTTCTGTACTTAAAAATGACACATCGAAACTCGAATCCATCTTTAGATGGTTCACAAAGTATTGATTATGTTTCGTCAACAAAACTCTCGGTAACAAAAAAAGACGTAACTACGTGTAATTAACAGTAAAAGTCTGCTCCGCTGTTTGCAGAAATCATTCTACTATTTATGTACAGTTTTGCTGTTTTTCACAAGGTAATGCATTTATACTCGTAATTGTTTCTTTAATGTTTAAAGACTGATAAGTCTTATTTGATTTTTTTTTCTTCATTTGTAACATGCTGTTATGCATCAACTAAAAGCAACCAAGAGATATTTTAATAAATATCATTTTTACATAATAACATTTACATGTTTAAGCCAATAAAGCAAACTACATATACAAGTTATATTTCCATTACCAGTAATATTTGGTCCTTAATTTATTGCTAAAATAATTCATTTACCATTCAGAGGTCCTAAATTACCATCGGCAGCAGGCGGTCCATTGCTTTTAAATGTAATAAATTAATAATTATATATGAACTTATCGTATATGTTTGAGTTTGAGCGAATCGGACGTATGTTTCAATATTTGGTATTTAAAATAACAGTTTTGAAGAAGTATTTTAAGACGTCATTTCTCGTCGAAATGGGGAGAAATAGTTGGTCATATGAAAATAGATAATAATTCAACAACAAAAACAGCACAAAACCAGAATTCAGTTCCATTTTAAAGTTCGCTTCGGTTTTTGTACGTCCAATACACCAACCAAAAACGAATTTGACCAAACTGAATGTTCATCATCTATTCAATGATGATATTGATCGAAGTAAATCTTCAAAATAACCAGACTATTAAGGAATTGTTACGTATCTTTTTATTTGACCTTTACTTAGCCTAATAGTTATATACTGTATTATAGTTTATTATCATCTAAAATGACGTTGAAACGTTACAAATCTTGCATAGAACATGAAAAGTCCGTACGTAATTACTACAAAGCATTTGTTTTTAAATATTTATATCAGTGGCTCGGACACCAAAGGTCCATTCCTACTTGTAGACAACATTCGATCGGTAGTGCCGAATCGGTTGCAAAACATCTAGGCTACAAAAGTCACATATCAAGGGAGGATCGCAAAACGAAACAAACTTAATCGTTTCTCAGTCTCTCGCTGTCTCAAGTACGTTATCGTGATGACAAAGCCCATTTCATTAGCTGTATGCGTGTATGTAGTGGGAAGGCGAATAATGCGCTCTTGGGAGACGACTGTTGCAATGGCTTTGCAAAATGCTCCTTTGACGGCAGTTGTGATGGCTACGCTTATAATTTATCGACGTCCGGTCCCTATTACTACCGTTACATGACCACTTGACGTCCGCTGATCCATCATCCCGAGAGTAATACGAACGCTTGCATATTTCAATCGTTTGAAATTGCATGAGTCGAGAAGCGATATGGAAGGGAAAGGTAAATTCTAGGAAGGTGTATGACAATTCGGATGCAGTGACATAAAAGAAACCAGGATTAGGATGATTTGGTTAAATGCAATGTTCTTTGCAAATAGGTTTTAGGAAAATTATTAGTTTTTGAAATAATATTGGAAAGAGATGAAAGTAGATTTTGAGGTTTCGCTATATATACAAAATTAATAATGCTAGCAGGAATAATTGACGGAAATGATACCTATAAATTTGAAATAAATAAAGCAGAAGTTCTTTCAAAATCTCCGAGCCATGCAATTTATCAGGAGCAAAAAAGCCAGGATTATGATAATTTGGTTTAAGGCAATGCTCTGCTCAAATGTATTTCAGGATATAAAATCATATCTAAAATGGATGGAAGTAAACCATTTTGATTACAACGTGTTCGCTTTATATGCAAATGCTAGTAGGGAAATCCGAAGGAAATTGTATCTATCAATTTTGTACTTATTGTGACACGCAATGTATCGACAGTGCTTTATAAAAGTGCATCATAAAGGGATGCTACCGCTCGTCTTTGTTGTGTATCAAAACGATTGCATTAAGCCAGATTATAGTCCTTGCTTATGCGTGTTACTAATTTGCAAAAGAACAACTTTTTTAATATGTTGAAAACAAAAACCCTTTGAAAAACACTGCACCGCAAACAAAACATAGACAACCTACTTTGATGATATACAAAACATCCAAGGTTAGTCTCCATACTGTCTATAACTATTATCCCTTGACAGGCTATATAAAACATCCGTGATACTGGATTTCCTGTCATTTCCCAGCCATTTTTGATTATTATCGAGTTCTTTTTAGTTATCGATTGCAGTTGTCATATAAACCAAGACATTTCTGTCATGAAGATGCTAACAACGACCGAGCAACACACTAAGCCATGTAAGATTAATGCACGTTCGCGTTGTTCAGCATACTATATTCTCCGATATGTAGGACATCGTTGGAACTTGAGGTTAAAAAAGATGGACAGTCGTGTGAACAATATAAAATACACATAATTTAATATTTGCAGTCCTATATTGCAATGATGATTTAGAGCACAGGCTTAAAATGTTATCTTGTTACATGTAGAGCGTTGTATTAGTTAGATGAATCTGCCCTATTTTTGTCCTTCCATAATCAAACAATGCTCAATGCCTTTGGTTAAATTGAATTAAAACCATATCTGTAAATATGTTCCTTTCGAACCGGCTATGTGTTGAACTTTTTGCTACTGAGCTTGTATCTACAGCTTTTTGCATAAATATTGATGTCAATAGCAACGATGTACACATTAACAACATCATCAACAACAACAACAACAACAACGACAACAACAACTCAACACAAGCATTCAGGCAATTATGCATATAGCATACAAGCAGTTTACGAGCAAACAGTTAAAAAATTAGGGAGGAATATAAAAATAAAATGTAAAATCAAAATGAATGATTGTTAAGTAGAATTAGTAAAATATTTTGCAATGATGGGTAAATCAAGGATGCTTATAAAAACATTTGGTGGTTTACAATTTGCTACAAACATTTTAAACAATTAATTCATCAATTACGCTATTGCAAAACTGCGAACTGCCTTCATGAATGAATGAATGACGCAACTAGAGGTCGTCAACTTTGCACAAGAAGTTGCATGCTTTTAAAACATACAACTATCTCTGGCAACCATTGCGTGACAAAGCGTAAACTGGAAAAAAGAACTTCATATACACATATTTTTGTACTCTAACTGGCTTTAGAAATATTGAATCAATATCGACTTCGGTTGCAGTCTGCCTCTTTCATATCAAGTGATAACAAAAATTCTAGATTATGCCAGTAAATCTGTTTCTGTGTTGCTTCATCCCAAGGGAAAATGCGAATCTGCAGATTTAAAATCAAACAAAATCTCATTGTTTTTACAAAAAATACAACATAAAAACGAGTACACCGATATAATGTTTGGTACAGGGAATGAATCGTATTTACTGAAGCTGCCAATTTGAGGATCTGCAATTCGCTGGTCGTAAGTGAGAAGTTATCAATTATGGACATGCAATTTGTACTTTTGGACTTGAGACGAACCAACATAGGGGTCATCGACTGGTCATGACCAACCTGTATACGGAGATTGAAGCTCCTGTTTATAAGTGTTCTATATCAATGGAGCGGAAACGAAGTGTGACGTTCGGACTGAATGACTGACGGACGGACGGAGTGACGAACAGGGCAAAACCAAAATGTCTGGTCTGTTTCCACCGGAACTACTATAACATCATATTAAGTAGATATGTTAAAATATTCATTCGATATAAAAAAAAATGTATATGTTTAATAAAAAAAGATTTTGGAAATAAACATTTTTTTCCGATTAGTAGGGAAATGGTTATCCTATCTTCCGAACATTTTCTTCAAGCTGAATGCTCAAACATTTGCAACAAACACTTATTACAAACAAAACCCCTCAAAACAAAATATCGAACATAAATTCGATGCTTTACTATCTATTTAATATATTCATTTTAACCTGTCTGACCCTTTTATACGAAATTTACTTTACAATCAATAAACTAAAATACTCTACCATGAATCTGAAACCCGTCATAGATAAACAAAGATGCGTTGTCTGCAGTTTGAACGTAACCCGTCTAATTGGGGTCAGACTGATCTCTTACAGTGGGATTGATTGGATACCATGAAACAAATTGAAAAACATGCTTATCTTTTATGTTTCCACTGTTTTTTAATACGCAAAAAGGGATGTTTAAAAAAAAGCAATTAAGATACAACCAAATCACCGAATAGGCATCGAAGAAAAAAAGGTTGTTAATTAACTAAAACAGTTTATATTTAGCTGTTTTTGATCCTTTTCGAAGAAAATAAACGCGGATTCATTCGTGTTCGAAAGTTAATATTATAGTTTTTTGCTCGCATTCAAACAATTATTAAGTGGACATATCTTTACATATACTTGATTTTGAACAAATCAATACAATGCAACAAATAAACCCTTTCCATGAAAAAAACATTTTATAGACTTTATCGCCAAATCCAGCGGACAGATTTACAAGTATTCTGTTGTTAACCACTTGTCAATATCATGAAACGACATTATTTGCAGCCCAATATTAGCCAAGGAGACAACATCTATCTCAATTACAGCAAGCAACTCTTAGAATAGCCGGGGCGATTAGTAAGAAAACCAGACAGATATGTAAAAATGCCTACGACTGGCAGTGGTCATAGCAATATGCACTCATAAAAGGTATTATTGAATAGTTACAGTATTATATAGGACAGTAATAAAATAAAGCAAAAAAGAGCACGACAGAAAAACTATAAAATGATGTCCCCTCTGAACTTAAAATTTCACGCAATATGAATGCCGATACAATACTGTTTTCAAATAGGATTTTGTGTATGCGTGAAAGTTATTATGTCTTGATATGTTAATGAAAATGATCTCATTCCATTGTAACGCATGATTCAAATCAACAAGTAAACAACACTATCAACGATACTCATCAGTAATCACCAAGACACAAAGCAAATCATCTGATATTGAACCTCGAAATAATCAAGCTTAATTAATTAATTTCTGTAGTTTTTCACATAAATGTTAATGTTGAATGGATGACATTGTATAGTAAAGCAGTTATTTCACTTACAGTAAAATATATTATATGGAGTGATAAGAATATGTTATGGGACTCTTCCATATTTTGGCACCAATTGTTTTCCCCGGCCATGCATATACAAACACTTATATTATCATTATTTTACTCTATGATTCCGAGCACATACCTTTTAGTACATCAGAACATGTTATCGCAATAATCGTATTATCGGCAGCGTAAAATATTAAATGACAACCCTGTAGATGGTTCTTGGAGGGACAAAGGGAAATCACAAAGACAGGGAGAGTTCCTTCCAGCAAACCCAACACCCAAGACGTTTCTGCGTACGGGGTTTGCCGTTCAAAAACATTAACCTTTCAAACATTTATCTACTTGACAACCAATGCTAGGTTTCAATAAAGTACTGTGTCCTGATGCACCAAATGATGTCAATATTTCACTATATTGTTTTGACAAATGTATATCCTAATACATGGCATACGATATATATATATATATATATATATATATATATATATATATATATATATATATATATATATATATATATATATATATATATATATATATATATATATATATATATACATATGTCACCTGTAAATGGGAAAAATATATTATAGTATTACCAAGTATCTTACTGTGTCAAAGGAGCTGTTGTGTTGACAGAGGCCACTTGATTTTCCCTTTGTGTGTTTGGGAAAGGCAAAGTGGGGTGGAGGATTGCGCCATTGACTGCTCCTATGACCAAAACAATGGAGGTGGCTCTGAGGTGATAATATGTCGACGTCATGTGCTTAGTTTACCCGTTACCATGTCGACTTGACGTCCGTTGATCCGGCGCCCCGGTAGTTATATTTTATCTCTCCTCACGGACGCTTGAATCTTTAGATCGTTTAAAATTCTGTGAAACAAGAAGAGTGAAGGCAGAGGAACTATAACATATATAAGACAAATGGGACGCAATAAACTAGACAACTTTTTCTGCAATTGCTTTTAAAAGATGGAACTATATTTAAAATACATGGATTAGATCCATTTTAATAATACATTGTTTTCGAAATATGCAAATTATAAATAGAAGATTTAAAAGATAATTAATCCAGTATATATTAAATTGAGAGTAATGCTTAAGTTTGCACGTATCATTTTACATGTGATTATCTTGGAAAAAATGAACAATCCCGCCACCTTCGAAGACACGAAGGCTATGATGACAACCTTTTTTTTAAAACCGACGAGCTACTGTTTTCTTAGCATCTCAACGTAAACCATTTGACAAGGAATTATTTTAATAGGCGCTTCAGAAACATGAGTGCAATATTCAAATGCATACATTTTTATTTTGTTCAGTTTTCCAAATACGTTTTATTACATTTGTGGAAATTATCATTCAAGAGGCACAACATTTCCGTTGTATTGACCGAAGTAATAATTTGCAAATGCAATCAGGCATTTCAGAAGGCATAACGTGCATCTCACGTTATCCGAAGTAATATTTCACCAGCTGGAATTACTGCCACAACAGTGTCAACATTGCAATATAAAGCCCCCCAATGTTTGCACCGCAAACAAATCACAGACGGCCTTATTCTCGAGCACCGGATTGCATCAAGGGTTATTACAAATATGTGAGTATTCCTACCGTATATTTCTGCTTTCGCTAGACAGGCGTTTATGAACGTCCATGATATGGGATTTCCTGTGACAACCCAGCCATAATTGTGTTCTTTTTTATCGATTGCCGTTATCATAGAAACCAAGACATTTTACCTAATTGACAACGAACAATATAATTAGCTATATGCTGTTAAGGAAACATTTGCGCAGTTGCAATGTTTTCTGACAATTGATATGGGAAATTTGAGATTGCGAAAGCGAGAAGCGATTTTCTGTCGGCAGTAATAATATACAGTGCACAAACAAATATAGTTCGTTATTTGCCATGTATTATAGAAACAAGTTTTTGAAATGTAAAGAAGGGGAAAAACAAATATTTAATACCGGGCCTAAATTGTGTACCTATCTGAATCTGCTGTTTGGAACCAGCCATTTCTCTGATTCAAATGCTATAATACATAAATGATTAATAGTTTCCATAAACCCCAGCTATGTTCGGATGTTGTTTTAAGAATGAATGTACACATAAATTAAAACGCCAAGTAAAAAAAATGTTCACTGAGTTCAGAATACAAACGGAAAAGGCGGATTTGGCACAGGAACGCACATGGATTTGAAACAGAGCACAATGTTAAAAAAACAGTTGAAACCCATGAAAATTAGCCAATATATGGCCATATATCATTGTACTCAAACGAGCTTTTGGAAATATGGAATGAATAATTACTTCACGTGTCTCTTTCATATCTAAAGATTGCCAAAATGCTTAATGTATTGTGCCAGTAATCTGTATATATAAGTTGTTTTATGTTAAGGGAAAATGCGAACGTGCAGAATAAAATATCTAACAAGATCTCATTGTTGGATTCAAAATATCAGCTGGAAAGAAAACAAGCGAAATAACCTAACTTATGACGTAAACATCACATAGAATGTACAAAGTGCCGATCTATTATGTTTGGTAATATGTCTGGACGGTAATTCATGAGGTTGGCATTCAAGAGAAGTCAATGACTTTGTCGAATCTAGCCTGACAAATGTGTCTAAAGTGGTTTTGAATATTTTCAGTAACATCACCGATTTTGCAAGTTTGGATTCTTGAAATTATTAAACTTTTATAAAAAAAAAAGGTAAATATAATTCGATACCTCGAACAGATACCGTTCGGAAGAAACTAGTAAATAATTCTAGAATTCATTTAAAAAAAAAAAAAATCTTAGATGATTTTGGAATTCGACCCTTGATACATATGTTTAATATTTTAAATATATATTATATATTAAATATATATAATATATAAATGTTTAAATACAATGATAATATGAGTATGAAAAACGCTCGTAATAAACATTTTGAAGGACCTTTTATATGAACAGTATTTTATGTATAAGGGAAATTGGATACGCCTGTAATAAAACATTTTGAAGTACCATTTATATAGAAGTAGTTGCTGTAAAATACTTACAAAATACTTGTCCGTGTATGCGTTACTAGGGATATGTAAATCAATGTAAAAAAGATGTATTAAATAAATACCTTTATTTACTTATTTACTTAAAAGCAAAACAATACATAAAAACCACATCAATGGTGGACTTATGGCAAGCCTTTTGCCTTTAATGATAATTGTTGGCATAATTGTGAGGTTAATCGCCCATGGATAAATGAAAATGTGTGTTGCCTTATGTGTATTATATGTCTTTTGTTAAAAGCCGTCGGTTTGAATATGGTCTGATTTTGCTGCTTGGCTGTCACTGTGTTTCCGCTGCTGTATAAATACAAAGCATAAACCATTGCATAGGTGCAGAAGGTGCAGTAGTGTACAGCAACAAGGTGCTAAGACAAGCTTGTCCCTAAAGTTTCTATTGCCATATGCAAGGTTTTATCAAGAAGGAGGTAATAATTAACTATTTTTGTCATTAGTCAAATAGCTGTTGAAATATTATTTCATCCAAAATTGGCATGATAGACTAAATGCATCGTGTATCAATGTGTTAAGTTTTTAAACTTCAGCCGTACCTTAAAATATTGGAAGTTACAAGGTTTCGAAAGTATGTAAACACGTTCTTTAATCATACCGGTACCCTTTACAATGTCTAAATACAAAAACTATAAGAGAACACCACCTTTACTTGATATAGAATTATGCCCTACCAATGATTTAATTGAGTGTTAATCAATCGAGTCATTAGCATGTTTTGGGAAAAACAACCTTATTCTAACGCGAAAATCACTGTTAGTGTTGTGTGTTTTAAAACTTCTTTAAGTAACCCTTTACTAGTTTTCAAGACATTATTTATTATAAAATAACAATATTGTTTTTTTTTTTGATATTTTTGTAGTCTACTGTTGTAACACCATTCCTAATATAAAAAAAAAAAAAAAAAAAAAAATATAATATGATATACGAGTAAATATCGTATTCGAAAATTAACATTATACTTTTTATGCATGCAGACACATATTGCAATGGAAATATCTTTGAAAGTATTTGGTTTCCTACAATTGAATAGACTCCAACAATAAACTCTGATCATGGGAACACACTCCACTTTGTTGCCTTTTATCGCCATGTACAGTGAACAGAGTAACACGATTTCTGATATAAAGCCACACGTAAATGCCATTTCAAGGCATTATTTGCAGACCATACTCACAACGTCGACAATATATATCTCAACTACATAAAACGACCATAGAATAACCAGACAAATATCTAACAATACATTTAACATATTGCTAAGTCCTGACAGTGGTCATAACAATATACCTTTATCTTTATCCTTCTACAATTTATTTAATACAAGACACGATTGATTGTCTAAGACCAGTAATAAAATTGAACAACAAAGTGCTCGCCAGGATGAATATATGTCAGCCAAAAGTCACCCCCAAAAGAATGCCGATACAATAGAGTGTCCTTAAGAAAGTTCCTGTACTCTTTAAGGAAATCTTGTCTGGATTTATTTCTCTATCGCATGCACTTCTTGGTTTGAAATGTCACTAAAAAACCCCAAGGGAAACGATTATTTGTCTTTCACGGAAATGGATAGTGGCAAAATTGTATTGCAAAGGGAAACAGCCCTCCTGAAGTATATTTGTCTAGAATTTACGTTCTAAATAATGTTAGCGCCAATTACAAATGTTTATCTGTAATTGAAAGGAAGCAGCTATATGAGTTTTACAGACGTGTTATCAACCTATGGCCTTGTCTGAGTTATACGAGGGTCTTAAAAACGCATGTCGTCGGAAAATTGCCATTTCATTCTAAAGTACTATGTGTACATGCATTTGCTTGTGCTTCGTTTTTGTTTCTTTTTACCTCACATATGTTAAAGTGATTCCGTAGTCATAAGACTACATGATTGCTTTAAAAAAATGGAGACTACAGATACAGTTGACATAACAAAGACTCTGTTTGGAGACACAACGCTAATGTCACTTAACGAGAGACAAACAACGTATACGCAAAACAGACAGACTACACTAGCATTAAAACATATATATCAATAAATGTTTATTAAACGGCGAACTTTTATAAGATGTGTAATTATTGTTGGCTTGTAGTGGTTTGTCTCTTGTTTGGGGTTTGTAGAGTCCTTCAGCGATGTGTCTAAACAACGTTGGAAGGAAACTTAATTGCTTAACATATTGGGGTTGGGCTCACAAAGACTCTTTGTCGACCTCCCACATTGAAAAAGAACATTGAGCTGCATTTCGGTGTTTACAAATCATGAAATGATGAGAAAAAGCCTTGAATTAGTCATATACAAGATAGTTTAGTGCTATTTCACCACACTGATTTGATAAATATTTCATATCAACATGTTCTAAATGTAATCAATGACGATGTTATCATTTTTAATTACACATTTTGTGTAGTCACATATTATTCGATATCAAATATTCAAATCAAATCATATACATTGTATGTTAATCCTACGTGTATGCCAAATTCGCCGGTGAAGGATGCGGACATTCCGAAATTAATAGAAACACTTCTCAAATGCATAAAACTGGCATGTACCTAATTTCCATCAAGTATTTCTAAGGTGTTCTTTAAGAAAGAAACAGATTGTGTTCGCAATTGCACTATTTAAGGTTTTATTATTTACTTTAACAGAGTTTTGGAGCATTTGAACCTACCTCATTATGTTTCAAAATCTCATCACATGTTCACTAATACAGTTTTGTAGGGGACGCCTGTATTTGATAAAAGGAATGCAATGGTCACGTTAAAGCTATTTGGCTTTTCCACATATTTCAATCAGCAAGCAAACACCTCCTAATCACTAAGATTGCACCAGGCAATACGGCTGATCTGGGTCTGAAGGTCCAACGAAGGCATGGTTTGTTGATATTCCGTTTGCATTCAAACAAATATGTCTTTCCACGATATGAATACGTCAGCTGCCGTAACATTCCTGATAACCCAGTAATTGTCTAAATATGATTAAAAGTATCGAAAAAGTAATGACTTAGATTCTCTTGCGGTTAATTCTTGAAATCCACAACGCCGCAACACGTGGTTGTTATATATTATCGAGTATTTTCTGTTTAAATTTGCCAAGCCCTCAAAACTCTTAGACATTTATGAATGTATACCTGCATTCTTTACCAAGTGAGCCAGGGCAGCTCTCGGTAGAAAATTTAAAGCTTAATTTACTATTGACGTGCTCACACAAACCCTTTTTGTATATTTTGTATAAAAATAATCAATCATAAACACGAAACGAAACAATTATATAATATTTGATGGTCATAGTTTGAATAAATAAAAATAGTAAATAATTATATTAATTTTATTACAGGTCCGTGATACTTGTACTCTAATTTAAGTATATTCCTTTAATCATATGTTAATGAAAATGGAATCATCTGATGTTTTACATATGCATATTTCGAACTATTATCTACTTTAAATATATAGAATGTAGTCTTCTTCAATGACGTTTTTGTAATGCAATAATATAATTAGCAAAAACAACAACAACAGCAACGACGCAATGACATAGGTCAGGAAAAAGGCATCGCAAATCATACAAAAAGTAGATATATATATATATATATATATATCTATATATATATATATATATATATATATATATATATATATTGTAGTTTATCTCGTTATAGTTAATAATTTAATACCATTTATTTTGTTATAACTGTTCACACTGTTCACAAAATAATAGGTAAAAAATACCCTGGACCATTAATAAATTGTATTTGATAATATATACATGGCAATCGGTCATAGAGTTTGACTTATAAATAGAAAGATTACGTTGTATGACTACATGAAATGGAATGTTTGTATCTGTCAGACTTCCTTCAAATACATATTCAATATAGTCTATGGAATCCATCCATTTTTGTTTAAAACGCGAAAATTTGGTTGCAAACAATTAGTCAACATATGTCACTTTTAAATGGTGAAAATATATTATAGTATTTCCCAGTCTTTCCCTTTGTCAAAGGAGCTGTGGTGTTAAGAAAGACCACTTGGTTTTCCTTTTGTGAGTTACGGAAAGGCAAAGTGGGTTGGAGGATTGCGCCATTAGAGCTGTGGGGGTTAAAAGTGCGACTGCCGAGTGCTTCTATTATCAAAACAGTGGAGGTGGCTCCGAGGTGATAATCTATCGACGTCAGGTGCTTACCGTTACCATGGAGACTTAACATTCGCTGATCCGGCGTCCCGAGCGTGATGTTGTGTCTCTCCTCATAGACGCTGGAATCTTTCGATCGTTTGAAATTCCATGAAGAAAAAGGCAAACTATAACATCTATATGAGAAATTGGACGAAATAAACTTAAATGAAGGATGACGTCTCTCTTAAATTGCATAATATACAATAACTATTAAAGAAGCCAGGATAAGGACGATTTGGTTAACGGCAAATTCTCTGAAAATTGCTTTTAGGAGATGGAACTATATCTAAAATAAATGGATATAGATCCATTTTGATAACAACGTGCTTCTTTTTAAATATGCAAATTATAGCCAGGAGATTTCACGGAAATTGTCTCTAAGAAAGTTGTGATAATTTTGGCACGCATACTTATAAAACCAAACATTCATCATGTAAAAAAAGAGACATTCCATTTTAAAATTATCATGACAATGGGATACCACGCATAAGTAACATTTCATAAAGAACAAAACGATACTTCATCCAAAGGTTAATATCATACAGCAAAATGTATATACCTTGCTTAAGTTTGCTTCACGTTTGCAAGTACTATATTTCATGTGAGTATCTTGGGAAAAGGAACAACTCCGCCGCCATCGAAGACAATACCGGTTCAATCGACTATACCAACCCTGTGAGGACATTCTTTATTTTTTTCATTTTTATTTTTTAAACCGACGAGTTTTAAGGTTACGCCAACTGTTTTTCTTAACATCTCAAATTGAACCATTTGTATAAGAGTGTTTAGATAGGCACTCCAGTAACATGAGTTTAATATTTAAATGCATACATTTTTGACATGCTTTTTTTCAGTTTTCCCAATGTGTTTTATATCATTTGTTGAAAGCATTATTCAAGAAGCTAACATTATACGTTGAACTGATCGAAAAAGTAATTTGCAAATACTATCAGTCATTTCAGAAGTCAAAACGTACATCTTACGTCATCCGCCAATTAGTAATAATTCACCACCTGGAATAACTGCCCCAACACTGTCAAGATAACAATAGAAAAGCCGCAGATGTTTGGACTGCAAACAAATCCAAGACAGCTTTAATCCCTACATACACATTGCATGTAGGGGTATTACAAATATGGAAATCCTCCTACCATCTCTTTCTGTTATCCCCAGACAGGCGTGTATGAACGTCCATGATATGGGATTTCCTGTGACAACCCAGCAATAATTTTGTTCTTTTTTATATCGATTGCCGTTATCATGGAAACCAAGACTTTTTACCTAATCAACAACCGAACAACATAAGTAGCTACTTAAAAAATGGAATGTTATTAAGGTTCGACAGCAGCAATGTTTTATGACAATTGATGACGGAAATTTTAGACGCGATTGTCAGTCGGCAGTAATATTATATAATGCACAAAACAAAATTAATATAGTGCGTTGTTTGGCATGTATAAAAGAAGTAAGGATTTGTTGTAGGGGGAAGGGAAACAAATGATATCAGCTAAATTGTGTACCTAGTTGAATCTGCTGTTTGAAAACAGTCATTGCTCTCTGATCCAAATGCTTTAATATATAAATGATCATGAGATCAGTGTATAAGACAAAATTTTAGAGTTTTTAAGGAGAAATATTTCGGTAGAATCAAGTGAATAAGTCGTGATCTCAAAAATATTCTAAATAAAATATAAGATGAATTGGGAAATCGAGCCTACATTCATGAGTTTAAAAAACATTTTGAAGTACCATGGAAATATGAATATATGCACTGGTAATTAAACATTTAGCAGAACTCTTTATGTAATAGCAAGTGCTGTTAATCGCTTTTGTGTTACTGAAAATATGTGTTTCCCTATGTGTATTATGTGCCTTTCGTTAAATGAGATCAGTTTGAATATGGTGTGATTTAGCTGCTTGGCTGTCCCTTTATTTCCGTTGCAGTATTAATATAAGTTTAAATCAATGCAGTAGTACACACGAATAAGGCGCTAAGATAAGCTGGTCCCTACATTTACTATTGCACCTAGCATTGTGATCCTTAAAAGGTGATATACGCATGGTTATTAAGAAGTAAGTCAAATGAATTATTTTGCCATAAGTATAATAACAGTTGAAAGATAATTTCATCCAAGATTGGCATGATAGACAAACTGGATCGAGTAGAGCTAGATTTTATATTACTATATTTACACCTCAACTTCCATTCCTTAAATGAACGTCATTTCGGCAATTGTGTTCATCAATCGATGAACGCAACATCTTCGGATATGTTCGGATCGCAATTCATCGCATAACAATATACATGAAAACTAGTGATCTTAATATTGTTTGTATTGTGTCACCAGGTCCCGTAAAACATAAATCAACATTTTTAAAGTGTTAATTTATTATATTTTTAATTAACTGTTGCTATAAGTGTTTCAATTTTACGTTTTAAATTGATTTCAAGTCGTTGATCGGGTCGTTCTATTTACAGAATGGGTAAGAACAGATAACTGAAAGGTTTTCTTAAATGAAATGAAGTATTTTTTTTAACAATTCTGGAATGAAATAATGAACTTTTGGTGTAAGTATAAGGAATGAATTGCGGGGCTGATGTCATTATCGGGGATATGAACGCAATTGGGTTGGTCAAAGTAATGACTCCACATACATTGACCAACCCAATTGCGTTCATGCCCCGATAATGACATCAGCCCCGCAATTCATTCCTTAAGTGTCAAGTTTTTATACGTCAGCCATACCTTATAACATTGAATGTTACATCCTATCTATGTCGTACCTATTAAGTCTATGAATGTGAACATGTTCATAAATCATACCGGTACTCTTCACAAAGTCTATATACAAAAAACTATAAGCAAGACATACCAAGAGAGAATAACATTTACACTTTAAATACAATTGCCTGAAGAAAAGGCTGAACGTTTTGATCTACAAATTTCGAACTGTTGAACAACCCAGAGTCAGGCAATGTATGATACGGGCATCAAAAGAAAAAAAGGTATTTTCATACGAGATACTATATACAATAATTGACGTATGTTGCGACGTCTTTGTTCCATAAAAAACAAAAACATAATCGGATATACGAGTTAATATCGTATTCGAAAATTAACATTATACTTTTTATGCATGCAGACACATATTGCAATGGAAATATCCTTGAAAATATTTGGTTTCCTACAATTGAATAGACTCCAACAATAAACTCTGATCATGGGAACACACTCCACTTTGTTGCCTTTTATCGCCATGTACAGTGAACAGAGTAACACGATTTCTGATATAAAGCCACTCGTAAATGCCATTCCAAGGCATCATTTGCAGACAAACGTCGCAAAAATATATCTCAACTACATATAACGACCATAGAATAACCAGACAAATATCTAACAATACATTTAACATATTGCTAAGTCCTGACAGTGGTCATAACAATATACCTGTTATACAATATACGATTGATTGTCTAAGGACAGTAATAAAATTGAATAACAAAGTGCTCGCCATGATGAATATATGTCAGCCAAAATGACTTTTAATTCACCCCCAAATGAATGCCGATACAATAGAGTGTCCTTAAGGAAGTTCGTGTAATCCTTAAGGAAATCTTGTCTGGAGTTATTTCTCTATCGCATGCACTTCTTTGTTTGAAATGTCACTAAACCAACCCAAGGGAATATGATTACTTGTTTTTCACGGAAAAGGATAGTGGCACAAATGTATTGCAAAGGGAAACAGCCCTCCTGAAGTATATTTGTCTAGATTTTACCTTCTAAATAATGTTAACGCCAATTACAGGTGTTTATCTGTAATTGAAAGAAAGCAGCTATATGAGTTTTACAGACGTGTTATCAATATATGGCCTTGTCTGAGTTATACGAGGGTCTTCAAAACGCATGTCGTCGGAGAATTGCCATTTCATTCTAAAGTATGTGTACATGCATGTGTACATGCATTTACTTGCTCTTCGTTTTTGTTTCTTTTAGCTTCCTATAATTTTATGGTAAAGTGATTCCGTAGTCATAAGACTACACGATTGCTTAGTTTTATTAAAACAATGGACACTTCAGGTACAGTTGACATAACAAAGACTCTTTTAAAAGACACAGCGACAATGTCATTTTATAATAGAGTCCTGTATAGTCCTTAAGCGATGTGTTGAAACAACGTTGGAAGGAAAGGAAACTTAATTGCTTGACATATTGGGATTGGATTAACAAAGACTCTTTTTCGGCCTTCCACGCTGCATTTTGGTGATTACACATAATAAAATGATGTGTAAAAGCCTGAAATAAGTCATATACAGCCAAGTTGGGTCATATACAACTTATTTATAGTTATGAGAAGATGATTAATATTTGATATCAACATGTTTTAAATGTAGAAAATGACGATGTTACCATTTTTCATTTTTGTACACAATTTGTGTAGTCACATATTATTCGATATCAAATATTCAAATTAAATCGCATGTACGTTAATCCTACGTGTATGCCAAATTCGCCGCTAAAGGACGCGGCCGTTCAAAACAGAAACACTTCTCAAATGCATAAAAACTGCCATGTTCCTAATTTCCATCAAGTATATTTAAGGTGTTCGGTAAGAGAGAAACAAATTATGTTCGCAATTGCATTATTTAAGGTTTTATTATTTACTTTAACAGAGTTTTGGAGCATTTGGACCTACCTTATTTGATCATTTTGTTTCAAAATCTCATCAAATTTTCACTAATACAGTTTTGTAGGGGAAACCTGTATTTGATATAAGAAATGCAATGGTCACGTTAAGGCTATTTAGCTTTTCCACATATTTCAATCAGCAAGCAAACCCCTTCTAATCACCAAGATTGCACAAGGTTATACGGCTGATATATAACTAAAGGTCTAACGAAGGCACGGTTTGTTGATATTCCGTTTGCATTTAAACAAAAAATGACTTTCCACGATATGAATACGTCTGGTGTCAAAATATTTCTGATTATCCAATAATTGTCTTGTGACTAATTAATGATTCAAAGTATCAAAGAGGTAATGATATAAATTCTCTTCTGGATAATATATTTCTAAAAACCCACAAAGCCGATAGATATTGCTGTTTACGATCATATTATCGGGTACTTTCTGTATAAAATTTGCCAAGCTCTCAAAAATCCTAGACATTTATGAAAGGACATATACATTCTTTACAATTCTTGAGTGAGACAGGGCAGCTCCCAAAAGATAACCGCTTAATTTACTATTGACCTACTTACACAAACTATTTTTGTATATTTTGAATAAAAATATCAATCTTAAACACGAAACGGAACAAATACATTTTAATTGATGGTCATAGTTTTCACATATATAAAAATAGTAATTAATTTTATTAATTTTTCTTGGTGATACTTGTACTCTTATGTTACTATATTCCTCTAATTATATGGTTAATGAAAACGGAATCATCTGATGTTTTACGTTTGCATAATTTTAACAGTTTTCTTCTTCTAACAAATAGAATGCAACGCCATATGAATAACAAAAAAACAACAATAACAGCAACGACGCAATAACATAGGTTAGGATAAAGGCGTACCAAATCAAATTTATATATATTGAAGTTTAACTCATAATAGTTCATAATTTAACACCATTTATTTTGTTCTAAACTGTTCTCAGTATACAAAAATATAAGTAAGAAAAATACACTTGGTCATTAATAAATAGTTTGTAATAATGTATACATGGCGTTCGGTCACAGAGTATGACTTATAAATAGCAAATTAACTGTATGACTACATGAAAGGAAATGAAATAAAATAACATCTGAGCAGTTTAAGGTAATTGGCTACAAAAGTATGTGTTAACTTCTCATAACTATTCACAATTTGTAATTATGGTAATACAGCTGTGTATTCGATCGGTCAGTCATAAACAATAGCAAAATATAATCTAATGAGAAGTTTTGAATAAGCAAGCTGGTGGATTGTTTGTATCTTATACACTAACTATGAAAAACGTTTAATTTTTAACCACAAGAATATCAGAAAAAATACTTACTTTTGACATTCAAAAGCTTTATATACAAAGATGAGTACATCATGCATAACGCGTTAATTGTCTGACTGAAAAAGTTATATTACTTTTTTATTCATAATAAATTATTCTACGAGATGCTCTTAGGAAACATGTTAATATTCATACTATCTCACGACAAACTATGACGAAGGAGGTATTTGATCCTTTTAACATCTAGTATAACGCATGTCGGGATTACACAGAATAAAACTGGAATAACGATAACCGCAAAAACAACGAACATACGATATTGTAACTGCCAATCAAATGATAGACTAGTAAATTGTTATCGCATTTATCGTATTATCACCAGCGTTAATTATTAAATGAAAACCATGTAAATGGTGTCGGAGGATTAAGGAAAATCACCAAGACATGGAGGGAATTTCCAGCAAACCCATCACTCAAGACTTACCTGTGTAAGCTGTATGCCGTTCAAGTACATTAACCTTACATACATTGACCTATCAATGCTAGGTTTAGATAAAGTACTCTGTCCTGATGCACTTAATGATTTCACTTTATATTTTCGAAAAATGTACAACATCCAATTACATGGCATACGATATATGCCAGAAATGCACATTCATTCTGTGGAATCACTATATATAATCGTTTAGGCAGCAAACCGTCAGTTTTTGATAAAAACGTATAAAATTAGTTGAAAACAATTAGTCAACATATGTCACATTTAAATGGGGAAAATATATTATAGTATTACTCAGTCTATCCCTTTCTCAAAGGATCTGTGGTGTTAACAAAGTCCACATGATTTTCATTTTGTGTGTTACGGAAAGGCAAAGGTGGAGGATTGCGTCATTAGAGCTGTTGGGGTTGAATGATGCGACTGCTGAGTGCTCCTACGACCAAATCAGTGGAGGTGGCTCCGAGGTGATAGTCTATCGACGTCATGTGCCTTGTTTTACCGTTACCATGACGACTTTACGTCTGCTGTGTAGATGTCCCGGGAGTGATATTTTGCTTCTGCACACGGACGTTTGAATCTTTCGATTGTTTGTAATTCCATGAACCGAGGAGACTGGAAAGCAGAGGCAAACTATAACATATTTATAACAAATGGGACGCAATAAACTTACATGAAGGATGACGTCTCTCTTAAATTGCATAATATACAATAACTATGAAAGAAACCAGGATTAGAAAGATTTGATTTTAGGCAAATTCTCTGCAAATTGCTTTTAGGAGATGGAACTTTATCTAAAATAGATGGATATAGATCCATTTTGATAACAACGTGCTTTTCTAAATATGCAAATTATAGCCAGAATATTTCACGGAAATTGTCTGTATGAATGTTGTGATAATTTTGGCACGCATACTTATCAAACCAAACATTCATCATGAAAAAAAACAAGAGACATTCCATTTTAAAATTATCATGACAATAGGATGCCACGCATAAGTAACATTTCATAAGGTACAGAACGATACTTCATCCAAAGGTTTATATCATATAGCAAGTTGTACATACCTTGCTTAAGTTTGCTTCACATTTGCAAGTACTATATTTCATGTGAGTATCTTGGGAAAAGGAACAACTCCGCCGCCATCGAAGACAATACCGGTTCAATCGACTATACCAACCCTGTGAGGACATTCTTTATTTTTTTCATTATTATTTTTTAAACCGACGAGTTTTAAGGTTACGCCAACTGTTTTTCTTAACATCTCAAATTGAACCATTTGTATAAGGAATGTTTAGATAGTTTGCAAATACTATTAGTCATTTCAGAAGTCAAAACGTACATCTTACGTCATCCGCCAATTAGTAATAATTCACCACCTGGAATAACTGCCCCAACACTGTCAAGATAACAATAGAAAAGCTGCAGATGTTTGGACTGCAAACAAAGCCAAGACAGCTTTAATCCCTACATACACATTGCATGTAGGGGTATTACAAATATGGAAATCCTCCTACCATCTCTTTCTGTTATCCACAGACAGGCGTTTATGAACGTCCATGATATGGGATTTCCTGTGACAACCCAGCAATAATAACCCCCAAATGAATGCCGATACAATAGAGTGTCCTTAAGGAAGTTCGTGTACTCCTTAAGGAAATTTTTATCTGGATTTATTTCTCTATCGCATGCACTTCTTTGTTTGAAATGTCACTAAACCAACCCAAGGGAATATGATTACTTGTCTTTCACGAAAAAGGATAGTGGCACAACTGTATTGCAAAGGAAAAAAAGCCTTTCTGAAGTATATTTGTCTAGATTTTACCTTCTAAATAATGTTAACGCCAATTACAGGTGTTTATCTGTAATTGAAAGAAAGCAGCTATATGAGTTTTACAGACGTGTTATCAACATATGGCCTTGTCTGAGTGTTACGAGGGTCTTCAAAACGCATGTCGTCGGAGAATTGCCATTTCATTCTAAAGTACGTGTACATGCATGTGTACATGCATTTACTTGCTCTTCGTTTTTGTTTCTTTTTGCTTCCTATAATTTTATGGTAAAATGATTCCGTAGTCATAAGACTACACGATTGCTTAGTTTTATTAAAACAATGGACACTTCAGGTACAGTTGACATAACAAAGACTCTTTTAAAAGACACAGCGACAATGTCATTTTATAATAGAGTCCTGTATAGTCCTTAAGCGATGTGTTTAAACAACGTTGGAAGGAAAGGAAACTTAATTGCTTGACATATTGGGATTGGATTAAAAAAGACTCTTTTTCGGCCTTCCACGCTGCATTTTGGTGATTACACATAATAAAATGATGTGTAAAAGCCTGAAATAAGTCATATACAGCCAAGTTGGGTCATATACAAGTTATTTATAGTTATGAGAAGATGATTAATATTTGATATCAACATGTTTTAAATGTAGAAAATGACGATGTTACCATTTTTCTTTTTTGTACACAATTTGTGTAATCACATACTATTGACCTACTTACACAAACTATTTTTGTATATTTTGAATAAAAATATCAATCTTAAACACGAAACGGAACAAATACATTTTAATTGATGGTCATAGTTTTCATATATATAAAAATAGTAATTAATTTTATTAATTTTTCTTGGTGATACTTGTACTCTTATGTTACTATATTCCTCTAATTATATGGTTAATGAAAACGGAATCATATGATGTTTAACGTTTGCATAATTTTAACAGTTTTCTTCTTCTAACACAAATAATGTTATGTCTGCTTCAATTATTATTTTTTTTCAACGCAAATGCAACGCCATATAAATAACTAAAAACAACAATAACAGCAACGACGCAATAACATAGGTTAGGATAAAGTCGTACCAAATCAAATGTATATATATTGTAGTTTAACTCATAATAGTTCATAATTTAACACCATTTATTTTGTTCTAAATTGTTCTCAGTATACAAAAATATAAGTAAGAAAAATACACTTGGTCATTAATAAATAGTTTGTAATAATGTATACATGGCGTTCGGTCACAGAGTATGACTTATTAATAGGAAGATAACTGTATGACTACATGAAATGAAATGAAATAAAATAACATCTGAGCAGTTTAAGGTAATTGGCTACAAAAGTATGTGTTAACTTCTCATAACTATTCACAATTTGTAATTATGGTAATACAGCTGTGTATTCGATCGGTCAGTCATAAACAATAGCAAAATATAATCTAATGAGAAGTTTTGAATAAGCAAGCTGGTGGATTGTTTGTATCTTATACACTAACTATGAAAAACGTTTAATTTTTAACCACAAGAATATCAGAAAAAATACTTACTTTTGACATTCAAAAGCCTTATATACAAAGATGAGTACATCATACATAACGCGTTAATTGTCTGACTGAAAAAGTTATATTACTTTTTTAATCATAATAAATTATTCTACGAGATGCTCTTAGGAAACATGTTAATATTCATACTATCTCACGACAAACTATGACGAAGGAGGTGATCCTTTTAACATCTAGTATTACCCATGTCGGGATTACACAGAATAAAACTGGAATAACGATAACCGCAAAAACAACGAACATACGATATTGTAACTGCCAATCAAATGATAGACTAGTAAATTGTTATCGCATTTATCGTATTATCACCAGCGTTAATTATTAAATGAAAACCATGTAAATGGTGTCGGAGGATTAAGGAAAATCACCAAGACATGGAGGGAATTTCCAGCAAACCCATCACTCAAGACTTACCTGTGTAAGCTGTTTGCCGTTCAAGTACATTAACCTTACATACATTGACCTATCAATGCTAGGTTTAGATAAAGTACTCTGTCCTGATGCACTTAATGATTTCACTTTATATTTTCGGAAACTGTACAACATCCAATTACATGGCATACGATATATGCCAGAAATGCACATTCATTCTGTGGAATCACTATATATAATCGTTTAGGCAGCAAACCGTCAGTTTTTGTTAAAAACGTGTAAAATTAGTTGAAAACAATTAGTCAACATATGTCACATTTAAATGGGGAAAATATATTATAGTATTACTCAGTCTATCCCTTTCTCAAAGGATCTGTGGTGTTAACAAAGTCCACATGATTTTTATTTTGTGTGTTACGGAAAGGCAAAGAGGGGTGGAGGATTGCGCCATTAGAGCTGTTGGGGTTGAATGATGCGACTGCTGAGTGCTCCTACGACCAAATCAGTGGAGGTGGCTCCGAGGTGATAGTCTATCGACGTCATGTGCCTTGTTTTACCGTAACCATGGCGACTGTACGTCTGCTGTGTAGATGTCCCGGGAGTGATATTTTGCCTCTGCACACGGACGCTTAAATCTTTCGATAGTTTGTAATTTCATGAACCGAGGAGACTGGAAAGCAGAGGCAAACTATAACATATTTATGACAAATGGGACGCAATAAACTTACATGAAGGATGACGTCTCTCTTAAATTGCATAATATACAATAACTATGAAAGAAACCAGGATTAGAAAGATTTGATTTTAGGCAAATTCTCTGCAAATTGCTTTTAGGAGATGGAACTTTATCTAAAATAGATGGATATAGATCCATTTTGATAACAACGTGCTTTTCTAAATAATGCAAATTATAGCCAGAATATTTCACGGAAATTTTCTGTATGAATGTTGTGATAATTTTGGCACGCATACTTATAAAACCAAACATTCATCATGCAAAATATAAGAGTCATTCCATTTAAAAATTCAAATGTTAATTGGATACCATGCATAAGAAACCTTTTTCAAGGAACAAAACGACACTTAATCCAGAGGTTTATTTCGTATAGCAAGATGTATATACCTTGCTTAAGTTTGCTTAACATTTGCAAGTACCATATTTCATGTGAGTATCTTTGTAAAAGAAACAACTCCGCCGCCTACGAAGACAATGCCGGTACAGTCGACTACACAAGCCCTATGACGACATCCTTTTTTATTTTTTCAAACCGACGAGCTATAAGGTAAGGCCAACTCTTTTTCTAAATGTCTCGATTAAAACCATTTTTTATAAGGAATGCTTGGATAGACACTCCAGAAACACGAGTTTAATATTTAAATGCATACATTTTTGACATGCTTTTTGCAGTTTTCCCGAAGTGTTTTATATAATTTGTTGAATTTATTATTCAAGAAGCCTAACATTATACGTTGTACTGATCGAAATAGTAATTTGCAAATACAATCAGTCATTTCAGAAGGCAAAACGTACATCTTACGTCATCCGCCAGTTAGTAATATTTCACCACCTGGAATTACTGCCCCAACACTGTCAAAATAGCAATAGAAAAGCCGCAGATGTTTGCACTGCAAACAAATTCAAGACAGCTTTAATCCCGACATCCACATTGCATCAAGGGTTATTACAAATATTCAAGTCCTCCTACCGTCTAGTTCTGTTATCCCCAGACAGGCGTTTATGAACGTCCATGATATGGGATTTCCTGTGACAACCCAGCCACAATCGTGTTCTTTTTTATATCGATCGCCGTTATCATAGGAACCAAGACATTTTACCTTATCAACAACCGAACAATATAATTAGCTATGTAAAATTACTGGAATACTTTTAAGGTTCGACTGCAGCAATGTTTTACATTTGATAAGGAAAATTTGAGAACGCGAAAGCGAGAAGATATTGTCAGTCGGCAGTAATATTATAAAATGCACAAACAAAGTTAGTTCGTTATTTGAAATATATAATAGAAATAAGGAATTGTTGTAGGGGGAAGGGCAAACAAATAATGTCAGCTAAATTGTGTACCTAGTTGAATCTGTTGTTTGAAAACAGACATTGCTCTCTGATCCAAATACTTTAATACATAAATGATCAATGATAGTTTTCATAAAACCCCGGCTATGTTCGGATGTAATTAGCATGAGTGTACACATAAATCAAAAAGCCAAATAACGAAAATTTCAGGATGAAATCAGAAATGGCAGATTAGGCACAGGAACGCACGTGGATTTAAAACAGATGAAACCCATGAAAATTAACCAATATAGTCATGTATCTTTGTACTCAAACGAGCTTTGTAATTATTGAATTTACTTCACGTTCAGACTATCTCTTCCATATCTAAAGAATGTCAAAATGTTTAACGTATTATGCCAGTAATGTGTATATGATTCCAAGTTATCTTATCTAAGGGAATATGCGATAGTGCAAAACAAATATCAAGCATTATTGTTGAATTCAAAATACGGAAACAGCGGAAATCAGCTGAAACACGAGCGAAATAACTTCAGTGAGTGAGTGAGTTTGTGAGTTTGTGAGTTTGTGAGTGAGTGAGTGAGTGAGTGAGTGAGTGAGTGGGTGGGTGAGTGAGTGAGTGAGTGAGTGAGTGAGTGAGTGAGTGAGTGAGTGAGTGAGTGAGTGAGTGAGTGAGTGAGTGAGTGAGTGAGTGAGTGAGTGAGTGAGTGAGTGAGTGTTGATTTCTTCTTGTTCAATAAATCATCGAGGGCAGTTTGCATTATGAGGAGAAATAACAATTTAAAAGCAATTTTATGGAAGCCATAGGGAAGCCTATGATTGGTAAGTAAAAAAATCGATATTTGTTTTAAGATCAGTGCATAATACAAAACCTTAGAGATTTTTAAGGAGAAATATTTCGGTTGAATCAAGTGAATAAGTCGGTATCCCAAAACTGTTATTAAAAAAAAGTAAAATGATTAGGATGAAATCAGAAATGGCAGATTAGGCACAGGAACGCACGTGGATTTATAACAGATGAAACCCATGAAAATTAACCAATATAGTCATGTATCTTTGTACTCAAACGAGCTTTGTAATTATTGAATTTACTTCACGTTCAGACTATCTCTTCCATATCTAAAGAATGTCAAAATGTTTAACGTATTATGCCAGTAATGTGTATATGATTCCAAGTTATCTTATCTAAGGGAATATGCGATAGTGCAAAACAAATATCAAGCATTATTGTTGAATTCAAAATACGGAAACAGCGGAAATCAGCTGAAACACGAGCGAAATAACTTCAGTGAGTGAGTGAGTTTGTGAGTTTGTGAGTTTGTGAGTGAGTGAGTGAGTGAGTGAGTGAGTGAGTGGGTGGGTGAGTGAGTGAGTGAGTGAGTGAGTGAGTGAGTGAGTGAGTGAGTGAGTGAGTGAGTGAGTGAGTGAGTGAGTGAGTGAGTGAGTGAGTGAGTGAGTGAGTGAGTGTTGATTTCTTCTTGTTCAATAAATCATCGAGGGCAGTTTGCATTATGAGGAGAAATAACAATTTAAAAGCAATTTTATGGAAGCCATAGGGAAGCCTATGATTGGTAAGTAAAAAAATCGATATTTGTTTTAAGATCAGTGCATAATACAAAACCTTAGAGATTTTTAAGGAGAAATATTTCGGTTGAATCAAGTGAATAAGTCGGTATCCCAAAACTGTTATTAAAAAAAAGTAAAATGATTAGGATGAAATCAGAAATGGCAGATTAGGCACAGGAACGCACGTGGATTTATAACAGATGAAACCCATGAAAATTAACCAATATAGTCATGTATCTTTGTACTCAAACGAGCTTTGTAATTATTGAATTTACTTCACGTTCAGACTATCTCTTCCATATCTAAAGAATGTCAAAATGTTTAACGTATTATGCCAGTAATGTGTATATGATTCCAAGTTATCTTATCTAAGGGAATATGCGATAGTGCAAAACAAATATCAAGCATTATTGTTGAATTCAAAATACGGAAACAGCGGAAATCAGCTGAAACACGAGCGAAATAACTTCAGTGAGTGAGTGAGTTTGTGAGTTTGTGAGTTTGTGAGTGAGTGAGTGAGTGAGTGGGTGAGTGAGTGAGTGAGTGAGTGAGTGAGTGAGTGAGTGAGTGAGTGAGTGAGTGAGTGAGTGAGTGAGTGAGTGAGTGAGTGAGTGAGTGAGTGAGTGAGTGAGTGAGTGAGTGTTGATTTCTTCTTGTTCAATAAATCATCGAGGGCAGTTTGCATTATGAGGAGAAATAACAATTTAAAAGCAATTTTATGGAAGCCATAGGGAAGCCTATGATTGGTAAGTAAAAAAATCGATATTTGTTTTAAGATCAGTGCATAATACAAAACCTTAGAGATTTTTAAGGAGAAATATTTCGGTTGAATCAAGTGAATAAGTCGGTATCCCAAAACTGTTATTAAAAAAAAGTAAAATGATTAGGAAAATGATTAGGAAAATCGGGCCTAGATTCATGAGTTTGAAAAATATTTTAAGTACAATGGAAATATGAGTATAGGATACGCTGGTAATAAAATATTAAGCAGAACCCTTTTTATAATGGATATTGCTGTTAATCGCTTTTGTCTTACTGTGTGTTGCCTTATGATTATTATATGTCTTTCGTTAGATGAGATCAGTTTGAATATGGTCTGATTTGGCTGCTTGGCTGTCCCTTTATTTCCGTTGCAGTATTAATATAAGTTTCAACCAAAGCAGTAGTACACACGAATAAGGTGCTAAGATAAGCTTGTCCCTACATTTACTATTGCACCTAGCATTGCGGTCGTTAAAATGAAATATACGCATGGTTTTAAAAAGGAAGTCAAATGAACTATTAACCATATGTAAAATAAAAGTTGAAAGATAATTTCATCCAAGATTGGCATGATAGACTATTTGCATCGAGTAGAACTAGATTATATATTAATGTGTCAAGTTCTTATACTTCAGCCATACCTTATAACATTGTATGTTGCAAGCATTTGGAAGTCTATGAATTTGAACATGTTCATAAATCATACCAGTACCCTTTACAATGTCTAAATACAAAAGGTATAAGTACAGCAGACCAAGAGAGAACACAAATTACACTTGATTTAAAAAAATGCATTACGAATGATTAAATCGAATAATTTATCAATCGAGTCATTAGCATTTTTTGGGAACAACAACTTTATTCTAACGCAAAAACACACTAAAAGCTATTATAAGTACGACATACCAAGAGTGAACACCATTTACACTTGATATACAATTGTCTGAAGAACAGGCTGAACGTTTTGGTTCTACAAATTTCGAACTGTAGAACAACCCAGATTCAGGCAATCATACTGGCATCAAAAGAAGAAAGGTGTTTTCATACAAGATACAATATACGTTGACTTATATTTGAACGTTTTTTGTTTCATAAAAACAAAAATATAATCGGATATACGAGTAAATATCGTATTTGAAAATTGACGTTATACTTTTTATACATGCAGACACATATTACAATGGAAATATCCTTTAAAATATTTGGTTTCCTACAATTCAATAGACTCCAACAATAAACTCTGATCATGGGAACACACTCCACTTTGTTGCCTTTTATCTCCATGTACAGCGAACAGAGTAACACGATTTCTGATATAAAGCCACTCGTAAATTACATTCCAAGGCATTATTTGCAGACCATACGTCGACAATATATATCTCAACTACATTAAACGATAATTGAATAACCAGACAAATATCTAACAATACTTTTAACAAATTATTAAGTCCTGACAGTGGTCATAACAATATACCTTCAGCTTTATCCTTATACAATTTATTTAATACCAGATACGATAGATTGTCTAAGACCAGTAATAAAATTGAACAACAAAGTGCTCGCAAGGATGAAAATATGTCAGCCAAAACGACTCTTAAAGTCACCCCCAAATGAATGTCGATACAACAGAGTGTCCTTGAAGGAAGTTCATGTACTCCTTAAGGATATATTGTCTGAATTTATTTCTCTATTGCATGCACTTCTTTGTTTGAAATGCCACTACACCAACCCAAGGGAAAACGATAACTTGTCTTTCACGGAAAAGGATATATTCTTTGTATTCAATTGTATATCCTATTATAAGTATTTCGAGGCTTTTCATCTGTTTATGTACATTACAATGTTTAAAGGTTTCATTTATCTTCGACCAAAAATGAGAAAGACACGGGCAATTAATAAGAAAGTGGTCATAGTCTTGCTGAGGTATTTCCTTTGGAATAGGTTTAGATCTGTAGCCATGATGTTGGAAGGAAACTTAATTGCTTAACATATTGGGGTTGGGTTCACAAAAACTCTTTGTCGGCCTCCCACATTTAAAAAATAATTGAGCTGCATTTTGGTGTTTACAAAACATGAAATGATGAGTAAAAGCCTAAAATAAGTCATAAATAAACATGTTTGGTGCTATTTCACCACACTGATTTGATTAATATTTGATATCAACATGTTCTAAACGTAAAAAATGACGATGTTACCATTTGTCTACACATTTTGTGTAGTCACATATTTTTCGATATCAAATATTCAAATCAAATCACCATGTACCTAATTTCCATCATGTATTTCTAAGGTGTTCGGTAAGAGAGAAACAAATTGTGTTCGCAATTGCATTATTTAAGGTTTTATCATTTTCTTCAACAGAGTTTTGGAGCATTTGAACCTACCTTATTTGATAATTATGTTTCAAAATCTCATTACATTTTCACTAATACAGTTTTGTAGGGGACACCTGTTTTTGATCTAACGAATTCAATGGTCAAGTTAAGGCTATTTGGCTTTTCCACATATTTCAATTAGCAAGCAAACACCTCCTTATCACTAAGATTGCACCAGGCAATACGGCAGATCTGGGTCTAAAGGTCCAACGAAGGCATGGTTTGTTGATATTCCGTTTGCATTCAAACAAACATGTCTTTTCACGATATGAATACGTCTGGTGCCGGAACATTCCTGATAACCCAGTAATTGTCTAACTATAATTAAAAGTATCAAAAAGGTAATGACTTAAATTCTCTTGTGGTTAATTCATGAAATCCACAAAGCAGAAACACATGGTTGTTATATGTTATCGAGTATTTTCTGTTTAAAATTGCCAAGCTCTTAAAACTCGTAGACATTTGTGAATGTATACATGCATTCTTTACCAAGTGAGCCAGGGCAGCTCCCAGTAGAAAACGCTCAATTTACTATCAACGTGCTCACACAAACCCTTTTTGTATATTTTGTATAAAAATAATCAATCATAAACACGAAACGAAACAATTATATAATATTTGATGGTCATAGTTTGAATAAATAAAAATAATAAATAAATATATTAATTTCATTACAGGTGCCGTGATATTCGTACTCTTATTTAAGTATATTCCTCTAATTATATGTAAATCAAAATGAAATCATCTGGTTTTTTACATATGCATAATTCGAACGATTTTCGACTTTATACATAGAATGAAAAGTCTTCTTAAATTACGTTTTTGTAATGCAAAAATATAATTAGCAAAAACAACAATAACAGCAACGACGCAATGACATAGGTCAGGATAAAGGCGTACCAAATCAAATGTATATATATTGTAGTTTATCTCGAAATAGTTCATAATTTAACACCATTTATTTTTGTTATATACTGTTCATACTATTCACAAAATAATAGGTAAAAACTACCCTGGACCATTAATACATTGTATTTGATAATATATACATGGCAATCGGTCATAGAGTTTAACTTATAAATAGAAAGATAACGTTGTATGACTACATGAAATGAAATGTTTTTATCTGTTAGACTTCCTTCAAATTCATATTCAATATAATCTGTGAAATCACGCCATAAAATTGTTTAAGCAGCAAACCATCCATTTTTGTTTAAAACGCGAAAATTTGGTTGCAAACAATTAGTCAACCTATGCCGCTTTTAAATGGGGAAAATATATTATAGCATTTCTCAGTCTTTCCTTTTGTCAAAGGAGCTGTGGTTTTAAGAAAGACCACTGGATTTTCCTTTTGTGAGTTACGTAAAGGCAAAGTGGGTTGGAGGATTGCGTCATTAGAGCTGTGGGGGTTAAAATTGCGACTGTCGAGTGCTCCTATTACCAAAACAGTGGAGGTGGCTCCGAGGTGATAATCTATCGACGTCAAGTGCCTACCGTAACCATGACGACTTAACATCAGCTGCGTCCCGGATGTGATGTTGTGTCTCTCCTCACGGACGCTTGAATCTTTCGATCGTTTGAAATTCCATGAAGACAAAGGTAAACTATAACATCTATATGAAACATTGGACGCACTAAACTTAAATGAAGGATGACGTCTCTCTTAAATTGCATAATATACAATAACTATTAAAGAAGCCAGGATTAGGACGATTTGGTTAACGGCAATATTCTCTGAAAATTGCTTTTAGGAGATAGAACTATATGCAAATTATAGCCAGGAGATTTCACGGAAATTGTCTCTAATAAAGTTGTAATAATTTTGGCACGCATACTTATAAAACCAAACATTCATCATGAAAAAAAACAAGAGACATTCCATTTTAAAATTATCATGACAATGGGATGCCACGCATAAGTAAAATTTCATAAGGTACAGAACGATACTTCATCCAGTTTATATCATATAGCAAGTTTTATATAGCTTGCTTAAGTTTGCTTCACATTTGCAAGTACCATATTTCATGTGAGTATCTCGGGAAAAGGAACAACTCCGCCGCCATCGAAGACAATATCATCGACTTTACCAGCCCTATGAGGACATCCTTTTTTTCTTTTTTTTCTTTAAACCGACGAGCTATAAGGTTAGACCAACTGTTTTTCTTAACATCTCATTTTTTAACCATTTTTATAAGGAATGCTTGGATAGGTACTCCAGAAACATGAGTTTAATATTTAAATGCATACATTTTTGACATGTTTTTTTTTCAGTTTTCCCAATGTCTTTTATATCCTTTGTTGAAATTGTTATTCAAGAAGCCTAACATTATACGTTGTACTGGTCGAAATAGTAATTTGCAAATACAATCAGTCATTTCAGAAGGCAAAACGTACATCTTACGTCATCCGCCAATTAGTAATATTTCACCACTTGGAATTACTGCCCCAACATTGTCAATATAGCAATAGAAAAGCCGCAGATGTTTGCACCGCAAACAAATCCAAGACAGCTTTAATCCCAACATCCACATTGCATTAAGGGGTATTACAAATATGTAAGTCCTCCTACCGTCTATTACTGTTATCCCCAGACAGGCGTTTATAAACGTCCATGATGTGGGATATCCTGTAACAACCTAGCCATAATTGTGTTCTTTTTTTATATCGATCGCCGTTATCATAGAAACCAAGACATTTTACCTAATCGACAACCGAACAATATAAGTAGCTATGTAAAAAATGGAATGCTATTAAGGTTCGACTGCAGCAATGTTTTATGAAAATTGATGAGGGAAATTTGACAATGCGAAAGTGAGAAGCGATTGTCAGTCGGCAGTAATATTATACAATGCACAAAACAAATATAGTTAGTTGTTTGTCATGTATAATAGAAATAAGGATTTGTTGGAGGGGTGGGGGGGGGGGGGCAAACAATTTGTTTCGGCTAAATTGTGTACCTAATTGAATCTGTTGTTTGTAAACAGACATTGCACTCTGATCCAAATGCTTTAATGCATAAATATTCAATAGTTTTCATAAAACCCCGGCTATGTTCGGATGTTATTAGCATGAGTGTACACATAAATCAAAAAGCCAAATAAAGAAAATGCACACTGAGTTCAGGATGCAAACAGAAAAGGCGGATTAGGCACAGGAACACACATGGATTTGAACAGAGCACTATGTCCGGCCAAATGAAACCCATGAAAATTAACTAATATAGTCATCTATCTTTGTACTCAAACGAGCTTTGGAATTGTTCAATAAATATTTACTTCACGTTCCGACTGTCTCTCCCATATCTTAAGATTGTCAAAATGTTTAATATATTACGCAAGTAATGTGTATATGATTAGTTATTTTATCTAAGGGAATATGCGAAAGTGCAGAATTAATATCAAGCAATATTGTTGAATTCAAAATGCGGAAATAAGCTAAAACACGAGCGAAATAGCTTTACATTTGACGTAAAAACATACAGAAAGAATAAAGTGCCGAACTATTATGATCGGAAATATGTCTGGACGTAAATTACATGAAGTTGGCATTCAAGAAATGAAAATGTTTTATGAATCTAGTCTAACAAAAGTTTTGAATATTTTCAGTTATATCACCGATTTGTGCATGTTTAGATCATAAATTTAATAACCTTCCATAAACAAACGGTGTAGGTGGGTGGGTGGATATTTGGGTGGATGAGTGTGATAGGGGCTGAATTAATGGTTGTGTGAGTGGTTGAGTGTGATAGTGGTTGAGTGAATGGTTGAATGACAGGTTGAATGAGTGAGTGAGTGAATTGTTGAGTGAATTGTTGAGTGAATGGTTGTGTGAGTGAGTGAGTGAGTGAGTGAGTGAGTGAGTGAGTGAGTGAGTGAGTGAGTGAGTGAGTGAGTGAGTGAGTGAGCGAGCGAGCGAGGATTTTTTCTTGTTCAATAAATCATCCAGAGAAATTTGGATTATGAGCAGGAAAGACAATTAAAAAGGAAATTTACAGAAGCCATAGTGAAGCCTATGACTGGTCAGTAAAAAATCGATATTTGTTTTAAGATCAATGTTTAAGACAAAAGTTTTTTTAAGGAGAAATACTTTCGTAGAATCTAGTGAATAAGTCGTGATTTCAAAATTATTCTAAATAAAATATAAGATTAATTGGGAAATCAAGCCTAGATTCATCAGTTTTAAAAAATAATTTAAGTACAATTGAAATATGAGTAAAGGATACGATGGTAATAAAACATTTAGCAGAACCCTTTATATAAAAGTAAGTGCTGTTAATCGCTTTTGTGTTACTGAAAATATGAGTTGCCTTATGTGTTTTAGGTGTCTTTCGTTTAATGAGATCAGTTTGAATATGGTCTGATTTGGCTGCTTGGCTGTCCCTTTATTTCTGTTGCAGTATTAACATAAGTTTAAACCAATGCAGTAAGTGCAGTAGTACACACGAATAAGATACTAAGATAATCTTGTCGCTATATTTACTATTGCACCTACCATTGCGGTCTTTAAAAGGTAATATACGCATGTTTTAAGAATGAAATCAAATGAACTATTTTGCAATTCGTTTTTTTATACTTCAGCCATGGCTTATAACATTGAATGTTACAAGCCTTTGGAAGTCTGAACGTTTTGATCTAGAAATTTAGAACAACCAATAGTCAGGCAATGATACGAGCATCAAAAGAAGACAGGTTTTTTTCATACAAAACTTTATATAATAGTTGACGTATGTTTGGACGTGTTTGTTCCATAAAACAAAAATATAATCGGATGTACCTGTAAATACCGTATTCGAAAATCGACATTATACTTTTAATGCATGCAGACACATATTGCAATGGAAATATCCTTGAAAATATTTGGTTTCCTACAATTCGATAGACTCCAACAATGAACTCTGATCATGGGAACACACTCCACTTTGTTGCCTTTTATCGCCATGTACAGCGATCAGAGTAACACGATTCCTGATATAAAGCCACTCGTAAATGCCATTTCAAGACAGTATTTGCAGACCATATTCGCAACATCGACAAGATATATCTTAACTGCATAAAACGACCATAGAATAACCAGACAAATATCTAACAATACATTTAACAAATTGCTTAGCCCTGACAGTGGTCATAACAATATACCTTTATCTTCACACTTCTACAATTTATTTGATACAAGATACGATTGATTGTCTAAGAACAGTAATAAAATTGAACAACAAAGTGCGCGCCATGATGAATATTTTGTCAGCCAAAATGACTTCCAAATGACAATAGAGAGTCCTTAAGGAAGTACGTGTACTCCTTAAAGAAATCTTGTCTGGATTTATTTCTCTATTGCATGCACTTCTTTGTTTGAAATGTCACTAAACCAACCAACGGAAAACGATTGTATTGTAAAGGGAAAAAAGTTTTTCTGAAGAACATATGTCTTGAATTTACCTTCTTAATAATGTTAACACCAATTACAGGTGTTTATCTGTAATTACAAGGAAGCAGCTAAGTTTTACAGACGTGTTTTCAACCTATGACCTTGTCTGACGAACACGAAGGTCTTCAAAACTCTTCGTTAGAGAATTGCGATTACATTATGAATTTCTATAAGAACATGTTTTTACTTGTTCCTCTGTTTTTTTTCTTTTTACCTCCAATATTGTACAATTGTTGACTACATGTAGGAGTACATGATTGCTTAGTTTCATTAAAACAATTGAGACTACAGGTACAGCTAACACAACAAAGACGCTGTTTAAAGACATATAGCCAATGTTTAACTGTTACTAAACGAGAGACAAACAACGTATAAACAACACAGATAGACAACACTAGCATTGAAATATATTTATCAATGAATGTTTATCAAACGGACGAACTTTTGAAAATTGTGTAAATATTGTTGGCTTGTGTTTTTTCTCTTGTTCCGTATTTATTTGCATGTGTCTTTAAGCGATATGTTTAAAAAAAAACAATGGAAGGAGAATTCATTTGAGGTATACATGTATTCTTTAAAAGTGAACCAGGGCGGCTCTCAGTCTAAAACCGCTTTATTTACTGTTGACGTGCTTATGGAAACTCTGTTTGTATAGTTTGCATAATCATAATAAATCATAAACACGAAACGAAACAATTACATTATATTTCATTGTCATTAAGTCATAAATGTAAAAATGGTAATAAGTTTAATTACAGGTTCCGTGAAACTCGTTTATAATTATTTTCCTCTAATTATATAGTAAATGGGAATGGGAACATCTTGTGTTTTTACATATGCATATTTGTTATTATGCATATGTTATCAACTGTAAAAAGATAGAATGTTAAGTCTGCTTCAATTACCTTTCTTTAACGCAGTAACAATGTCATATAAGCAGCGAAAACAACTACGAGGACAGCAACAATATCAGCAACAACCTGTATCGCAATGGCATAGGTTAGGATAACAGCCATGACAAATCAAATGTATTTGTAATGTAATTTATCTCTTAACAGTTTATAATGGAACACAAAATATTGCTTTATAAACTATCCACACAATACACACGATGCAATCGTTGAAAAAATACGCTGGATCATTAATAAATTGAATTGTATGAAATATACATGCCGATAGGTCACATAGTATGGCTTTTAAAAAGAAAGATAACTGTTTGACTACCTGAAATGAAATGATATAACATTTGAGCAGTTTAAGGCAATTAGTTACATAAATATGTGTTAACTTAATTCTCATTAGTATTCATATGTTGTTATGATGTTAATACAAATGTGAGTTCGATAGCTCATTCATATACAATATCAAATTCTAATATAATGGGAACATTTAAACAAACAGATCGATGAATTGTTTGTATCTTATACAATAACTATGCAAAACGTGTAATTTGTAAAAAATACAGGCTCAAGAACGATAACTATTTTTTGTAATTCAAAATTTATGTGAAAAACTACAGTAACAAGCTCAGTAGCCAAACATAAGCTTATAGTTTACACATAAGCCCCGTTGAATGGCACAGGGTAAACACAAAGGTCATATAACACAAAAACAAACAATCACAAAAGGCTTATATACGAAGATGGGGACGTAATGTGCAATGCGTTTATTTCTTGACTGAATGTGTTCTATAACCTTACACCATAGAAGGTCGTTGATATTATATCTACGTATTTAAACACTTCTAATATTATAAACAAACATCTGACATTCAAAAATAAAATGGAACTAGTCTTGAAGTTAATTACATACAGAATTATGAGCCTTTTATTTAATTAATTTCTATTCCATTTGCCAGCATCTACGTTCAATTTATTCTCATTCTTAATTGATAAGGGCAATTATATATTTCGAATATTAATGAAATTTAAATAAGGTTGGAACATTAATTCTTTAAAGGTCCTGTAAAATATTGCCTTTGAAGAGTAATTAACTTACTACCCTTACTTCTAAGCGATTCAATAAGTTATATCTCGCTGTTTGTCATAAGAGGGAAAACAATAGGACAACCTGGTTAAGCAAAACATGATAAACACCTAAATATTGTGCTTGTTTCGGTAGTTTTTTATATAAATATTGTATGGATTTTTATATACATTGCCCAATTTGAGCCTCGTGGATGTGATGCAATACTTTGCAGCAATGTCTCGTAAACAACGTTTATATATTTGTGAGTTTGTGCATCGATTACATTTAAACGAAAACATTTACTACACGATTAGCAGATTACATATTATCGTAAGGATTTTTAATTAAAAAAACACACCTTGTCATTAAGATGTTATATAGGTTGACAGCAATGAAATTAAAAGGCTTATTTTAATATACATCAATAAACAAAACAAAACACCAAAGCAAGAAATGTGGAATTAGATTGACAAAAATAAAGCTGACAAATTCTCAGTTCAATAATTTTACCCTTTTACACAGCTTTCTAGAAACTTGATATATAATTAAAACAAAAACATTATATCACAATTCCATCGTAAGTAGCTACTTATTACCACTGTTTTGAAGTGTTGATGCTCGTATTTCACAGCCGTGGATTTCCTTATAAAAGTGGATTTTAATAAATAGACATATTACAAATAAAACATAGAGTTTCATATCATAAGAGACAAACACATTAAGTAAGTGTTTAAGAAACAGTTAAGTTGACAGGATAAAATTTCAGGATATGTAACCTAGATCTTTAAAGAGTGTACAACACCAACCTAATGTGATACTGATCGTCTATCACATAGCATATAGCTTGTTGCATTAAGACCGCTTTATCCACAGAAAGATCACTAGAGATTCATTTTATTATGCAACTCAGAGAATGTGCGATTCCTTTTACAGATATTTAATAATAGCGTGAAGTCAGCTCAAAACCAATCTGTGAACGTCTTGAAAGATTTAAATGCATGCTAGCGTTCTGCTTTCCAGTAAAATGTATTTCATGTAAGTCGTCCATTATCAATATTGTGGGCAAACAAATTAGTTTTTATAAGCTATCAACAGATAGTCGCCGTCCAAAATGACTCAGAGCCCGCCTCAAAGCTTCTAATTTAGTTGTAATCAGACAGGCTTTGTGTGGCAGCAGTGCGTGGGCTGACCCTAGTTGTTTTAATGAACTGTTTCATAGTGGAGGATACTGCCTGTTACAAATACCAAGAGTTGCATTTCACAATAGAACACATTAAAAAAAAATTCTCGAATAATAACAATGATGATGATGATGATGATGATGATGATGATGATGATGACGACGACGACGACGACGACGACGGTGATGATGATGATGATGATGATGATGATGATGATGATGATGATGATGATGATGATGATGATGATGATGATGATAGTGATGATGATGATGATGATGATGATGATGATGATGATGATGATGATGATGATGATGATGATGATGGGCTACTTAAAGTAACCTTGTCAAATTTATATTTTTATACTCGTGTTTAAAGGTTATTAACCATGTCTAATCATAGATAGTCGAAACATTGTAACAGTATGATAACATCCTTATGTGACAATGGACAGTTGTTAGGCATCACATACAATCATTATTATTCATGGGTACAATTGAGTAGCATAAGACATAGACACCAAATATGTATGTATCTTATTTGTGTAAATAGCATAGTATGTCATGCATTGCAACTATTATGAATTATTTATTGTTGTTTATGAATGGTAACGATATATATGAATGCGTTGTACATGCTATGTCTGAGTTTGGGCGAATCAGAACGTTTTCTTTCATAGTGAGACTTTTAAAAACCAGTTGTCTGGAAGTATCTAAATACTTATTTTGTTGACATCGGAAACCGACGCAAATGGAAACAAAAAGATTATTATAAAAGACAGATCAGCAGCATACTATCAAAATTCTCACTTTTCGTGACGAATTTACTTTTATTATTTAAAACTAAACATAAATACGTTTTATTCGAAGACAAGATCACAGACCACCAAAGACCAACTAATTTGAATGTACACTATCTAAGCCTTTAGTTTTCCATTATAACATTTGTCTTTGACATTCATTTTTGGAACTGTTATATCACCTGCAGCTTTGGATTGTTTTATCAATCCGGATTCTTAGTAGAAACTAATTGCGAGTATCAAGTGACCTTAGCAATGGAAATCCGATTAATTCCAGTTATAATGCACAAGTGACACAAATAAGAGACATAGTCGTTTGTCTAATGGTAATGTAAGAATGAAATAACATACAACACTTTCCCATATGTTACAGCTATAAACTATATTTAATATAATTATATTACGAAGTGTCATAGTACCGATCTCAACGAAAATGTTACTGCTAATATATATTATTACAGGTAAATACAATTGACATAAAAATGATACGAATGGCAAAACAATGGAAGTGGGAAATGATAACAAACGTACCTGAAATATATATGTACAACATACATTTTTATCAGATTTAAATGCATCAATTGTAAATCTTGGAATAGGACAGCTCAACGCTAGTTCACATACGAGTAGGATATGCCATACATGACAGATTCACTGAATAAATGTTTTAATACTAAAAAGGTCAATTGGTTGCAAAATTATCAGTCAAATACGTCACTCAATGGCAAATGGAAAACTTTTTTTATTATTTTCCAATCTATCCCTGTGTTAAAGGAGCTATGGCGTAAAAAAGGCCATTTGATTGTCATGAGGTGTTGGGTGGAAAAGCGAAATGAGATTGGTGTGCACTGCGGAAGCGAAGCACGGGAGCCATGGGTGTGACTGTTGCATTCAGCTGACCTGGCGTTCGAGTTATGATGTTTTCTCGACTGATTTGCATGAACAAAGATGAGATATTAAGGGTAAAGGCGGCATGTTTTTAACATATATGCGGAAAATGTGACGCAAACTTACACAAAGGATAGCGTCTTTTTTTAATTTTCAAAACAATTATACATTGACTATGAAAGAAGTCTTGGCAAAAGAAAATGTTCTGTGCAAAGTGAAAATAAACAACACTTTTATTTAGGCCAGAGGTAGATACCTTGTTTATGTTTGCTATTTGCGTGTAGCAAATGTCATGTAAGTGGAGAACTAAATTATTGTATCTTAGGTACTCTGTGTTTTTAACATCCCTTATAAAAACCTTCTGCCAGGGAATACTAGGATATGCGGTAAAGTGCAGCAGGATAAATCTAATATTCGAATGTGTGCACTCTTGTTGAACACGTTTATTTGATTCATTTTCCCCAATGCATCAGCTTTACATTTGTTAAAATGAACCTAATTTAGGAGACCCAAAGCAATCCGTTCCATTGATGGAAATGCCATATGCATTGTTTGCACCGAAAACAAAACCCAGATGGCCTTATTCCCGACATCCACGTTGCATACATCTATGGTAATTAGGAAGTATCCCTCAGATATTTACAAGTTTTCCATAGAGAGGCTTATATAAACGATTATGCTCTCGGATTTTCTGGGATACCCAGCCATTTTATTATTATTTTATTATTCATAACGCAATATTTCGTTGCACAATGAAATAACGATATTTATGTGTGCATAACATACTATTTATATATTGTACTCTTATGAGGTTAGTAAGACGATCGCAAGTCGGTTGAACTAGTAATGTATGCAGGAAAAATACAAAAACTGCGTTGATTAATAATGGGAATTTATTCAAAAGGCCATAAAATAATCAAAATCAACAAGAAAAAGTTGACAAGTGTTAGGCTCTGTTTCCCGTAATACAATATCTTGGTGGGAAAACCGTCAACAGACAAAGCCGTCGCATATATCGAACGCCGTTATCAACGAAACGCATCGACAACCAAGCAATGTAATTAGCCATATAAATTAAATGGAATGTTACAAATGAATCATTGGCACAGTTCGACTTGCAATAGTGTCTGACAATTGTTCCGGGATTTTTTAGATTTAGAACGTGATAAGAGATTATCAGTCGGTTGCAATGTTACTCAACTATACAACACAAATATAGTTCAATATGTATCCAATTTAAAAGGAAATGAGGCTTTATTTACAAAATGGAAAAAAAACCCATACCAGTGAAACTGTCTAAATGAATGAATTGAATAGTTTTGAATTGAATAGTTTGTTACGTACTACAAGGCCTACAGCCCAAAATACACAGTATCACATTAGTTATATAGATGACATATTCATAATTTAAATAATAAATAGACATGCACATGTATGTACATTGATACATATAATGGTTATGAAACGATAACATTGGTGCATAAATAAGTATATAGGCAATATTTAAACATGTTTGTAACATATAATTATGTTCGTAATTGAATGTTGTTTAAACTTGAATAGTTGCATCTCTTAAAGAAAATGCATTTAGTAAAACTTTTGCCAAACAACGTATATGTTCTTACTGATCACTCGACATGATAGCATTAAATAGAGTAACACTCACAAATGTATTTAGCCATTGTGGCATAAAATGTTCATTTCTCAAGTCGTTATAAAGTGGACAAATTAACAGCATATGTAATTCATCTTCGACAGTGTACACATTTCGACTTAAGCAAAATGGGCAAAATCTATACTGTCGTTCTATATTCACATGTCTCCCCTTTTCTACCATCAATTTATGGCACGAGCATCGAAAGTTCGAAAGGGCCTTTCTATGTGAATATGGCATATTAAGTGTTAGATATTTTTCAATGTCAAGTAATGATTTAAATTGGCAATAATAGATTGCTTTTGCCGATGAGTTTATGTCAGCATTAAGTTTCTGTAAAGCATAGTCTTTCAGTCTTCGAGTGAATGCAGCCATAAATGTCTTAACATCCCCGATTTCGTCTGCAATCCACGCGTAACCGAAACCATGTTGAAACAGTAGCTGTTTAACATGGGACGTCAAGTTGGTTCTTCCTGCTTCTGCCTGTCTACGCAACATCAGGTAACATTGCCGTGGCTATCGTTGTGGTGACATCTGTAGAAGTCTCGTCCAGTACTTAATACATCTTGTCATATAATTGACAAATAACAGTAATCGTCCACATTCGCTAAGTGCGAAGAAGTTTGCTGTATTTGTATGCACTGCACATATTCTCTTACAAAAGTTTATTTGCACTCTTTCTGTGTTTATGGAAAGTTCATAGCCCCATATTTCGGATGAATAACAAAGGATCGGCACAACCATTGCATCAAATAATTTAAAATATTGCGAGGGTTTGAAATGTCCAAAGTATTTTCCATATTTATATATTGTAATGAGTGCTTTTGAAGCTTGTTTACACAGCAAATCTTTTGTCATTGACCAACTTAGTTTTGGAGTGAAGTATGCACCCAAATACTTATAAAAGGACACAACAACAAGTAATTTCCCCTTATAATACCATTGTTCATAAGCTCTTAGTGGCCCACCGTTTCTAAAATGTGTAGCTAGTAACGTGTAGAATGTCAAATTGTTCTGATGAATGTGCCGTCTTAATTTGTGTTTTGTAAACAGACAATGATATGAGCACATTATTTAAGAACTTATTGAATATACGTGCCATAAAACCGGCTATACGCGGATATTTTACGTATTTAATTCAAGAGCTACTTTAAAAGATGATTTCTGAGTAAAGGAGGCAACTAGCAGATAAAAATTTGCCACAAACCGCTCATGAATTTGATGCAAAGCACTATGTATGATAACCATTGCATGTCAAAGTAGATGAAACACATGCAAAATAACCAAATCGTTCATCTATCATTTTTCTCAAACACGCTTTGAAAATAAAAAAATAACTTTGCGTGCAGTCTGTCTCTTCTGTTTCAAGATTGTAAAAATGCTAAATGTATTGAGCCAGTCATCTGAATATGTTTCTGTATTGTTTGTTGTAAATGGAATATGCAAACGTGAACATAATAAATCAAACAAGACCTCTGCTTAACCTAAATATAATATAGCGAAATTAAGCTGAAAACGACCGAAATACTGTAACATTTGACTTAAAACTAGGGGCGAACAAAGGATTTGACGTTAGAGGGGGGGGGGGGGAGAGGGGGGCGAAACTAAAAGGCAAAACTTTTTGACTTATCACCCTCCATCAGAGCAGATATTTATTTGGTTCCTAAAGGGTGCAATATGGGCGCATGTCAATGCTCTCTCCCTTCTTATATTGAAATAAAACTTGTTCTAATTGGACGTTTTTCCAACTTTGGACGGGTTATTATTTGCTGAGAATATTGAGATTTGAGGCAGTACACAGCCATAACAGAACAAGTCTCGTGTTGATCTAATACCTTCGACCTCCCGCTCTGTAGGCAGAAGCCCCAACCACTAGGCCATGGCGGCTATATATGTACAAGTGAACGTCCGTTAATCAATGCGATAACTATTCTGACACAAAAGAAGACCAAACCACAAAATCGGTATACTTGCACATATTGTGTTATAGAACTGTTCACATGTCGGGAAACGGATCTGTGAGCTACTGTACAGTATCTATAGTGGTATCACCTATTGATGGTAAATAATAACTAGACAGAACCCATTAATAACAGAAACCGTATATGAGCAAGCGCAATAACAATTTCCAGTCAGTTATTCTCCTGGTGCCATGTTACAATCTACATCGAGATGAAAAGTATTTACATTTTTTTACTGAATAATTGGATAGACATATTTACCAGCCTAATACAACGAACACTTTCACAAGATGGCCCATTTTCTCCTACTTTAAACAATATATCATCACATCCAACATTTTCTTTGCAGTCTCTTTAGTGACAATTTTCACCGGATTTTCCGATAAATCCGAGATAGGGGATATACTTTTTATAGTCATATGCTGTTGATCAGATATCGGGTATTATTTATTTCGTTCATTTCTTTTAAAGATATTTAAAATATGAATGCAATGATTTAGAATAAGAATAAGAGTCTTGTTATTTGGTAAACATAATAGCCCGATTATACGATATTTTTTTTATATTGTACAACATAAATGGAATGAAATTTAATGATGCATCTTATATGACTAAAATGCATGAATGTGTTACAATTACGAAAATACTTATTACACGTTATGGAAACTGGTATAAGCACCTCATTAAATAACGTAGTCTCCAAATGAAGCTAAAGAACCGACTGCCCATCCATTGAACGTATATTTAGAGTTGCGGCATGTTGAATGCCTGGCATCAGTGATAATATCTATTCCGCCTGTTAACTCGGACACTAGCACTTATGTTTTCAGGGCCTTTTCATAAACAGATGTTATGTGGTCACTCTACTTATCAATATACGCATGCATGTTGTCTTTTTCTATGGTACCAATACCAAGGCTTTCACTTAACCGTTCGTGTTGAGATGGTATCATGCCACTTGTTAACTATGCATGGATCATTTGAAGGTTTATCAAATTCTTGCCATTTTGGAGTTAAATAGATGCATTCAAAGAATGTGAAAAAATACAAGTATCACAATCAAAATTGAACATATGGTTATGTGGCATTGGTGTTTTCAGCTAATGCTTTCTGACAGTTATCCTTTATAACTTGAATTTGATCATGTATTTTTCAAAACTTCTGATTTTGTACAGAAGAGAAATTTTGAATGTGTGAGTTTTTAATTATTTTCTTCTGAAGATATGATTGCTATGTAATCTAAATCAAAACTAACAAAAGTGCTAAAGAAGAGAGCTCTCCTGAAGCCTTAAAAAACACAACTTTTTCTGTTTGGTTTACCAATCAACATAGATTTCACCAATTGTGACCAATGAACACATATGTTATGTGGATGAACATGGCTAAAGTTATAATATGAACTGCTTTTGCTTTCAGACATTGCGGTCTTATTATGTTAATCAAGGCAAGCTTTGCCCCGATAGCGACGTTTACATTTTTTATAATGTGTGGGGGATGAACAGATTTATTTCAGTTGAAGTTTGCAATGTTTCAAAGTTTTATTTAAATAACACGCAGAAGGACAAGACCCCATGTGGACACATATTAGGTTTAGTAATTACTGGCGAACGCATAAACGAAAACAATATTACCAATATTAACTGTCATTACATGAATAGCAATAAAGCATAATACTTTCGTAAGTATAACTGTTTACTTACTTTAATGTATAAACACTTTGTTTAATGATTTTATTAACATAATATTTACATTGTAACAATTTAGATGATTTAATATATGACTATTTATTAAAAGCTATCGATATATGGTCCCTATTTTGAACGACCTTATATGGAGTCTTAGGTAAATGATTTAAATTTATTCAATATTAATCTCACCTAAATCAAATCATATTACACCATCATAATTCAAAATGAAGTAATTAAAAAGGTATTTCATGTTTATTTGTTTTAATAAAATGAGTTGAGTTGATATGACCAGAGAGGGTTAGTGCAAATATAAGCATACATTTCGTATTGCATCAACAAGGTATGAACTAAAGTATTTGTGTATTTGTATGGGTACGTAAAAGAGTATTGAAAATAAACGTAGCATTACGAATACATAATGGATGGGATTTACAGACAGAGGGAAGAAATTACTACTAACGTATTATTTTTCTTACCGTTTGAATTCTTAATGGATGTACAGACATTCGCAAGCCACAAAAAATCATGATATTCCTTCTTAACATTTTCAAACTGGAATGCATTCTTTAAAATTCGTATACATGTCAAAAACATAATTATCATTTAATGAACTATTCAGTTCCAGTTTGAATGTAGAAGTCTACATATGAATGCGTTAGCAAATGCAATAACGTTCTTGTTTTTTACATCACAAATTAATATGCAAAACTTTAATCATTTAGAGGGATTTGAACAAGAACTGTCAAGAAAGCAAACAACAGGACATTGTAAAAACGCTGTTGCTCTAACACGAATCTTATTTGAATAGCAATCGTGCAAAATGCGTGATCATTTCTGTCACGTCACTCCCGTCACTTTTCTGTGTCACATTTATTTGCCAGTCTGACATTCAACAGTGATCATGTCAGGTCACAATTACACTGGTTATGTTTCATATATATTGTTATAAAGTAACCATTAGACGTTTAAATTAATATTAAGTTTCCTAAAGTTAATGCATACTTTGATCTTATTAACATTTACATTTTTCTTTATTCAGGATTGTTGGGAAGAGTGAGGTTTGTGCACGTAAACTGGTTTAAACCCTCAATAAATTTACATTTTTCTGGCCGTTACAATGCGGAACCTAACAATCCTTGATACACATACCTAGTCTTTTATTTAGTATAGATACACTGCTGTTTGTGGAGTTTTGTGCTGTTGTTCCATGTTTCTTGTTTGTGCATTTTTGTTTTTTGTGTTCTATGTCTGCTTTGGCGTTTACCCGGTGCCATTAAACGGGTTTATGTTTAAACTTTTGGCTACTGAACTTGTTTTTTTGTAGTTTTTCACACTAAGTATAATTCTAAGATTTAAAGGCTACATGATTATCAAACGTAACTTTAAAATCCAATCATGTCTTCTGGTGTCACTTAATATGGTCAAATAACACAATTGTTGTTCCTTAATAAGTGTTCGAATTATTCCTTCACTTCTTCAGGGATGTCCAAAATTACCATTTGCAGCAGGTGGAAGTTTGCTAATTAAAGCAAATACGAAGAGCGAGTGTATACATGTGTAGTATATATGTTTGGGTTGTGGCGAATCTGAACGTTTTCTTTGACAGTGAGACTTTTAAATGCAAGTCGTGAGGAAGTATCTTGAGACCTTTCATTGCGTTGACAACGGATACTAACGCAAATGAAAACAGAAAATAATATTGTAAAATAAAAGACCAGCAGCATACTATCAGGAATTCCTATTGTTCGTGACGAATTCACCTATATTATTTTTAAAAAAAAATCGAGAACGCGGACACTGTCCACCAAAGAACAACTTATTTGAATATACACTATCTAAGCCTTAAAGTTTCCATTCTAAATTTTGTCTGTGAGTGTCATTTTTCTGGATGTTATATCACCGTTAAGATTACACTGCAACTTTGCTTAATCAATCCAGACTAAAGTAGAAACTATTTGCGAGTATCAAGTTACCTAATCAACAGAAATCCGGTTAATTGCAAAAATAATGAACAAGAATCACAAATAAGAAACATATTCACTGTCTAATGGTAGTATAACAATGAAATAACTAACACATTCCCATAATATGTTACAGCTTCCAACTCTATTAACTTTGATATGATTTCACAACAAAGTGTCATGGAACCGAAATCAACGTCAAGGGTTACAAATATGGCGTATATGTTTACTACTTTCTGCCACATTAAAATCAGTGTCAATATTTATTTTTTCTAACCAGTCATATGTTGAGCCATTATTGATATACTAAATTACTAATAACAAAATATAATACTAACAAATGTTAGTATAGATATATCTCGGGTTCGTCTTATAGACGACGGGTAACAAAGAAAAAACGACTCGAACATAGGATGGCCAATAAATATCATTATAGTTCTGTTTTAATGACGGATAATGAATTAATTTAATTGACATAAAGTGGAAAAACAGGGTGAGTGTGAAAGGATAATAAACGAACATGAAAAATAAATGTATAGCTTATATTTTCATCAGATGTAAATGCATCAGTTCTAAAGCCTAGAATGGCACATATCAACCCTAGTCCACACAATTAGGACATGCCAGAAAATAAGATTGACTAAACACAATGTTTTAATACTAAGATAAATCCATTTGGTTGCAAAATTATCATACGTTACTCAATCGCAAATGGTAAAACAACATTATTTTTATTATAACTCAGTCTATCCCTGTGCAAAAGAAGGTATGGTGTTAATAAAGGCCATTTGATTGCCTTGGGTGTTGGTTGGGAAGGTATTGGTGTGCACTGCGGGAGTTGTGGGTGTGATTGTTGGGTGGATGTTGGAACTGCTCCAAGGACGGGAAAAGTGGTGGTAATTCCACTGAAAATATATCGAGATCACAGAATTTTATTTGTTACCATACCCATAACGTCCGCTGATCTGGCGTCACAGTTAAGATGTTTTCTCGACTGTTTTGCATGAACCAAGATGAGATCTTGACGGTTAAGGCGCTATATTTTAACATATATACGGGAAATGTTACGCAAACTTACACAAAGGATAACGTCTTTTTTAATTTTCAAAATAATTTTACAATGACTATGAAAGAAGTCTTGGTAAAAGTCAATGTTCTGGGCAAATTGAAATAAAACATTTTTTTTTCAGGCCAGAGATATATTCTTAGTTTGTGTTTGCTATTTGCGTGTAGCAAATGGCATGTGATTGGGAATTTTAAATTCTTGGATCTTAGGTTAACTCTGTTTTTAACAACCTTTAGAAAGCCTTCTCCGAGGGAATGCTTGGATAGGCGGTAAAGGGTAGCAGGTTGAATCTAATATTCGAATGTGCGCACTCTTATTGAACATGTTCATTTGATTCATTTTCCCCAAGGTATCAGTTTTACATTTGTTAAAATGAACCTTTTTTAGGAGGCCCAAAGCAATCCGATTCATTGATGAAAATGCCATATGCAAATAAAATGAAGCATTTCAGAAGGCACACATTGCATCTTAGAAATCCTTCTCACGACAGCATTCAACAGATAATATTTCACCACCGCAAATAAGTTATTTACTGCCATAACCATGTGAAAATAACATAAAAAAGCGGCGTATTGTCTGCACCGAAAACAAAACCCAGATGGCCTTATTCCCGACATCAACGTTGCATACATCTATGGTTATTAGGAAGTATCCCTACTGTATAAAATTGTTATCCCTAGACAAGCTTATATCAACGTCGATGCTCTGGGTTTTCCTGTAATTACCAAGCCATATTTCTTTGGATATTATCGTGTTCTTTTATATCGAACGTCGTTGTCATAGAAGCTCGACGACAACCGAGCAATGAAATAAGCCATATAAATTAAATGCTATGTTACTAATGAAACATTGGCGCAGTTCGACTTGCAATAGTTTCTGACAATTGTTCCGGGATATTTGATATTTAGAACGTGATAAGCAATTATCAATTGGCTGTAATGTTATAAAAATATACAAAACAAATATAGTTCAGTATGCATCAGGTTTTATAGAAATTGAGGCTTTATTTGCAAGTTTAAACAGGAAAACAACTTACAAGTGAAACTGGCTAATACTGTATCTTGTAACTTGTTGAAGGTCGTATTGTACAGAAGAATCCGTCGTCTAAATGTGTGTTTCTGTAATCAGACTATGATCAAATTCTTTAAGACGTACTTGTTTATACGTGCCATAAAACCGGCTACGCGCGAAGGTTACAAGCAATTAATTCAAGAGCTAATTAAAAGACGAACGCTGAGTTAAGGATGCAGCTTGCAGAGGACAACTTGGCACAAAGCGCGCATGAATTTGACGCATAGCACCGTGGCTGACAACCATTGCATGTCAAAGCAGAACAACAAAAACAAAATAACCAGATTGTTTATCTCATTTTACTCAAACACACTTTGGAAATAAATAATAGTTTTGCGTGCAGACTGTCTCTTCTTTATCAAGATTGTAAAAATGCTTTGTTGTACTTCATTGATCTTTTTTTGCTATATTTAAATAAAAAGTAAAATTTGTCGATCTTAGAGCCCTTCTCTCTCGTGGAAAATGCCATGAGTAACTGAGATTTTTTTTCACACTTTAGGCGAGCGACTATATGTTTCAGGTACTGATTGTATGTTTTGTAATATTCTTCTTCTATTTTATTTGTGAATATATTTGGACGGCTATCTAAAGACGTATATGGTTGTCGAAACTAACATAAAAATGAGTTTACAGTAGTAAAAACATTATGTCTTGTATTATACAGTGTGTGTCTCTTATCAAGTATCTGTAAGGTTTTAAACATTTGCCTCTTTACAGGGTCTTAGTTTAAACTGTTGACAACTCGGCTTATCCCTGTAGTATTTGTTGTATACTTTCATTTTGTCATCGGAAACATTTTCTTTCATTTAAACATATATTCTTATTATAGTTACTTTAATGAATTAAAATAATAAACACAACTCCGATCAAAAGAAACAGAAAATCCGTTGCCAGGATTTATGGTGGAACACTGGTCATGGCTGCCGCCGGAAAGGCTTCCATTTTACCCACTACTCTGGCGTACATAGTCGGTCCCATGGTAGCATTCCTCGAAAGTTGTCTCGGCAAACAGTTATGCATAGAAAAGGTTTGTGTACGCTTTTGTTTTCGACCTACCCGAATTGTTTGCACCTGATCTTATTTGATGTTATTGCCAGTACACACTTCTTTTCTGACTATTGCGTATTGTTTGACAGCGAAATCGAAACCGATCGATTTTGGGCCTAGAAAAAAACATTGCATGTCTCAAATAAAGTCTCATCCATCAATTCATGTGTAATTCTATGATTCCTGAAAAATATAATTAATTGAAAGAAAATACATTCAAATGGTACCATCATTTTACAGTCATACTGTGTTGTACGTGCTGCAAGATTTGCGACCAAGGAAATTTGATTTATATGCCAAGCAATATTAAAGTTTGGGTTTTCAATTAATTAATTAAAACGAAGTCAATCGCTTCAATTGCCATCAGCCTTTCTTCTGCAGAGAACACGAGGACAAAAAACAAGAACTTTAAATGTAAACACTATCTAAATAATTCCATAACTTCGCTTACAAGTGCATTTTTGTTGTACTTATTACAATTATACAGTGCAAACAACATGGAAAAGTAGAGCTGCCAGCCATTACACTTTAATAGATGATTTTATTCAAAACAATCCCTTCCAAGACGGAAACAGGCTGCAAATGGCATTTCAAACAATGGGTATATATTAAAGTGTTTGTTGCTTAAAGTTCTGCCTATCTTTGCTAGACTTATGAGACACTTTGATTGATGAACATCTTAACTCCCGTTTCCTGTACTATACTTCAAACCATCCATTTTATGTTGTGTTAGCAACCGGCGTGGGCTAAATCATTTTTATTTTATTTGTGTGTAACCTTTTTGGCGCTGTCTTTGAGTTTCTAGTGAAATCATACATTTTTTATGCATTTCAACCTTAAATGCTAGTCCTATTTGGCCTTAGACGCTTGGACTTCCATACCAATGTAAGATGTATTTCCAACTCTCTGACTGTTGTTATAAATATCTTGCTTTATATGATTCTACACTGTTATTTTTCTGTTATCAATAGCACATTCCTAACTCCAAATTTTCCACGATAATTATAAAGTTTAATGTTAATGCAAAATTATATTTCCTTTTTGACATTTTTAAAGATACGAGTCTTTTTTAAATATTTGCAGTCTTTATCAAACGCAAGTACATGCAAACATAAAGACCAGAGTAAATGAAGTTAAGCCACCTTTCGTTTTCGTTTTCCATCTTTGGACGGGTTAATACTTGCTGGGTTTATTCAGATATGAGGCAGTACATGGCCATGTCAGAACAAGTGTCGTGTAGATCTAATACCTTCATCCTACCGCTTCGTAGGCAGAAGCCCAAACCACTGGCGGTGGTATATGTTCAAGTGAACGTCCGTTGTTCAATGCGATAACTATTCTGACACAAAAGCAGACTAAACCGTAATATTAAGCAGTATACGTTCACTTGTTGTGTTTTAGAACTGCTCACATGTCGAGGGAAACGGATGTGCGAGCTACTCTATAATATATTGGTATCTCCCTTTAATGGTATATAATAACTTGTCATGCTGTAAACGGATGGACCTAATAAAAACAGAATCCGTATATGGGCAAGCGCAATAACCATTTCCCGTCAGTCATTCTCCTTTTGCCTAGTTTCAATTTACCTCGTGATTAAAAGTAATAGCATTATTATCTGATTAATTGGATAGACATATTTACCACGCTAATAAAACGAACACTTTCATTAGATGGCACATTCTCTCCTATTTTAAACAGTATATCATCACATCCAACAAATTCTATGCCGTTTCCATAGTGGCATCTCTCATCGAATTTTCCGGGAAGTCCGAGAAAGGAGACACACCTTTTATAGTCATATTCTGTTAATCAGATCTCGGGTAGACCTGCAAAGGTCTCATTGATCATGTTGTTGTGTTCCTTTTGCTATCTTGCAAAAAAGCCTATTCTAAGCCTTCTATACTTGACCCCAAAAACAATCTATATATAGTACACAACGTTTTTGTATTGATTGCCCTCTGTAATCTTTATTGCCATCTGCTGTCTATCAGATCTGAGCTCTGGGTGTCCTGCTGGAGGTTTCATTAACGAAATAAACAAAACATCTTATCATACTAGATTTATTCCGTTCATTTCTTTTAAATAATATTTAAATTATTAATGCAATGATTAAGACTTTTAGAATAAGAGTCATGTTATTTGGTAAATATAATAGCTCAAGTATACGATTGATATTGTACAACATAAATGGAATGAAATTATGATGCATCATATATGACTAAAATGTGTTACAATTACGAAAATACTTCTAGCACGTTATGGAAATTGATATTAGCATCACATTTAAAAACGTGGTCTCCAAACGATTCTAAAGAACCGACTTTCTATCCAACGTATATTTAGAGTTGCGGTATGTTGAATGCCTTGTATCGGTGATAATATCTATTCCGTCTGTTAACTCGAACACTAGCACTTATGTTTCAGGGCATTTTCACGAGTCTGGTGTTATGTGGTCACTCTACTCATCAATATACGACTGCATGTTGTCTTTCCCTATGGTACCAAATACCAAGACATTCACCGTTCGTGTTGAGATGGTAACATGCCACTAGTGAAATATGCATGGATCATTCGTAGGTTTATCAAATCCTTGTCATTTTGGAGTTTAAAGATGCATTTGAAGAATGTAAAAAGTTACAAGTATCACATTCCAAATTGTAGTTATGCTGCATTGATGATTTCAGTTGATGTTTTCTGACTCTTGTCCGATAGAACTTGAATTTGATCATGTATTTTCAAAACCTTTAATTTTGTTAAGTAGAGAAAGTTCGAACTTTTTTTTTTCTTGAGATGATATGATTGCCACGTTATCTAAATCAAAAATGACAAAAGTGCCAAGGAAGGGAGTTCCCCTGAAGCCTTATGGATTTACAAATCAACAGTTTTCACACCAATTGTGATCAGTGAATGCGGATAATGAATAATGAATACCTGTGAATAATTATATAATATAAGACAACACTGACCAAAATGTGCTAATATTTGCATAAATACACATCGTATAAAGATTTAAGAATAGCATTCCGAATACAGTTAATGGTAGTTACATACAAAAGGGCAAACATAATAATAACGTTGTTTCTGATTAACAACTATAATATATAGGCCTTCGAGAATAATATGGCACTATTCAATATCAACTTGATTCCAATAAATACAATAGCGTTCATTACGTGGAATATTACTTCCAGCATTTTGTCCGAGTTGAATTCTTAATGGAAGATACTCGCAAACCACATAAGTTAATTTAATATTTCATTGGTAACATATTCAAATATAGTTCAAACTGGAATGCATTTTTAAAATTCGTATACATGTCAAAAACATAATTATCATTTAATGATACATTCAGTTCGAGTTTGAATGTAGAAGTGTCCATAAATGCGTGAGGAAATGCAATAACATTCACGTTTCGTACATCACAAATAAACATGCAAAACCATAATCATTAAGAAGTTATTTTAACAAGAACTGTCAAGAAGAAATAAGACATTATAAGCACTAAAACGAGTCTTATTTGAATAGTAATCGTGCAAAATGCGTGATCGCTTCTGTTGCGCTTAACGACACTCTCGTCACTTTTCTGTGTCACATTTATTTGCCAATCTGACATTCAACAGTGATTAGGTATTGCCACAATTACACCGGTTATGTTTATTATCGTTATAAAGATACCGTCAGACGTTTAAATGAATAAGTGTAATTCTAAGGTCTAATGGCTATCAAACGTAACTTTAAAACTCGATCATGTGTTAATATGGTCAAATAACACAATTGTTGGTCCTAAATAAGTGTTCGAATTATTCCATCACTTTCTCAGGGATGTCCAAAATTACCATTTGCGGCAGGCGGCAGATTGTTAATTAAAGCAAAAAGGAAGTACGGGTGTATACATGTGTAGTACATATGTTTGGGTTGCAGCAAATCGGAACGTGTTCTTTGATAGTTAGACCTTTAAATACCAGTAGTGAGGAAGTATCTTAAGACCTCTCATTTCGTTGACATCGGATACTAACGCATTTGAAAACAGAAAATAATATTATAAAATACAGATCAGTAACATCCTGTCAGGAATTCTCATTTTTCGTGACGAATTCACTTATATTATTTAAAAAAATATATTCGAGAACGCGGACACTGACCACCAAAGAACAACTAATTTGATTATACATTATCTAAGCCTTAAATTTTCCATTATAAAATTTGTCTGTGACTGTCCTTTTGGAGATGTTATATTACCGTTAAGATTACACTGCAGCTTTGAATTGCTTCATCAATCCAGACTAAGTAGAAGCTTTTTGCGAGTATCAAGTGACCATAGCAACGGAAATCCGGTTTATTGCAACTATGATGACCAAACCACACATATAAGAAACAGATTCATTGTCTAATGTTAGTATAACAATGATATTACTAACACATTCCCATAATATGTTACAGCTTCCAAATATATTTGATATTATTTCACAACAAAGTGTCATGGAACCGAAATCAACGTAAAGGGATATTGCTAACTATATAATTACAGATATGGCGTATACTTTTAATATTTTCTGCCACCTTAGAAGCAGTGTCAATATGGGTTTTTTTCGAACCAGATATATACTGGACCATTATTTATATACTAAATTACTAATAACAAAATATAATACGAACATATGTTAGTATAGATCTAGCTCGGGTTCGTCTTATAGACGACGGGTATCAAAGACAAAGTGACTAAAATGTTTATGTATATTTTGTTTTCTTTCATCCAACGATAATTTTTGAGATGCTATGCCATAGGGTGGCCAATAAATATCATAATAACCCTGTTTCATCGACGGAAAATGTATAACTACAATTTGACAATAAAGAAATGATACAAGTGGAAAACAATGGAAGTGAGAAATGATAATAAACGTGCCCGAAATATACATGCGTAACATAATTTCATCAGATGTAAACGCAGTCCAAATATAGTAGGACATGGCAGAAATTACCGATTAACTAAATACAATGTTTTCAATACTAAAAAAGTGCATTTGGTTGCAAATTATCATTCCTGACTCAATGTCAAATGGTAAAATATTTTTTTAAATTATTTTCCAGTCTGTTCCTGTGCAAAGGAAGCTATGGTGTAAACAAATGCCAATTGAATGCCATGGGGTGTTGGTGGGGAAGGGATTAGTATCCACTGCGGGAGCTGTGGGTGTGACTGTTGAAGTGGCTGTTGGAACTGCTACAACGACGGGAACTGTGGTGGAAATCCCACTAAGAATATATCGACGTACCAGATTATTATTACCGTTACCATACCCATGACGTCCGCTGATCTGTCGTCACATTTATGACTGTTTTGCATAAACAAAGATGAGATCTTGGGGGTAAAAGCGGCATTATTTAACATATATATATTGAAAATGGGACGCAAACTTACACAAAGGATAATGTGCCTTGGTAAAAGGCAATGTTCTGTAGAAAATGAAAAGAAAAAAAACTTTCATTCAGGCAAGAGGTATATTCCTTGTCTGCTATTTGCGTGTAGGAAATGTCATGTGAGTGGAAAACTAAAATCTTGGTTCTTAGGTACACTGTTTTTAACATCCCATATGAAAACAGTTGTCCTGTTAGCGCAGTGGTTAGCACCCTCGCTTCTCACCTAGGCGACCCAGGTTCGATTCCCGGCTTGGGCACATGTGAGTTTGATTTGTTGTCACCAAGCCGTCCAGTGGGTTTTCTCCGGGTTCTCCGGTTTCCCCATCAACACAAGAACACACTCTCGCGTAAAATCGTGCCAACAGGAGTGATTGATATAATGTTGTAATAACTTGTTTCACAATCGTTGTAAAATAAATATGATTAAACTATATGAAAACAACTGCCAGAAAATGCTTGGATAGGTGGTGAAATGCAGCAGGATGAATCTAATATTGGAATGAGCGCACTTTTATTGAACACGTTTATTTCATTCGATTTCCCCAATGCATTTATTTACATTTGTTAAAATTAACCTTATTTAGGAGGTCCAAAGCAATTCGTTTTATTGTTGTAATGCTATTTGCAAATAAATTAAGCATTTCTGAAGGCACAAATTGCATCTTAGAAATGCTTCTCACGTCACCAGTCAATAGATAATATTTCACCGACGCGAATTAGTTATTTACTGCCATAACCATGTGAAAATAGCATAAAAAAAATCGACGTATTGTTTGCACCGAAAACAAAACCCAGATGGCCTTATTCCCGACATCCACGTTAAATACATCTATGGTTATTAGGAAGTATCCCTACCGTATATAATTGTTATCCCTAGACAAGCTTATATAATAGTCGATGCTCTGGGATTTCCTGTGATTACCCAGCCAAGGTTGAATATGATCGTGTTCTTTTATATCGAACGCCGTTATCATAGAAGCTCATCGACAACCGAGCGATGTAATTAGCCATATTAATTAAAGGAATGCTACCAATAAAACATTGGCGCAGTTCGAAATGTGTTTTAACAATTGTTCCGGAATTTTTGAGATTAATAGAACGCGATAAGCGATTATCAGTCGGCTGCAATGTTATACAAATATACAAAACAATATAGTTTAATATGTATCAAGTTTGATATAAATTGAGGCTTTATTTGCAAATTTGAACAGGAAAACTCACAAGTAATACTGGCTATATCTGTATCTAGTAACAGGTAGTTCAAGATCTAATTAAAATAAACCCTGAGTAAAGGATACAACTATCAGAGGACATATTTGCACAAAGCGCGCATGAATTTGACACATAGCACCGTGTCTGACAACCATTGCATGTCAAAGTAGATGAAACCCATGAAAAATAACCAAGTGTTCATCTTTCATCTTACTCAAACAAGCTTTGGAAATAAATAATAACTTTGCTTGCAGACTGTCTGCTCTGTATCAAGATTGTAAAAATGCTGAATGTATTGTGCCAGTAATCTGTATTTGTTTCTGTATTGTTTTATGCTAAAGGAAATGCGAAAGTGCACATAACAAATCAAACAAGATTACACTGCTTTAACTGAATCAAAATACGAAAGAGTTTTTTTGGGGGCGTATTTCTTTGTTATTTTCCTATCTTTCAATAAAAAAACAAATTGGTCGATTTAAGGGGTGAGCGCCCCCCCCCCCCCCACACACACCACGTGGAAAGTACCATGGGTACCTTTGCACCTGATCTTATTTGATGTTATTGCCAGTACACACTTCTTTTCTGACTATTTTCCCCTTTCGAGCCTTTCGGTAATTTCTTATACGGGACTGACGTTGTGCTTTCACAGATTGAACGTTTTGCCAACTTTTCGTTTTTTGTCTTGAAACGAGCCATTTTTTTGCGAAAATCCATGGAAACCAGTTATATAAGACTGCTGACAAAAAAAATCAGATCGCAGATATTTATATATTAAAGTTCAAAAATTGATGTTTTGTGCTCTTTTCTTTAACCGCGAATTACGGTTTAAGCCTTAAAACATAACTTTTCGAACTCAAATATGAAAATCTACGATCTGATTTTTTGTAAGCAATCCTAAATCATTGGTTTGAAGATATTTACGCAAAATAAAATGCTCTTTCCAATACAAAAATTAAAAAAAAAAGTTGTAAAAATTGTATATCTGTGAGAGTGCAGCTTAAATGAAAGCGGTTTTCAATATTAAAAATAAATTAAGACAGAGCTTTACTAAAATGTCTTAATATATATCTCGACCTCCGATTGCATATTGTTTGTCAGCGAAATCGAAACCAATCACTTTTGGGCCTAGAAAAAAACATTGCATGTCTCAAATCAAGTCACATACATCAAAACATGTGTAACTCTATGATTCCTGAAACATAATTAATTGAAAGAAAATAAATTGAAATGGTACCATCATTTTACAGTCATACTGTGATTTACGTGCTGCAAGATTTGCGACCAAGGAAATTTGATTTATATGCCAAGCAATATTAAAATTTGGGTTTTCAATTTATTAATCAAAACGAAGTCAATCGCTTCAATTGCCAGCACCCTTTTTAGTGCATAGAATACGAGGACAAAAAACAAGAACATTAAATGTAAAACACTATCTAAATAATTCCATAACTTCACTTACAAGTGCATTTTTGTAGTACTTATTACAATTATACAGTGCAAACAAAATGGATAAGTAAAACAGACAACCATTACATTTAAATAGATGATTTCATTCAAAACAAACTCTTCCACGACGGAAACAGGCTGTACATGGCATTTCAAAAATTGGTATATATTAAAGTGTTTGTTGCTTAAAGTTTCGCCTATCTTTGCTAGACTTATGAGACACTTTGATTGATGAACATCTTAACTCCCATTTCCTGTACTATACCTCAAGCGACTGGCAGGAATCCTATAAGCACCATCCATTATATGTTGTGTTAACAACCGCCCTGAGCGTAATCATTTTTATTTTATTTGTGTGTAACCTTCTGCTTTTCGGCACTGTCTTTGAGTTTCTCGTAAAATCATACACGACGCTTTTTATGCGTTTCTACCTAAAATGCTAGTCCTATTTGGCCTTAGATGCTTGGGCATTCATAACAATGTAATATGTATTTCAATTCCTCTGACTGTTGGTATACATGTCTTGCTTTATATGATTCGACATTGCTTATAATTGGTATTTTTCTGTTAAGCACATTCGTTCTCCAGACGTTAGTCCTAACGTAATATTTTTGTAAGATTCGATCGCCTTAAGCGATACTGATTGAAATTAGGACGCTGTATCTTAGTTTAGATGTTTGGTATGTATTTTCCAGTTTCATTATAAAGTTTAATGCTAATGCCAACTTCTATGTGATTTCTGTTTTAACATTGTTAATCACATTCTTTTTTGAATATTGCATGTACATGCAAATATCAAGAAATAAAGTTATTACTTGTTGGGAATATTCAGATATGAGGCAGCACACATCCATATCAGAACAAATCCCGTTTGAAGTAATACATTCGACCTCCCGCTCCGTAGGGGAAAGCCCTAATCACTAGGCCATTGCGGTGGTATATGTACAAGTGAAAGTCCGTTGTTTAATGCGATAACTATTCGGAAACAAAAACAGACAAAACCACAAAATCGGTATACTTGCACGTGTTGTGTTATAGAAATGTTCACAAATCGGGAAACGGATCTGTGAGCTACTGTACAGTATCTATAGCGGTATCTCCCTTTATTTGTAAATAATAACTGGACGGAGACAATAAATAACAGAAACCGTATATGAGCAAGCGCAATAACAATTTCCACTCAGTTATTCTCCTGGTGCCATGTTACAATCTACATCGAGATGAAAAGTAATTGCATTTTTCTCTGACTTATTGGATAGACATATTTACCAGCCTAATACAACGAACACTTTCATAAGATGGCCCATTTTCTCCTACTTTAAACAATATATTATCACATCAACAATTTCTATGCCGTCTCTGCAGTGACATCTCTCACCGAATTTTCAGCTCGTTACGCTAGGCCTGTGATAGGAGACAAACTTTTTATAGTCATATCCTGATCAGATCTCGTGTAGCACCCTCAGTATTAAACCGCGTCCTATACACTAAGCCATACAATCGTATAGTTATAAAGTCAAAAGTAAAGGCGAGGGTCATTGTGTTACACTCGGGTAGGCCTGCAAAGATCTCCTTTATCATGGTGTTGTGCTCCTTTTGTTCTACTGTAAAATATATTTTCTACTTGACCCCCAACAAATCCGTATATAGTACAAAACTTCTTTGTATCGATTGCCCTTTGTAATCTTTATTGCGATCTCCTGTCTTTCATATCTGAGATCTGATTGTTCTGCTGTGATGTACTAGAGTTAACGAAATGAACAAAACATCTTATCATTCTTATTTCACTTAGTTCACTTCTTTCAAATAATATTTTAGTATTAATACAATGGTTTAAAATAATAATAAGAGTAACGTTATATGTCATACAAAATATCTCCTTGATATTATTTATATTATACAACAAAAACTGAGTGATGCATTATGTATCACTTACATTCATGAATGTGTTACAATATTAAAAATATTCAGCTTTAATACATTCATTGCATATGATTACACTCATGAATGTTTTACAATATTGTAAATATTCAGCTTTAATACATTCATTGCATATGACTTACATTCATAAATGTTTTACAATATTGTAAATATTCAGCTTTAATACATTCATTGCATATGACTTACACTCATGAATGTTTTACAATATTGTAAATATTCAGCTTTAATACATTCATTGCCTATGACTTACACTCATGAATGTTTTGCAATATTGTTAATATTCAGCTTTAATACATTCATTGCATATGACTTACACTCATGAATGTTTTACAATATTGTAAATATTCAGCTTTAATACATTCATTGCATATGACTTACACTCATGAATGTTTTACAATATTGTAAATATTCAGCTTTAATACATTCATTGCATATGACTTACACTCATGAATGTTTTACAATAATGTAAATATTCAGCTTTAATACATTCATTGCATATGACTTACACTCATGAATGTTTTGCAATATTGTAAATATTCAGCTTTAATACATTCATTGCATATGACTTACACTCATGAATGTTTTGCAATAATGTAAATATTCAGCTTTAATGCATTCATTGCATATGACTTACACTCATGAATGTTTTACAATAATGTAAATATTCAGCTTTAATGCATTCATTGCATATGACTTACACTCATGAATGTTTTACAATAATGTAAATATTCAGCTTTAATACATTCATTGCATATGACTTACACTCATGAATGTTTTACAATAATGTAAATATTCAGCTTTAATACATTCATTGTATATGACTTACACTCATGAATGTTTTGCAATATTGTAAATATTCAGCTTTAATACATTCATTGCATATGACTTAAACTCATGAATGTTTTGCAATAATGTAAATATTCAGCTTTAATGCATTCATTGCATATGACTTACATTCATGAATTTTTTACAATATTGTAAATATTCAGCTTTAATACATTCATTGCATATGACTTACACTCATGAATGTTTTACAATAATGTAAATATTCAGCTTTAATACATTCATTGCATATGACTTACACTCATGAATGTTTTGCAATATTGTAAATATTCAGCTTTAATACATTCATTGCATATGACTTACACTCATGAATGTTTTGCAATAATGTAAATATTCAGCTTTAATGCATTCATTGCATATGACTTACATTCATGAATGTTTTACAATATTGTAAATATTCAGCTTTAATACATTCATTGCATATGACTTACACTCATGAATGTTTTACAATAATGTAAATATTCAGCTTTAATACATTCATTGCATATGACTTACACTCATGAATGTTTTGCAATATTGTAAATATTCAGATTTAATACATTCATTGCATATGACTTACACTCATGAATGTTTTACAATATTGTAAATATTCAGCTTTAATACATTCATTGCATATGACTTACACTCATGAATGTTTTGCAATATTGTAAATATTCAGCTTTAATACATTCATTGCATATGACTTACACTCATGAATGTTTTGCAATAATGTAAATATTCAGCTTTAATACATTCATTGCATATGACTTACACTCATGAATGTTTTACAATAATGTAAATATTCAGCTTTAATACATTATGGAAATTGATAATATCATTACATTTAACAAAATGGTATTCAAGCAGAACTGTTGAAAGACTGCCTATCAAACAAGACAATAACACTTCAGTATTCAAGGCATTTTCACTTATTTGATGATATGTGGTCACTTTACTCATCAATATACGACTAAGTATTTGCTTTATCTATGGTACCAATGCCAAGACATTCACTATACCGTTCTAGTTGAGATTTTATTATACTACTAGTGATATAGGCATAGATCATTAGTAGGTTTACCAGATCCTGGCCATTTTGGAGTTAAACAGATGCATTAAACGAATTTAAAAAGTTACAAATATCATATTTCAAAGTGTGCATAACAGAATATACATTAGTCTTTGAAAAACACTACACCATAATAGTACATCAAACATAATAGTAACTTACTATTGTAGTAAGGTTTGTGATTGCAGGTGTTGATATAAGAACAAATGGCTCCTTACTCAGATTACCTCATTCCACATGATTGTTTCACAAAAGAGTTTTACGGTGAGTATCCGGCTTAACGAGATGGTTATGCTGCGTTGATGATTTCAGATGCTGTTTTCTGAATGTTCTCTCCTGGAGCCTTACACAAACACAACTTAGAATAACCAATCAACAGTTTTTACAGCAATTGTGACCAATGAACACGGATCCTGATTATGGGCCGATGACTAATTTTAATGTACGTAAAAAACAACACTGATCAAAATGGGCTAGTATTTACACATCTATACTGCCTGTTAGAACTAAGGCTATAATTAGTACCGCCGTTGCTGTCAGCCAGTGGTGTCTTATTATGTGAATAAAAATAAGCTTCGCCCCGACACCGACGCTTAAATCTTTCAAATAAGGTGTGGTAGTTGAACATATTTATTTTAATGAAAGTTTTCAAAAATTCAAAGTTTCATTTGCTTAACATCCAGATGTAGTCAATTATATATTCAGTATTTACTGGTAAACGCATATACAAAAACAACATTACCAATATTAACTGTCAGTACATAAATAGAATAAGCATGAAGCAATAAAGCATAATATGCGCTCTTACTCCCAAATAAGATATACAACAAGTAAACTTTTAATGTTCCAAAATGGATGAATACATGTCGAAAAAATGGTTCTTATGAAGGATACCGAGTTTAATTTGAAAGAAATTCGCATAAAACACAATATTTCTACCTTATGAGACAGATCACAGCAAATCTTTCAGCACTCATCAATTATTTTAAAAAAATGATTGCGTTTTCAGCTATTAACAACACGGTTACAATCTTCTTATCAGTAACTAGTATTTTCCATAAATGCATTATTTAGTAAGAAAATTATCAGTCAAAATGTATGTTTGTTATACACGTTTATGTATCGATTTTGAATAAGAGAGTCACTTTTAGATGCCAAAATGTTAATATCACTTTTATTAAGTCATTCTACAAAGTGTTTATACATTCAACTAAGTAAAATGATTCAACTTACTTAAGTATAATGCTTTATTGCTTGGTGTTTATTCTATTTATGTACTGACAGTTAATATTGGTAATATTGTTTCAGTAGTGTTGCAATCGTTAAATAACTTTATTTATAATTTATAAATAAATTAATAAATATTCATGAATTCCTATATTCATTTATACGAAAACGAAAATATAAAGAGCCTCAGCTATATTGCAGATGACAATCTTTAAAAAAAAATATTAATATAATATTACCTAAATAAATTCTAGTTTTGAACTAGAAGAACTTGTTTTTAAAATTATATGTCTCATTATCAGCTATAAATTGTTTTTAAACAGAATGAATTCCTTTAAAGCGCACCATGTTGTTACAGGTAAGATTGAAACACACACTTAGATCGTAAATAACTATTATTGAAACCATCCTTGAATAATTAAGTCTAAAGATTTTAATTAAACCATCACTTAATTAATATCGAAAACTCGTAAAAGTAGCGCAATACTACGAAGAGACGTTACCGCTTCGTGGTGTTTGATTCTATACTTGCTTGCATATGCCGTATCTTTGACGTTATTTGAGATTCCCACTGAAATAACACAATATGAAATATGCTTCATCGTGTGGCTTGTTTGTTATTCCTTGGAGTGTTGCATTCGCCAAGCGAATGTTTTCGCATATATAGTTTTTTTAAAGTTATCAGTTTGATCGTTATTTAGTGAAAATGCTCGAAGTTTATCTAGCTCGACCATACACACTACCACACTCAGTGCTGGTTTTGATAATTGTGTATCAATTCGGTGATGATATAACATCACTTTCTTATTATAACATGTACATTGTACATAATGATAACTCTACATAAAGCTTCTTTTTGTACTTTCTGTAAAGGGACGTCGGAGTAAACTGCAGGGGTGTGGGTGTGTGTTGTGGGGGTATACATAAAGTGATTCTTATGCGGTTTCAGCATGGTTTTGAGATTGATTTAGATGACATAGAAATATTTAAATGTTAATTAATACATATTTTTTGCGGCAAATATGTAGGAAACACCATGTCCTCGCCATAGTTTCACCTGGTAAGTGGTATTATTATTTCCCATAACTGATCAGACACTTTGGGCTCTACTGAAATTAGGCTTCTCGCGTGTTTTTTTTATTTTTAGCGGAACAAAAAAGTGTTAAAGGAGTACCTCCGACGAATCTGAAGTTTATAAATATGGAAAGCGAAAATATGGGCGATTAGTACTAATTCGCATTTTCCCATCCAATGTCGGTAAAAGGTTGGTTTTTAATTTCCAGACTCTTTTTTACTAAAGTATGGCCTCCATGTGCAAAAACATAATGATTTGACCACACTAATGTTCACTTTATATTAGTTTATACTATGTCATTAGCAGAAAATAATATTTTGGTAAATTATGACAATTTGACGAAAAGACTGTAGATGCTATTAGACAATAATAATTATTTCAGACCTGTGATTTTATACTCTCAAAAAGTACATGACTTTAACACAAAATATGGAAACCCGAACAGAATACTCATATTCATGCATACAATTACCAAAAGTAAGATGGTTTTGAACACTGAACACAGTGATGACATCAACTAGTTTTCCTTGCTGTACGCGCAACGGTTCCGCTAGTTGACATACCACTGTAAAATGGTTAGCTCTTTCAAGAGCATAACTTAAAGGATAGTCGTATACATTTAAATAGCAAAATTGTAAGTAGCATTATATACATGGGAATTACAGCGTGGCATTGATGTGTAGTTGGTTAAAATGTTATAATAAAGCTTGAAAGAAAAAAATCATTGGAAGGTGTTACTAAGACAATACATGTAGGTATATGTTATACACCCCTCCATCACAATATAGTATGAACCTCAGCCGCACCAACCTGCTTCGCATACTCTTGTATATACTTATGCACAGTAAAATGTTTTCAGGTATTTATGTTTTCCGGTTTTTCCAATGACCCTTTTCACCACAAGTTTTTCTTGTGGGTAAACTCAAACCGGAAGTATCTTAACTGAAATTCCTGCGATTTGATTGGCTAACGAGTTATCGTGTGAGCCTATGTAATTGTTGGGTTACGAACAGTTCCTACATTATATCATTGATGGTGTTATATGTAATAAATGGCCATTAACTTTTCAAGTTTACACATTTATTAAAGATCAACATTATTTGAAATAAGAAAACGATCCTCCGAAACGTTTTTCCTGAGGTTTGATTAATTAGGTCCTATGGTTCGTAAACCAAGATATAAAAAAACCGTAGCCTACGAGTTTGAGGACAAGTTATTGAGTACCCATTAAATGTGCCCAAAGGTTTGTAATGACGGTATAAGACAAACGTTTACTGGTATCTTGGTGTTTCATTTTTCTTTAATTAGTTTATACTATTGTTTGGTTATAAAGGTTATTTTTTATCAAAATATATTTTTATTTTACAATATTAATGTTAGCTGGTCCATTTTGATCACGTGACCATCCATAGTACAACATTGAGACCTATCCCGAACTGTTTCCACGCGACGTCAATCATATCTAGAATACATTTCCATAAACATAAAACGTGATTTTCAAATGACACAAGTGTGTAATGGTTGGGATATTTACATAAAACATTGGCGTCAAGCTTTGCTTACTCATTAGAGCAAAGCTAGCACAAGACGCATACTAACACACAACACGTTTTATACTGTATGTGTCATTTTTATGAAAGCTTCTGGCAAAAAGTTTAAGCGGCCATTATCACATGATAACGCTAAAATTTCGTCGTTCGATTTTTAAATTGAATATATTCGTTTCTTCGCATTTGGAATTTTATACATGGCGATGATTTTAATTTCGGATACATCTGTATTAATCCTTTTCTTAAAATTCACTGTGAAGGACTTCAGCACATTTGTTCAGCCAATTTCAGGAAATTGCGAGCGTAAACAACGTAGACAATCAATGTTTTGTAGATGTTAATGTGCCATTAATGCAGACACGGGACTATTACTTCAAACATTTACATCTTCTATGTGATGTATAGGTAGATTGGTTACATGGCTATATTCTGACAAAAACCGTTCCTGCAGTCCCTTCCGGCGTAAAGACAATTAACCTCTTGAGACGGCATCCGTTTCTCACAAGTGCACATCAGTCCAACGCATTAACTGTCTGTGAGGAAATGTTGTCGGTCTGATCGTCGCCTTTCTTTAGCTAACCCTTTAAGGGATATATTACTTATTGATATGATCTACCTTATAATCCAGAATTTAATGTAAAGAATTAACCCCACTAATATAATTTCTTATTGAACCAACTGACTTCAAACTTCTCCCCTTCAATTGAATATATAATTGCAAAGTTTCAGTTGACACCGGAAGAAAACTAAATTTAAAAAATATACAATATAAGATTCAATATGAATTCTCAAATTTCTTCTCGAGCCTTAAGCATATGCTCTTCTATGAGTATACCAAACATCGCCCTTTAATTCCTTCAAGTGATGTTCTGAATGTAGAATCAAAATCCAGACTCATCGAATTTCAACCTGTTATAAATATGTACATCAAACAAGATACTACCATGAATTCCAAAATTCAAAATCCTCTTTTGACACTGCACAATACTATAATGAAAAAATATATTCACCTTAAAAAATTATACCTCATAATTCCGATCCAAATCCCATAAAGATTAAATAATCGGCTATTCTATAGCCAACTGCCGACAAATGCTCAGCTTTAATTACAAACTCATCAAACTCATTTGAACAGGCTATAGAAGAAATTTCTCTCAAAAAAAAATCCTGTAAAAAATTAAACCGCGCCTTTCCTGAATGTAATGCTATATCACCTAATACTTCACAATTTTCAAATTCTTAAAGCTCTTACCAACAAAATGTAATCCTACTACTTATGCTAGCATTTATAAACCTGCTATGTGCGATTTCATATCCACAACTACTTTTGGAAACAAATTAGTATCGCTAATTATATTTTTTCTCCTAACATATGCAACTAAATTATAATTTGATGGAAATGTGTTTATTTGTTTATAAGACCTGGACATTTTTTATTTATTAGAGACCATTGACCTTTTTAACTAACAATCTAACAAAATCATCTATTCTAGAAAAAAATTGATGCATAGCATCAAATCGGCGGAATAAAAATAGAACAAAAACATGTATTTAAATTACCAAAAAAAACAGTTGTTATTTACTTCAATGATAACATGTTATACATTTGCTCGAAAGACATTATTGATGATAATACTGTTACAAATGTATTTGTTTTTGTAAACACACTTTACTGTTATGAGTAAATAGAACGGGAAAAAATACTATATATTATTAGGAAATAATTTGGAATTCTTTCGAATGACATTTGCAAAACAAACAATTAAGCTTAATGTTAGTTTTCAAAACTCCATTTTTCGCTGCTTACCAAGGGAGGCTACTGCGTAGTTTTTAGGTTGAAAAACATATAGAAAATTGTAATAGTACCGTGCAACCTTCATATATTTGAGGGAAAAGTTGGTATTTAAAATCAATATTTAAAAAACAGGCCGTTATAATTTAAGTCTTAATTATCAATTAAAGTATCGATTTTTTTTATAAAATACACTGCACTTCACATTTTATCGTACAACGTGGACATATCAAAAGCATTCTTCTGCAATTTATGAACTGGTCCCTAAATAAAATTCACTGTACTTGACATTCTATCGTGCAGCGTGGAAAATATCGAAATCATTCTGCAATCTATGAAATTGTCCCTAAGTTGGAGTTATTTATTGGACAATATCAAATATAGCCGGCGCCCTTCTGGGCCTACTTATAATAAGATATTTAGATTTTTGTACTTTTTAAGGTTAATTTGAAAACCCGCAATACATAGGTATATAAGAATAACAGATTTGACCATTATGAAATTAAGTACCTCAATGCATTGTGTGTTATTGAGAAATCGCTGAAAAATGTTATTGGCTAATAAAAATTCATATTCGTATTAGAAAAAAGTGCTCAACTTTCCCAAATCAATGAAATATTATTCTCCGGCAAAAAAGTGTCGATTGTCATTACTCAGTAGTTAATACGCTCAATGTAACGGACGTTTTAAGAGGTCGACGATGATGGGAAATCAGGAAAATGATATATTTTCAGTTTTGCACTCGATTTTGCAGAGATTGAATCAAAGGTTAGATTTATCATTATCAAACATCTGATGAATGAGAATGTATTAATGCAGGCATGGGGATATTACTTCAAACATTTCACATTCCTTGTGTGATTTATAGGTAGATTGGTTACATGGTTCATTCTGACAAAAAAACGTTCCTGCAGTCTCTTCCGGCTTGAATACTATTAACCTTTTGAGACGGCATCCAATTCTCAAATAAAACCTACGCCAGAACTCTCTGCGAGGAAATGTAGTCGATCAGGTCGCCGTTCATCATCATCATCATCATCATCATCATCATCCTTCCCCTTCTTTCTTCTTCTCTTTCTTCTGTCGCTTCTTCTTCTGCCGTATTCTTCTGCGTATTATTCAGCTTCTTCTTCTTTACATTCTTCGTTTTTATGTCAGGACAACATTATGTCGAATGAAACTTACGTTCTCCAATTTACCACAAGTATAAATCCATACTAAATTAGTTCAAACCTTTGATGTCAAGTCGGTCGTATTTAAACCGGTCATGAGCTAGCCAGAAGGCATTCATACGATTGAAATTAGTTCTTTGAACACCATCAATTTTAAATTGTGCTAAATCAAGCGAGAACGATACGTATCATATAAAACAATTAGTTTGCAAAATGTCTTTAAACGTATCGATATCCTTTTAGATGTTAACATTCAAAGTAATAAGTGATAAAAAAAGAGATAAAAAAAAATTGAAAGTGATCAATTTGCATTTAAGATGTTAATGCTTAACTAATGTCTTGTTTAAAAGTTAAACTACGAAGTCATTAATTATTTTCGAAAGCGACATACGTGGAGAGTACACGTCCCTTTGGCCACGTTTTCCGTGTATCGAACATTTCACAACCACCATTTTAATGTGCATTATATTTGGAGGCAGTATGCGTACTCAGGTCTTTAAGCGTTCAAAATTGTCATTAAATCTCCGAAAGGTAAGTCTATGATGTAGGCATTTGCTGTGGGAAATCGTGGAAAATAAACACAGCAGAGTAAGAGTGCTTAAATATATTAATGTTAATGTAGAGATATATATATGTCGAAATATGGTGGCAAAGAATTTAAAAGTAAAATGAATTGCAAGTAGCCTAACATACATCGTTCACTTAAATAAAGCATGTCTGTAGTTCTAAAAACAAACATAACTATCAATTGGCATGCAACAAGAAAAAAGGTATACAAACGCAAGAGTTATGGGAATCATTTCGCTCTCGAATAGGTATGGATTTGGATACAGTTCCTTGTGTGTATTTGGTTTCATACGAATCAATAGATTCTAACAGCAGGGAAGTCATACACAACAAGAAAACGACTTCCCTTTTGTACTCCTTTATCGCCTCTACGCTAAAAGACTTACAATGTTTCTGATCTAAACCACTACTAAATGTCAGTTTACGACATTATTTGCAGCCCATACTCGCCACATCGACAAGATCTGTCTCAATTACAGTGGATGACTCGAGAAATACCGGTTCGTAATAGACCAGACAAATCCGTAACGATGCCTTCGATCCATTAATCAGAAATGGAAATTCCGCCTTGCAGACCTCATACAAATATACACGTTCTTCTTTAATTACATGGCTACAAAATGTTTCATAAAAGATATACTTGACTTTTAAATATCAGTTAAGAAAGTGCTCCTCATTGAACACACCATTTAAGGCTTATATCTGACAACATGACTCTGAACTTAAAGACCCTGCTGATTGACAGCGCTAAAATATAGTTCGTTTTATTCCTAAAGGATATCTTGTCAGAATATATCATTCATATTGCATTCATTGTTTCGATTGACCTGTCTCCAACCAACCCAAGGGAGGGTGCTTGTTTTGTACGGAAATAGGTTGATACACAGTTGTTTAGAAAACGCGAAGCAGACACATTAAAAATTAATTTGTCTAGAATTCCAAGTATGATGTTAAGAAAACGGAACACCATTACCTAACATTGCATGGAGGCAAATTTGATTTTCCCTTCACTTTGTATATACAATTTGACAAAAAAGTCCATGCTGGTAGATTTCAAATCTGATTTTACTTTAGGTGCAAGATTCATTATGGTTTTACACGTTACAATTAGATTAATTTCGATCAGTTAGAACATTAAAACGTTAATGCTTTACGATAAAGGAAGCACATATTTCGATAATACATTCGTTAATATTTACATAATCTTGTTAAATTAGTAAAACCTCTACATACAGTTTCAGATTTGCAAACACAGTTGACATTCCAAGGTTGAGAACTTCAACATATGGCAAGAACTCATATCGTTTTGAGGCTGCCTAGGTCTGGACTAACCTTCGAAATGAATTCAGACAATAGAAGTAGACAATTTAAAAGAATTCAAATGACTTATAAATACCTGGTCAGGATCAAAATGCAAGTTGTCCATGTATCGTTTTAAAGTGACACTCTTATTCCAAATCAATACATACACATGCATAATAATCATACATTTTGCGTAATCAACCTTTAACTACTTACTAAATAATGCATTTATGGAATACATTAATTACTGATAACAAGATTATAACCGGGTATTTAAAAGCTGAAAACGCAAAAATATTAAATGATTGGTGAGTGCTCAAAGATTTACTGATATCTATTGTTTCATAAGGTAGAAATACACTGATTTCAGCACCTTTCTTTCAAATTAAACTCGGCATTCTTCAAAAGGACCATTGTTTTTGACATTTATTCACCCTTTTTGATATATTTAAACAATTGTATAAATTGTGGTTAATCTTATTTGAGAGTAAGAGAGCATCTTTAAATAGCACTGAACATTGTTTCATAATATACGTACTAGTGCTTTACATTGCTGCTTATCTTTATTGGTGCCACACTGAAGTGCGCGCCTATTATGGAATGGGAATTTATTTGAGTTATTGGTAGGAGCGGTTTTTAAGTTGATTGACAGTTGGGTTTTATTGTTATTTTATAATGATTAAAAAATGCAAATAGATGGCAATTGCATGGGTATTAAAAATGCTATTTATGGTTGAATAGATTGTCTTCAATTTACCTTCAAAACATTATATCGGAAGAACGACAAATAAGTTTAATAACTGTTCCCGATTCGTTTACTTTTCCGATTGGTTACCTGTAATATCATGTGCCGGAAATGTAAACATTCGGAGGAGTTCCGATGAAATGTAAAATTTGTGGACCGGTAATTATGTGAATGGGAATAATTATGTTTTATGTTGTTTTGTTATGTTTACTGCATTAATAAACCATGAGGTAAGCTGTTTTCTTTAATTTAATCGATATTGGGATTAAATGTTCACCTAACTTTATTTGTTAATGTGTTGAAGTTGACATTAGTAAAATTTTATTACGATTGCCCCCGAGTTGTTTTATTTTTAGAACACTACACATATCCGGATGTTGCTATTTTTAAAACCAGAAGGTATTTCCCCGCTATTCATAGGTCAATAATGGAATTTCTACATCGTCGATTAATAGTTGGAAACACGGTGAAGTTTTCTCATGAATATACGTTTATAATAAGTAAACACTAAAAGTGCTCACTGACAGTTGATTACGATACATCTAACAATTTGAGTCATTACAGTAAAACATGGATTAAGCGTAAGAGAAGATTTTCTGTCGAAAAAACTAATGTCAACAATCAGCATGGAACTAGGATATTCGTATCAAAGGGCTATTCATGTAAGTATCCTTGAGTAGTTGTGTACGTTTATGTGTTCATTTTTTTTAATTTATCTTTGGAATTCTTTAATCATTTTTATTTACTAAATGTTAAGACAGCGTTTTAATATTTCTATGCATAACCACGCCCCCCCAGGTCCGAGGAACAGCTGGGACTTTGACTTTCGGTCCAGCCAACCCCGGGTAAAATCCTCGTCCTGCGGGAACGAACTGTTGGTCAAATCCTCGCCATATGCCCCCGTACCCCAGGGAGCCTAGGTAAGGCATATTCCCTGCTATATTTTGCTCAAAGACAAAACCACCGTATTCACCCGGCACTGCGAGGCCACCTGAAAGGTAAAAACACAGCCCATTTCCACGGCTATCCCCGACATATCCCTAGACCTGGGGGGGGGGGCGTGGTAACAATTGACTGGTGCATTATGTACATGTTACATATTTTTAAATTTACTTATGTACATCATTTATGTAAATGATATGAGTATGTAATATTGTATTTGATTGTTTTATCTTAGAAAAATATTAGACTTAAAAATACCCATTATTTGTTTACAAACTGCATATTTTCAAAATAAAAGATGTACATGGTTTCGGGCTGGAAGCCACGACAGCTTGGACACAAGCGACATTCATTTGCTTGGTGTAGGTCTTGTTGAACGCCATACTGTGGTGAATCATTATCAACCATATGCACAGTTACAACTACACATTTGTGCCTACCAACCTTTACTCTTGGCTAAAACGGATATTAGTGCAGAATGTATAATTAATACATGTCCATTTGTATTTTACGGTTGTAGTTTCTGTTGGTTGATAATCAGAAGTCTAATTTCTTTCAGTTGACTGAATATTACTATTATATGAAGAATTCCAGCCTACATTAAATACTTTGTTGGATCATTGAGACAGATTTGATATCCATGTCTATCCACAAGGCAGTCACATCTGATAGAGATGATGTGAGTATTTCATATTATAAAACATATTTGTGTTGGTGTTTGTTGTTTTATAAACTCACTGTATTCAATAATCCAGTGGTGGTGGTGGTGTTGATGGTGGTGGTGGTGGTGATGATGAATTTTATTGATAAATTTAGTAATTTTCTTTATATTATATACATGTATGCATCAGCTTATTGTTGTTGTTTTTAAATAATGTTGAGAAATATTAAACTGTTTATATTTTATTTTGTATGTATATGGCAGTATTATTATCTATACAAATTAGTTAGAAAGTACTTTTTTTCTTTTATAGCACTAAACATTCTAGATGGGTAAAGAACCTGAAGGGGCATGAAAACCAAATCAGCATTGACTCAGCATTGAGTAATTATCATCTGTGCACACACTACAAGTACAAACGCATGGGAACAAACAAAACTTCAAATGTTGAAGAGTGAAGAATTATTGTGAAAAATTCTTAATGTTAGAATACCATTGACTAAATAAAACAAATAGACATCGATTACCAACAGAGATTGTTTACATGTTATAATATTAAAAAGACATTAGTTGAGAACTTTCACTCTGACATTTTTGGAGGGGCATTACCGCCTACTTAGTGTTCTTGTTTTTTTTACATATTTTAATTTAAAAGTATATTCATTGTTTTTAAATCTGAATTCTGAGTTATTATCATAAGTAAAATTCATTTATTTGAATGATTACATTTTATGAATAAGTCCAATTAAGCTTTATCAATTTTTACAAGAAAATGGTTGATTTTTAAGCATTTTATTAGTTATAAAAATGTATAGTTACATTTTCTTCAAAACTGAACGGTAAACTATCATAAATTGTCTTTTAAATTGTTCATTAGACATCATAGAAAATATTTAAAATGATTTCAGCAGGTTGTCTTATTATTAACTATTTTTTATTAATTCATAAAACTGCTATATATTTTCAAACATCGAAATACTGCTCTGTTCCGTAGACTCACAAGATCAATCAAAATGGTTTGTTTCCATGTGTATCAATAATATGTTCGGTTGAACTTATTTTTTCTGTTAACTGAAGTTTATTTTACCAGAAACTGTTGTGTTTATTTCATAATCTCTGATAATGTGAAAAAAAATCAAATATAGACAAAATATTTTTAATTCACTGTAAAAAATCTTCAAAATTTGGATAAAAGTCCCTTAGTGTACCATGATAATAACTATGTTGTCGGTAAAAGCTTTATAAAAGTGTGTATTACTTATACCTTACATCAGTTTAATTATTATGGCATTTAAGGATTTCTGTTTTTATATAGATTTATTGTTATATTGAGCTTTGGCCATTTTGATTTTGTTTTGTACAATTACTACTTCTATTTCCTAACTTTTGTCTCATTTGTCAAATTAAATTGTTACATATTTAAGTAAAAAAACACACACTATTTTTAAAGATGCACTCTTACTCCCAAATAAGACTTATCACAATTAATATTATTGTATTATTGTTTTGATTTTTTTTTTAAATGGGTTGATAGATGTCAACAACAATGTTTCTACTAAAGGATCTTGAGTTCAATTTGCTAATAAGAATGAACATAAACATGGTATTTCTGCCTTGTGATACTATAGTAGACCACAGTAAATCTTTTAGCAATCACCAATCATTTAATATTTGTCATGCTTTTTGCTATTATAAACAGGGTCACAAACTTGTTATCAGTAAACAATATTTCAGTAAATGCATTATTTAGTAAGTAGTTATTGTTTTATCATTCAATTTGATGTGTGTTATAAATACAATTATATGTATTGATTTCAAATAAGAGTTTCACTTTAAAGATGCTCATTTAAAGATAATGAACAGACACACAAAAACTAGACACATTTGATACTAATTATATGAATGATTATTGTTTAGGTGACCTCTGATTTGTTTTGGAGATATTCATAAATGGGTGTTATTCTTTATTGTCTTCAGTTTCTTATACATTTAAGGATTTTTATAATTGCTTTTCTGGTATATATTACAATGTAATTTAATGCAAATGAAAACACACTTTAAACTAGACACATTTGATACTAATTATATAAATGATTATTGTTTACATTTACTCTGATTTGTTATGAAGATATTCAGAAAGGGGTGTTCTTCATGTTATTATACATTTTGGACTTGATTTAGTATTGCTTTTCTGGTATATATTCATTTAATGCACAAATACATTATTTTAAGTGTTCAGTATCACGTTCACACATTGTTTACTATTTTTTTGCATATATTTGGCCTAATTATGCTTATATGTGCATTGTTGTATTTCAAAACCTTTGTGAAAAATAGAAACAGTATTATTTCTTTCATACATAGTCTGATACATATTCAGTTTGAATGCGTTATTTTTATGATATTTGAAAACTTTGCAATTGTCCAATAAGACACTTGCTGTTTTTGTGTTAATATCAACTAAAAACATCCATTTTCAACTCTTCTTTACTATGTAAATGAAGAAGTTAACATTATAACTCCATTGACCAGATTTTTATGCAATTTTACATTACATTGTAGTATTATTAAACAGCTAAAAACAAGGCATGTTATGTTATAAATGCATTTCATCTAGTAAACAATGTTCACTTTTTATATAACAGTTTAATAATTATGTTCTATTTATGTTTGCAACTTTCAGACAAAATGATAATGTTTATTAAAGTACTACAAAAATTGTTAAATTGTTATTTCATATCACCTCTTCATGATGAATGAGGTAACTTATTCTTCCCTTCAAGTTGTCATTCCAGCATGGTGACGTTTTCCCCTCCCCCTATATGATTAGAACTGAAGTGTACATGAACAATAACTCTATTTCAGCGTATTGCAAGTTATTCCCTTCTCCTGTCCGGAGCATAACTAGAAAACTACTTTTTTGGGAATTTCATTAAACATTATTCAATGGTATTTAGCACAACGAGAGGAAGTGCAGTGAACAATGACTATAGTTGTTTTAAACTAATTACATAATTATTGCCCTTTGCCGCTTTTTCTTGACCAGAGCATTACTTTAAAAACTACTTCTGGTATTGAAATAAAACTTGGTATATGGGTAGGTGGCAATGACAAAAAGTACATTGCACAAGCACCCTAATTCTGTCGTGTTCATTAATGTACCCCACCCCTAATGAAATGTTCAACTTGAAACTCTTCAATTTCAATGCTTTTGCCTATGTTGTCAAGCAGAATACTACAAATATTTTGAGAATTTCATAGATGCGGTTCAATGCACCATAATATGCTTGTTGACCTTGAAATTCCTTGTTTTTCAACATACAACAAATGCATAAACTATTAAACGGCGCCCTTTGATGCTTTGCATCAATGGTCTTTCTTGTCTCTTTTATGTAACCTGTTATAATTATATCAGCTGCATTTCTTGTAGAATTAATATTTTGTGCCTTTCTTCTCAAGTTGTTTTAATTTGCTCTAAATTTGATGTTGTTTTGTTTAGGTAGTATTGTATTTGTAAAAATGTCTTAGCTATAGTATATGTTTAGAAATTATAAAACCTTTTGCCTCTAATCTTTATCTAAGTTGTTTTTAGCATGCATAGCTCTATATTTATCCTACATTTATGTATTCTTAAAATGCATATTTCTTTCTATTTGTCACATTTTTCTTAGAAATGTCTGCAATACCATGTGCTTTGTGCTGCTTTTTGTATTTTATTTTTTGAATTCTGCTTTCGTATCAATTGTATTTGCATTTTGTATTTAGTTCAAACTGTAATTCAAATATTAAAATCAGACACATAGTCTGAATAATATAGTAGTTTTAATAAACAAATATTCTAGTCGACAGTGATAATTTTAATTTTCTCTAATATTTATAATGTTCTATCTATTTATAATCGATGTATTTATATTCATTTTATATGATATTATTAGTATGTTTTAACTATTTTGCTAATACTTTTTAACTTTAACACAATTTGAATGAATGTATTAATTTTTTTCCAGGCTCTGTGTTGCATTAAAGATATGTTATTTGATTTGCATTTTGTCGGAAAACGGCTCTGCGAGCTAGTGTTGTAATTGATGTACATCCGACGTGAAATATTTGTTTGTATCTTGTATCTTAATAACCAATTTCGACTCTGTCTATGTAAGTCATAAACACGTCCCAAATTGATACACAAAGCTCAATGCCAACTTAATTGTTGAAAATATGCACTTGTCAGGCACTGACGATTATAACCTGTAGCTTAACATGATTATCGTATCGTAATAGATTTAAGCCATGTACATACTTTGTGTTATTAGTCCTAAAACTTCCTGTTGCTTTACATGTTAGTATAACTGTTTTCTTTGCCATGAATCACTTCATTAAATGTGTATCTTTTATGCGATACTAACAACTTGCGACATAATAACAATACTTTTTACAACAACTACAAACAACAACAGCTACGAAAACGACAACATGAGCAGCAATAACAACATCAACATTGAGTATGACATCATACATAACACGGACTGGAATTAATTACACTATATACATCTTAGCAGTGTTATTTTAAAAAAAAATGAGTCAGGAGTATATTCTTCCAAATTGACGTTAAAGTAATTCTTTATTTGACTGTTCCAGGGTAGTCACCCAAACAATTATTGATACGACATTATATTGATTTATATGTTGTCTTGTGTATCTCTTTTTGCTTTGAAGGGACTCGCTCATGTTTTGTAAAATGCAGTTTTTAATGACGTTAGAGGATATATATATATATATATATATATATATATATCGCTAGAGGTTTTATATTGTCGTTAGAAGCTATAAATTGTGAAATACTACTTGTTCTCACTCATGTTTTGGTAAATGCACTTTCTGTTTGAATAACGAAAAAAGTGTGGCAAATCCTAAGGAGTGTTAAAACTAAGACACCAAAGCCTGGAACTCTAAATCAAATGTTGATATTTGCTCAAAAATTGTCTTTGAAGACCGAATTCAATAAACGCCAACATCACTATTGGTCACTAAATCATGGCTTTGTTGTTGCGTGATTTGTTGATTGACATTATCACGGAATGTCATCAATGTATTGTTGAGAGGTCACTAAGTTAAAGTCTTGGTGTACTTTTGATAAAGTCGTCGGTTTTCTAGTTCTTTATGTTGACATTACCGGCGTGTTTTTTATAGATTTTTTATACTATTACTGCCTTTTTTCTGCAATTTCGATATTTTAAAGTAAACTTGTGATAAACGTTTTCAGATACATAAACGGGTACCGCTAAAACTAATTTCTGGACCTATATATAAGCGAACACCTTTAATGAGAGAAGCAAAAGGAACATAATACAAGGGCAGATTATAGTGATGAAACGATTATCGAGTACAATCGATTTATCGTCGCTGATTATGCTATGTCGGCGACAATCGATAGTGGTTTTCCAAAATCGATGTCGCTAATGCTACTTCGGGTATCTATGGGTTTTTTTTTTCTTTTGTGGTAAAAGTCAAGTAAATGTAATTTTTTCCTTCCGGTATATTCCTGTTAAGTTCATTTTAACAAGGATGATCACTATCTTACACAACTGCGGTGAATGAAAACACTTTTGTTTAAAATCTCTATGATGTAGTTGGTCTGGTCTTACCTGCAAATGGCGGGGATCCCGGCTCGATGGATTATGTATTTGAAACCTTTTTTGGTACCGTTTGTAATAAACTGATTTACTTCTTTGTGAAAGACTTAATAAATTAAGATATCCCAATGAAATGTTTAATATAACAGGTTATTGAATGTTAAATGTTGAACACATATTTAATATGCTTTACAAGTTGAAAATGCTAAGGTCACTCGCTTGATGCGGTGTGCATCATTTTGCAATTGTTGTGCACTTATAAAGTATGTGTTGGGTTATTATGTGTTTATGCGTTAAGTTATTTAGGACAGAAAAAGGTAATGGAAGTGTAGTTTCTGTTGGAAAAAGCATGACTATAGCATCACAAATACTCATTCCAGGTTTAACCATTTAAATGATCATGAATACACTTTGTATAAAGAATGTAGTCCTTACTGATATTATGAACTATCGATTATTGTCCGATAGTAAATCAAATTGTTTTGTCCGATTCGATTCGATTATCGATAGCAAATGGAGTCCGATTTTCAAACACTAGCAGATTATATGTGCATCAAAACTCTGCCTCTGTCAATGAATGTTTGAGTTAAAATAATGGACAGGTCAACGAAACGGAAGATCACTTGGGATTTCAACTAGTAGGAAGTACTCAATAAGACATACGAAATAATGTAAATAATACGTGCGAGTAAAACAGATTTATCCGTGTTTGAATGTTTCAGTATAACAATTTGTAAACAGTTCTTAAGTAGCCATTTCCTTTTGTCCCTGCTCGTCAACATCACGAATATCAACGAAAATGAAACCGATCTCTTGTTTAAAAGCATCAAATCCCCGGCAGACACTTAACGGGACTCAAATCGCTCATGACAACATACACACATTCAACAAATATTAAGATATCGATGTCAATACATGTTTGTGCTTACACCGTGGGATGGTCAGTAAAGGAAACAAGAGGGCCATGATGGTCCTAGATTGCTCACCTATTAAACGGTCTAAACTGTTTCGTTAACAAGGTGTTCCATATTTGGGCTCTGTGACCTAGTTTTAGACCCCAGATGACCCATTTTCGAATTTGAGCTAGAAATCAACGAAAAAACATTTCTGACAAATTTCCAGGATATTTGGGCTGAAAATGTTACCTCTAGAGTGTTAACAACGTTTTTCCATATTTGGGCTCTGTGACCTAGTTTTTGACCCCAGATGATCCATATTCGAACCTGAGCTAGAAATCAACGAAACAACCTTTCTGACAATTTTCCAGGATATTTGTGCTGAAAAAGTAACCTCTAGAGTGTTAACAAGATTTTTCTATTTTTGGGTCATGCGACCTAGTTTTTCATCCCAAATGATCCGTATTCGAACTCGTCCGAGGACAGACTGGGACAGACATCCTGACTATTTTTTGTGACAATTGAGGCAAACATGTGACCACTAGAGTGTTAACAAACTAAGTGTGGACGGACGACGGACATTCATCGAACCTAATAGCTCACCCTCAGCCTACAGCTAAGGTCAGCTAAAAAGTTTTCTGTGGTTAATAGAAGTTTACAAGATCTCAACATAACACATGTTCTAGTATGTATGAGGGTCAGTCGTGAAGTTCCCGAACTCTGCTTATGCTATCGAAACTGTGTATTTTAAAACCAAAATAATACAACATGTACGGTAGGCAAATGTATTAGGAAGTGGTATTGCAAATTTTACATGAAACAAACAGCATACAGTAAAATAGCATCAACCTATTACACATAACCATGAACAACACGGAGCACTTTGCACAGCAAAAATAACGCGAAGTCACGTTTAACGTTACGCCTTTTCAAATATTCGCCGCACGCACGAACATACTTTCGGTGTTTATCTATTCACTTATTATACACATCTCTGAACCAGACCGGATCGTATCAGAATACGTAGCTGATAGATAACTTCAAGCACTCTACGGCCAAATACAGACATAAGCTATTATTTAGAATAATTAAAAACTACGTATTCCATAAGTTAATAACCAATGCTTTCTGTTTTGTGGTAATATTTTTCAAAGCAATTCACTGAATTGCCCGCGGATCATTAGTTAATGGCTAAGCATCTATTTTCTTGATTTAACCTTTACTTGGTTAAGAAGTTGCCTATCGATCTATAGACTTGCTCAATATAGCTGTCATTCTTTGAACCGCTTTGTAGAGTTCGTAATCTTACAATAAACAAGACAAATGCGTTCTTTACTCCTACAAAACATTTGTTTCTCAAATACGGAGGGCATTTAACATGAAAACATAAGGATCTTGATCTGATTTGACAGAGTTGGATTGATGTATTAAGATGAAAGCGTTTCTAGAAGGGAATATTGTGTCTTTACCCTGTGAGCCAACCTAATTGGGTACTAGTATTTCGCTATGCACATGGTATTTTTTAAATATTCAATATTTATATGCTGTTGTAATGTTGTTATGACGAGATTTGGCGCTTGAAAAGCGGTTTATCCTTTCCACGCTGGTTTTGTAGCTTTAATGGCCGTATAAAATATTTTAATGCACTACATATATTTGTAATTGTTTCATTCGTCAATTAAACTATAACTGTTTGTTTCATTTAGCAATATGAAAGAATTTTCAATATTCGAATACGTCCAGTTATTGCCAATGAAACAAATAAAATAAAGACTCGACTGTGTCCGCCGACTTCGGTCGTCATGTTTATTGTCAAACTATCTCGAAATACTAAACAAATAGTCATTATAAGGGTATATCGTACTTTTTAATCAGGAACTATTATGGCTGTTTAATTTTGGCATATAGGTGAAAGAGTGGAAAAAAATGGTGAATATAACAATGATCATTTTCACTCATAAATGAGGAGATCAATCTAATACCTAACTTATCTTATTGTTGAAGCTTTTATCCTTCCTTCAAGTTCATGGAATCTGTTTTTCTTTGGAACTTAGGTAGTTTTGACATGCATCCTTGGTATTGAAAATGCATAGTCTTATTAGTAAAAACAAATGCACTGTTTTTTTAGTAAACCTATATTTTCGTATTAAGTTTAGTTAGCCATGCAGGTTGCATTTTGGTTTGTTAAATAACGATTATTGTCACGAAATTTCTTGGTCGATGAGACGTTTTGAAGAATATAAGCTGTTTTTGTTACAATCCTGAACACCAGCGTTTAGATTCGATAGAATGACTTCATTAGAATAAACCTCGTTTGTAATAAGATATCTTGAAATCATATCATGTGCAAATCCAAAATTAATCATTAAGGGATAATTCATGTACGAGGTAAGTAGCTTTTCTGAAAAATAAATAAATTTAGGACAGATACAACCATAGCGTAACTGCCTAATTCTGGTATCCAAAACATTAACCGAAATAAAACTGGATACTGTCTATGTAAATTCAATGTTTGTGTACAATTTCAAATGTATTACTACGCCATCAACGATGCATTGCATATGTTTGTCAGAAAAGGAATGAATCAGTAAATTTTGTTGATTTCAATACATAAAATGTCAGATAAAAAGCCTTTTGGAAACTTAGTTTCGATGAGCGTTGGACTATTTGTTGTTACACGATCTACTGTTCGCGCGTTTTCGAGCAAACTCCACGCCAAGATTGCTTACCTTCGGAGCCCTCAGCAGGGACTGTATTTGAAGAATATTATGAATGTATTGCCATTTCCTGAGACCCAATTCATACAAGCACAGTATTCACTGGTATAAATTGGTATAGTTTCTTAAACGATACTGTTGTCCTAGCATCGCATGTTTTGTTCTCAACTGTGTGCAAAACCAACATAGACCATGTTAACTCGGTCAAACATAGTGGTACATTTAGTGTTTCTGTCGATGTAAATTACAGCGACCAGACCAGTTATTTCTGTAAAGCCCAATTAAAGAGACTTGTTCATACAGTCATGCGTTCATAATGCAACAAATGAGAAATTATTTTTTAGTTGTAACAATATCGTTTTGTTCCGCGTTTCTCCCACAGTAAGATCAGCTGCAGTCTTTAATTAGCGAATCAATTCTTCTAGCCCCTTCGAGAATAGACGATTCAATTTACAGATATTTTATAACAGCACGATGGCGACGTAAAGCCAATCAGGGTTTATCTGGAAAGATTTAGGTGCGTTAGATTTACGTTATGATTTAAAACGAACAGTACATCAAAGAAAATGATTTTTTTTTTCGAATTAATAATCCATTAAAATGATCACTGATCATCAATCAATTGCTTAGTTTCTTGAATTGACCTTTACTTAGTAGTAACATGATACACAACTATAACAAAAAAATCAAAAGCAATATTTTCAAGTAGATTTCCGATGCTTGGTTCAATGGGTGTTAAGGATTTGTATAAGATTTGTACGATGGCATAGATGTGACATACGCGCTATCTTTTATCTCGTTAAAAGGACTTACGAATCTCGTTAAAACTACTTAGTATCGCGTTAAAACGACTTATGTATCTTGTTTAAACGTCTTAGTATCGCGTTAAAACGACTTATGTATCTTGTTAAAACGACTTATGTATCTTGTTAAAACGACTTATGTATGTTGTTTAAACGACTTAGTATCGCGTTAAAACGACTTATGTATCTTGTTAAAACGACTTAGTATCGCGTTAAAACGACTAATGTATCTTGTTAAAACGACTTAGTATCGCGTTAAAACGACTTATGTATCTTGTTAAAACGACTTAGTATCGCGTTTAAACAACTTATGTATCTTGTTAAAACGACTTAGTATCGCGTTAAAACGACTTAGTATCTCGTTAAAACGACTTAGTATCGCGTTAAAACGACTTTATATTGCGTTAAAACGACTTAGTATCGCATTAAAACGACTTATGTATCTTGTTAAAACGACTTATGTATATTGTTAAAACTACTTATGTATCTTGTTAAAACGACTTAGTATCTCGTTAAAACTACTTAGTATCGACTTAGTATCTCGTTAAAACGACTTAGTATCTCGTTAAAACTACATAGTATCGCGTTAAAACGACTTATGTATCTTGTTAAAACGACTTAGTATCGCGTTAAAGCGACTTATGTATCTTGTTAAAACGACTTATGTATCTTGTTAAAACGACTCATGTATCTTGTTAAAACTACTTAGTATCAGGTTAAAACGATTAAGTATCGCGTTAAAACTACTTAGTATCTCGTTAAAACGACTTAGTATCTCGTTAAAACTACTTAGTATCGCGTTAAAACGACTTATATATCTTGTTAAAACGACTTTGTATCGCGTTAAAACGACTTATGTATCTTGTTAAAACGACTTAGTATCGCGTTAAAACGACTTATGTATCTTGTTAAAACGACTTATGTATCTTGTTAAAACGACTTATGTATCTCGTTAAAACGACTTAGTATCTCGTTAAAACTACTTTGTATCGCGTTAAAACGACTTATGTATCTTTTAAAAACGACTTAGTATCGCGTTAAAACGACTTATGTGTCTTGTTAAAACGACTTATGTATCTTGTTAAAACGACTTAGTATCTTATGTTTCTTGTTAAAACGACTTATGTATCTTGTTAAAACGACTTAAAACGACTTATGTATCTTGTTAAAACGACTTATGTATCTCGTTAAAACGACTTAGTATCGCGTTAAAACTACTTAGTAACGAATAAGCTTAAGCAAATACCATTTCGATATACAACATCAACGCCTCACGGAAATTAACAAAGGCAAAATACAACATTCGCTTATCGTTGTTGATAATTGTGTATATAATAGACAATAAAACAAATATACTATCATAAGTACTGCCCTTGCTTCTAAAGCCATAATGATAGGCTTACAATAAGTAATCCGCAATGTCCACCCATAGCCGCAGCCTATTATCTAGAAAAGTTGAAAACAATTTCGAATAAAAGCCTCTGTAGTTATTTGCATATTCTGTGTGACTTGTCTTAGTTAAAGGGCAATAATTCCTTTTGTTAAACTAGGGAGATTTAGTAAAATCTAATGCAAAGGACCTTCAGTGGATTTAGCAACCGAACTCCATTTAATTGTTACAAGTTTATTCAAGGAATGATAATGCATATGTCAGAAGAAACAGACAGGGTCATTGCTATTTGTCAGCATAACCACCAAATAATAAACAATAATTCCAACAATATTTTACCGGTATAAATAAAACAATAGTTGATATGATTTCATAACAAAGAGTCATAGTTCCATCTCACAGAAAGATTATACTACTAACATTAAAAATACACTATAAACATTTTATATTAGAGTTTCGAAATACAAAATGTAAGAAAACTTACATTTTAAAGTCAATTTAAATACAGTTCGCGTGTTATGGAGTACTTTGCAGATATTATTTCGCACCAACCACAATATATCATTAAGGTGTTTAACCAATGACCCTTATCAAGCCCAGTCTGACTTAAGTGCGCGGTCTTACCTAAGTAAGACCTTTTTCCGAGCTGCTGAAATCTACGTTGTAAATCATATGGATTTCAAAAATTGGTAAGGATCTTTCAGCTGTTAACAAGTTATGTACAATTGACAGTCTGCGTTAATATGGAGTACATTCCTTTCACAAAATGGAAAATAGGCGTTACACATGTTATAAATAATACTCGATTTAACATCCAAAAGTATTTTAATGATTAAATTTAAAAGCAAAATTGACTGAAAAAGAGCGACGTTGCTTTTACAACCTAGATTTATTTAATCTATTTTCACTCCTCCGCTCTATCGACATAGCTATCATGCAGATGATAAGTTTACAATATTAAATATCGGAAACAGTTTAAGAATCCAAGAGAAATGTCGGCTAAATTTAACTTCATCGCGAAAACAACGCTATTATAAGTCGGCCTCTGATTGACTGACGGAAAGCGCTCCAAAAGAAGACATCGTAAGGGCCTTAGAACGGTTTATTACGATATAATCATAATTCGACTGTTGTTCAGTCAAGCACCACTCAACTTTAGATACGTCAATCATTCTGATAGAACAAACACACGCACGAACGTACGTGCGGCACGAAAAACAAACAAACGCAACATGCACAAACGAACACATGCACACACACACATCATTACAACTATATCATAGAGATAGTCGTTTGATTCAATTAAAATAACCATCCTTTCAAATGAGAATATGTTAGTATGTTATATGTTACTGTTTGCAAATCAATGTAGAAGTAAAGGGTTTTAAAGCATTGAATGATCGTGACATTTGCTCCGCATAAATCCATCAAGTGATTTGTCGAATCCGGTGCACCATTCATAGCCTGTCAATCAAACTCACACATCAAAGCTACTGACTACCCCTGTCAGCAATTTGACGTATTATTGTGCGTTTAACGTGGAACTTACTACTGACGGCCTCATACACATCTACACATATCACACATGTAATTCATAAATCGTCGCCTTAATCACGTCGCAATAGCATGAGCGGCTGATAAACGAACCTCTTCATCGGATTGGAATAGACGGTCCGAGGCCGCCGTCGAGACGCATCTCAATGATATTTGCGTTCTTGCTTTATCTAACTGACTGACGAGTGCGTTTCGCAAATAGAACGTTCTTTTAAAAAAAATAATAATATAATACAAGCCAAACTACGACGTCCAGCGAGGTTATAATTGTTTAAACGCCAATAGTCTGGCAGGTCTGGATTACACAGAATGTAACTGGATTAACGATAACTGCACAATCAACGTACAGAAGACAATATAAATGTTAACGTCACTGCCATTCTCTACAAACTAGTTTACAGTATGTTTGTATCCGTATATAAAGTATTGATGGACCCATGTATATGGTATCGGAGGGACAAGGGAGATCACTAACACAGAGACAGATCAACGTAACTCAACAAGAATAGGTCTGTTTGCCACGTACAGTGTTTGTCCTTCAACAACATCCAGTTGACCTACATTGACACACATAACAACCAATGCCAGGTTTTAATAAAGTACTGATTCCGTATGCACTAAATGAAGTCAATCTTTCACTATTTGATTTTGGCAAATGTACATCCGTTTACATGCCGTATATCACAGAATTTCTTTCAAATGTAAATTCATTCTATTCTGTCGAACAATTTCATATTATCCTGTTTAGGCATGAAACCGTCCAAAGTCGCTTTGGTTGAAGAGCGTTCTTGGACATATACCACACCGCATTATATATACCAAATCTGTCCTACGCGGTCGGTTGAGCAAAGCTTGTTGACATGGAAACGGTATCGTCAATATCTCTTCTCTTCTGGCACCTCTGTCTCAATGTCAATAGAAATATCTACCGACCTGAAATGTGAAGAGGTTTATCATTATTATTTTTATGAATTCGCTTCAATGTAATTTCTAACATTACAAATACATCATACAAGAAATTTCACATTCACTAAACACAGTGTTCTTCAAATTAAAAAAAATAATGATTGAAAAATGTCACAATTTATCCCACAACATTGGAAACTGTCAAATACAATACAATTTTATTATTACCCAGTTTCTCCCGGTGCCAGAGGAGCTGTAGTGTTAACAAAGGCCACTTGATTGTCCTTGTATGTAGGTGGAGGAGGCGCAGTTGGGTGGGGATGTGGGCTGTGGGGGCTGTGAGAGTGACTGTTACAATGGCTGTGAGAACTGCTCCTATGACGGGAACTGTGGTGGTGGCTCCGCTGAGAATCTAACGACGTTCTTGACGGCGTCCGGTGCCTATTGTTACCGTAACCATGACGACTTGACGTCCTCTGATCCGGCGTCCCAGGAGTGCTGTTAGGTCTCCCATCATGGACGCTTGAATAAGGCGAGGAGATTTTCTTTCGATCGTTTGAAATTGCATGAACTGAGGAGGCCTGGATGACAAAAGCAATTGTAAGACAGATTAATGTTAATTGTATTGAGATCAACTTACATAAAGGAAATCACTTCTCTTAATTTTTATAATACACAATGACTATGAAAGGAACCTGGTTCATTATGATTTGGTTACAGGCAATTTACTATGCAAATTGCTTTATGGAGATGGAATTATCTCTAAAAGAGATGGAAGTAGACCCATTATGATAACGAAGCGTTCGCTATTTACTAGTATGCAAATGGTAGCCGGAAGAATTGACGGGAAATGTCTGTATGAATTTTGTAATAATTTCGGCACGTAGAATTATAATCAATTTTCCAGGCGTTTCAAGGGAATGCCAAAAAGTAAACTAAGTCAATGGGCAAAACAGTTGTTTATGCCGGAGTCATAAACATTTGGGTGTACCAAATTTCATGTAACAATATGTGATGAAAACACTAGATTTATGATTTTGCCCTATTATCTAAGTCGTCTCTATGACAATCAATTATTCAATTTCACTCCTGAAAAACCGACGAGCAAAAATAAGAGGCACATTTATTTATTTATTTTTTTGATCATGGCAATTTTATTCTTCCGTTCGCGTGTCATATTCACGAAAGACGTTTAGTTTATTAAGTTTTCCCAATGCATTCTATCAACATGTGTAGAAATTATTTAAGACGCCCAAAGTAATATTTATGGAAATGATGATTTGTATTAAATTATAAAATTAAGAATTGCATATTGCATATATTGTAACTGATGTCAATCAGCAACTAGCAATATATCAACACCGCGAATTAATGACCCAATAATGTCACCGTAGAAGTAGAAAATCCACAGATATTTGCAAATCAAACAAACACCAGACGGCCTTTCTCCCCCACATACAAATATAATATAAATATATCGAGGGTTATTAGGAAATGTTTAAGTCTCCATATCCTCATCTACTATTCTCCCTAGATAGCCGTATATAAGCGTCCATGATCTGGGATTTCCTGTCATTACCCAGCAGTATTTTGATTATTAGCGTGTTCTTTTTGATATCGATCGAAACCAAGACATTTTCCTCATCAAGAAGCTGACGAGCAATTTAATTTGCAATGCCAGATAAATGGAATGTTATCACTGAGATATCGCAGCCGTTTGTAGTTGAGACTTGCGATTGTCAGTCGGCTGTTATACTATAATATTTACACCTCAACTTCTATTCCTAAAATGAACGGCATTTCGGCAATTGCGCATATTTCCGATTAAGGAATGATTCCTACTAGGTACTCAATTAAAAAAATGTTGTTGCTTTTTTCTCAATTGTAAGTGTGTTTGTTTATTGAGAGACATGGAATCCTTAAAGGAATGTCGGATATGTTCGGATCGCAAATCTAAAACTGTTTAGGTCAAACACCACTTAATAAATTTCCTATATATTCTATAGTCAATTGAACAATTTGCGTACAATATAACATTGATTTCAAGTGCTTCACGACCCCAACACCATATATTGAGCTCCACTTGTGTACTCAACATAAACCAACGTTAGAAAATAAGTACGTTTCTCTTAAGAAAATTACAATTGGTTGAACGTAACCACTTTATTCGGTAAAATGCCATATCCGGTGTAAGAGGACAAACTATTCGGTAAAATGACCATATCCGGTGTAAGAGGACAAACTATTCGGTGAAATGACCATATCCGGTGTAAGAGGACAAACTATTCGGTAAAATGACCATATCCGGTGTAAGAGGACAAACTATTCGGTGAAATGACCATATCCGGTGTAAGAGGACAAACTATTCGGTAAAATGACCATATCCGGTGTAAGAGGACAAACTATTCGGTGAAAATGTAAAGAAAAGAAAAGATTCAGTAGATCCAGCATCCCGTTTTTGATACCACAAACTATTCAGTTTCAAAACCTATAAAAATGGAAGGTAGCCAGTGTTCTGAGATGGTATGACGGTCATGTGTAAATTAAAATTAGAAATAAGGACTGTAATAATGAGCAAGCGCTTCCGAATTGGTTTAATTTACCCATTATCAAGTTATTGTCTGTATTGTGTCAGCATGCCACAAAAAACTTCGATCAACATGTTGATAAGTATATCCCCTTTTAATTATGACGTCATATAATGAACTGTTTCCGGTTTCGACCGGTATATTATATTTACAGAATTGGTAAGAAAAAAGTTCCGCTAGGTTTTCTTACAGGAAAATAAGTATTTTTGAAGCATTGTGAAAATAATTAATGAACTATTGATGTAAACATGAGTAAAGAATTGCGCGATTATGTCATTATTTGGGATATGAACGCAGTTGGTCTGTTTAAAATACGCGTGAAGTACTTCGGAATCCATACAATTTAACCATTTCAACTGTATTCATACATTCTTTTCCCAAACACAAAACGTTATTTAATATTTACCAATTATTACACAAACAAGACTTTATGTTGCAAGTCTAAAGAGAGTTAAAATTAATCATAAAAACATTGTATCTAGTTACCTTTAAAGGGTCGTGTTGGTCTGATGAGTCTGCTGTCTTTTTGTGTTTCTGAAAATAACAACGTCTACATTCAAACCTATATATTGAAATGTTAAAAACGATTAACAATGAAATTTATGTTCGAGCTAATATGAATGAATGTTCCCTGCACTCATGAACTTGATAAAAGAAAGCCTGGCACAAACATGTAATTGAAACAGAGAATTTTGCCTTCCAACCATTGTATGTCAAAGCTAATATAAGCCAAGAACATTACCAACATGGCCATTTATCCTTGGGCAGACATTTTTGGGGAATAATGATTTAATAATTACTTTCGGTGCAGGCTTTATATATATATATATATGGGAACGTTCAGATGAAAATCAAAGAAAAATGCTTTGTATTAAACGAAAAAGAATCTACCAGGGGCCGTATTCAATATGCATCTTAGTAATAATTTTCAACTAAGTGAAAAATTGCCATTTTTCTAATTTGAATTTTAAGAAAACGAACAATGTTTGTAAACCAAAAATATGAAAATAAACAAGAAAATGGTCCAAACAATATATGCATATGAATAAATCTGATGAAAAGTAGCTTGTATTTAAAATAATCGTTGTCAAAAATTACGAAATTCTCACTAAGTTGAAAATATTCACTAAGATGCATATTGAATACGGCCCCAGAACAATAGAAATCAGCATTAAGTGTTTTAACACAGGGTGTTACCTTTATTTCAATCACGGATTAAAAAACATTTTTGGCGACGGAAGTACAAAAACAAAAAACAACAACAAATTCATGAAAAGCTTTACACAACTAGTACAGACACTCGTCATAAAGGACGGCCTCAACTTGCCTTACCCTAGAATGTTTAGATCTGACCGGGCTTTGGACTCCCCAACAACAGTAGTACACCCCTGCACCGACTATAGAGGCACAGCCAATAGCGAGACTAGCTGGCCCGAGTACTTTGTACAACCTGAAATACAACAGACATATAGCAAACTCCCAAGTACGACTTAGATAATAGTGCAAACGCCAACTACGTCTAAGACAATAATGTAAAACCCCAAACACGTCTTCCATAATTGTGCAAAGACCCAAATACGTCTTAGACAATAGTGAAAAAAACAAATACGGCTTAGATAATAGTGCAAAGACCCACATACGTCTAAGACAATAATGCAAAACTCCAAACACGGCTTAGATAATAATGCAAAACCCCAAATACGCCGTAGATAATTGGGCAAAACCCAAACTACGTCTAAGACAATAACGCATACCCCAAATACGGCTTAGAATATAGTGCAAAACCCCAGATACGTCTAAGAAAATAATGCAAAACCCCATTCACGGCTTAGGTAATAGGGCAAAACCCCCAATACGTCTAAGACAATAATGCAAAACCCCTAATACGCCTTAGATAATAGCGGAAAACCTCAAATACGCCTTAGATAATAGTGCAAATCCCCAAATACGCCTAAGATAAAAGTGCAAAAACCTAAATACGTCTAAGACAATAATGCAAAACCCCAAATACGCCATAGATAGTAGCGCAAAACCCCAAATACGCCTTAGATAAAAGTGCAAAACTCCAAATACGTCTTAGATAATATTGAAAAACCACAAATACGCCTTAGATAAAAGTGCAAAATCCCAAATACATCTTCGATAAAAGTGCAAAACCCCAAATACGTCTTAGATTTGATGGAAACTGTGTGTGTTTTATATTGTATATTTCCAACAATCTGTTATGCTAGTATGTTGGCGTATTAATCTATATAACTACGCACTGAGTTCACTTCGGGATTGACCTGACTGTTTAATAGCATTATCGCGCACGAGCGCGTCCCGTTATCGTGGCAAACGAGTGTCGTCATCCCCGTCTACAAGGGAAAGGGTACGGATAAATCCGACCCCGCTAGTTATCGGCCAATTTCTTTGATACCATGTTTCTGTAAAATATTCGAAAAAGTTATCCTTAATAGGCTTAACACATTCACAAAACTAATGAAAATTGACTTCCCTTGCCAACAACAACACGGATTCCAGAAAAACTTAAGTTGCATAACAACGTCCTTTAACTTTCAAGAGACTGTTCTGTACAATATTGAACGTGGCAGCGACGTCTACGTGGCGTGTCTTGACCAGCGCGCCGCCTTTGACACCGTGCGGCACGGCTCTTTAATGCTGAAGCTCGGACGTCTTGGCGTCAGGGGTAAGCCCCTTTGCCTGCTTCAACCGTCATATAATAACTTGCGTTGCGTCATCAGATATAGTGGCCAGTCATCTAACGCCTTTGAAATTGTGCGTGGGGTCCGTCAGGGTGGGGTCATGTCTACGTTTTTGTATCTAGTCTACGTCGACGAGTTTACTCCATACTCTAGAAAAAAGTAATTATGGTGCAAAGGTGATGTCTGTCAAATGTAATAACCCTACATTCGCAGACGACATCTCCTTACTAGCAACTTCCCCCAACAGTCCGCAGAGTCAAGTCGACATCGTATATAGATACTGCCGCCGATGGAATATCGAAGTTAATGTAACAAAATCGTCAACCATAACATTTTCAAAACGTCGTCGTCCCCTCCCGATAAGTGTTGTCTATGGCAACGCTCTTATATCAAATGCACCTTTTGCAAATCATCTCGGTATACTTCAGCAGTCGAACTTAAAAATAGGTGAACGATTAAGTGGTCGAATTCAAAAGGCTCGAAACTCACTTTTTTCAATCATTTCACAGGGCGTTCACCCCTTATGCGTGAACCCTCTAAATCAGTAAGTTTGCATAAAAAGGTTGTTCTACCAACACTTCTGTATGGATCTGAACTATGGAATGACATGTCTAAATCCGATGAAAATAAAATTGTCTTCCAACACTTTGTATCAAAGAAAATTCAGGGATTGGCTTTGCGTTCGCGTTCAGATATGGTACAGTCTATGCTAGGGCTACACAGAATATGTCCTGAAATTGATAGTAGAAAGCTGATGTTCTTACATAAAATATTGTCCTTTCCTGACCATTGTAATACGAAACAAATATTTACTTGCAAGTATTATATGTATATACGTGATAGAAACACAGTTAGATCAGGATTTATTCCCGATATATGCTACATCCTACAAAAGTATAATATTGCTCATATGATAAATGATCACATTGTTGAATCTGTTTTGCCATCCAAATACGTTTGGAAAGCACATGTCAAAAGAACAATCAATGCTTATGAAATCGACATGTGGAACACTAGAATAGCAAATGATCCAGAATGTATGATATTTCGTATACTGCATCCATGTATCCAACAATGTGTCATTTACGTCGTAAGTAAACAACGATCATTTCGAAACACGACGCTAGCTATTGCTAAACTATGGTGAAAACCAACCGTCTTAAGAAACATGTACTGTATAAAATGTAATTGTATTTACCAAGAAGAATTGTCGCATGTTATTGCCGAATGCGACAACACTGTACATCTACTTAATGAATTCTTAGTACATGTATTGTCAATTTGTTCAAATGACTTTGTAACCGAACTTGTTAGTCTTGATGCCATTGGTTTCTGTCTCCGTCTCCTTGGCGCTCCTTTGCCGCCATTACTTGATAGTTCGGATGAAGACGCATTCCTTAACGTGTCGTATTCTTTTATTGTGAAATGCATGAAAGCTTACTTCTCATAGTAGAAGTATGTCTGATGTCTAGGTACATGTACACTTATAAATGGCCCTAAGCATATTTTGCTGTCTTCCGATACACAAGTGTTAAATTATTTCGAAAGCGTTCAAGCAACGTATGATTACTACCTCAATTGTGTACTGTATATTGCATATCGACTGATATGGCACAATTGTTATATAGTGTGTGTTTTTCTCTATTGCTAACTTGATTCTTTTTGTGTTCATTATTTAACACATTGATCACCTTGTATATTTGCTTATATTTATTATTTCGTTCATATATATCCATTTGACAATAGTTTATATTCATATATATATATATATATATGCATGTTTATTCACCAAATCCCTTTCTGTGTGTTTCGTGTATTACATATGTATTTTCCTATCTTCATTACTGGAGACAATAAAAATATTGAATTGAATTGAACCCAGAATACGGCTTAGATAATAGCGCAAAACCCCAAATACGTCTTAAATAATAGTGCATAACCCCAAATACGTCTTAAATAATAGTGCAAAACCCCAAATACGTCTTAGACAATAGTGCAAAACCCCAAATACGTCTTAGACAATAGTGCAAAACCCAAAATACGGCTTAGATAATAGTGCAAAACCCCAAATACGTCTTAGACAATAGTGCTTAACCCAAAATACGGCTTAAATAATAGTGCAAAACCCCAAGTACGTATTAGAAAATAGTGCAAAACACTAAATACGGCTTAGATAAAAGTGCAAAACCCCAAATACGTCTTAGACAATAGTGCAAAACCCAAAATACGGCTTCAATAATAGTGCAAAACCCCAAATACGTCTTAGACAATAGTGCAAACCCCAAATACGTCTTAAATAATAGTGCAAAACCCCAAGTACGTATTAGATCATCGTGCAAAACACTAAATACGTCTTAAACAATAGTGCAAAACCCCAAATACGTCTTAGACAATAGTGCAAAACCCAAAATACGGCTTCAATAATAGTGCAAAACCCCAAAATACGTCTTAGACAATAGTGCAAAACCCCAAATACGTCTTAAATAATAGTGCAAACCCCCAAGTACGTCTTAGACAATTGTGCAAAACCCCAAATACGGCTTGGATAATAGTGCAAAACCCCAAATACGTCTAAGAAAATAGTGCAAAACCCAAAATACGTCTTAAATAATAGTGCAAAACCCCAAGTACGTATTAGATAATAGTGTAAAACACAAAATACGGCTTAGATAAAAGTGCAAAATCCCAAATACGCCTTTGATAATAGTGCGAAACCCAAATACGCCTTAAATAATAGTGCGAAACCCCAAATATGGCTTAGATAATAGTACAAAACCCAAATACGTCTTGGATAGTAGTGCAAAACCCCAAGTACGTCTTAGACAATAGTGCAGAACCCAAAATACGGCTTAGATTATAGTGCAAAACCCCAAATACGTCTTAGACAATAGTGCAAAACCAAAATACGCCTTAGACAATAGTGCAAAACCCTAAGTACGCCTTAGATAAAAGTGCAAAACCCCAAATACGTCTTAGATAATAGTGCAAAACCCAAATACGCCTTAGATAATAGTGCAAAACCCCAAATACGTCTTTGACAATAGTGCAAAACCCTAAATACGGCTTAGATAATAGTGCAAAACCCTAAATACGGCTTAGATTATAGTGCAAAACCCCAAATACGCCTTAGATAATAGTGCAAAACCCCAAATACGTCTTTGACAATAGTGCAAAACCCAAAATACGGCTTAGATAATAGTGCAAAACCCCAAATACGTCTTAGACAATAGTGCAAAACCCAAATACGCCTTAGATAATAGTATAAAACCCTAAATACGCCTTAGATAAAAGTGCAAAACCCCAAATACGTCTTAAATATTAGTGCAAAACCCAAAGTACGTCTTAGATTTGATGGAAACTGTGTGTGTTTTGTATTGTATATTTCCAACAATCTGTTATGCTAGTATGTTGGCGTATTAATCTATATAACTACGCATTCAACCAAGAATATGGTTGTTAATGCATACTGGGTGCTTTCTTGTACCTGTTTTGCATCATGTAAGCAACGTTAATTGCACGCATTAAAAGTCTCAACTTTGAGTAGTATTGACAAAGGTCATATGTCTTCGTTTCCCCCTTGAAACGTGGTGCCGTCAAAGTTCAAAGACAGAATGTTTTCCCAGTGTAGCCGGACAACTGTTCGAAGGCTTTAGATTCCGATAACTGATAGTGATAGCCAATTTGTAACATACTGCCGCCGTATCGTATTTGGGGGAAATATCTGGACATCCTATATTGTAGTTGGCATTTAAAAGAACTGTTCATAATGCCTTTCATTGATTTATTGATGTTTATTAATATTTGTTTAGATATTGCACTGTTTCTAACGCTGAAATAGCATGTTGATAGTTTTACTGTTTTGAAATTACCCCGCTCTCATTACAAAGCAAATGTCAATGCGGACTTGACTGAGACGCAAATTCAACGACATCATTACGTTCGCATACAATTTGTGAACACAAAAAGTGAGTATTTCACTCGTGTTTTCGCCACTCGTTAATATATAGCGCTAGTGCTCACTCGGTTAAATATATTAAGATCAAATACTCAGTGTGTGTATACCACGTGATAAACTGCGTCATAAATGAAAACTTTAAACAACGATAACTTCATAACTTCTTCACCATTTTAAAATGAAACATAGCGCAGTCTATGCCGCTGACGTAGCCCCGCTTTCGGTATTTACCAGAGTTTGATTGAGAGTTTAGTAAGACAAACATTTTAACAAAACGGCCGTCTGACGGAGCACTGTCAAAATTATTATGGAAACAGGTTTGTAGAAGTGTTTGATGAAACTAATCATCTTATCAAACTCCGGTATAAAAGTGAAGCGACATAGACTGTTCTTTGTTTAATTTAAAATGGTGTAGTAAAAGAAAGGTTTTCTTTGTTTTAAATCTTCATTTAAAGCAAAATGTTGCTTTCCGATGTAGCATTTATGACGTAATTTATCACGTGGTATACACACACTGATTCTGAAACAAACAATTATCCTCTATGCATTTGTCAAATCTCGGAATTTGGGACAAACGTGCATTATTATTTGATATTATAGGTGAAGGGGTTTTCAGTACCAACGTTTTTTTTCTGTTTTCAAATGCACATAATTTGATACCTCGTACACGCTCTTTGTGATTTTTTTAAGACCGGTATAATCATATGACTGAAAAAATCAAAAACCGGTTATTGTTATCTTCTTTAACAAGAACCATTCGATATGGATTGGGTTCAGTTCAGTTTCATACAGATGCAAAAAATGAACGAGGTATGGTCAGTTTATTTTACTGTTTTACATACATTAAGATATTGCACTCAAAGAATTTCTATTAATTGTTCAGGAGATGACAAGACCAATCAATGTGAAATTGTTATTGTGCATGGCCCTAAGAAGAAATAGTTCGAAGAATTCGGCGATTGTAATAATATGGTGGTGGAAACTACAGGGAACAGACCAGTAGCCAAAATCTTCACTACGGACAAACATCACAGCCCCAGAACAAGCGACACACTACGTACAAACAACACAGACACTGAACAAGCGACACACTATGTACAAACATCACATACCCTGAACAAGCGATACACTACGTACACAAAACACAGACCCTGAACAAGCGACACACTACGTACAAACAACACAGACCCTGAACAAGCGACACACTATGTACAAACATCACATACCCTGAACAAGCGAAACACTACGTACACAAAACACATGCCATGAACAAGCGAAACACTACGTACACAAACCCTGAACAAGCGACACACTAAGTACAAACAACACATACCCTGAACTAGCGAAACACTACGTTCAAACAGCACATGCATTGAACAAGCGACACACATCGTACAAACAGCACAGACATGGAACAAGCGAAATACTACGTTCAAACATCACAGACCCTGAATAAGCTACACACTACGTACAAACATCACAGACCCTGAACAAGCGACACACAACGTACAGACCCTGAACAAGCGACACACTATGTACAAACAACACTGACACTAAACAAGCGACACACACCATACAAACATCACAGACCCTGAACAAGCGACAACAACGTACAAACAACACAGACACTGAACAAGCGACACACTACGTACAAACATCACACACCCTGAACACACAAACTACGTACAAACAACACAGACCCTGAACAAGCGACACACAACGTACTAACAACAATGACACTGAAAAAGCGACACACTAAGTACAAACAACACTAACACTGAACAAGAGGCACACATCGTACAAACAACACAGACACTGAACAAGCCACAGATAACGTACTAACAACACAGACACTGAACAAGCGATACACAACGTACTAACAACAATGAAACTGAAAAAGCGACACTCTACGTACAAACATCACTGACACTGAACAAGCGACACACTACGTGCGAACAACACAGACCCTGAACAAGCGACACACACCGTGCAAATAACACAGATACTGAACAAGCGACACACATCGTACAAACAACACTGACACTGAACAAGCGACACACTCCGTACAAACAACACAGACCCTGAATAAGCGACACACACCGTACAAATAACACAGACACTGAACAAGCGACACACATCGTATAAACAATACTGACACTGAGCAAACGACACACAACGTACAAACAACACTGACACTGAACTAGCGACACACTCCGTACAAACAACACAGACCCTGAACAAGCGACACACACCGTACTAATAACACAGACACTGAACAAGCGACACACATCGTACAAACAACACTGCCACTGAGCAAGCGACACACAACGTACTAACAACATTGTCGCTGAAAAAGCGACACGCAACCTACTAAACAAGCGATACACAACGTGCAAACAATACAGACCCTGAACAAGCGACACACAACGTACAAACAACAAAAACGCTGAATAAGCGACACACACCGTACAAATAACACAGACCCTGAACAAGTGACACACGCCGTACAGACAACACAGACACTGAACAAGCGACACACAACGTACAAACAACACAGACACCGAACAAGGTGGGTAAACTTGTTTTAGTTGATGATATTTCATGAAATAGTCACAGTGTTACCGGTACAATCTTAATGCATTTGACATCATTTTTCACAAAAATTATGAAATTTTGCTTCAATTTTTTTAACGTGCTGAAAAGTCTTTAACCTGACAACTTGCTTATTTTGATTGATTAATAGTTGTCACATTGCACTTAAAATTTATTTCATATAAAAAGAAAGAAAAACTGAGATGTTCCAAATGTATAAAAAAATGCCTCTATAATGCTTGGTTCATTATTAATTAAAGAACCTTTCTCTCTGTAAATACATCTCGTACGACATATGCAACCAGTGTTGAACCTGTCTGCATGCATACCATGTCGAGAACATGAACTGATGAACTGTTTATTTAATGATATTGAGCATGTTAAATGAACTAGTTCATCAACAGTCCGTGAACTAAATGTCAATCAATATTTCACCAAACCAAGATCATGAACCTAATGCCATTAATGAAATTCGTGCTCTGTTCATCAAACAATTCTCATGAATGAACAAGTTCTTGAACTATCTGCTGTGTTACAACTTCTGTTTTAAACTTGACGCCAAATCATTCATAGAACGGCATGAACTGTTTGCTTCAATGTGTGGAAAACAGTGTACTTCCTCATTATCAAAGCAGCACTCTCACAGTTTCAGCGTTTTGACAACTTTGTTTTATTTTTTGTGTTGGAATGAGCCAATTTTTGCATAAATATCTGCAAACCAGTGGTAAAGGCCAGATGACACAAGATCAGACCGCAGATTTTCAGATTTCCGTCCGAAAATTAATGGTTTATGGCTATAAGGGTTACTAACGGATTAAGAAAATGCATAAACCATCAAATTTTGAACTTAAATCTAAAAATCTGCGATATAATTGTTTGTCAGCAGTCTTATATCACTGGTTTCCATGCAAATTCGCATAATTTGGCTCTTTCCAAGACAAAAAAAGGTTGTCAAAACGTTCAATCTGTGAGAGTGCAGCTTTAAAAAAGGCTGAGGGTTGGACATGTTACAAATATGTTTCCCGAATTATTAAGTTTCCAATCTTTGCACAGTCATAAAACGCAGAGAAAAAGGCAATATAAGAAAACTAAAACCGGGAGACAGGCATCACATTCGTTTGGAACGTATTGAGTGAGCCTACACAAAGGTCATTGAATGTTGATTATTTTGAAATGTTCTTTAATATATATTTTATACTAGCTGGCTTGTCAAAGTGTATTCACCTATTTTATTGACGTAGGTCACGCCTACTAAACGCTAGCTCCGTCACTTATCAGTGGTGCAAAGAAAATGAACTGGAAACACTCCCGTTGTGCAGCTGTTTTAATGTACTTCTTTGCACCATAGTGTAGTTGAAAAGCTAGTAGGTTTGAAAAATATGCACACGTCCGAATCCTGAGAAATGCTTCTGGCACCACAGTTACACGGTACCACATTCTCCGAATTTTTCGTAATATGTCTATTTAATTAAAATATCAGATTACATGTAAGTCACACTCATGTATGTATAAATAAAAAGAAGAAACAGCTTTGTCACGGAAATGTCGACATCACCGATAAGTGGCGGAGCCAACTCAGTAGGCGTGTTATTGGTTAGTGAAATTGATATACAACTTCAATATAAAATAAAGCATACGAGTAATTAATATTATGGCCCCAATTCGCCCACTGTTTTGCCAAAATGGTCGTTTTTCTGGTATAAAGTCACGGGATTTCCCGTTATGAAATGCTAATGGTGTTTGAAAGTCATTTTGGTCCGAGCTGCTAACAAAAACAACAATTTAGGACAAAAAGTTGGTGACATATAGCTATCATCATAAAGACAGGTTAGTGTTGCTGTATCGGATATCATGCCAGGCTGCAATTAATAAATCGTCAGAGAGGAAAAAATATCGTTTGTGTCGCGTGTGTTTTTTTTTTACTTCGTTCAGGATTTGAAGATTCATGTTATTATGTCATAGCAAAAACTAAAATAATAATATCCCTCATGTGACCCATGTCAGTTCGTAATAACAACAGTTCTTAGTCACATTACCTTTAATATGGTGTATTTGAGTTAACGACAAAACAATCAGTTGACCTTGACTTTGTAAAAAACATGCTACAGTATAATAACGTTGGATGGACAGTTCAAGAACAGCAAGTTCTAGACAATATTTTGAGAACTTGTATCTGAAATATTCTGGAACTTGCTGCTCTAGAACTGTCCAAGTTCATGAAGACTTTAGCACCTTGTTGGTCTTAAAAAAATATAGAACTTCATTTTCTAGAACCGGCATTTTAGCTCTCTTGCACCGTTCTAGAACCCAGTTATGCAAAAAAAGGAGATATAGAATAGTGCAAGACACTTGAATATTTAAAAAGCCGATGTCTAGGACAATTTTAAGAGCTTGAGATTCTAGAACTTATTATTCATGACTGGGCAAAACCGAGGAATTATCAGAGGGTTTTTGATCAGGTAAGCAGGGGTCAATTCAAAGTAGCTTTTTATTTATGAAATACAAAATAGATATCTTCTTTTTTTACATATTTAGTATATTCTTACTGTGGAAAGTAATTAAATGTGCATGGTTGAGGAATTGTGCTCCTCGTATGCCATTAACATTGGTAAAAAATGCGCATACGTATGATGTGCTAGTATACAGTGTGTGTTTGCCCATTAAACACGCATATGTATGATGTGCTAGTATACAGTGTGTGTTTGCCCATTAAACACGCATATGTATGATGTGCTAGTATACAGTGTGTGTTTGCCCATTAAACACGCATATGTATGATGTGCTAGTATACAGTGTGTGTTTGCCCATTAAACACGCATATGTATGATGTGCTAGTATACAGTGTGTGTTTGCCCATTAAACACGCATATGTATGATGTGCTAGTATACAGTGTGTGTTTGCCCATTAAACACGCATATGTATGATGTGCTAGTATACAGTGTGTGTTTGCCCATTAAACACGCATATGTATGATGTGCTAGTATACAGTGTGTGTTTGCCCATTAAACACGCATATGTATGATGTGCTAGTATACAGTGTGTGTTTGCCCATTAAACACGCATATGTATGATGTGCTAGTATACAGTGTGTGTTTGCCCATTAAACAAGCAACTGTAATTTTGCAATTAGTGTGTACCTTAGTTCCATTCAAATCAAATCATCGTTAAGTACCTTTATTCAATAAACACCCGAGCAAAGAGGGCAGTGACCACTCATGCCCTAGTGTGGAGCTTATTTAATGTTTATGTTGATTGTGAAATAAATATTAAAAGACCCTGCCAAGTATTATATTTTCCAAATAATAAAATATGCATTTATCAACTTACATTTTGTCCTCGGACACATTTTCATCCGTTTTACTATATATTCCTATAATTGTCACTATAAGTCCAGGAATAAACAACACTACCCCGACCAATAGAAACAGAAAGAACCGTTGCCATGTGAACTCGTGGGGTACTCGTGGGGGCCGCCGCCGGGCGGGCTTCCGGTTCCGCATGACGCTGGCGTAGACCGCCGGCCTCATGACTGCGTTCTATGGATGTTGTCACGTGAACAGTTAGGTAGGAAACACTGAAGGTCTTAAATCAAACCCTTTCCAGAAGTACGTGTGTAATGCCATGTTTCCTGAAAACGATTAAGATAATTAATTAAACATATACGTTGACAAAGGCATTGAGATATTACTATAACTCATCAATTCAAGTAGTGTTGACTGGTACATGTTGCTAAACTGGCGATCAAATAATTTTCTAAGACGATTTGAAATTTATACCATCAAATTAGATTTAAGGCTCTTAAATTTTTAAAATTTACAACAAGTCAACTCCTACAGAGCCCAAAAGGACTAGCAAACAAGGACTATAATTCATGTTCAGGGCAACACTGAAATTACAATGCCAAACTTTTGCTTACAAGATAGTGCTTTAATGACTATACCAATGATACAATGAAAACTACAGGAACACGCCCAGTAGCCAATCTGATCAAATAGGTTGTCCTTCAAGGAGCACAGCAATTGGTATACGAGAACATTCACTGTTTATGTAATACACCATAAGAAATAAAGTAAAACTCCACGATGTATATCAAAATACTTCACAGGCTCAAAGATATGTTTCGATTAGGCTCTGCGAGCTTCTGTTCACCATACTGTCTATCTTACTAAATACACGGATATTACCAATACATAAGAAAAGCCGTAGACAAGAGAATGTCAATGAGTCTCCTGGTGCCTTGCCAAACTTTATCATTGTGGCGACTTTCGAAAAGTAATCACAAGAGTGATGCTTTGACTAATTGAGTATACATTTATACCAAGTTTAGAGTATGAACAATTTTATTTGTTGACACATTTTCCCCAATCTAATCACATATGTCAACATCCAATATATTCTATGTCGTCTCCATAGTGACAACTCTCACCGAAGATTAGAGCGCATTAGCCCAAGGGAGGGAAAACACTTGTTGCTGTCATCTCTTGTTGATTAGTTCTCGGGTAGGCCTGTTCAGGTCTCATTAACAAGACCTTACAGAGACGCTAATGAACTGACAAGGAACGTGTTGCCGTGCTCTATTTATATCCTATTAAGATTTGCAGGAATACATATCTTCATTGGCGATGATTTAGAACTACGGTTATATTTAGTACCGCTGCTTCTGTCTACACATTTCACAGACAGTGTGGAAATATTATGCAAATCAAAACAAACTGATCTCAGCGATGCCTAAATCTATCTTGTTTAGTCGTTGTATATAAATAGATGTAGTTCATAAGAAGAGTAACACTAATGAGAAGTGGAAAAAGCCCAAGTTTAATGAATAAAATCAGCATCCTTCGCTTAAGGGCGTTTTAACCTGCATTGACCTTAATTAATTTGGGCTCCGTTGAGATGTTGCCACATGTCTGAATTTGAGGGCTTTGTAAACTAGGTTAAACCCTAGAGGCGGGGCGTGGGGGTGGTTAACGAGTTAAAGGGTCTCACACTTTTCCCAACATTTATGCATAATTGCACTATTTAGATAAAAAGCTTATTAAAGGCTAGTATCAACTAGAATTTCATAGAAACATAAAGTTAAGCAAATCATTTTTAATGCCGTACAATAAACCGACTAGAAACAACTACGATAAGTCTTTCTTACATGGTTCGCATTATTAATTTCAACGCTTAAAGGTATGTGTTCAAAAAATCTCAATATTATTATATCTTTGTTCCAACATAAGGGTCACCAGAAATGAAAAAAAAAGAGAAATAAATATTTATGTAAAACTGCCCTGGCTTAATTTTAAACGAAATAGTTCCCAAGTCTTGCACTCAACCACTTAAATATGAAGCATGATGGTTGTTATAACAACTGAAATAAGCACTAAAGCCAGAGTGGTAGGTTTTGCAATACACGCGTGCATTGTTTCTGGAATCACATGTACCAAGTTATATTAACTATCTATGAGTTCGCCTTGTCTGTGTTTTTCCAAATTAAGATGTAAAAGAGGTCAGTGGGTTGGTATTGATTGAAATGCTTATTTTTGAAGCTCTCTAATAGTCCGATACTGTCGCTCTTTATCTATTGTCTAACCAATAACAATGATAACTGATATACACAGACAAACGAGATAAACGGAAAACATAGAATTAAATCCTAGGAACACAATGTATGTCTTCAGTCAACGAAAACACTTCCTGAAAACACATGCAATGTCATATCTTTGCAGTTTTCAAAATGTTTCTGTTGACAGCAAATAACATATGGCTTGCACAGTAAACTATGTACGGACTTCAGTCACTATCCGAGATGTGAACTATTGTACAAAGGCCTTTTTTACATACCAAAACAAGGACAAAGGCAATAGAGATGCGGAAGCTAGTTCAAATACAAAACACATTGCCACAATGAGCAATAATTTGTAACGAAACAAAAGAAAGGTAGTAACTGTATAATTTATAAAACAAAATCACAGATATTTAGCTGATGTTACTTGACATTAAAAAGCGTTTTAGACCAATTGAAATCGTTAGTAGAATTATGTAAAGAATGTTTAAAAGTTTTATGTGTCCTTTTTGAATGTATCACACTTAATTGACCTAAGATCAAATAATATATATTTTTATGATATTTATCACCTACTTTTATTATTCATCTATACATTCTAGTTAATTATAGCCGTTATTTATTTATCTATTGTTTATATTGAACGTCAATAATAAGCACATTATATCCGTTGCTTGTTTTACTTATTTTGCTTTCGAGGATAGAATAAAAAAAATCGAAATTAACACGCATGTTTGACGTATACGATCTCATTCATTAATTAAAAAAATAGCATGATGTACATTCTATCTGTTGCTTTGTTTTCACCTGTATATATTTCATCAATATCTCCATTTTGGGGGGAAAGAAAGATGTTGAGTAAAGGGTAAAATAGTTTAAACATCTCTTCAATACGTACTGCTACATTCTGTCTACTGCTGTTAAAATTGTTATTTTTAAACGCTTGTGATAACTTAATTGCATATATACTTTATGAGCTATAACTGGTAACGATATTATGAGGCCCTCTGGGCATGGGGATGGCATAGAACCCTTGGTCCCTATTATTGGGCAAATTGAAAGGTTCTTATGGCCTGAAAAAGAAAACAAGTCTTGTTCATTGTTGTTCAAAAAATATTTTTACACATTATAAAACAAGGGCAACGCAAAACGGGGGACTCTTGAGGAAGCTATTATACAATAATAAAACACTGCCGCAAGAGTCAGTAGTATGTAACGAATCGGGTTTTACTGCTTTGCATCTTTTTTAAATAATATTCAATTTTATTGAATTGTTTACACTTTAGCATACAAATTATCTGATTGGCAGAGTGAGTGACATTTGGAAAAATATGGGTGAACCGAAATTCCCTTAGGTAGATAAGGATGCTTAACAATTGGCGCAACGTATATTTTTGAACATTTGGACCCTTTCGTACAAAGGAGAAAATCGACCAAAAGATGCAGCGGCTTTGGATATGTGGTATCAAGACATTTCGCATCTCCTGTGTGATTTATTGGCAGATTGGTTCCGGCAGTCAGCTCCAGCTTGAATTTAATTAACCACGCCAGTCCGCCAGGAATGTATGTGAAGAAATGTAGTCAGAGTCGGACATAATTTTCCTTACACAGCGGTCTTTTTAAGTACATGGTTGATGAATACGAATTCTTTCAGATGTAAAGCTAGTATTAGTCCATATCCATGGTTGAAAACTAAGATGCTAAGTCGGCCATATGTAAACGGACCAGCTATAGCTAGAGGACATTCAGGTTATACGTACACTACAATTAGTTCATTTATATATCATGAACTTTGACGACTTTGCATACTATGGTGTTGTTGTGATTTTTTTTCTTTTACAAAACACACTACAGTCTATTTTTTAAACATGTGACATACAAGTTGAAACGAAGCAAGAACTCAATACAACAGCAACAATAAGAAATCCATTGAAAGTTACAGAAGATCAGATGTTCGGAAAGTTCGCGTGATGTTCACACAAATAGAACACACTATTTGGAAAATGTTTCTTAATTGGTACAAATGAAGTTCAATGGAGAATACATTAATGATAGAAATGGCAATCATAGATCGTCAGAGCAATACAGTGATATACTTAATTGTTACTTTATTTCCAAACGCTATATCTAGATTTCTGATATCCATGACAACACACGTACATGCACTTTACGCAGGGTTAAAACTAGCTCAACTCTTGTGCTATCATAGCGTAGAAATTATATATTTTTGAAAATGTCGAAATAGTTTTAACCTGAATATAGTATGAGTTTGGCATATCATTCATATGAATTGCAATGAACTATTATTGTACCAATGATTCCAGCCTTAACAAAACGTGTTCGTTTTATGTAAAGTTTCCGCGTGCTTGTAATTGAATAATTCATTATAGCATATTTGCACTGTTTTGGAGCAATATAGTTCCCAAGCGAGTCATATAAATATAAATGGAAATTTGGATACAAAATAAATGGTTCCTAAAAAGAAGCATTAACTGTGCTTTATGACGTTAATTGTTTAAAACGGTAACAAACGTGTTCAAGATAGAACACAAATTAAATGTGATCGGTTGTTAAGATAAGAAATCTGTGTTTAAAGCTGTTTATTTAAATGTTCATGGATGGAGTTATCAATACATTTTCGGAAGCAAGCCCCTACCGGAATATTTGCATGTAAGCCGTTCCAGGGCAATATGCGGAGACATTATGCCACTTGGAGAGCCTAGCCAAGCTGGTTCCCCTCTCTTGTGTATATTTGAGAGCCCGGTAAAGCTGGTACCGCTATCGCGTGTCATAAGGAGAGCCTGGTCAAGCTGGCACCGCTCTCCTGTGTCTCTTTGAGAGTCTAATCAAGCTGGTACCTTCCCGTATGCCACTTGGAGAGCGTGGCCAAGCTTGTTCTGCTCTCTTGTGTATCTTGGAGAGCCTGATCAAGCTGGTACCTTCCCTTGTGCAACTTGGAGGGCCTGACCAAGCTGGTACATTCCCTTGTGTCTCTTGGAGAGCCTGACCAAGCTGATACCTTCCCTTGTGCCACTTGGAGAGCCTGACCAAGCTGGTACATTCCCTTGTGCCACTTGAAGAGCCTGACCAAGCTGGTACCTTCACTTGTGCAACTTGGAGAGCCTAACCAAGCTGGTTCCAAGCTGGTACCGTTCTCTTGTGTCTCTTGGAGAGCCTGACCACGCAGGTACCGTTCTCCTATGTCTCTTGGAGAGCCTGACCAAGCTGGTACCGTTCTCCTGTGTCTCCTAGAGAGCCTGGCCAAGCTGGTACTGTTCTCCTGTGTCACTTGGAGAGCCTGACCAAGCTAGTACCGTTCTCCTGTGTCTCTTGGAGAGCCTGACCAAGCATGTACCGTTCTCTTGTGTCACTTGGAGAGCCTGACCAAGCTGGTACCTTTTCTTGTGCCACTTGGAGAGCCTGACCAAGCTGGTATCTTCTCTTGTGTTACTTGGGGAACCTGACCTAGCTGGTACCTTCCATTTTGCCACTTGGAGAGCCTGACCAAGCTAGTTCCTTCCCTTGTGGCACTTGGAGAGCCTGACCAAGCTGGTGCCGTTCTCTTGTGTCTCTTAGAGAGCCTGGCCAAGCTGGTACCGCTCTCCTGTGTCACTTGGAGAGCCTGACCAAGCTGGTACCGTTCTCTTGTGTCTCTTAGAGAGCCTGACCAAGCTGGTACCGTTTTCTTGTGTCTCTTGGAGAGCCTGACCAAGCTGGTACCGTTCTCTTGTGTCACTTGGAGAGCCTGACCAAGCTGATACCTTTTCTTGTGCCACTTGGAGAGCCTGACCAAGCTGGTACCGTTTTCTTATGTTACTTGGAGAACCTGACCAAGCTGGTACCTTCCCTTGTGCCACTTGGAGAGCCTGACCAAGCTGGTACCTTCCCTTGTGTCACTTGGAGAGTCTGACCAAGCTGGTACCTTCTCTTGTGCCACTTTGAGAGCCTGACCAAGCCAGTACCTTCCCTTGTGGCACTTGGAGAGCCTGACCAAGCTGATAAATTTTTTTGTGCCACTTGTAGAGCCTGACCAAGCTGATACCTTTTCTTGTGCCACTTGGAGAGCCTGACCAAGCTGGTACCTTCCCTTGTGCCACTTGGAGACCCTGACCATGCTGATACCTTTTCTTGTGCCACTTGGACAGCCTGACCAAGCTGGTACCTTCTCTTGCGTTACTTGGATAGCCTGACCAAGCTGGTACCTTCTCTTGTGTCACTGACCGAGCTGGTAACGTTCTCTTGTGTCACTTGGAGACCCTGACCAAGCTGGTACCGCTCGCTTGTGTCTTTTGGTGAGCCTGGCTAAGCTGGGACCGCTCTCTTGTGTTTCTTTGAGAGCCTGGCCAAGCTGATACCACTCGTGTGTGTCTCTTGGAGAGCCTTGTCTAGATAGTATCTCTCTCTTGTGTCTCTTGGAGAGCCTTGTCTAGATAGTATCTCTCTCTTGTGTCTCTTGGAGAGCCTAACCAAGTTGGGACCGCTCTCTTGTGTCTCTATGAGAGCCTGACCAAGCTGATACATTTTCTTGTGCCACTTGGAGAGCCTGACCAAGCTGGTTCCTTTTCTTGTGTTACTTGAAGAGCCTGACCAAGCTGGTACCTTCTCTTGTGTCACTGACCGAGCTGGTAACCTTCTCTTGTACCACTTGGAGAGCTGACCAAGCTGGTACCGCTCTCTTGTGTCTTTTGGTGAGCCTGGCTAAGCTGGGACCGCTCTCTTGTGTTTCTTTGTTTGCCTGGCCAAGCTGATACCGCTCACGTGTGTCTCTTGGAGAGCCTTGTCTAGCTAGTATCACTCTCTTGTGTCTCTTGGAGAGCCTAATCAAGTTGGGACCGCTCACTTGTGTCACTTTGAGAGCCTGGCCAAGCTGGCATCGCTCTCCTGCGTCTCTTAGAGAGCCTTGCATAGCTGGTATCGCTCTCCTGTGTCTCTAAGAGTGCCTAGCCTAGCTGGCATCGCTCTCCTGTGCCACTTGGAGAGCCTGACCAAGCTGGTACCGTTCTTTTGTGTCACTTGGAGAAACTGACCACGCTGATACCTTTTCTTGTCCCACGATATACGCTTCCATACATTGGTACCTACTAGATGAGCTATCTCATGAAAAAATATATGTCATAAGGATTAGAGAATATGATTTCATCTACGATAAATCCAGATAATATAAATAATTTAGTTCATGGCATGATTTCATGTAGAAATGATCAATGTTTGTATTATTATTGTATCCCCATTGTGCATTTGAACTGAATATAAACCTTTCAGATGTAGAGTTAAGGAAAACGTATTAGAATGAAAATGTGTGCTCCCGTACCATATTTTGTTATTATTTTCTGACCGATATAATGTCTAGCATAAAGCAATAGAATAAAGATGCATGACCTTAAACATGTTATATCAGCATTTCTATATCACACTGTAGACAAAGACTAGCCGTTTGCATGACAATGCTTCTGTGAAGCAACTCAATGGCCAGATAAATGTTTAACAAAACAGTGTACGTCTAGGAAATTTTTATGTGCATGCCAATCAGTGTACGTGTAAGAAAGATTAAAGTGGATGCTCAGCCAATCAGTGTACGTGTAAGAAAGATTAAAGTGGATGCTCAGCCAATCAGTGTACGTCCAAGAAAGATTTAAAGTGCATGCTCAGCCAATCAGTGTACGTCTATGAAAGATTAAAGTGCATGCTCAACCAATCAGTGTACGTCTAAGAAAGATTAAACATCATGCTCAGTCAATCAGTGTACGTCTAAAAAAGATTAAACATCATGCTCAGTCAATCAGTGTACGTCTACGAAAGATTAAAGCGCATGCTAAGCCAATCAGTGTACGTCTAAGAAAGATAAAAGTTCATGCTAGTCGGTGTTCCTTCAAGAAGAATGTACTTTATACTCAACAGTATATTATTCAGATTGAATGACCGTATAGCAGTTTCAAATAATGTCAACAGAATTTCCTCCGATGTGGACACTGGCAGTAGGAAAGTTTATCAATGCATATATATCACTGTATTCATGTCTTCACACTCGACGTCCCATGTGATCCAGTGTCTGTGTCAAACTTTTAGATCAGAACGGTCCATATATCAGACAGGCGGCTGGACAGTGTTGTGTGGCGCGTGTCAATAATCGTCATAAACGTCATCCACAATAAGGTTATTCATTTTCTTCTCATTCAGAATTTGTTTAATATAACTTAGTGTTTCTTGAAATAAAACGACCACTCTAGGCCAGTGCTATGGGACACCGACACTGTTACACTTACCGTTGTTGTCAAAGAACGAGCATTTTTTATAACTAAGATATATTTGATTGTAAAGAATTATGTCTGGTCCCAAATCATATACTCGTATTTGCTGACCAAATTTTTAAACACATGTTCCAGAACAAAAAGTTTAGCAATGTTAAAATACCATCGATATAGAAAAGTCATATATATTGGAATATGATACCTTACATAAATGTGTCCCTTGTATGTACATATAAAGTCGATTGGTCCTTATATCAGTGTATTTAAATCAAAAATCCAGTTGTATGACGTCAGCGGTCCATATCACATTTTGGCCGGTCCGGACCTCGCCTAAAATAATTAAATGGACCGCTGACGTCATAAAAATGATGAGTACGACATGCGATTTTCACAACGGCGAACAATTGTCGCAAGTAAGCACAAATAATTACTTTGTTCAATAAATCACATCAAAAGCGCTTTATAAAATAGTGAATGGTAATATAAAGTGTTCGGTATAATATAAGGAATATAACACACGACTTCGGGCCTTATTGCATTATAAGGACCGGCCAGTCAGCCCCGAAGGTAAATGCATATAATATATATATAAACATTCGTTGGCTGACTGGTCGGTCCTCGTAATGTCATTTGGCCCTCAGTGGTGTGCTATATTTCTTAAATATTCATGTTTAGAAGCCACTAAGTATCACAAATATCTCAGTGGAAATAGTTCTGTGGTGTCCGGTCTTTATTCAGGACTGACTAGAATAAAGAAAAAGAAAGATATTTATTCAACTATACAAGCTGGCAAGCCCACGAATTATTTATATTCTAAACATTATTGTTATAACAAAGAATGTTAACACTCACTCGTATAAATATACAAAATCTACATCTCCATATTTCATACACAAGACACTGAGATGATTTAAAGCTGCACTCTCACAGATTTACCGTTTTTACAACTTTTTTTTATTTTTTGTCTTGGAATGAGCAAATGTTGGCGTAAATATCTGCAAACCAGTGATAAAAGACTGCTGACAAAAGATCAGATTGAAGATTTCATATGTCCGTTCCAAAAACTAATGTTTTATGGCTTAAACCGTTACTAATAAACAACATCATTTTTTTGAACTTCAATATAAAATTCTGCGATCTATTGTTTTGTCAGCAGTCCTTTATGACTGGTTTACATAAATTTTCACATAAATTGGCTTGTTTCAAGACAAAAAAAATTGTCAAAACGTTCAATCTGTTAGAGTGCAGCTTTAAAAGGTTAATATTGAATTGAATTGACCCTTATCTTGAGGTTATGCGTTGATTTATAGAAGTCTGATTGGTTTAAGTTCATCAACGTGTCACATATTGCATGTTACATTAGGAGAAGTGTGTAATTGTGGTGTGTATTTTGGTTTATTGTTAAGCTATGACGTATAAAAAAATATAATTCGAGTATAATGTTAGGCTGTCTAGTTCAATTAATTTCAGATAATTTGAAAACAGTGAAATATATCGGTATGTATGTTTTCTTAATTCAAAGAACAAAGGGCATTCTAATTTATCTACAGGAGTATTACAGATTTGTCATTATCTTTCATTGATTTTACAAGCGGTTTATGCCATCTTTTATTTTATTTTTAAAGTCTATGAGATGATCATCTTAATAACCTTTATAACTGAAAAAATAGAAAGAGAAAAGTACTCTACGTTTTAAACACCCTGATTTAACAAAAGGTGTATAAACACCATATCATCTGGAAATTGTGTAACTTTAAATACCCACTGTATGTGTTCTAAAGTATCCAATATACCTGATGCCATTGAATTGCAGACAAGTTTGACATATATTCTGCCAGCTAACATTGTTAAATACAACCAGTATCTGACGATAAACGTTATACGGTCAACAAAACGAGGAGTCCTTCCAAATTCTTATATATATATAGTTTTTTGTGTTGATAATTTAACTCCAAACAAGATTATAAAGAAATGAATGCATTTTTTCGATGAATCTGCTGTTGAGAATCCCCATATTTCTAAACCATAAGGTAAGATTATATTCGTTGAAATTAAAATGAGACCCCCTCGATGGCACATTCTTTTGTGTGTGTTTTTTTTTCAATTCGACTTCACATCAGTGATGCTTTGGGCATCATGGTTATGGGCAAAATAAAACAATGAATTATTGTGACCGCTGTACTCGAAAAGACATGTAATAATTATGTTCTTTTATAGCCCGGTATGTTTACACATCGTCTTGTTTTCCTGACTTACTTTAGACACAATTTGAATTGGTTTATCTTAAAAGAAACTTTTGTCTAAATATAACCTGTTGAATATCAATGCTAAAGCATATACATGACTCTTTTTTTAGGTTAATTGGTTGACATAAAAACTTGTTTTGTCTGTCGAATAAAAACGTTCCAATTAAAACAATGTTATTATCTTCACAATTAGAGTATACAGTTTCTAGTTATTTTGCGATCGTTTATCAATAATAAAATGGAAACTTCAGGGACAATCCGAGTAGACACAGTGATCTTATTTACTGTTTGAAGGTTAGTTATTCGGTATGAGCTTCATTAATGTTGTCTGGTTCGTACTGGTATGCGTTCAAGTTGCAAACATAAACAGAAACTTGGCTGTAACAATATCGTCTTGTTCCGCGTTACGCCTACCGTAAGATCAGCTGCAGTTTTCAACTAGCGAACCAATTCCTCTGGCCCCTCCGAGAATAGAAGATTCAATTTACAGATATTTAATAGCAGCGTACAGTCGGCGCAAAGCTAATCAGTGTATGTCTGGAAAGATTTAAGTGCATGCAATGGTTCTTTTTTTCCTTTCAAGTAAAATGTTTTTCATGATCACTTTTACAATTCCGATATTGAGATTGTAAAGCAATAGAAAGTTTCATTTAATGTCGACTAAATTTTTCGTCCCGCGTACGGTCAAGTATTTAAGATATGAATATATTAATAAACTCATATTCATTTCCTTCTGACCGTACCTCAAAGATGTACTTCTAAACCAATTGAAATCGATACGTGTGGCTGTAATCGGTAGGTGTGGTTGTAATCGGTACGTGTGGTTGTAATCTGTACGTGTGGTTGTAATCGGCAGGTGTGGCTGCAATCGGCAAGTTGTGAGGTAAACGGTACGTGTTGTTATAATCGGTACGTGTTGTTGTAATCTGTACGTGTTGTTATAATCGGTACGTGTTGTTGTAATCTGTACGTGTTGTTATAATCGGTACGTGTTGTTATAATCTGTACGTGTTGTTATAATCTGTACGTGTTGTTATAATCGGTACGTGTTGTTATAATCTGTACGTGTTGTTGTAATCGGTACGTGTGGTTGTAATCTGTACGTGTGGTTGTAATCTGTACGTGTGGTTGTAATCTGTACGTGTTGTTATAATCGGTACGTGTTGTTATAATCTGTACGTGTTGTTGTAATCGGTACGTGTTGTTATAATCTGTACGTGTTGTTGTAGTCGGTACCTGTGGTTGAATCGGTACGTGTGGTTGTAATCTGTACGTGTGGTTGTAATCTGAACGTGTTGTTGTAATCTGTACGTGTGGTTGTAATCGGTACATGTGGTTGTAATCTGTACGTGTGGTTGTAATCTGAACGTGTTGTTACAATCTGTACGTGTTGTTGTAATCGGTACCTGTGGTTGTAATCGGTACGTGTTGTTGTAATCTGTACGTGTGGTTGTAATCTGTACGTGTGGTTGTAATCTGAACGTGTGGTTGTAATCTGTACGTGTTGTTGTAATCTGTACGTGTTGTTATAATCGGTACGTGTTGTTATAATCGGTACGTGTTGTTATAATCTGTACGTGTTGTTATAATCGGTACGTGTTGTTATAATCGGTACGTGTTGTTATAATCTGTACGTGTGGTTGTAATCTGTACGTGTTGTTATAATCTGTACGTGTGGTTGTAATCGGTACGTGTGGTTATAATCGGTACGTGTTGTTATAATCGGTACGTGTTGTTATAATCGGTACGTGTGGTTGTAATCTGTACGTGTGGTTGTAATCTGTACGTGTTGTTATAATCGGTACGTGTTGTTATAATCTGTACGTGTGGTTGTAATCTGTACGTGTTGTTATAATATGTACGTGTTGTTATAATCTGTACGTGTGGTTGTAATCTGTACGTGTTGTTATAATCGGTACGTGTGGTTGTAATCGGTACGTGTGGTTATAATCGGTACGTGTTGTTATAATCTGTACGTGTGGTTGTAATCTGTACGTGTTGTTATAATCTGTACGTGTGGTTGTAATCTGTACGTGTTGTTATAATCTGTACGTGTGGTTGTAATCGGTACGTGTTGTTATAATCTGTACGTGTGGTTGTAATCTGTACGTGTTGTTGTAATCTGTACGTGTTGTTATAATCGGTACGTGTTGATATAATCGGTACGTGTGGTTGTAATCAGTACGGGTGGTGGTTATTGCCACGTGTGTATGTAATCGGTACGGGTGGTGGTGATAGGCACGGGTGGTGGTAATTAGTACAGGCAGTGGTAATCGTCAGGTGTGGATATAATCTGTACGGGTGGTGGTGATAGGCACGGGTGGTGGTAATTAGTACAGGCAGTGGTAATCGTCACGTGTGGATATAATCCGTACGGGTGGTGGTGATCGGCACGGGTGGTGGTAATCGGCACGGGTGGTGCTAATCGTTACTTGTGTATCGCCCGTAAAAAGTAGTTCCGTCCTTCGTCAATAGTTTTATTCATCATGCGCTTGTCTTTCATGTGTATTTTACTTGCTGATAATGGTAGACACAGAATATGTTCTTAATATCAAAAGCTAATTTTATGGTAGACAATCGGAACATATCACCGTTGCCAGAGCAGTGCTGAAGCAACAACGCTCACATTTCTCTCTATAAATTATTTGATTTGATTAGTAATCGTGATATCTTGTCATAACCCCAGTATCGTTTCCGGACACTTTCAGTTTTCCGCCAAGCTGCCATTCTATAGTGATGATATCTAGCAGCCATTACACTAATTACGAATCTCATTTCCTTCATAATGAACTATGATTATAGGTATACATGAATGGTAATGTAATACTCAAGGTTTCATATTTAAAACGTAACTTTTAATAGCGGATGGGAAACTCTTATAGTAATTTTGTGTCAATCACAGAATATGGCCAACTAACGTTTCCTCAATTCCAAGTACTTGTATTCCACAGAACTATTATAATACATTTTTCAAGCCCGGGCAAAATGTAGCTGAGTATGAATCCATAAAGGCACGTTTTACTATCCTGCTTTACTTAATATTCTGGAGTTACTTTGATTATTACCTATCTATCAACTATAATTGTATTACCTTTAAAGTGTATAGAACATTTATGCATGAAATACATTGAAATATGCGTTACGAAGAGTTTCAAAATATGAATACAGTTTTGCCCCGTTATCGGTACGTAATACAAAATGCACTAAACCATATTTTTATCATTTTTCCAAGCAACAAGTAATTTGTTTTAGCTTCACGAAGGCTGAAATGACTCCAGAGGGACAAAAAAGGTTCCCGTGGTTAGGTTTAGTGGACCAAGAAAAGGTTCCCGTGGTTAGGTTCAGTTGGCCAAGAAAAGGTTCCCGTGGCTGGGTTTAGTGGACTAAGAAAAGGATCACGTGGCTGGGTTCAGTGGGGCAAAATTGGTTCCCGTTGCTGGGTTCAGTGGACCAAGAAAAGGTTCCCGTGGTTAGGTTCAGTGGACCAAGAAAAGGTTCCCGTGGTTGAGTTCAGTGGACCAAAGAAAGATCCCCTTAGTTGGGTTCAGTGGACCAAGAAAGGTTCCCGTGGTTGGGTTCAGTGGGTAAGAGGCGGACAAGTCGCTTGACCAGTCGCTGCCACTAGCACCAAGACAGCCATTTTGTAACGCTTCAAATCGATAACATCGGGAAAACTATCAATTGGATATGCAAGAACATATTTATTATGTGACCGTACCACTCTTGAAAATATCTTGTTCAGACCACTCGTGAATTTAAATACGATCTTACACTGAAATCAATAAATATCAACTATGTATTATACTTTTTAGAGATTAACGAGTTGCAGTCATATAGAAGGGCTGATTATGATGTGATCATATTAACGCAGAAAGTCAAGAAAATCATGATTTAATAATATGGTTCAACCCTTTATGTCTAAAACATCAACTGGAGAATCAAAGAACTATTAATACTGAATGTCGCCTTCCTGTTTGTGACAATACTGAAGTAATTCACAGAAATGCCCGCGGATCATCAGTTAATGGCTGAGTATCTCGTTTCTTTATCTGACCTTTACTTGGTAGTTGTCTATCGACCCCCAGACCTGATCAATATAGCTATCATCTTAAACCGTTTTGTAACGTTGTAAATCTTACATAAAACAGGATAAATACGTATATAACTACAAAACATTTGTTTCTTTAACAATAAGTAATTTTCATACGGTCTTTATCTACTTTAAGTCTGGATACGATCGATGTTCCAATAATGTATTTTTCTTTTTCTGGAATTTTGATTAAAACATATTAGAATATGTACTTTGTGTGCATACCAATTTTACATTTGCAACATTTTTGCGATATTTAATTTATTTATTGGATAAGAGACGCATTGACCTAAAAATTAAACGTATTGTTATGTTGTACAATTCAGACTGAATGCTAGAACACTGGCTACTTTCGAGATCACTGGCCGCGCAGTTTTTGTGTGTGTGTTTTTTTTTGTTTTTTTTTTGGGGGGGGGGGGGGTGACTTATATGCCCTCACCTTCGGGTTAGGCGCATTCGGTGATCCATAGCCCGTATATATGTATGGGTAAGTTGATATATGACGTCACAAACAACAGCTACTGATATTTTGGTTATGATAGTGATTGGCAAAATGAATCCATTGTAATTGAACGTTGATAGCATCATTGTTTTATTTAATAAACTCTTTTTATTGAACCGTTTTTTAACACATAGTGTGCAAAAATGAAAACATTATTTGGAACGTTGAACTTAGAAATAAAAAACAACCAAAGTGCAGTCTTGTTTCCTGCACAGATGGCAATAAAACGGGTTTTAAGAAACTCCAACATTAGAGTAAAAACAAACCTTTCAATCACGAATCTATCAAGACAATAGAATGCTTTAGAAAATCGAAAAGAAAAGTCGTTCTTGATGGAATATTATCTGGTTTAAAGATGCACTTTTATGCTTAATTTGATAAAAGGTGCAGAAAACACGGTATTCTACCTGATGAGACGATAGTAGTTCATAGTAAATCTTTAAGCACACACCAATCATTTAATATTTTTGCGTTTTCAGCTTTTAATTACACGGTTACAATCTTGTTATCAGTAATTAATATTTTCCATAAATAAATAATTTAGTAAGTAGTTAAAGTTTAATCACTCAAAATGTATTTTTTTTATACATGTATATGTATTTATTTTGAATACGAGAGTCACGTTAAAAACATAAATCATTGATTCGTTGTAGAATATTTGGTTTTGATTTCATACAACCCATATTTCAAATTTCTTTAGGATGCAAGGGAAATCTAAAACACTACTACCTAAACAAGACTGTGTTCTTATTTTAGTTATAAATGTAAATAACATTTTCCCGGGTAAAAAACTTATTTTTTCAATATTTTTTTTTTTAATTTCTTAAATCATATATGTGTAGTGGAAGAGTTCGTTTTTTGTCAGATATGTGTAGTGGAAAGGTTCGTTGTTTCAGATATGTGTAGTGGAAGAGTTCGTTGTATCAGATATGTGAAATGGAAGAAGTTTGTTGTATCATATATGTGTTGTGAAAGAGGTTTGTTGTATCATATATGTGTAGTGAAAGAGGTTCGTTTTATCAGATATGTTATATGGAAGAGGTTCGTTGTAACAGATATGTGTAGTAGAAGAGGTTCGTTGTATCAGATATGTGTAGTGGAAGAGGTTCGTTGTATCATATATGTGTAGTGGAAGAGGTTCGTTGTATCAGATATCTGTAGTGGAAAAGGTTCGTTGTAACAGATATGTGAAGTGGAAGAGGTTCGTTGTATCAGATATGTACAGTGGAAGAGGTTCGTTGTATCAGATATGTGTGGTATATGTGTGGTGGAAGAGGTTCGTTGTATCAGATATGTGTGGTATATGTGTGGTGGAAGAGGTTCGTTGTATCAGACATGTGTAGTGGAAGAGGTTCGTTGTATCAGATATGTGTAGTGGAAGAGGTTCGTTGTATCAGATATGTGTAGTAGAAGAGGTTCGTTGTATCAGATATGTGTAGTGGAAGAGGTTCGTTGTATCATATATGTGTAGTGGAAGAGGTTCGTTGTATCAGATATCTGTAGTGGAAGAGGTTCGTTGTATCAGATATGTGTAGTGGAAGAGGTTCGTTGTATCAGATATGTACAGTGGAAGAGGTTCGTTGTATCAGATATGTGTGGTATATGTGTGGTGGAAGAGGTTCGTTGTATCAGATATGTGTGGTATATGTGTGGTGGAAGAGGTTCGTTGTATCAGACATGTGTAGTGGAAGAGGTTCGTTGTATCAGATATGTGTAGTGGAAGAGGTTCGTTGTATCAGATATGTGTAGTGGAAGAGGTTCGTTGTATCATATATGTGTAGTGGAAGAGGTTCGTTGTATCAGATATCTGTAGTGGAAAAGGTTCGTTGTATCAGATATGTGAAGTGGAAGAGGTTCGTTGTATCAGATATGTACAGTGGAAGAGGTTCGTTGTATCAGATATGTGTGGTATATGTGTGGTGGAAGAGGTTCGTTGTATCAGATATGTGTGGTATATGTGTGGTGGAAGAGGTTCGTTGTATCAGACATGTGTAGTGGAAGAGGTTCGTTGTATCAGATATGTGTAGTGGAAGAGGTTCGTTGTATCAGATATGTGTAGTGGAAGAGGTTCGTTGTATCATATGTGTACAGTGGACGAGGTTCGTTATATCAGATATCTGTAGTGGAAGAGGTTCGTTGTATCAGATATGTGTAGAGGAAGAGGTTTGTTGTATCAGATATGTGTAGTGGAAGAGATTCGTTGTATAATATATGAACAGTGGAAGAAGTTCGTTGTATCAGATGTGTGTAGTGGAAGAGGTCCGTTGTATTAGATATGTGTAGTGGAAGAGGCTCGTTGTATCAAATATGTGTAGTGGAAGAGGTTCGTTGTATCAGATATGTGTTGTGAAAGAGGTTCGTTGTATCAGATATGTGTTGTGAAAGAGGTTCGTTGTATCAGATATGTGTTGTGAAAGAGGTTCGTTGTATCAGATATGTGTTGTGAAAGAGGTTCGTTGTATCAGATATTTGTTGTGGAAGAGGTTCGTTGTATCAGATATGTGTTGTGAAAGAGGTTCGTTTTATCAGATATGTGTTGTGGAAGAGGTTCGTTGTATCAGATATGTGTTTTGGAAAAGGTACTGAGAATGTATGTTTTCGTTGTACACTTACAGTTGTAATTTAGACACACAAAAATCAGAAATTGGATTATATTGATTCTCGTCGCTACCAGTTACTTTGTTCAAGAGGACATGACCATTTATGCACAAAACTAAAAACGGGACAACCAATAACTGTGTTAATTTGTCAAAACGTTGACTGTTACATCCTAGTATATTCAGGGAAAAGATAAATCTGAGGCTAGTTAACAAAGCTTGTCTCGTTATTCCGTTTAAATCAAAGACGCCCTTTATCATGGCTTTTTCATCAAGGTTCTCAGGTTGGATAACTGGATAACGAAAAGCAAGTCGAAATCTTATTTCCCTATGGATTTTACTACATTGATAAGTGGCTTTGTAACAATCGTTGTTTTCGCTATTTTAAAGCACCTTAAGGAATATTTATAACACGTCACCAGAACATCTCACGTTTTTGGATTTAAACGATCAAAAGCTAAGAATCTCCCTGGAATGGATGGCATCCATTTATTTTAAATTAAACCCAGAGCATCTGAAAGAAAATCTCTTGTTATAGATGCAATTCCAGTCGCACAATCAATTTCGTAACTGATAGTATATACTGAAGTCCACAAAGAGCTATCACAGTATCACTGATTGTCAACCGGATGAATTTAACACATTCATTCAGCTTACTGATAGTTAACCGGATAAATTTAACACATTCATTCAGCTTACTGATAGTTAACCGGATGAATTTAACAGATACATTCAGCTTACGCATTTGCGTGATATCGTTTTTTTTCTGGAATGGCGTTGAGAAATGTTCACTTTAAATTATCACATTTTGTCGATCATAATAATTATGGTAAGTCGATATTCAAAAAGCAATATATAACAATCTCTACGACCTTAAACATTATGAATAATTGGTTGAGTGTATTAAAACATAAATTGAAAGTATTTTATCGCGCTGCCGCTAAATGTTTATAAGCGCTATTCAATTATGTCAGATGTCAGTAAAGTACATGACCATAACTAACTATTTTTAAACCAATGTCCAATGTATGAAAACAAACATGGTAACCTTTTAATTATATTTAAAATGATAGGAAAAATAGTTCTAGTCAATCTTACCACGTTAGAAAAGTAAACTCCAATAACGATAATTTCACTATCGGCGTCAGAGCATGCTTCTTGGTATTTGCAGAACCAGCATCCTAGTAAAAGATATTCCACCGGTCTGATCGATGTCTCCTGAAGGATTTCATCAATCTTTTCAAGCATTTACACAAGCAAGCACAAGTTTGTCACATGGTGTCACGTGATCTCCATGGATAGCGATTGAATTCCTAGCGTCTTCCATATTCCTATAAGTCAGTAATGAATAAATAGCACATGTGCTGATTCATTTTATTTCTAGAAAAAATACCTTAGCTACGGTCATACTGCTATGTTTTTTTATGAGCACGCAGACCTAACATACACACCAGACTTGCGTATACTGTATCACGCGCCTAGGATTCATCGTGTTTTAATTGTTTTTGATTAATTGAATATACCACCATTAACATCATGAAAAAACACACATTCAAACCTAACATCTAATCAGAAAATAAGCCTGCTAAGTCTTGGTACTACAGTGCGTTGTGGAGCCTCATAAATGTCCTCTGTCAAAAACCGGTTCGAATTGATTCCGTTTGCTAAATAATAAATGCTATATCAAGTATTAAGATTATTACTTTCTGCATAGGAAATTCAAAACTTCCGACTCCATTTCTTCCTTATCATTAAAAAAAATATATGTGCAGCTAGTTGAAGGAAACTAAAAAAATACCCACGTGCTATTTTAAGATAATGAGTTGATTGTTGCTTTTGTATTCCAATCAATGTTACCTTTCGGCAATCTCAATCGATTTCCTTAGACAATGAGTTCATGGTTGACCCTTCTGCACTGACTGTATACATATTGTTATATTATTGAACAACGAATACTTACATGTGCTTTATTTAAAATTGACCTAGTGATCTAAGTTGGATCTGGACATGTTCAAACAATGCAAACATTCTGACCAAGTTTTATCCAGTCTGATGCTTACCTCTAAATTGTAAGAAACCTTTTTTGTGGACGCTGTACGGGCAAAGGACATTCACCTATCCAAATAGCTCTCTCTCTCTCTCTAAGATGTTTCAATGTCATTCTCTTTCCATTTATACAATGCAGGTTAAAGTCGCGGGCCACTGTCAAGATTCTGGCGTTTAGCTTTGATAATATCTTTGGAAAACAGACATAGGCCTAAAACCCACGCACAAATCAAAACGAAGACTGGTTGATATATTTATGACCAAGTTTACATAAACATATCCAACCAGTCGTGCTACTCTGGTATATGGCGTCACTCACTGCTCACAGGGTCGGGATCGATACCTCATTTCCGGACCGCCACAACATGTTCCAATTTAGGGTAACATTATGGACAGAATGGGTGGGATGACAAGAAGGATTAGGATATTAAAGCAGAAAAATATCAACAGCCACGAACTCACAATGAAAGAGCATTAATGTGCCAGTAAGTAATTTGGATAGATTTTGACAAGTGTAAATGTACAAATGACTTATGAATGATAATTTAATATCTTATATGACATTGGTAACATGGAAATAAAACTTCCTTGAAATCAATTAAAAAAAGAAAAGAAAATATTTGGGCCGAAAGTCGTATATATACATACATATGTGCATAAACATATATGCATACTATTCAAATTTCCTAATTGCTATAAAATAAATTAAATAAATGCATCCAATATTTCAACATTTCGTTGAACGTTGGTAGGGAACAGCAATACGCTGTGTGACTAGTTCGCTTAGTTCTGCTGTTACAGAATCTCCATTGCCTAAAGATACAGATTGTGATTACAGTCAACACTAAAACAACAATAACGCATTGTCGAAATCCTGGGTATTGGTTGATCTTTGAAACAAGACAAACGTATACGTGCAGTATGTGCTGCAGCCATTTGTTTAAAAATGTTTCGGTACATTTCCATTAATCCTTATCTCACAACAATACAATTTTGGTCAACAGCCGATGAACCAAAGAACCTCTATTGTTTTTTCCAGGATGATATATCGCCTTGCATTAGACATCAAAATGTGAGCCAGTAATTCAGCCTGACGCCTTGGCCAATTCTGGGCTACGGAGCTCCCGTAATCAATATCCCATATCCGGAATCGCGATTATATACAATTTATTTGCTGTTCCAGCGCAAACAAATCTATTCAAAACCTCATACAATCTGTTGGACATCAACAATGTGAATCAGTGGTAATTCAATTAGGTACAGTTCTATATGAATAAAACCGTGACAGTCTTTATTTTACGGGACATGTTTCCAGTCCAAATGATCTGTTCCGAATCACCGGTCAACGTACGGCTGTCAAACCAGAAATAACTAGTTTCTCAGAAACCTCCGATTTTTTACTGAACCGCAAACATCAAGCGATTTCTCAAAACTATATAAGATAGTTCGTGCAGTATATAAAAGGCCGTTTTACAAAGTATTATGTGAGTGATTATACGAAGCGGTTTCACGTATATTTTAGTGTTTAGTTTTGGCGGTCATAAGAAGCCATGGAGCCGTGCAGCCTGTTACCTCGTTGCACCAAGCTATATCACATGTTGATCGTCAAATTGAAAATTATCGTATAGTGTTCGTACTCTTTTACACTCTGAGGCTGCCCCTTTGGACCCTGTGATTCCCGTGCAAGGAATGTTTATATACGTGCTATTTTAGCACAAAAGATGAATCAAATCATATGAACTTTAATTCAGTATCGGTTATTCATGCCTAGTAAACGCGCTGTTGCCCTTGTTTATATGTATACAGGTGGGTATAACTTATATTTCATCTGATAATTTTATCAAGTGGTGGACATATTTCTAAAAAACCTTTGTACATTGTAAAAACACCTCTGACCTGCATTATTATGCGAACCGTGGAGCTTTTCTCCCCATTCGGACTTGTACATACTTGATTTGCCAGCATTTCATCTACATGTTCACTTAAGTGCATAGATACACCGTAAAAACATTCTGGCGCATGCAGATGTAACTGTTTATTATAGAACTTACGCCGGTACACATCCTTTAGAACATACTAAGGCCTAAAAAAATACACTTGATTCGGGTTACCCGACCCTATCAGCGGAATAGGCGTGTTTAGTCAGAAGGTTAAAAAAAATGTTGTTGTTTTTAAGTCTGTTTTAATATGTAGTTCAACCTTTAAGGCTTCATACAGAAGATTAACATTATTTTCCAATGATGAAAATAACGCTCTTATATAAAGCCTAATATTAAAAAAGTCTACCTACCCTACCTGTTTTTGAAATGGATGTAACCCTAACCAAACCACTTTTTTTGGCCTTATTAACGCCTCATTAACGCCTCATTAACGCCTCATTAACGCCTCATTAACGCCTCATTAACGCCTCATTAACGCCTCATTAACGCCTCATTAACGCCTCATTAACGCCTCATTAAGAGGAAGTATGCATATATTTATAAAAGAGGTGGTGTTGTTGCTCTAGTGCTGTGGAGAAGTGTCGCGTATGGTCTGCGCTGAAACTTGATATGATTTAAAGCCTGTGGAGGAAATACAATATTGCGCCATTTCTTCCATGAATTATATTGATATTTTACTCTACAAAGTATTGCCTTGGCAAAAGCCAAGATAATGTGCGTAATTGTCCCGAAAAAAATACATTGCAATTTTAGCCCAGCCGCAAATTTTTAAAGTGAGTGCGCGGCCGGTTCTGATCGCGCGCAGTATACAAGACCTGTTTTGGTACAAAGCTGTTTTAGGTTATGGTACAGACCGATATGTGGTTATTGCTTATTCAAATTATAGCTCTTTTCAATATCCCATATTTCTGACAGTAAGTAGAACCCAGCTTGAAGGACATTCGCCACTTCCAAAATTGTTTGAGAAACCAAAACATTTATCTGTAAAGCACAATAGTTTGTACATCATTTTGTGTTAAGGGCCTTCCACAATACAAAGTGGGTGAGAAAGGCCAAAATTTAAAACGTTTCCAAATTATGTTGTTTATCTAGTGTTGAACTACAGTCTTCGCTCAAGAGTCAAACTTACATTCTTTGCAACTTCTTTTTGTGAGCAAATTCCACGAAGGAATATTTCATTAGAGATTTGTGGAATTTCCGTGTGCACACAAAGAAAGAAGTCTTTTGTCAATCAAATATGTTCGACAAAGTTTTACTGATATATTTTCAAACGAAGAAGCGTCCGCCTACGGAGCGGGAGGTCGTGGGTTCGATCCCTGGCCGCGTCATACCAAAAGACGTTAAAAATTGGTACAAGTAACTCCCTTGCCTGGCGCTCGGCATTTAAAAGGGTTGTGCTTGGAAAAGTGGTGTACTCAGTACTGGTTTAACCCAGAAAAGTTGTACCCCGTGTATCGGAGCTTTACACCGAGCACGTAAAAGAACCAAGGGGTCTCTTCGAAAAAGAGCTAGGGTATCGCACCCGGACTTCCTTGTATCCCACCACTGTCTCTTCAGCGTGCTGTCCCTTCAGCGAAAACAAAGGACCCCGTTGGAAATAAGTGCTTGCACTTTCACGGGTTATCCTTGACCACAAGGTCTAAAGAAATACATACATACATACTGAACACAAAAGGTGACTTAAATTCACTTCCTGTAACGCAAACGCAAAAACAAAACACTCATTAAACTGAAGCAATCAACATAAAATCACAATACATGGTTTGTACGGTGACCAACATTTTTAGACAAAAAAACGTTTATTCTTGTAAAAATGTGCAACAACGGCATATCATGTTTGCAAAAGATTGGTCCTTTAGCCAAGTTTAGGGCCTTCCACAGTGTAAAAGTAAGTTTTTATGACCAAAACATTAATGGTTATAAAATCATTTTTAGTGGGTTTTTGAGGTTCAATATTTAGCAAGAATATTACATACATTCATTGCAACATGTGTAATAAGGATTCTAGCAACTTTTCTGGAATATAATTAAATCAGTCCTTCAACCAAAAAGCATTTGAACGGAAATGTCTGTGTACAACATACTGTAATTTTGTGTCAACTAAAGACTAACCGAACACAACAATGTCTTGCGGATTTGTGGTGAGTACAGGTAATTTGAGAAAGATATTTTTTATTTGTAACCAAGAAATGAATTTATTCTTTATTTTTCATTATTTTCTTGAATGTCATTTTTATTTAGAAATATATCATCAAGACCCCTCAGTACATTGTAAATTGCGTAATCTGGAGCATTTTAACACAAAAATATATTTAAATTGTCGACAGACTCTCCCGAAATAATGCAAATGGTTTTTTATCCAAAAACTGATATAATCTTTTTTTGTAAAGTTTGCTCAACTCCTTATTACCCCAAAACATATGCTGCAAATTTTGTATTTTTCTACTCGTGATAAAAATTGTTTTCAAAACATGAACTTTTCAAACATTTTAATGTATGGCCTTGTTTGGCTCACTTTTGCTTCACGGAAGGCCTTTAATATCTAAAACTTTACTTTTGAAAAATTGTGTTTTGGTCCTTCAAGCAGTGATTGTTGCGATTCCTGAATCCGGTATTTGTTAATCAATCTGTTAGTACCACTTACTATAGGGATATCAATATTGCTTTTCGGACTTGACATACTTACATGCAACATCAGTCAGAAGAACACTAAGCATCGTTTTACTAAGTGGTGGCTTGAACTTGAACGTCATCAATATACTACATGATAATCCAGAAAATCATTATGATGCGCACGAGTGCGGGGTTATGTTAAAACGCGTTTGAATGTGAACGTAATTAAATTTTCTTTTAAATGTATGTTTATCGTTGCCACAAACGTGTCATTGATCTCCTGAAATGGTTACAGCACATCGTATTAGTGTTAATATGGTTGGAATTGTTTCAAATAAAAAAATGACCTCACATTATGCACAAATGTAACATTTACAAAGCCCCCCCCCCCCCCAAGTGTGACCTAGCTCCCACCATTCCCTCCAAGTGTATGAATTTGACCTGATGAACAGACTTTATACTTATCAAGCTGCAATTGACTAAATAAACGGTATCGTATGCATTAATTTCCAAATAAGACCTTCGCCGACCTGGTTTGCCAGTAACAGTCCGCAACGTTCTATGGTACAATCTCAAAGGTGAACGTGTGTGCTGATTCACAGACATGGCAAAACAAGACAATTATATGGGTCCATCGTGGCCTACCGTCACCAGTCCGCTTGAGGATCAATGCGTCTGGACGTCTTTGTAATTCGTGGATTTTTATGATCGGAGATAAGTAAATAGTTTCAAGAATTTTGAATACTAAACTTTAGCCGAGGCTGATGATTATATCAATGTTTCCCCCCGATATATTTGATTTCCTCGCAGCCTTTCCAGTGTCTTCAATAAGACAAATATATATATGTCTGCAATTTATGAAAACAGCGTTTCAAGTGGTCTAAATTTCAAATATAAGCCCTTTTATCATGTTCAGAGTGTTCACTCAGTGTGGGTATACCACGCGATAATTTGCGTCATAAATCTCAGCTACGTCGCAAGGCCATATTTTGCTTTGAACGATGTTTTTAAACAACGATTTTTTAATTCTTCACCATTTTAAATGAAACATAACCCAGTCTACGCAACTTACAGAGCCCCGCCGTCATTTAACAGTTTTATTTAGAGTTAAGTTTCAGAAAACAATTCGACGAACCTTTGCGCAAAACCGCCGCCTAATGGAGCACTGCCAAAACATTAGTTTGGAAACAGGTTTGTCGAAATGTTTGAGAAAACTAATCACCTTATCAAACTCCATAAAAAAACACGAAGGCGGGGCTCTTTAAGCGGCATAGACTGCCCTTTGTTATAATATTTAAAATGGTCACGAAAAAGAAAAATTATCTTTGTTCGAAGTCTTCATTTGAAGCAAAATGTTGCCTTCCGACGAAGCATAAATGACGTAGTTTATCACGTTTTATACGCACACTGTAACTAATACAAATGTCCTGCTTACTACACGTCTCAATGAAATATAAATTTACCAAAAAAAGATTACAATTTCATAACCGTGTTTATGTGATGCCTGTGGCGTCAGACCTTAGGGTAAAGTATCGAATGGGAAGTCTTCATTAATAATGAAAGCTCTAAAAACGTTGAAAGGCTGTAGGTGCGACAGGCATGATATTACTTGTTTTACAATTATGTTCACAGGCAATACAAATCGCATCCAAAAAATATTTTGACTGAACCAAAGCTGTAACCGATAAGTGTTTGTCTTTACCTAAGAAAATGTCATGTAAATTGATGATTTAGTACAGTTAACTAGTTTCATATCAGTAACTGATACATCTATATGTTCTTGGTTAAACGAACATTGCTTTCATCTAGCAAGTGTATTTCTCGAATAAATTAAATTAAATGAAACCCAATTAAATGAAACCCGATGTTGGCTGAGGACGTTTTGACTATTTGTTGTAGGTTACGTTAGGCAGGATCTTTTAGTCAACCACTAAAATTTCCCGCGTAAATGTATCCATAATTAGCTACTCTTGCATACCGGACGTGTGTTTCCAGTCATGTGACCAGTGCTGGAAAACCCCATCTTACATACCCCATGTAAGATGAGTCACGCGCAACAACGCGCCACTTCTTATTTCATTTATTGTATGGTTTATGAACAATATATTATGCCATTTCAATAAAGCGCAATCAAATATATGTTTGCAAGACTTTCAATTAAAAATTAAAAATAAATAATCGTAAAAAACGCTATTTTTAGTCATTTAAAATCTCTGCGCTCTATGACGTCAGTAAAGAACGTCGCACGCGCTTTTTGGTGTAATTGTACAAATGTTCGTTTTCAACGTCATTTTTTCCACAAATTGATAAATTTAGATATGCAAGAAAAAATATCAATCATGTTTTTCCGGTCCGGATCGAAAAATCCGACCCTCGGGCACGCTACGTGGCCGGTAACTCGGCAAGCCTCGTTACCGGCTTACGCACGTGCCCTCGGGTCGGATTTTTCTATCCGTACCGGAAACACATGATACTTATATTCTCCTCGGTTCCTCACCAAGATTTATAAAAGATTCTTAGGTTAGCTTTCAAAATCTTTGCACGCTTATGAAATAATCTTCTAATTCGCACTATTTTAAACAGCATTACACCATATGTTCCACGTAAAGAGCATATTAATGTAGATACTGGCTGTTGATCGAACTTTTTGGCTACAACATGCCCCTTAACAATGCCTTTGGTCATGACAAATGCTCAAACTAGAGAACGGACGTCAAAATTGTAAAACTTGCGACAGGTCAAGGGCCACAACTCCCGAGTTCGAGAACGTAAACAAAGAGCTACGCTACGGAGGTAGGCGTCGGGCATCATGTCTCAGTCTGCCATGCTACACATGCGTTATGATCCATATATGTATGCCATTTTCTGGTTTATTTTGAAATATGTTCCCACTTATTGAACTGTATTAATAACTAAACATATAGCACTTTCGAGTTTATTTTACAGTATTTACAACATTCATTAAACATTATATAAAAAGCAAAAAATGTTCCAATTGTCGAGGTGATTGGTCAACAACCTTGATACCTTACTTTACCACCACACACGGCGAAAAATTCATTTTATAGATATTTTGTTTAATTACCTGGACATTTTGAATTTCTTAAAATTTGTACAATAAAAAATGCTGCTACGTTACTTACAACTAATTTGAAATTTAACCCGGAATTAAATGTTTACAAAGATTGATACCTTTAACAAAAAATCTTAATAACATGAACTCTGGTCTCTTCATTTAAAACAGTAGAATATAAAAAAATAATCTAAGAGCTTATGAATTATTTTTAATAAATTGTTTAAATGTTCAAGCAACCAAATACATTAAAAATCAAGTCTACTACAATGAAATTCTTAACACAATGAAAGTGTAAATAATGTACAGTCCGATTTCAGTGTGAATTTTGAAGCTTACAAGCCCTGTAGAGACATGAGAGATACTTACCAAAAGACAGTGTTCGTCTCTGCAGTGTTTGCAAAGTTCAAAATATCTTGCACTATAAACCAGCAAATTATTTCGTCCTAAAATATGGAATACATTTAACTAATCTTCCTCCATAACAATGACTTCATCATTTGGAAGTTATCTATTATCTACAACAAAAAAGATATATTCAATCATATGAAAGACTTTGGTATTTAATATGGTAAAATCCATTGAATACATTTGTCTCTAATACGCATACATCAAGAAAAATCCTTTTCCCTTTGGAGTCCATTGTCAGTTTTCCACAACAGGTGGTGAGTAACTGTTGTACACTGTGCCAAACACAACAAGCTTTGCACAAACGTTTTGTCTAGCATGACACTGCGGGCTTGTACCATGAGAAATGGATTTCTTGGTGTAGTGGATGAAGTGAACATGGCTGTAGCAGGTGCATTGGACGTTGATATAACGGATGCCATGGACTAGGTTGAAACTAGTGCCATGGACGTGGCTCTAGCAGGTGTCGTGGACCTGGATTTACGGTTGAAGTCCACAGGCCTATAGCATGGTGAATTTGGCTATAGCTGAAGATGACGACCCGGTCTGAAAGCTGAAATCTAGAATACTGAAAGAAGAAATATATCAGGAACAAAGGCCCGGCCTCGAGTGGAGGGAACAAGACATGTTGACAACCTATGTACCACTTGCCTTGTAGATCTCCTTACTTTTATAAGTAGATGAAGTAATGTTTTTATTCTCATCCAGATGAGGTGGTATGTTTCCACCTTTGAGGAACATTTCCATTTTAAATTTAGTCCATTTCACCTGGTTTGAGTCTGGTATGACAATAATGCTATCATTCTTAAACATCTTTGCCTCTTTGCTCCAAGATTGTAAGAAAGGTGGATGAAATGATGAATCTGTGATTTGACTTATTCACATAATTTCATTTAATCATTCAGGAAAAAAGAGTCCCCATATCTTTAATTTCACTAACTGGCTTGGTTTTCCAAATCCTACAGACAGTTTGTTTCCTGTGGCACCAAAGCAATAACTCATCTCCTGCCAATAATGCTTCGCAGCACTGTGCAGTGGTTATTCCAAGAAGCCACATTCTGATGTAGTTTTCCTGTACTGAAGGTTATTTATGGCCTTCAAACCTCTTAACTCATTTTTCAATTCTTGATAATGATCTGCAGACATCATTGATGCTTGCACTGTCCATTGTATTTTCTTGATACGATCTTCGAACTAGACTACCTACTTCCTCTTACAAGATGCCATGGTACTACTGACGCAAAGGAGAATTTTTACAATTTGCCTTAGAAAATGGATCTGCTATCTGACCAACATTGACCTATAGGACTGGAACAGGTTGGGCCTACGGACTTGACAAGAGTGACCCACAGGACAGCTAAGGGCAGCAAACAGTAGAAACTACCCATGAACAGCTCTCCAGCAGGATCATATACCATCTCCAGAGATATTTCCTCCCTTATTCATGTGAATACTTATAATACCCTTGAATACAGACTTTCAACTCGACCCTAATTTCCATCTTCGGCTGCTGTTTGCATCTTCAACCTTCAATCGGCTTGAATTCTGAAGGTGAAACACTCATACTTATTACTTATTAACAGTCCTAATACCTTAATTTCCAGCATCATAATGCATTAGCCACAGCTGCACTAGCTTTACAGTCAATTTGATTCTCTTTAGTCACCGTCATATTCATTTCTTTAAGGAATTCGAGACACTCGTCCCTGTCTGAGAAGCCAAGCTCCGGGGTAATAAACTCTACAGGCACAGTGGGGCGGTATCTATGTACATGAATGCGTGTGGACACAGGCACAACAGCCGATGAAAAAGAAGAGAAAGCATACACATGTTAGTAATCAAACAATAATATAAATACAATGCCTTTAATACTATTTTAAAGATGAAATAGTCCTGTTTTTAATCAAGAAAGTACTCACCAGGGGAATTATAAGCAAGTGCTGAATTGATGGTATGATTATTTGCCACTTACTGGAATATATACTTACCAAATACTCACCATGTTGCACCCAACTTAAGGCTAGGAAAACATTTATGTTCAACGAACAAGCAAATAAGGTTGTAAGCTTTCAAGGGTTAAATTAAGGAAAACATTGATAAAACAGTGTAATGCTGCTTTAGCTATTACTGTAAAGAATACTGATAAATAAATTGTGTCAAAAATATCATCTGTGAGACAAATAGATTTGCTTAATTTTTGACCTCCAAGAAAGCAAACATAGCAAGACAAATATACATACGCTTTAACTGCTGATTTAAGAGCAGCCTTTCTTATTCTTCCCACAAATTTATCCATGAGATAGCCTGCCATTTTAGGGGCATTAAGATAGAGTTGGAAAAATCTGTGGTAATTATTAAGGGCCCAGGCTGAGCGCACATCAAGTGCGTGTTTTATACACTCATCCTTCCTGTCTGCCTGACTCAGGTCTGTGAGAGCAGAGTTGATATCTACATACTTGTCAAGGAAAACAGTTCTGTTACAAATTACGTTCAGTCAATGATTAAATGTCAACAGTCCTTAAAGACAGCAACTGTTATGTTCAATAATATACAAGTATACAAAACAAACATTTCAAAACAATAATCTCATCAACCCTTATTTGTGTGCAAAGAACAGTATATTGTAATAATACCTCACTCTTCAAAAGTGCAAACAAATACTATGTTCTAGCTTACAAAAAAACTTTTGAATGTTCTAAAACAAATAAAATATCTTTTTTTGAAGGATACCGCCAAGGTTGCTAGTGTATATATAGTAAAGAATGCGATAGGCGGTGAATTCTAGCCGGTTCCCGGAAAGGCCCTGGCTGTACAGGTTCTTGAGCTGGGTCTGGCACTGGTTGTACTCCTCATGGTCACCCTGCAACAGACACATAAAGCCTACAGGTCATGCAACACAAAAATCACACGTGCCCAATAAATAAAATATAATTAATTTAAGAATTTATAAGGTAAGAGTCTACCAAATTAATACGAAAAAGAATTCAGCCTTGTACAAAACCCTAATAGTGTATTAAGTCAACTATAAGCAATAAATACATAAAATCAGAATCAACTATGAAGCAATAATTCATAAATGGTTGAAAACCCTTTGACAAATGGTTATCATTAAACAAACAAAATCATACTTGATCTTCACAATAGATCTCACCTTTTCCATGGCAATTCTAGCATGTGTCTCGTACACGGTGACAGTGAACTCGTCTTGCACTCCCTGGACCTGCAGAGAGAGAATCCAGCTATAAATGATTAAAAATCTTACTAGTTTCACATCAAAAACCATAATTGGGAAGGATATAGACCATCCAAAAAGGGGACGGACAGACGGATACATACATAGCCCAGAAGGTTGCTGTGACCTTGACCTTGAAGGTAGGGACAAGAGTCTAGTGTCGTACTAATCTTATTCTTTGTTGGTCACTTCCGCCATATAATTTTAATATCTAAACAGAAATAACTAAGTTATGGATATGGACCTACATAAAGGGCAAGATGGACATGAAAACAATTGTGATTTCAATATAGCTTTTACATTGTGAAACAAGGGTATAAATATATAACCTGGAGTTGTAGCATATAGCATTGGTACATACGGTGAGATCCTGGCGTATAGTCTTCATCTGTTCACAGGCATAGTGGTAGTCCATCTTCTCAGCCCAGTCTTTCTTTACCATCTCAATGGAGCGGCGTAGAACCTCCACTGGCCGAATCTTGCTTGGTTCAGGATGCTAGAGAAAACATGACATTAAAATGAAACATTCACACTCTCCATATTCGTTGTTTAGACAAGCTTTTCAAAGCACCATTGGCAAGAATAGTAGACAACCTTTTCCCCTTAACAGATTTAAGTAAATGTTTCTAATAAAACCTGTAATTGCATGTAGGTTGCCCAAGCTTACAAAGTTCCTCAACATGAATTTAAACTTTTAAAATTGAAAGTATCTGTAGCAATTGTATGTCCAACTTTTTGATTATCAGATACATTTTACGAGTTGTGCGCCAAGGGGAGTGGACAATACATAACAGTTTCACCTTTTCATTGGTGGAAGATTATGTTTATACATGTAGAATCTCAAGATCATTTGTGAATTGGTATTTTATGTTGTCGGCTATTGAATGATGACAGAATTTGCAGACAATATTGTGCCTGTTATCATCATTCTTCTAAAATGCAAGGTAATTATAAAAATAAATGATGTCAAACTAAATTATTGTCTTTGGTATGAAGTATGGACCTTTAGCTTCTTTTTGGGCTATTAATACAAATTTCAATTGAAGCAGGAGCTTTTGCATTGTGGTGATATTTAATTCAATGATGAATAAACATAGATTTTGTGATTGTGTTTTTTTGCAAGCAAGCACAAATGCCACTTAAAAAATATGTCAATGGCGTGTATTTTTACCTAATAACTTTAATACAACATTGACTTACCCCTGACATTCTAAAGTACTTTTTCTCCAGGTCCTGACAAGTGCCCACAATATGGTAGGAGCTCCAATCCATGTTGCTATCCTCATCGGACTAAAACACACAAACATGTGGTAAAAATAAATGGGTCTAAACTATTCTTAAACACTTGAAAGGATTCCAGAGAGTTGTCATAGCTTAAAGGCCTAGTTTAAGGAACGTTTGGCATGGTAATCCCCTGCTGTGCATCTCTTGTATTGCACTGGTGTGACCGCAGGGATCAATTTCCTGTGTATTTGTTAACTGTCTCAGGGCCATTTAGGGTTGACACCTCTAGAGTAGATTATTTCAATGTCTCACTAATACATATAAACAATATGCATAGCTAATAGAAGGCTTAAACTAGGTCTTTAACAGTGGCAATTACTCCACTCATATAACATGGACACAGGACTGGTCAAGTAAAAAAATGATGAATGATTTGAATAATCACATGAATTTCTGCAAAATTGTGAGCAAATCTCACTAAAAGTTATTTTTCAATGAAAACAATCTCTTTTCACAAATCGAACCAATAGTTTAGATAAGTTCAATATGAATGTGTGTCAAGAATGATATGTAAAATTTAATAAAAAACTGAAGTCATATCTATATGTAGAACTCTGATGTGTCGTCTGACAAATTACTGTCGACATTATAGCTGTTAGATTGACATTTTATTCATTTATAGAATAGATAATGATGTTGCCATTTAACTTTCAAGTGTAGGTGGCATTTGAACTGAAGGTAACAACGTTAAGCCAGGAGCAAGCAATTGGTTAAATAACCAAAAATGAGCACAATAAATACTGAAATCAATGACATTGAGAAATAAATTGAAGGTAATGGATTACTGTGAAATCATTTATGTTCGTGGGACACTAAGTAACTGTTCTTGTGCACTGCATTTGCCCTCCATGAGATCTATCTAAATATGAAGTTTCAAGTTGACAACTCTTATATTCTATAAGATGTGCCCCGGACAAACTTTAAACATGAAAATTAACAAAGGGCAATAACTCTATATGGAAGCAAGAGTAACAGTCCTTGTGCACTGCACTTGCCCTTAATGAGAACTACATAAATTTCAAGTTGATACCACTAATAGTTTACAAGATATGCCCTGGACAAGTGAAAACGGGACGCGGACGCCACCGCCGACAAAAGTAACCCCTATATGTCGCCTAGTCGGGCAACACAAAAATGATGTGAAACATAATAAATAATTCATTTGAGACAATGAGCTTATTTTTTATCGGATGCAGTAAAAGTTATGCTTCTTACATCATTGATCGGGTTGAGTGAGGATGCAATTGTGATTTTGGTCCTGGGCTTGGAGGACTCAAGTTGGTCACCAAACCTGCGGGCCCGTGACATAAGCTTCTCTGAAGATTGCCCATCAACCTCCAACTGGATCCCACCAAGGCTGAAAAAATATCCAGTTACACAAATATCAGAGTCAGTTTACATTATAGTTCCGTGCAGTCATTAAAGATAAGGTAACAATGGGTCTAGTTCAACTTAATGTACATTGGAAAAAGTGCACATCTATTCTGAATTCCATACTGCAGTATGTACTCGCATTCTAATAATCAGTCAAGCATCAATTATAGGATGTCTTAACAATCATCATAACTTATGCTGTGATCGAAAGTAGGGTTTTGAAAAGCACATTGAATAGTATATAAACCACTGTTCATAAACCACTGTTCCTGTCTAAAAATTCACTTCTGTGATTGTACTTTTAAATTGGAAACATCCCATTTTTCTAAAATGAATATATCCACCATATTTTGAGGACAACATATTGTTGACAACGAAAGTTTGATAAGTATAATTTTAAAATAATATAACTATTGGTTGCTACATTAAGTTATTGTGGCAAATGCATACCAAAAATGGCTGAATAAGTCAGTCTGATCATGTTGAGTAGTAAAACCAATACAGACATTACTGAGAATTAGAAATATGCAAACATGCAATTGACAACATTTGTGAAGTGGATACCTTGTTTTGGATTATCATTAAATGGTGAGTGAGATTAAAAAAGTTTAAAAGAAAAAAATCTTTCAGGTAATTTACCAGTCTCAAGCATGCTGGCTTGTGCTTATTTCTACCATAGCAGTAATGCATCAGAAATTATGGTATAACAACGCTATTAATTTTTTATTTACTTTTTGCCTTTCCCCCTCTGATTTTTGTTCTTCTGTTTGCCCTTCTTCTTCTGGCTTGATGTCAGAGCCTGCTGCTGAAAGGCATCCATGGGCTCTTCTTCAAAACCCTTTCTGCCCTTCTGGCCCCTACCACGACCCCGGGCCCTCTCATGCTGACCCCTACCTCTCCCTGCACGACCTCCAGTTTTCTTTCCACTAGAGAATGGAATGAAATCTGTATGTGATGATCGACTTGAGAGAGAGCTGCTGCGACTCCTAGATCTACTACGTGATCTAGATCGGTACCTGCGACGACTTCGACCTGGGGAAGACACTCTTCTTCTTCGTCTGTCTGGGGACCTTGACCTACTTCTGGAATATGACCTTGAGCGTGATCTTGTCCATGACCTACAAATGATTGATTGAAATGTTTTACTCAATAAAAACCCCACTAAAAAGCATAAATGATTATGGTGAATTAAAAAGTCCCCTTGAGTTTAACTAATATCAGACTCTTAAACATACTGTTAACTTGTCATTGTATGCATTAATTGGTCATTATAATTAAGTCCATAAAAATTACATTAGTATAGTTAAGTTTTGGACTTTTGAGTGTTAATCGTAAGGGCAGAGCTACTGATAAACGTTGAAATTAGCGTCAATATGCTTTAAAATGTACATATTATGATTAAAAATCATACATCTTTTATCTGTTCAAATAAAAATAGTTATAAGGGTGTACTGTTACTATGATCAATTTAATACATTTTCGGGAATTACCATTTTGACCTAACAAAAGATGAACACTAACCGGTGGTGAATCATTCTTACATGGTTAATTTCTACACTGTGTTGTATTATGCAAAGGATATTAAGCCTTGTCAGTTATTTTTAATTCATTTCTGCATTAAGGATCAAGCTTATTTTATATAATTATATATTTAATATCAGGGTACCCACATTTTTCTTTAAGTAAAATTCCAGACTATTTCCAGACTTTTTCAAGGTTTTTTTTGCAAATTCCAGACTTTCTCTCAACCTTTTTCACAGTTATTACAACGAAACATTTCAGTGAAATAACTTATTTGTCATTTTTGACATTTAGTAAACAACATGTTAAATAACATCAAATATCATTTTCAAAGGGTTTTATTCTCAAAAACAAAACCTTTCCCTTTCTGAACTTCTTAGACATTTATTGAACAACATGATTAACCTTAGCATGCTGAAAACTGTTGGCCTCTGTGAACAGTGTAGACACGGATCAGCTGGCATGATCAGGGTCTAGGCTATTTGTATTTGCTACTTGGAAACTTAAAGGCTTACCTACTATATGTGCATAGAACAGTGTGGACTCTGATCAGCCAGCATGGTTTGGTGCCGGTTGATCTCCTAACAATACCAATTTTCGTAATTGGTGGATAAATGCATGCTTAAGGTAAATATAATCAAATACCACAATAAAAAAAGTTTTACTCTCTGAACAAAAACTTACTTTCTGAACATATTTAAAGCTGCACTCTCATAGATACTTTTTTAACAACTTATTTAATTTTTTGTCTGAGATAGATCAACTTTTGACGTAAATATCTGCAAACCAACGATAAAAGATTGCCAACTAAAGATCATATCGCTAATTTTCATATTTATGTTCGAAAATTTATGTTTTATGGTTTATTAATGGTTTAAAAATAAATATGCATAAAACACCAATTTTTGATCTTAAATATAAATATCTGTGATCTATCTTTTTGCCAGCAGTCTTAAATAATTGGTTTTCATGGATTTTTGCCAAAATTGGCTCGTTCCAAGACAAAAGTAAGAAAGTTGTCAAATTGTGCAATCCGTGAGAGGGAAGCTTTAAACATTTATTGAACAACTTGAACTCATAACATCCAGTGTCATTTTAAAAGAGTTGAACTCTCTTTAAAAAAATCTACTTGCATTGATCAATTCAGCAATATCTGAACATCAATCTTCATCAATCCATGGATGAAAATGCAAAATAAGTGACTTTTTTGCACAAGTTTAAAACTATTATGATCACTACTGGCTAAAGAACTGTGGTCTTCTCAATGTCTATAAATACGAGCAAGGTTAGTCTAAAGGCATGATCATTCATAGATTCACACATAGCAAATATTTGTCAGGCTGTGTAGCACTTCGCAGACTAGTAAGATCATTGCAATTAACATTCATGTATGTTATTGACAGCGTAACTCATGTTTATTTTAATGAACTAGGGCCAATTTCACGTATTAAAATATATTTCGATGAATGCATGGATCGCTAATTATCCATGATCATTAGCTACTGTAGATTAAAGATATCGTTGTATATAGCACCCACGATTCTTACTGACAGCGTATATAAAGCGAATCCCGACAGGAACCGACTTTTCGATATTCCCAACTTTTTCCCAGTAGCGTGGGAACCCTGATATATGTATGTTTTCACTTCAATGTCCCAGTAGACTCAAACAATCGCCATAACACTTAATTGAATGAAACCAAGTTGTAAAATTCACCTTACAAAATAACATTAAGGCATACAATACACTTTAAGGAAAAAAGTTATCTGTAGCTCTGAAAGGGGGAATTTGTAACTAGCATGGGTGTAATGTATAAAATATACTTTTATATTGGGGATTGGCCGAATTTAAGATGGGCCCTGACATTTACAATTCATTAGAATTGCTGACTAAAAAAATACATCTAAGGCATGCAAGCATACCTGGAAGACCTAGATCTGGACCGTGACCGGGACCTGCTGTATCGCATTCCACCTCTTTGACTGAAACCCCGACCTCTGGCACTGGTTACTCCGCGACCTCGCTTGAATGGACTGCCCCTACCTCTCTGAGCACCATGGAAACCTGGTTAAAACCAAAGGGACTTGAAGAGCATGATACAAGCACAACAAAATAATTGAAAAACAACTTTATCCCTACAATGTGAACAACACAAAATGAAGTCTTTTTAAAGCCAAAAGATAGTGCCTGAAGAAACTACAAGAATTACATTAATTTGCAGAGAATACCATTCACATGTTCCTAAAACGACCCGCTACAACAGGATTTACCTGCAGGTGACATGGGTGTGGCCCGTCCTCTCCCGACAGGGTTTGCTTCCCACCGACTTTTCTTAACAGCTGGATCAGACTGACTCTTCTCTTCACTGTAAATAACATAGTCATAATAATCATAATAATAACAATAATCATGTTTGCTAACAGACCTGAAAATCTAAAAATCTAAAAATATGACTTTGCGGAATAATAAAGGATATGTCATTTAATTAGCATCTAGTCTGAAAGTCTTAAAACTGAGATATAACAAAATGGTTTTGAATGGCATTAAATGCGAAAAATAACGAGTGACTGGAATTCAAAATAGCAAACCTTTTTGTACGTTTTTTCAGAAAAAGCCTGAAATTTTTACATTCTTCAAATATTTCCATTTTTAAATGGGCTGATTGTGATGTTCATTTCAATAGGTGAGCACAGCTAGGGTCGATCAAGCCTAGGAGCAGTTTCATAAGAATCTCGGCTTGAATGACCCTAGCCATTTCGCTGGAATAGTTAACATTTCTCAGCGATTAAAGTAAACCAAAACGTTTCAACAAAACATTTCCTTGTCTCTCTTCTTAATGACCTTTACCGAATGTAAACATCCGGGTTTCGGGTAGTACTCGTTACAGAAACACAGAAGGTGTTATTATTGAAAAAACTTATTTCACTATTATTGCACCAATAGTTCCATTTTAATCCCTTTAAAGCTTTTAATGTTTAAATGGTTAACGAAAAAGGTCCATTTAATATAATTCCCATACACATTCTGTCCAAATTTTGTGATTGGACAAAGGCTTCTTAAGTTTAGTTATTGACCAGACAAGACTAAATTATAAGTTATTTCTATAAATAAAAGGAGATAACTCTCAAGTGACTTTAGTGATATGGCTCATTATTGAAAATATCTTGACATATTGTGCCTAAACACATTCTGAACAAATTAGGAGATGATTGGACAAAAGCTTTCAAAGTTATTGATGGGACAACATTCTGGAGGCTGCCCACCATAGGTGAAACTATAAAATGTTATGTTCTTTAAATGGTATGTTCTTTAAATGGGCTTATAAAAATAGTCATATTTGGACCCCAAGTTAGTGAATCATTTAGGTAACAGGATCACAGCTGTAAATGTCTAGGGAAAACCCTGAACGTAATATAAAATTTGCAAACTTTAAAAGGTTAACTCAATTTACAGGAGCTTAAAGTGACACCATGTATAACAGTTATATAAAAAAAATATCCTTGCTTTTGATTTTTGTTAATAATACAGCAGCAGCTTAGTTTACAAGAGGCTTTGACACATAAACCAGCATTAATAATGCATCATGGTAAACTAACAATGGTAGAGGCATTTTGTCCCAGTCCGTGTGGAAGGCTGTGCCAGCTGTGAATGCAGCAGTAAGGCGAACCTTCAGAATGCCCTCCATCTTATCCTTCTTCTCTGGGGGAACACTTGCAAATGCTCGTTGAACCCAGTTCCTGTAAAAGAAACAATGTGGTATTCATAGACTCTCATTCAACCTAACTACTATTTTAAAATGTTTTTATTGTGTTCAAAATGTTTCTAGTCAATTAAATGACATTAAATGTCAATTAAGTAATTCAATTAAATTAATTTGAAACCTACAGGCACAACTGAAGCTAGAAACTCTCACTTTACAGACACACCAATACTGTACCTGAGGTTTGGTGGCCAGTCAGTTGTAGCTGCCATCTGTGCTTTGGCCTCTGCCTCACTGATGCTTTTCCCCTCAGTTTGTTTAGGTTCTGTGAGTGACGTAGGGGGCTGCTCTTGTGCCTCAGTGTTGGAGTTGTTCTTGCGACTGTTCCAAGGACTTTGGTTTTCAAAATTGTGCTGCCTTTCTGTGTAGTCCATACTGCCATTAGGAAAATCAAACGGCTGTCCACCACCAGCAAATCTTGGCCTTTCCTGTGGGACCTGGGGACGGAATGGAGGGGTTCTGTTAGGTTGACCCCCGGTAAACCTTGGTCTTTCTTCATGCCCTGACTTACCATTCATATTTCCATTCTGCTCAAACTGTTGTATCTTGCTTCGCTTGGGAATATTAAACCTTATGCCGCCAGCATTTGGATTTTGTTCTACAATGAAAAAGTGACATGAAAATGCTATAATGCCTTCATAATTATGCTTTCTACACCTTTTTTTATTTTAAAAGAAGAGCTTTATAGTAAAAAAAAGAAAATTCAAAACCTGCACCTGCTTATGCTTTCCACTACTGGAGGAATAAAACGTATCTACTATCATGAGCATTCAACAATTTTTGTAACCTGATGGACTAACTGAATTAGCATTAGTGTCTGACCCTGACAGAAAGGAAAATAATAAATAACTATTGGGCGGTACATATTATAAGTACTTGGTATTGAAATTATGAAATAACCATTTTCACTTACGCATATTTCTTGGTGGAAAGAAAGGTCGATGCTGGCCTGGCATGAACCTAGGATTAAATCCTTGAGACTGGTCTGGTGGACAATCATTGCCAAATGGTGGTGGTGGACCTCGGAATCCGGGCTGTAACAAACAAGCATTCAAAGTCATCAACTAAACAGTCAAAGTCATAATTTTTTAATTCTATTAATATCAGAACTAGATTTAAACATCATTTTATCAAAAAGTTAGATGAGCATGACTGTTTTCAATATTAAAAAGTCAATATTTTTAACTTTTGTGAAGATCAAATCCATGCCCTGATGCTCTACCAACAGACAATCTACTGTGTCGCTATAAAAGCAAGCTCATTAGCAAGACAATACGATTGCTATATAATTATATCTTATCTTTAAACACATAAAAAATTGTTGACCAAATTGGTTGGTAAAATGCATCTTTAAAATGGTTACTCTTGGAAAATTCTGTGGAGGCATTCCATAGCCAGGTGGACCACCTCCAAACGGCCTGAAAATAATAACACAGAGCTCTGTATCACTGTACGATTAAAACATATTTATTGAATTTATAACATTAACTCTATACTACTTAAACTATATAAACAGACAGAAAATATTTCAAAATCAATAGTACTTTATATACATCAGTTGAATTAATGAACTTGAGTGTTTAACAAGTGACATGCATTTCAATCACTAAAGAAAAAACTTCCAAGCTCATTGCATTTCAATCACTAAAGAAAAAACTTCCAAGATGAGCTATCAAAATCAGATTTTTTGATGAACAAGTTAGAAACTAGTCCTGCTATATGAAATTCAAAAATCAAAATTTGAACATGCCCTAAAAACATTTTACCAGTGAAGGACTCATCATATAGCAAGTTTGAGCATTGAGATGACAATAAAAGCTATTCGTTTTCTAATTCAGTTAAACTAATTCATCAAAATTTTGACTTAAATGTGAAGAGAGAGCTGTAAGAGAGTCCCTTATTGAACTTAATTTGAATGTTGCTGCAGTCCTAAGTAGGTGAAATTTTAGACCAATGTTTTATTTTTATTTGTTTTAGTAGTGCGTTGAACCTGCGTCCCCCGGATAACAGTCAAATGTGTAACAACTTGACCAAAGATCCGCCACAACGTGACACTATGTGAAATAACGACTCTAATGACTAATTCAATCCAGTTTAGATCACTGTCAGGTATATATTGAACAATTTTGTCATTTTTATTCAACATCGCTGCATAATATTACTTTAAATTCTTTTGCCCAGTGTTAAAAAGTAGAGTTGTAGCGTTACCGGGGTACATAAGAAATGTCAAAATAATAAGAAGTATTCCTGATAGCTCATTATTGTAGCTAAGTAGCTGACAAGCCTGTAAATGTTATGAACGAAGAAACACATTGACAAAAAACATACGGTGGTCTGGGACCGAACGACTGTTTGTAGTTATTCAGCTGATGATAATACATCTCTTGTGGGCTCATAGTACTGGCATTATTCATCACATTTCCACTGCTATCTCCCTGGTCATGATTGTTTTGTCCTTTCTGTGGGGACACAGCTTCCAGTGCCTTTCTGGCATTTTCCCACATTGGGTTCTCGTACACAGAGTTATCTGCCTCACTCATTATGTCCCGATTCTAAAACAAAAATATCAAGCATGTTTTTACGAACAGTTAATTCAGAATTAGTTCATATAATAATATATTGTGGCAAGAAACGGACAGTGTCAAAAACAAAACAAAAATCATTAAAAAAATGGCGATTTTCAATCTAATAAAAATTTCAATAATATTCTCTATTTTGATCATCAATACAAGGGCAGAGTAATATAAAACATGTTAGAGTTTGTTATTCAAACGATAACATACATTGATATCTAGAAGCACCATGTGAGAGTTATAAAATACTTTAGTTGCGCTCTTGTGCGTTCCAAATTCTCAACTTCTCTTCTTCCGTCAATATTTAGACTGTATCACTAAAGTCAAGCATATTTATCATTTTTATGACACAGTCTACACAGTGCGCGCATTCTGGGATATATAACTCGGTTAACTTCGTTCCTTTCCGTAAAAATACACTGTTCGGAATAGTAAACGCAAAAACTAGAACCTTGCGGGCACTTGTCCGCCCGGTTAGCTCAGTCGGTAGAGAGTTGGACTGTTAATCGGACATCCCGGGTTCGATTCCCGGGCGGACTAGGTTACTTCTGTTGTGATTGGTTAGGAAATTCTTTCTGCGACCATTCGCACTGTACCACTGCCCCTGGCATGTACAGAAGTTGTCAGTTCATTGCAGAAGTGAAGGCACCTAGTACTGGTTCACCGCCCAGGATAGTTGTGCGGTGGTTGAACTGTCACTCTGGGACCCTTCAATGTGCTCACGCCGGGACCCGGAGTATAAACTACTAACACCACCACCTTGCGGGCACTTGGAAAGATATCGGACAAAGAGACCCAAATCAGAACCGGCAGCCCAATCAACTAGAAGGCACATTTTCCGGCACTTTCTGCCGTTTTTGCCACTCAGATTTCTACAGGCAACGAATTTCCTTCGTATTTTCCTCAGGCACCCGCTTCTGGAACCAATTCCACGAAGAAGTTGCCGCTTTAGGTCAGACCAAGGAGGCAAGGTTTAGGGATGGGCTCATATCCTTTCTTCTCCTTTTTAACTTTCTGCTTCTTCAGCACCTCCTCTTCCCCCGAGAAGCTAGATTTGCAGTTATAGGTCAATCTTAACATATTTAACGTGTAGTTTTGCTGTTGTTGTTGTTGTTTGTTGTTTTGTGTGTGTGTGTTTTTTGAGTTGTTGTTTTTTGGGGTTTTTTGGGGGGGGGTTTTTTTGGGGGGGGGGGGTAGAGGGGTGGGCGGGTTAAACCGGGGTTGTATGATAATGACAGTCCACAGACACCTAAACGCAGAGCGCCTACTTTATTTGTATTCATGTAAGCAAGGGTCAGCTGTTTGGCTTTGCATCATACACCCAGGCCCCATTATCACGAACAAACTATGACATTATTAAAATTACTAATGTTTTCTATTTTTAAAAGCACATTCTCACATGCATTCTGTTGATTAACATTTATGTTGCAATATTCTAAAAAATCTACAACACAAAATGTACTATTCCAAATCGAATGTTGTGTTGGCAAAGTTACAGTGGGAAAGTTTGGAATTTTTTACCAGAAGAAATACGTAAGTCTAACACGGAAAAGACATTTAAAACCCGCTGTAAAAAGTTATATTTACATCATCAATCGCAAAATCCGTTGTAAAAATTAAATGCATAATTCCATGCATACCACAGGTATAGTTTATATGTATGTATTTGTTGAGTAAGGTGTTAAATAAATGTGTGACTGTCCTACTTACTCAATTAAACAATTTTGATGAGTTTTCTTGTTAACATTTAGGTACAAATTGATGTATTATTAAGCATTGATGTGTTAAATGAATGTATTATATTCATGTTTCTTTATGTTTTCATATTACATTTTAATACGTACCTTTCTGAAATCCCATTCTAAGCATTTTTACATGTTAAAACGATCATTAATTCTAATTATAGGCCATGACGAAAAAATGTAATAATGCTTTTTTAACAATATGTATTTTTGCGGTATTGTTCAAAATGTGTTTTTCACATTTGTGTTTTGAGTATTAATTATTTGCATCACATCTTATTTAGTGTGTGTGTGTGTGTGTCTGTGTATGTTCTTTCAGAAGGCCGCATTGTAAATAAGACGTGTGTTATGTTTTTCATAATATGATGCCTATGTCTTAATGTGTTACCTTCTATAAATAAAGTTATTATTATTATTATTATTATTATTATTACGACCATGGGCATTGGGCATTTAAAAGTGAATGTCGTGCTGGCATTAAAAAGTGAGTGTTGTGCTAGCACGACATTGGAGATTCAAAAGTGAAAGTCGTTCTGGCACGCCATTGAACATTAGGTTTTCTAGGTTTTTATTTTAAATCGAATGTTGTGCTGGCACGACATTTGACATTTAAAATCGAATGTTGTTCTGGCACGACATTTGACATTTAAAATCGAATGTTGTTCTGGCACGACATTGAATATTCAAAAATGAATGTCGTGCTGGCCCGACAATGGACATTCAAAAATGAATGTTGTGCAGACACGACATTGGACATTCAAAATCAAATGTTGTGCTGGCACTACATTGGACATTCAAAAGTGAATGTTGTGCTAGCACGACATTGGACATTCAAAAGTGAATGTCGTCCTGGCACGACATTGGACATTCAAAAGCAAATGTTGGGCTGGCACGACATTGGACATTCAAAAGCAAATGTGCTGGCACGATATTGGAGATTAAAAAGTGAATGTTGTGCTGGCACGACATTTGACATTGCTAGCACGACACTCATATTTAAATGTCCAATGTCCAATGTCGTACTACATTCACTTTTCAATGTCCAATGTCCAATGTCGTGCTAGCACGGCTTTCATTTCTTAATGTCCAATGTCCAATGTCGTGCCACCAGCACGACTTTTATTTTTGAATGTCCAATGCCCAAATTCGTGACATTCATTTTTTAGTATCCATCGACGTGCCAGCAGGACTTTCATTTTTGAATGTCCAATGTCGTGCCAGCACGACTTTCATTTTTGAATGTCCAAAGTCCAATGCCGTGCCAGCACGACATTAATTTTTGAATGTCTAATGTCCAATGCCGTGCTAGCACGACTTTCATTTTTGAATGTCCAATGCCCAATGTCGTGCCAGCACGACTTTCATTTTTGAATGTCCTATGTTTAGCTAACTTCACACAGCTATTTTTGCTCTCAAATTGTCTATTTATAAAATATTGACCAATTTTTTCAACGTAATGATTGAGAGAATGCGATTTTAAAAAGGGTAAAACATTTGACATTTTGAATCATATGATGCTGTAATTTGATAGAAAGAGTTGAGACTGAGATTGAGATTTGACTGGAGTATTTTCGTGATAATGGGGCGTGGTGTCTGTGTGTCAGTCTAGCCAATGTACAGTACTCAAACATACCAAAGTTCTGAGATTGCCGTCTCCAACATTTAAAAAGCAATGAGCTTAGCATTAAATACTTCTCGAATACGGCTTTTCAAATCTGACAAATACACACAGGGCAATATAACAATAGTTTATTTACATACATGAAATGAATGTGGAATGTGAACAAATAATGCAGTGATGATAATTAATAAACTACGGTCAGCATTGCCTGATTTTCATTTACATGACTACTGCATGGATATGTACGAATACAGCTTTCAAAGATAGTGGTGTTATCATGAAATTGGCTAAAATATTACTTGAACAACAATTATAGAATATTTGTTTACTATGACATTTTACGACAAAGTCATTAAAAACAAGAGATGTTAGTGAAACATTTATGCCCCCTTGGGAGCCAAATTGTTAGTAGGATTTGGACACTTAAATAAAATATGGACAATCAGAAAACCTTTTTTCAGCTTACAGTCACACTGACCTTGACCTTTGACCCACTGACCTCAAAATCAATAGGGTTCATCTGCTGGTCATGACCAATAAGCCTACCTAGTATGAGGTCCCTGGGTCAAAGCGTTCTCAAGTTATTGATCGGAAACCGTTTTTCATGTTAAGGTCACACTGACCTTGACCTTTGACCCACTGACCTCAAAATCAATAGGGTTCATCTGCTGGTCATGACCAATACACCTACCAAGTATGAGGTCCCTGGGTCAAAGCGTTCTCAAGTTATTGATCGGAAACCGTTTTTCATGTAAAGGTCACACTGACCTTGACCTTTGACCCACTGACCTCAAAATCAATAGGGTTCATCTGCTGGTGATGACCAATACACATACCAAGTATGAGGTCCCTTGGTCAAAGCGTTCTCAAGTTATTGATCGGAAACCATTTGGTATTCCGACCGACCGACAGACAGACCGACCGACCGACCGACATGTGCAAAACAATATACCCCACTTTTTTCAAAAGGGGGCATAATAACGTAACGTTACTGACACAAACATTCATGTATGCTACGGAGATGTAAAGCTCTTTTCGTATCAGACAGAAATGTTTCCTTAATAACTGACTGCCATGGCACCATAGTTCCACAGCACTCCACGACATGACATGTGACGGTGGACGGGGCTATCTGACGTTAGGGTCAGCTATCGCCATGGAGGGGTCACACGTGAATGAGATGGTGACTGCGTACCGCACACCGGATGTCAACTTCTCGACGTAATGCACGTTCTCTGACCCAGACGTGAAAAACGACACACGACCTAATCTGGGCTCCACTGTCATATTGTGTCCCTGGTCAGTGAAAATAAAACGTCCCCCCGTGAAGTCCGTGCCGTACGTCGTCAGATAGAGCAACGACGTGTAGAAGAATGAGCCGTACGTCACCTGTAATAAGCACCATGGGGTTGGTCAACGTCGTATTTATTTACAAGTTGTATCAAACATAATAACTGCGAGTTAATGAAACAAACAGTCAACTCAACGGATATTGTGGAAACAATTAAGCTTCTGAACGTACACGATGATAACGTTTTATTTTACAATACTTATTTTGTTTTTTAAATATTCCTTTACTTCATTTTATTTTACAATACTTATTTTGTTTTAAAATATTCCTTAACTTCAACTTAATGTAAAGCAATACGTTAACTATTTTAATAAGACTAAGGTTTAGAAATATACCAGTATATATAATACCCTGTCAATATGCGGATGCCAGTATTCATCGTGCATAGTTTTCGCCTCGCTCGTGTTCATGCGTGAGAAAAATGTTGGTTTCGTCAAAAAGAGTGACGTCAATGGCACGTGGAAATGTTCGGCGATGGCACGGTGGATTTTGTCCTTCACCCGCCTGTAGAAAGACACCTTACATGAATAAATATCATACACATTGTTTTCATATTGCAGAGAAAACAAAAATAATTAACATGAGCATCGAAACAATGCGAGAAGTGTGACCATTGACGGAATGGCGATATAATACCTCCGTGGGTTAGAGTTTAACAAGAGGCCCAAAAGGGCCTATGCTCTACTGGCATGGCTCTTGTGGTCATTTTCAATCCAGAGCATGTACGTTTGAGTAATAGGCAACAAATATATAGTTCACTTTTAGTGTTTGGGTTAGCTGAAAACGTTGAACGTTCAACATCTGAGGACAGGAAGTGTTGTAAGCAGATTAGTTGCATGAACTATTTTAATATGTGCCAAGTAAAGGTAATCTGAGGGTTAAAAAAATCTGCTTTCATAACTGTACTCATGGTCAAAATTTCATTTCTGTAGCTTTAAAAATAACAAGAGATGTTTGTCAAACATTATGCCCCCCCCCCTCCCCCCCTGAGCACCATGTTGTCAGGATTATATGGACAATTGAATGAAATATGCATGGACCGAAATGACAGCTGATTTGTTGCCGTTAAGGCAGTTTTAAGATTATGACCATTAAAGTGTGAGGATAGAGTGTGGTATGACCATGACCTTTGACTCTATGAACTCAAAATCCATCAGCTGGTCACCAGAAACCTAAATGTCAAGTTCGAGGGCCATGGGTGCAGGCATTGTCAAGTTATCACACAGACAAGTTTTTTTCGTTCAAGGTCACTGTGACCTTGACATTTGACCCAATGACCCCTTAAATCATAAGGGGTCATCTACAAGTCAGATGCAACTCCAAGTCAAGTTTGAAGGCCATGGGTTCAGGCATTGTTGAGTTATCACTCGGACAACCTGTTACCATTCAAGACCACTGTGACCTTGACCTTTGGCTCTATGAATCCTAAAATCAAAAAGGGTGATCTACTGGTCAGGCTTAACATCCATGTCAAGTTTAATGATCATAGGTTCAGGCATTGTTGAAATATCAGTGGGAGAAGATTTGTTAACTTTTTTGCGTTAAAGGTTACTGTGACATTGACCTTGGCCTGATGACCCCCGAAGTCGATAGGGGTCATCTACTGGGCAGGCCCAACCTTCATGTCAAGTTTGATGACCATAGGTCCAGGAATTGTCAAGGTCCCTTTCAAGGTCACTGTGACCTTGACCTTTGACCCCTAAAATCAATAGGGGTCATCTACTGGTCAGGCCCAACCTCCATGTCAAGTTTGAGGGCCATGGGTGCAGGCATTGTCGAGTTATCACTCGGATAACCTTTTACCATTCCAGGTCACTGTGACCTTGACCTATAGCCCAATGACCCCTAAAATCAATAGGGACCATCTTCTGGCCAGGCCCAACCTCCAAGTCAAGTTTGAGGGCCATGGGTGCAGACATTGTCGAGTTATCACTCGGACAACCTTTTACCATTCCAGGTCACTGTGACCTTGACCTTTGGCCAGATGACCCCCAAAAACCATAGGGGTCCTCTCCTGGTTAGGCTAATTATCCAAGTCAAGTTTGAGGGCCATGGGTGCAGGCATTGTCAAGTTATCACACGGAAAACCTTTAACCATTCAAGGTGACTGTGACCTTGACCTTTGGCCCGATGACCCCCCAAAACAATAGGGGTCTTCTACTGGTCAGGCCCAACCTCCAATTCAATTATGAGGGCCATGGGTGCAGGCATTGTCGAATTATCACTCGGACAACCTTTTACCATTCAAGGTCACTGTGACTTTGACCTTTGACCCGATGACCCCCAAAAACAATAGGGGTCATCTACTGGTCAGGCCCAACCTCCAGTTCAATTATGAGGGCCATGGGTGCCGGCATTGTTGAGTTATCACTCGGACAACCTTTTACCATTCAAGGTGACTGTGACCTTGACCTTTGGCCCGATGACCCACAAAAACAATAGGGGTCATGTACTGGTCAGGCCCAACCTCCAATTCAATAAAGAGGGCCATGGGTGCCGGCATTATTGAGTTATCACTCGGACAGCCTTTTACCATTCAAGGTCACTGTGAACTTGACCTTTGACCCGATGAGCCCCAAAAACAATAGGGGTCAGCTACTAGTCAGGCCCAACCTCCAAGTTAAGTTTGAGGGCCATGGGTGCAGGCATTGTCAAGTTATCACTCGGACAACCTTTTACCATTGAAGGTCACTGTGACCTTGACCTTTGGCCTGATGATCCCCCAGAACAATAGGGGTCAACTACTGGTCAGGCCCAACCTCCATGTCAGGTTTGAGGGCCATGGGTGCCGGCATTGTTGAGTTATCACTCTGAAAAGCTTTAAAATTATTTTACCATTAAAGGTCATTGTGACCTTGACCTTTAACCCGATGACCCCCAAAATCAATAGGGGTCATCTACTGGTCAGGCCCAACCTTCATATTAAGTTTGATGACCATACGTCCAGGAATTGTTGAGTTATCACTCGGACAAGCTTTGGTCTACCGACGGACCGACCGACCTACCGACCGACATGCCTGTGCAAAGCAATATACCCCTCTTCTTCGAAGGGGGGCATAAAAAGTCGGTCAAATTCAAGGACATCCGAGGACAACATTAATGCTTGTTTGCAAAACTCTTCAGATGGTCGAAATTTCATTACTGTAGCTTTAAAAATTAATAAGTAAGTCAAAAGGGTTAGGGCCAGCTTTTGTCCAAGGGGCATTATTTCAAATGTTTTCAATTGCATCATATTATGCACCACAGCAAATATCAAAGGTATGGGCCTTGTGGTTTGAAACAAGAAGATTTTAAAAATATTTCTTAAATAAGTCTCTAGGAAAATTGTGACACCCAGGGCAGTGCCAGTTTTGACCCAATGGGCATAATTTGAACAACCATGGTAGTGGACCACTAAATAAAGCCTTGTTCAAAATAGCAAGGATTTGCATAGCGGTTTCAGTTTTTAACATTTCCCAATTTAGGGGGGGGGGGGGGTCCGTCCCCCGTCCCTTACAAAGAAAAGAGAACTCTTCCCTGGGCCTCCGCCAATGTCGCCGAGGTAGTTTGCATTTGCCGCACTGGTCCCTTGCGGGACAATCTCCGTGGGGGTGGGGGAGGGGGGCAGTAATGACCCCAGGGGCATGATTTGAACAAACCTTCACAAGCAATTGTGACTATACATGTAAACTTGGCTAAAAATAGACTTTGCTCATGTAGACTTGGCTAAAAATAGACTTAGCTTAAAATAGCATTTTTTATACTTTCAAGACCCATAATCCAGGCATGCATGGGCAGATCTGGCTGGTTTTCAAAAAGAACCGAGTTCAAATGGATATCTAAATACTGTACAAGTTTCATCGAGATACAATCAAAACTGAAGACTATATCATGTTAACAAGCAATTGTTTACAGACAAATTGATTTTTTAATACTTTAAAGGCCCATAATCTAGGCATGCATGGTCGGATCTGGCTGGTTTTCGAAAGAAACCGAGCTCTAATGGATATCTAGATACTGTACAAGTTTCATCGAGATACAATCAAAACTGAAGACTGTATCGTGTTCACAAGCAATTGTTTACAGACGCACGAACGCACGGACGCACGGATATCCCCCGCCATTATTAATTAGTATATTTTGCAACCTGACTGGTACGTCTGACCAAAATTGTACACAACCACTGGTCAAGAGTGGGAATATAGGAAATACAAGTTGTTTGATCGGTAACCTAAATATTTTTGGATATATAAACATATTATAAAAGGATATTTTTTTAAGTTCTTCATATTGTGTGTTTTGAAGGTAAGATCAATATCAAGGTTATTTTGGCTAAAAAAGAAGGAAAATGGGTCGTTGAGCATGTGTACTCTGACCTTTAAATGTCTCGTGTGACCTTGACTTTTGAGGTATGGACCCGGGTCAAGGTCATTGCACATCGTCTCAATGAGAACAACATTTGTACCAAGTAATATGGTAATCCATAAATCTATAAGTAAGTTATAGCGCGGACTTGAGCATGTGTACTCTGGCCTTTAAATGTCTCGTGTGACCTTGACCTTTGAGGTATGGACCCGGGTCAAGGTCACTGCACATCGTCTCAATGAGGTCAACATTTGTACCAAGTAATATGGTAATCCTTCCATGCAAAAGTAAGTTATAACGCGGACATGAGCATGTGTACTCTGTCCTTTTAATGTCTCGTGTGACCTTGATCTTTGAGGTATGGACCCGGGTTAAGGTCACTGCACATCGTCTCAATGAGGACAACATTTATACCAAGTAATATGGTAATTCATCCATGCATAAGTAAGTTAAGTAAGTTATAGCGCGGACACGAAATGTTACAGCCAGACGGACAGACTGACAGACGGACGAAGTGCATTCCTATAATCCCCTCCCACACCATGGCAGGGGAATAATAATAAAAATAATAATAATAATAATAATAATAATAATAATAATAATAATAATAATAATAATAATAATTAGATGATGATAACAGTCCACCTGCCTATATATGCTGAAATCTTGTTCTGTGAATCCTTCGCCGTCCGGTAAAATACTGAAAATATTGTTTTAAATAAAAGATCTGCATTCCAAACCATTTCGTTTGCCAAAACAACACACTTAAAATTATACAACTTCATGTACTTGCAAATTATACTACTCAACGATGGGATCATTTCAAAGTTCGCGCCTCAGACACGTTTCTTGTTAAAATATATGGTGTGTTCCCACCACAAGATTCCGACATCATACAAGATAGAATAAATACAATACTTAAAGTCCATTACTGAAAGAGGGTAAATTACTTAATATCTAAACAACTAATATTACCTGTAAACATTAATAAACTTGTCGTTCTTCGACAATGCCCCGGAGTGAAGATCAAGAATAGAGGCCTGGAAATATAAATATAACTTGAGCTATACTTCCGCTACAATATAAGAATTACACAAACAAAACTTGCTTTAACGAATAATTGCAATACTATTGACACTGATATCCTTCAGAATGATTAATACGTACATAATTTACTTACCCCGCCATTGGAGCCGCCGTAGGCCAGTCCCCTTTTTGCAACACTATAATAATAAAAGACAAAATTGTAAAACTGAATAATGACTCCTTATTTTGTCATTATTAACGGACGTGTAGCTGAACATTAGTAGTATTAAACAAAGAAAAACTATTCCGACGACATCACGCCTGCCATTCGGAGCTCCTCGGCCATTTTTTCAAAAACAACCTCGGATGTATATGGACGGTTTACATACTTAAAAAGTGGTACGTTTAAGTCCGCTGCAAATAGATCGCGTAGTAATCTTATTTAGTAGTTAAAATTTATGACTTAACTCTTGGGAATCGTAATTATGTTTGCAATAATACACTTCAATGGCAATCAATTTAAACTGAGAGCAATGAATACAACTCTTAAACACTACATTTAATTAATGCTTTTATTAAAAAAATACGGACTACTTCAACAGATGTACCGGCATACATCCGAGGTTGTTTTTGAAAAAAATGGCCGAGGAGTTCCGAATGCACGCCTGCACTCACCCCAGCAGGTGCTCCGCTTCCTCTGACGTCACTACATTATCCCGTACAACCCGCCCGCAGAAACTCGGCTTGCATTCTGAATGGAAATGAGCTATTATAACAAGAGCGCACGCCAACGGCAACGCCAGTCTATTTTATTTCAACAATGGCATTACTCGTAGACAATTAGGTTGGAGTTGTGGGCATTGCTATTCATGTGCGTTTTCACGGTTTCTGTCAACATGTTTACCAAGTTTCATTTGAATAGCTTGAGCGGTGTAAGAGTAATCAGTAGTCAAAGTGTAGAGTTTGCACTGCGACAACGGTACCAAGACTGTACATCACCGTATAATTGATATACACGTTAATGAGTCGGGAATTTGAATTTGAATTACTGTTTATTATTCGATCTTTTTCAACTTTAAACTGAGTTACTTTTACTGACACTTATATATGATTATAATACAGGTCGTACCTTTAAATGGATCTTTTTGGTAATCCGATGAACAAGGAACGCTGTTGACAAGCTCGTCAGTTTTCACATCAGCACGTGCAAATGTCGTTTGTCCAGGGGATCCATACCGGTGCTTCAACACAGCTGCCGCTAAAAGAGTCAACCCACTCAGTACTGCCGCCACATATTTCCACTTTGAGCTGGCTATGCCTCCGTTTCTGTGAAATAAAACAAGATATTAACCCATACAGTAGTCAGTAACCAGGCGTGTAGCTGGATCAAATTGTGGCGGGGGCATGTTTCTCTCCGGTTCCATTCTCGAAAAAAATCGTCTGCAAACATGTATAGTTAGTTTATACCCCAGTCCTAGTGTCATGTTCTGACCGCGCCGTTTCTGGCCCCCAACGTTTTGCCAATGTTGGCTGGGTGTCATGATGTGAAACTTTTTACCACTTGCTAAGCTTTCTATTGCCTCGTTGTATTCCGCTGTTATTGAAGTCGGATTATGCCTCGTTTCCGCCACGCTCAAACATCGTTGAAGCCACATTGTGCCTTGCTACCGCTTAGCTGCCACCCCGTTCAGTTAAAATCCAACACGCACTCACTGGCTGATCGGACCATATATTATTATTGATTTCATTGCCGATCGAGATACATCTTTATTCTTTCTAACCAAACATAAAAGGGAAGACTGCCACCGGAGTCAGAATGGTCCCTCTGACCGGGACACTAGGAATAACAGAATGAAAAAGTGGAAGAACCGCAGAACCCCAAGCAGAATTAAGTTTTCCAGTTCACGTGTTTTCACGTTTAAGTCACGTTGAGCGTATTCTGACCATGACCTTAGAGGTATAATATTTCGGGTCTTGTGCGCGACAAGTCGCCTCATAATGGTGAAATTTTATGGCAAGTTGTCTGGACCGGATCGGTCGCACACACGTAAAAACACTGTGACCCGCCACCTCATCATGGTGAACCGGCCGGCCTTCATGGCATTTTTTTTTAAATCCTAGTAATGCATGGTACTCATTTTGGCATTTAACCCCTACGTTTGACCTTTAACTTTTAGGAAAAAACATTGGTATCGTTCGCGACACGCCGTATCATCATGGTGAAACTTCATGGCAAGTTTTTGAAAACCCTATAATGCATGGTCAAGATACAGCCAGGACAAGGTTTAGTCCGGACCAGTCTAACCAACAGTACACCGTGACTTTGACATTTACATCTATGTGTGATCCTGGCCCTTGAGGTACACACCTGGGACTTGTATGATAAACGTCCCTTAATCGTCATATTAAAAAGAATCCATGTCAAGTTTCTTTGAAATGTTGTAATGCTTGATAAAGAGGCAATCTGAACAAGGTAAAGTTCTTGCAAGTCTTTTGAAAGTCGGTCAAGATCATGAAGATTGACAGTCCGGATACGGTTAACTGACGCACGCATATAACGAAATTTTAATTATTTCATTCTAGCCATTTTGATTTCAATTCTTGTAGAAATGTGCTCACAGAAGGAGCACGTAGTAACAACGTTTTATAAAATATCTTCTAGATATGGACCGGACACAAACATCAACTAATTACGCGTATTATTTTCTACCGAGTGGACGTATACGTGGATGAATGTCGACACTTGTTAATGATAAAACATATAATATAATGAGAATTATTCGAATAAAACAAACCCCCACTGTACATCACCAAATTGTTATTATCATTTCAAACAGATACAAATAAAAACAATTGTATACTTATCTGAATTCATTTCGGATATGACATTTTCGGATACAGTTATCAATACTTACTGAGCTGTAAGCACTTTGGAGTCCTTGTCTTTCTTGGGTAGATTATTCTGGTGTTTCTGTTTTCGTACTTTAGGAGTTGTCATTTCAAAAGGAAAGTTCCACGTAATTTCCCAATTAACATGTGTGTTTACAAATAATCGGACACGATCGTTAATTTCCGTAATAATCCGTGGTTTCCGTAATAGATAGGGCGTAAAAAGTATTGTTCGTTTCTGGACCTCAATCTGGCGTTTGGTGTGTTTCCTCGAGTGACTTCTTGTCGGTGAAATGGATTGCACTGGTAGTGGCCTCGCACCTTTGTATTGTTACGGTCTAAATATGACATTATATCGGCATTGATCAAGATAGGGGGATCCTTATCATATTATGAGATGTGTACACAGCACGTGTGTTGTTTATTAAGTGTGGCGGAACTGTGGTCATTTAATTGGTAACTCAGCGGTCGCAGTTCCGATTTCCTCTGTCACCAATTTTAATACTATTCGTCTTCCATGAAAACTGTGACGTAGACAGAGGCAAGTTGACAATGTAGCGTATCACTCGTATAACTGATATAAGAGCAAAGACGTGGTCGATGTGTAACGTGCTAAGCCCCGCTTGTTCCAAGGTATCCTCAAATATATTCATGGTCTCAAACCTAGGCCAAATTGGTATTAAACGTTCGAAAGAACCAGTGGTATCTATTTAAACGGGATGTTTCTGTAAATCCCAGGTAGGTGACTGGTAATTTCTCTACATCACTCGAAAGCCGGTGTAGGTATATACGGCTGCAGTGGGTTCGAGCTCGGCATTGCGTGAAGCTAGCCATGCAGTAAGATGACGAAAGTCGCAGGTTCTTTCCAGGAACACCTTTCTTCTACGGACAGTTTTTATCTGATCAAAATTTAACACCGTGATCAGTTTTCATCGACTGCAGTCAGCGTCGTTGATAAAAAAAATAATATTGAAATGTTGTCAGGCCTTTGGTCAGTTTTCAACGGGGTCAGAATTGAATATTACAGGTGTTACAAAGTACATGATACATTGAAGTACGTTAAAGAACCAAGCTATTTCAAACCAAATTTCATTGTGTTTGTGCCCCATGCCCACAACAAGAATCATACTTTCACTGTCCGAAATGGCGTCGTATACTGGTATTTTATATGCGTTACGATTTGTCTCATACTTGATAGTTTAGAAAATATGTTGAACTTTGTACACTTTGTGATAATAAATCACTTTCTCGTGTTTCAAATGGTCAGCATACCGGAATGTAGATCAATACATCTAATTGACCAACGCGCAATTGTTTATGGTGGATGCTTGCCAACATCACCACGTATACGCATCTCTCAACAGTAACTTTGTAATGAATACAGCGATTGCTTTCACGTTTATAATTAGTGTTGTCCGTTCATTTCGCTCCTTTGTATATTCCGTTGTTTCATTTAGCAATGTACTTGTGTATATGTAAGAATATTCCGTGGCTTAAACAGTTCGACAGGAAATATTATTTAATGGAAATAGCGGTGTGAGGTCGGTCTGCACTTTTCTCCCGGGAGTTCTAATTGCATATTGAATTGCGAGGAAATTCTGGAGATTCATAGAAGACCAGTCGCTGAACTAAGTGTTATGTATTTGGACTAAATAAAGCCTTTTCTGACATCGTAAGTGTAGTGTATATGATTAAAATAGTTTATAACTTACGTGCGCACACAAAACCTTTCTTTGTAGTTTTTTTCTTCAATTTTCTTATGAAATAAATCGTAGGAATAAGCAGACTAATACGTCGATATTGATGATAAATATAATTTCTTTGTAGCCGGGAGCAATATGACAGACATAAACATGCTGGAGGAAAAATGGCGGATTGTTTTCGGCTTAATTGACATCAACAAAGATGGCGTTGTGTCGATAAAAGACGCCGACTCCTGCAAGTCCACGTTTACCGACATGTGTTCCGACCCTGCCCGGAAGGCACAGATGGTAGCCGATCTTGACAAATACTGGAACAACATAGTGTTCATCGGGGAGTCCCCGGACTGGAGCCGGGAAGTCAGCCAGGAACAGTTCATCAACCATTTCCGAGAGGTGTTCACGAGTGACAAGGCAGGGACGTCACTGACCGTCACGGACGCCCTCCGACACCTGCTGGCGGCCGCCGACATTGACGGAAGTGGGATATTTACCTTTGACAAGTTCTTTAAGTTTCACCAAGCATTCAATCTAGCACATGACATTGTGGTGCGCACAACGTTTAATCTGATTGGTCCAGCACCTGATGACACGTGCACGTTGAAACAAGTGCACGATTTCTATGTGGAACTTTTTGTTGGAGAAGATCAGAACAAATTTGCCACTTTGAAAAATGCATATAAAGCTATAGGAATGTTATAAAACGTGCAGGTATCATTTCTTGAAAATAACAATCATTATTTATAGTAAACGTCGGTCAGATGAAAGTTTTACCATTTCAATATATTTCTTTGATTTGACATATTGATCTTTTTTTGACCGGGCATGGCCCATATCTGAACTTGATGTAGATTTTTGTTAATAGGCAAGACTGTTGAACAAGTTTTTCATGCCTCCTATTGATTGATTAAGTTCATATAAGTTGTTTCTATGATTTGACCTTTGGTACTAAGCGTGTACGAGTCATTGCTCATCATCTTAAATTGACAGTCACATGTTTTTCTGTAACTTGACCTAGCGGCATAGTGTTTAATCAGACATACCTTATATATTCGGTTTCCGAACATTTGGGCACCTTAGGTCAGTTCGGGCCAAACGTGTTCGGCACTCAGGTCATCGGCACCATATAGCTAAGTCAAATCGGTACCCTAACATATTTGTATTACATTTAGTTGAATTAGTTCAATACGATATATATCGAATGAATACCACTAGTGATGTTTTTTATGAACCCCAAGTATTGTGTGCACAACACGGTTTTATTGGTTTGACCTAACAACATAGTTTCTTACCTGTCATGACCCATATTCGAACTAGATTTTTAAGGATCTTATCAACATTCATTAAGATCACGCGAAATATAGACACGAATAGACTCGTGCTAATGGACCGAGACCGGCTATGCGCGCAAGTATTTGAAACGGACTATAACAGATGTACTACAAACTGGTCTTATTGGATAAATTCAATGCTAAGCTACCTGTTGAAATCCCGACTGTGCATATGCTTGTGCGAAATCATTACATTAATAACATTTGGTCAACAGATGTAGGATCCATGCCAAAGCTACGAACATACCGTGAATTTAAACAAGAATTTAAATGTGAAAAGTATTTGAGCTTGGCTCTTAAGAAGAACGAACGTTCATTACTTGCTCAATTTAGGACTGGTATATTGCCACTACGAATAGAAACAGGTCGTTATTTAGGTGAACCAGTCAACTCCAGACTCTGTAAACTTTGTGATTCCCAAGAAGTGGAAAACGAGTGTCATTTTGTCCTAAAATGTCAATTGTACAAATTACATAATGCTGCAACAACTACATGTTTAGGACCACTTATGTCCAACGATGAATTTGTAAACCTCTCTGATACAGGCAAAAGCACATATCTCATGCAAAAACATGTCAGACAGTTAGCAAAATATATTGTGAAGGCATACACCATAAGGAGAAATACGTTATATTCTTAACGCATGAATGACATTGTGTTTCTATTCAATATACATGTTTATGTTTATTAATTTTGCCTCCATATTTTTGCACATGTACACGTTTGCTTTCGTTTTTTCATTTAATCTTTATCGAATGAAATTATTACCTCTTTGAACAATCTCCATATTTATAACTCATAGATGCTATATATGTATAAACTTGATTACCTATACCAGATTAACTGCACTGTAACATACAATTTTAAAAATGTATGACTATAAATATATGCTTTACATAACGTTAATATTTAGGTGACTTATAGGTCCGATGGGCCGGTTGTAAAATGTACTATATGTTTGTATTGAAAATGTAATTATGTTATATACACATGTCACTATAATAAACAATTTACTTACTTATATAGCTGAGGCAGACGTGTTTATACATGTATAAAAATATTGCATTCATGGATACTATAAATGGAAACACGCAGTACCAGGATAAAGTACTGCGTGGAAATGATCTTGCTGGAGTTATAAATTGGTGATTTGTTTATAAAATAGCATAGACCAATTGTCTGATTTGGTCCATAATCCCACATAATCGAGATGCTATTTGTGTATACATCATGTTTAAATGTCATGTGAGAAAACATACAAGTAGGAGTCAAGCGGCTAGAGTTTAAATGTAATGGGGCGACATTTTTTGAAATATCATTTTTTATGAATCGATGACATATAACTAAAGTGGTCCAATTTAGCCCATGATAATATTAACATTTTATGAAGTTAAAGAGACATCTGAAATCGTGTTGTATATTGTATACAACTATGCGTTGCAGGTAATATAATACAAATGTATGAACAATGTTAACTAGACACATGTGGTTTTAAGAAGAATAAACATTTACAGAGAACTGTGTTTGTATTTAGATGTATTTTCCATGATAAGCCTGTTGTTCGACTATACATTGCTACATAGAATACAAAATAGTAACAACTAAGTGCACGAGTATGTAAGTATATACCTGGTCTTAATACTCGTACATGTGTATACGTAGAAATAATAATCTTTTTATGCATTTTATTCATCTAACATATCGAGGGGTGAAAGCGAAAAGGTTCTATCTGCTTCTTTATTTAATGTCACTTAGAACCTTTTCGCTTTCACCCCTCGATATGCTTATGAAATGTGGTCTTAATAAAATATGGGATTCACGTTTATTAACGAATCTTTCATAAAACCTGTAATATAAAACAGATACTCGCATATTTAATTTTGTGTCGATAGTAAAGCACAATTAACAGTTATAGTAAATGTAATACTAGTAAGTATAACATTCATAGCCCAAATGCAAAACATATGAAACGAATCATTGCGATAATATATATGGTCCTCGTTCTTATTAAGTATTTATTTTTTTCTGATAGAGTTGTCATGTCATTATTTAATCAGTTCCATGAATACACTCTAATAAATTAGGAGAGTGTAGTCACAATAAAGAGTGAGAACTCTTCAGCATGTTTGTCACAGTTAGTTGAGTAGCATTTATCTCCCTTGAGCACCTGTCATATTTTATCACCTGTCCGCTAGACGGCGCGATAAATACTTCTTGTTACTAATTTGAGCGTTATATACCTTGCATTCTAAACATAAATAGGTCAGATAGAATAGTGCCATGAGAAAGTATATACATGATAAATTACTTCTTAAAATGAAAGGGCTCAAACAGAATTACGAGTTGAGAAAAAATTAATGTGGATAATTGCATTTATCGATCAGACAACGCCTGAAAAATGGGATGGCCTTTGAAGAGGATCATTTGTGATTTTACGGAGGGGGCGTTTTGATTACATCTTCAAATTTAATCTGCTGTGACCGAAACGTGTGAATGGATTGTAAACAAGACATATCCTTTATGTCGAAGCGTTTATCCGACATATTTCTTGCTGTGACGTGGATAAAATAAACAACATTCTCGTACAAATCTGCCGATTGTTTTCAGATCAAGTGATATCCTAACCAAGAGAAGTGTCCATACGACACATAGCAAAATGTGAGATATGGACGGTGTCATATCGTTGACATTTATGACTTACTCGTAATATTCTGACATGGGAGGCAGTTCTTCGACCCAAGTGACGATGCTAGGGTTGGACTCAGCTGGAAAAACCACCTGTCTTTACAGACTCAAGTTTGGCCAGTATACGGAATCAAGACCAACAGTTGGATTTAATTGTGAGAAAATACAAGTTGAGAATAGCAGTGGTAAGACTTCCAATTTCACAGTTTGGGATGTTGGAGGGCACGATAAAACAAGACCTTTGTGGAAATCTTACTGCCGGAAATCTGACGGGATCATCTATGTGGTCGACAGTACGGACAAGGAACGCTTAGAAGAAGCTAAAGTAGAATTAGTAAAAATACTGAAAGCGCCGGAGATTGCTGGATTACCTGTCGTGATATTAGCCAACAAACAGGACTTGCCTGGCTCGCTGTCTGGAAGTGATGTGGAAAGCGTGCTGGCAATGCGCGAGTTACCCACGAGCCAGCTGTGGCACGTTGAGCCTACGTGCGGGGTCACGGGGGAGGGGCTCGAGGAGGCCGTTGAAAAGATTGCCGACCTCATAGAGAAGAAACGGAAAGGCAAGCGGAAAAGATGAATCTCATGGGGATGTAGCCCTGTGATGGGTGTATTATGATCTCCGGACCCCAACCCCCGGTATGGTCCAGTACCTGGTTTGAGCTGTTACGGCTTGCAATGATGGATCCATGGTCCGACTGTGATGTCCCATGCACTCGTACATGTTGTTAACTTTCTTCAAGTCGAGGACTACTAACCGATTTACCTCATAAGTGCTGAAAATGTGATTGATTCCTTTACAAAGCAAGCAATCTGTTCTTTGTCGCAAAATTGCCCAATAAGTGCCATAATTTGACTATTGGATGTTTTCTTCTATGACACAAAACCAAGACCGTGTGTGATACTGGAAATATATATTATTTACGTTTAAAGATTGTTATAAGTATATATACAACAATTGAAATGTGTCTATTTGGTTTAAATATGCAAATGAATGTTATCTGATAATCTGAATGTTAAATATAATATAATGTATCCAACTCATCTATTGTGAACATTCCGATTGATTTGTAAGTCTTTGAAGATGTCAGGCTTTTCGTGCTAAATTAGCGGATATTTTATATAGAACTATGTCAGTTTATTGTTAAGTTTTATGGTGTATTAAAGTATTCTTTGTAGATGTATTCTTAAGTTTGACAATTATCTGTTTTGGCAATCTCTTGAAGAATAATATATTTTAATTTGGGACACAAAAGAATGTCATCATGTATGGCTTTAATAATATATTAGATATTAAAACCTTTACATGTTTTATTTTAAAGAATAATATTTACATTTTCTGAAGAAAAGAAGAAAAATATACTTCAGTTGCCATTATCATTGATTTTTGGCATGTTCGTGTCTCATGCCTCCAGCTTTTCAAATATTCACCATTATTGCTGATTATATCTCTCCAGTGCAGGCGATATTGTAAGTTTTTACATATATACGAATACCATGTATATTTCCTTATAAATGAATTGTTAAAGGTCAAGAAATCTGTTAAAGTTTTGTTGAGATTATGTTCACAAAAAATAGAGTACTTAAACAATGGAAAACAACCTGTATTGTTGTTATGGTGTAGATAATACTCCCAGCTGCCAGATGCCAGACAGAGTGTAATTGACATGCCCCCCATGCGTTATCACTGATACTGATATGCTCAGCCAGATGAGGTCTCAATTAAACCATACTAATGGTCTGGCATGTATACATACCAATGTATGTAAGGCTTTTATATACACTGTGGCTAAGGTCAAGACTTAAATGTTTCAGATCAAACTGACATACCATATTTTGTAAAGCAAAACAACACTCAAGCGATTGTTAAACTACTTAATTCCTCGTTGCAAATATCGAACAAATTTTGCGTGAGAAAATCTTATACTGACTTGAAACACGGACCTATAAATTAAAGATCTGTGCTTTAATGTAACAACCGTCGTTTAATAAGGACATATTTATGAACCAGTTAGGGTTTAGTGCCATTCCTTTGCTTACAAATGTAAGAAGATTTACAACTGTATCAGAGAGACGATTGGTTCCGTGGTATCATTAAATAATAAACGACCTGTTTCTGCCCAATATGTTGAGCACTCCATAAAACATAGATAGATAAGAACAGATTATTGAGCATTATGAAGTATTTTGGCTTATGAAAAGTATGGATGCAATTTGTGTGTTTCCTTTGTTTAGTTCAAATATCTAACCATCGTATCTCCACAAAGATGGGGATTTGGATCTATATATCCTATTACGTATTAGGGCAGCTTATACCACTGATTAAGTTCCATAAACCTGAAACATGTCATTGATTTCAGTTGGTATCAAGCTGTCACACTGTACATAGACACAATCTTGTTCACTGTCATTCGCCATCCTTACTGAATATTTTTCAGATGTCGTGGAAACAGTCTTGATAAAATGAATTAATAACTACAAATAAACCTTTCAACGATGTTGATGAACATAATCTAACAAGTGTCTATGCTTCTTCGAAGCAAAATTGTTAAGCCGAAAACGATATGACGAATCATTTTAATAAAAATACCTTGAAATTGTCTTCATTTTCTTTACGATAAACATTATTGAATGAGATATTTTCGCGAGATAGCGCCGTAGCGAGAAGATATTTGAATACCTTACCATCAATCTTTATATTCATGTACATGGAGTGTGAGTCAACACAGTGAACATCTGTATGTTTATGTACATGAACCTTCTATGAAACGTGGGTAGAGATACGTTAAGATGTTTTCAAATGTCATTTAACTTGCATTAATTCATCCCCGGATGTAAGAAGATACTAGTACCTTTGTTAGGGATGGCCGACAGCGTCAGATGAGAGGAGTTTGACATGCACACGTGGCTCATGTATGCAGATGCTTCAGAAGCAAAGCATCAAACACTTAAGTATATGTTTCTAAATTATTCATGGCATTGATCCTAAAAAGCTTCGGATGGTCTACATGCAGAATCTACGTCAATATGATGATATCGGACAAACCTCCGTTTGTGAAAACCTGGAAGGAAGAGCACTCTCTCTATTCTTGAAGGCAGTTCGGGCTCTGACCAGGACAAACTACAAGCGTGTTTTTTAAATCTTTATCTTTTTATAGAGATCAGGTGAGTAGCAAAATCTTCCACCCGACCAAGGGGAGGCTAGATACAAGGGTCGTCTTTCACAGCACAGATAATCGCCCGTCATTATCACAGACGTACGACCGTCTAGAACAATAAAATATCTCACATTATGTTCATACTTCACTCTCAATCAGATCACCTTTGACACCGTGAAATAAATCGTTTGTTCAAATGCCAAGATATTTAAGTAGTTTAGTATGAATTTGATCTCACTAATCTTCCAGTTGAACGAAATAGCTCTACCCCCTGTGACGCTATGTGCTCTGCAGTGTCAACGAAGGTTACCGTGTCTACTCCCATTGCGGCTATTCTGCGGGAAGTCTACAAAGTGAACAGAAAATGGTATTTATATATGTAGCCTACGGTGTCCGTCTGTTCGACTGTTGAACGAATACGGGAAACCACTCCAACAAACAGCAATAGTATAACAATATTCAGTGGCGGTTCCAGGCCGATTTGACGTGAGAAGGGACATACTTTAGGCCCATGCACTTAATCATGAATCGGCTCTAAAAATGCAGGGAGGGGCGGGGGAGGGGTAGATGTCCTTTTTCGAAGAAAAAATTCGCCAATTTTAGTACAAAATGATGCATTTTGGAACAATTCATGAATATAATCACTTCCATATTGACATGAAATGTTCACTTAGACAATTGAAGGGTAGGGTGTTTGTGCCTGGTGCAGCACCCCTCCCATCCCCGAACCCGCTTATGCAAATACAGGCATCACATTGTGAACAACAGGGAAATGATATGACTGTAAAAACAACAATAAAACTGCCATTTCTCCACTAAATAGAATAATGAACTTTAGTGAACTAGCGAACAAAATGACGTGGCATGATAAACACATTGTGTTGATATCGTTCATGACTCTGTAGGCATTGAGTGTCAAATACCTCTATATTGTGACAGGGTGCAGGCCGGGTACACCAGCCACAGGTCGCTGATCCCAAAACAGATATAGCTTTAGTATACACTGATGTTGATTATTCGCTGTAGACAGTTAAATGAGGACAGTTTCAATGTATACATGTTGTGGTCAGAATGGTATGGGATCGTACATTCCATTAGTATGATTAGTATACGGTATGGATGACCATGTACTGATATTTCCCAAATGATCTCATACAGTATTAGATAATCTAACACAACTTGTGGTTTGTTAAAGTAAAACTAATAATTATTCATTGTGAAAGTCATCAAATGTTGATAAACTTCGAGGGAGTGTTTATAATTTTAATCATACTACGATCAGACTAGATCTATTATTTATTTTGATTACAAATCCAATAAAAGATAAATAATCGGTTACATCAATATTTTCGAGTTCATGCTTATTTGTAATTTTGAACAAGTTAAGTCTCCAATATAGAGTTCAAGTGTATACTCAAACAAATTATTTTGTGGCGGTAAAATGTTCATGCAGCATAAAGAAACGACAAAATCCTCCAAAGTACAGTGATAAGACTGGTGTCATGTTACATCTATTGTATATTTTGTGTCCTTTTATCAGATCTGTCCTTCGCCAATTGTTCTTGTGTTATGATGCACTACGCCGCTTTAAGAAACTTATACCTAGCGCATGAAAATCATAAAATAATGTCAACACTTCGGTATACGCCCACAAAAGCATAAAAAAAGTCTACAGCATGAATCAATAAGCCGCATGCAAAACGTTTTGAACGTAAATATAGGGTATTTCTTACATATAAGTTATATCACTAACTTATATATTACTTATATACGTCGGTGTATCACAGCGTATGACCAACGCATGTAAAGCGTTCTCGACTCAGACCCAATGTATACATGAGTAACATGAGAAACCTATGCACAGCGCGCTCGGAGATGGTGTCCGTGCCAACCCCCCCCCCTCCCGTGCATATTCTGTTGACGCAATTGCTGCATTAGTAGCCTCCTCCAGCCAGCCTGTTGACACGTCCAAGAAGAAGAGGACTGCTTGCTCCCCGACAATGCAAGATGTGCGACTCATGTTTGAATTGGACGTAGAAAATCTGAAGACTACAGGAGGAGTGACAAGAGAGGCAATCTATGGAGGTAGAATCCTTCATAGTTGTAATACATGGACCCCGTCTTCGGAGGACACCTGCAGGCAACAAGTGCCCCATCAAGTGCCCCACACGTCTGTGGGAAGCACGACATCCACAGGAGTGGTGGAGCGAATCTTCACCTCTTCAATTTATTCATCCATGATGGTTTGACATACTTCTCAGAGGAGTAGTGACGGGATTCTTCAAAACGCCATCAATACGCTAGTTGTACATGTAGTAGAAACACGTTCATGATACTCACTCGTCATATATAATCATGTACGTCTAATACGTCAATATACATTGCAGACATGTCACATGATTATCATTACTGAGGTTAGATATGTTAGTTACTAGTACTTACTTTAATTATATATATATAGTAACTAGTAACTATAGGTAAGCATATCTTGAGTATGCCCAACGTACGCCTAACCTATGAAGCGGTGACGTCGGCATACGCCCAATATAGTTTTTGTGCATTCAAAGAAATTCATTTCGGTCTCTGTCTGAAACGTATGGCAGCCCTCACAGACACGCACGCACGCACGCACGCACGCACGCACGCACCCACGCACGCACGCACACATACACACACATGTGTTCGTTTAGAGACTTAAGACCGCTATTTTCCTGCACTCATATTCCCTCTTCAACATTCTGCCAGCTCTTCTATTCCTTCTTCACCCTCCACCCTTCCTCCGGCCCTTATATTCCCTCCTCACCCTTCCTCCGGCCCTTATATTCCCTCCTCACCCTTCCATCGACCCTTATATTCCCTCCTCACCCTTCCATCGGCCCTTATATTTCCTCCTCACCCTTCTTCTGGCCTTTATATTCCCACCTCACCCTCCTCCCGGCTATTATATTCCCTCCTCGCCCTTTTTACGACCCTTATATTCCCTCCTCGCCCTTCTTCCGGCCCTTATAGTCCCTCCCCACCCTTCTTCCGGCCCTTCTATTCCACCCCCATCTTTCTTCCGGCCCTTTTATTCCCACCTTACCCTTCTTCTGGCCCTTATATTCCCTCCTCATCTTTCCTCGGCCCTTCTTGTCCCTCCTCACCCTTCTTCCGGCCCTAATATTTCCACCTCACCCTTCTTTCGCCCTTGTATTCCCACCTCACCCTTCTTCCGGCCCTTATATTCCCTCCTCATCCTTCCATCGGCCCTTCTATTCCATCCTCACCCTTCTTCTGACCCTTATATTCCCTCCTCTCCTTTCTTCTGACCCTTATATTCCCTCCTCACCCTTTTCCGGCCCTTCTATTCCATCCACATCCTTTTTCCGGCCCTTTTATTCCCTCCTTACCCTTCTTCTGGCCCTTATATTCCCTCCCCACCATTCTTCCAGTCCTTGCATTTCCTCCTCACCATTCTTCCAGCCCTTATATTCCCTCCCCACCCTTCTTCCGGCCCTTAATTCCTTTTCACCCTTCTACGAGCCCTTATATTCCCTCCACACCCTTCTTCCAGCCCTGATATTCCCTATTCACCTTTATATCAGCCCTGATATTCCCTCTTCACCTTTCTATCAGCCCTGATATTCCCTCTTCACCTTTCTTCCAGCCCTTATATTCCCTCTTCACCTTTCTATCAGCCCTGATATTCCCTTTTCATCCTTTTTCCAGCCCTCATATTCCCTTTAACCCTTCGTCCAGCCCTAATATTCCCTCTTCACCCTTCTATCAGCTCTTATATTCCCTCTTCATCGTTCTTCAAGCCCTTATATTCCCTCTTCGCCCTTCTTCCAGCCTTTATATTCCCTTTTCACTCTTTTTCCAGCCCTTATACTCCCTCTTCACCGTTCTTCCAGCCCTTATATTCCCTGTTCACCGTTCTTCCAGCCCTAATATTCCCTGTTCACCCTTCTTCCAGCCCTTATATTCCCTGTTCACCGTTCTTTCAGCCCTTATATTCCCTCCCCACCCTTCTTCCAGCCCTTATTTTCCCTCTTCAGCCTTTTTCCTGCCCTTATATTCCCTCTTCACCGTTCTTTCAGCCCTTATATTCCCTGTTTAACCTTCTTTCAGCCCTTAAATTCCCTCGCCATCCTTCTCCCAGCCCTTATATTCCATCCCCACCCTTCTTCCAGCCCTTATATTCCATCCCCACCCTTCTTCCAGCCCTTATATTTCCTCTTCACATTTCTTCCGGCCCTTGTATTTCCTCTTCACATTTCTTCCAGCCCCTATATTCCCTCTTCACATTTCTTCCGGCCCTTATATTCTCTCTTCACCTTTCTATCAGCCCTTATATTCCCTCTTCACCTTTCTATCAGCCCTTATATTCCCTCTTCAACTTTCTTCCGGCCCTTATATTCCCTCCTCGCCTTTCATCCAGCCCAGGCAGTCTATTTCCTCTTCACCCTTCTTCCGGCCCTGATAATCCTTTTACTGCCCTTAAATTCCCTCTTCATCCTTCTTCCGGCGCTTTATTTTCTTCATCCTTCCAGCGTTGTACATCACTGTTCATTCCTGCTCTTCCCTGTTTCTTCCTTTTTTCGTTTAATTTCATCTTGATGTACTGGTCTTGCATGGTTATCAATCATGACATCAAGTGTAGTTGTTAAAAATGGAATATTTTTCCTGTTGTACACATTGTTAATTATCACATAAATTATAATGAAACTTCTAAAACACGAACGGGGCCACACAGTCTGAAAAGGGTACGGCACTGTAAATAACTTGATCAGGAATTATGAATTGGACAGAGAATGTTAAGTGTTTAATTGAATTAACAAGAGTGTTTCAGCTGCTAAATATCTGCTATTTTTTTTTAAATCATTTTATTACGGTTTTAATCAGAACAAAACAAATAATCAGTGATAGACTTAAACATTATATTCTATGTAGGCAGATAGGTGCCGATGTTGGTCTTCCGGCGGCATGAGGGCAGAATGGTGCTATCAAATATATCAATCATGAATCAATAATATTATTTTAGAAATATAATGAAAGTATTTTGCACCGAAAGCCATTGTAATTATATAATATACCATGATAGGTTTTCGCCCCCGGTCAATGCGTCGTCGATGATCTAACATGACAGAGTATGATGTGTTAATTTATATAATAATGTTGATAATTGACCTAAAACGGACATATACTCCGAATTGGACATCTACTTCGGCTCATTCTAAAACCAGGTCGATGGACGGGAATGGAATAGGTATTGAAGTGAGAAAATGTTAACAATAAAATATTAAAATACGATACGAGTTTAAAACTATATAGATCTGATATAGAATACCATTTCGAATTTCATTGCAAGAAAAAGTGCGATCTCGGCAGGACTCGAACCTGCAATCTCCTGATTCGTAGTCAGGCGCCTTATCCATTGGGCCACGAGACCAGTTGTACAATGCAAAGACTACGGTATATATAATCTGTTCATCGATTACGATCAACACGGTGGAAGGGAAGTAACTCTTACAGCAATATAATGTGTTTGTCTAATCGAATATTGTTAAAAGGGAAGGAACCTCTCATCGAAATTTATAAAAATCAAGCACTCCGAGTCCTTTTAATGTAATTTCGCGACACATATTAATTTTTTTTATACGAAGTTGAAAATAAATAATAAAAATGTCAGTTATATACGTGGGCAAAGAAAGCTATTTTCATGGCAAATCATTATTCCAGATTGCAAGAAAATACAGAAATGCTGGAATCGGAAGAATGGTTATGAGAAAAAAATGGGATCGGTATGAGGAACCATCGTACTACAGACTTACCCAAGTTGTGCCTGCAATGAACGTCAAGGTATACACGAAGCAGATCATTCTTACTATAAGTTCAAATGTTAAGGACTGTACTTATTATAATATGCACATCATTTCTTGTGGAGATCTGGCTGTCTGACCAATACTCATTTACACGCATTGAAATTCCCAAAATTGACCAAATGATATTGACCAAAAAAGCCAAGAGATATTTTCTCCTGCCATATGTACAGCACTGATTTGATTGCATTTATATTATTCTCTTTTGTATCTAATTCGGAGCAATTGCGGCACTATATTTGAAATATCTTTAGTTAGTCTTGCACCACTACACAATTTTCCATCAGCATACTAGGATTCTAGTCCAAATAATTGTACGTTGACGGATTTTTTTAGATTTTTGATATGGCAAATCCTTCACATACAAATTGTTTAGTATCAAAAGTGGGTAGTTGTTCCGATCAGGATTCCGGGTTCAAGCATATAGCGTCTATAAAATATCATAAAAACAAGAAATATTACCAGATAATGTTATTTTATATTAGTTCCGTACACAATTTTTTTTTATCCAACTTATAATTATGAATTTGACGGCTTTTCTTCATTTCATTCTGTCAAAACATAACGATATATACATGAAGGGCACCTGCAAGGCTTCAGGGCACAGTTTTAAATCGCTCGGAACATTTCAGCCATTGCCGAGTTGTTATGATTGTATAACAAGGTCTATCTCGATGCTTTGTCAGAGGTGGCCGAGTTATTACGATTGTATCGAGTTGTTCCCCTTCGCATAATTGTTATCTGTGTCAGTCAACTTTCGTTTTATTGGAAAGGTAAACAACTTGTTTTAATGGATTAAATGCTTGTTTAGTGCAAAATAACATTTCACTTACATGGCAAAATATGGATATAAATCTTTATGATCAATCTCAATTATAAAATACTTCACTTAAAACAATTTCAATATTTTTAAAACACCCCCGTTTTTTGCACATTCCCGTTTAGACGTTAGGGATTGGAAGAATCCCGTATAACACGTCTATTATTTTAGACTAACTAGGATTCCAGACCAATTGGTTGATATAAATGGGTTTTTTCAAGATTACCAATCTGCATGAAAAGTACTTTATTAACTGCACAGTCAAGGACTGCCATGTTTGTTCTAGGAGTACCTAAATAAGGAACAGTATTAACTCATTATTTATTATTTTGTATCCTTTTAAAATTATTGCTACATGTTTTGTTTTAGTTAATTTAGATTTATTTTATTTCCAGCTTGTTTTGTTTTGTCAGTAAAATATGATGATTTAAGTAAAAATAAGACAGACTGTACCAGTATGCTGTGATTGTAGCAAGCCTGAAGTCATTCCGGGTGCCATGTATTAAATTTAAACATGAAAAACTTTGAATGATAGCAGCATTTGAAATACTTACCGGAGTATTGTGTTTTTTGGAACTTGTATCTAAGGCAAGCGTCTTTATTGATTAAATTCATATATGAACTGATCTCGATCGGAAAAACGCTTTTATATCGGGTGTCCCTTATTTAGGTACTGTTCCATTTTGGGTACTCACCCAGTACATGTGATCAGACAAGTGATCTTATTTTTGAAATCCTAGCGCAGTAAACAATGACGTGTTTTACCATTTATTCATAGTTCCTCTTCACTAAATAAATTTCTACTTGGAAGGGCCCAGCCCAATTCCCCAATGGCAGATTGACAGCCCTGGGTTTGTTTTCTGGTGGTTACCACACCTCAGATGTCTTATCAGATTTTCAATAATGGTACCAGAAGTTAAAGGCAAGCATGTCTGAATTGGCCTAACAGGTTACTGGGAGGAGTGCAGTCTGTGTGTGTTAGCACCAGCGGCCCAATTGGAGGGATATATGCTGGTGTTCCAGCAGTTTAAGGCTAGAGCTCTACTATGGGGTTACATTCCCTCCCAGGTTTTTCTTTGGAAGGTATAACCATATTTAAAGACAAATTACATGATGTTACAAGTAATGATGATTTCCTCATGGATTTGCTGCAGTTTTGGATTGACTGAGGCACTAGGAGTTATTTTAAAACAAAAGTAATTAATAGTTTGATTTTACGGTATCAACAAAAGCATTTTATTGGGACCTCATAATGCATGCCCCATTTATGATAATGTTGCTTGTGCATTTAAAGCTGCACTCTCACAGATTGAACGTTTTGACAACTTTCTTAAATTTTTTCTTGGAACGAGGCAATTTTAGCGAAAATCCAAGAAAACCAGTTATAAATGAGAGCTGACAAAAATTAGATCACAGATTTTTATATTTAAGTTAAAAAATTGATGTTTTATGCATTTTTCTTAGGTACTTTACAGCAGATTGGAACCAAAAAAAGTTTTTATGCCCCCGAAGGTGGGCATATTAAAATCGCACCGTCTGTCCGTCCGTACGTCCTTCCGTCCGTCCGTGTGTCCGGCTCAATAACTCGTGTCCGGGCTGTAACTTTCCCTTGTATGGACAGATTTTAAAATAACTTGCCACATGTGTTCCACATACCAAGACGACGTGTTGCGTGCAAGACCCGTGTCCCTACCTCTAAGGTCAAGGTCACACTTAGGTGTTTATTCACAACAGAGTGCAGCATATAAGGACATAGATTATAAGTTGTCGTGTCCGGGCTGTAACTTTCCCTTGTATGGACAGATTTTAAAATAACTTGCCACATGTGTTCCACATACCAAGACGACGTGTCGCATGACAGACCCGTGTCCCTATCTCAAAGGTCAAGGTCACACTTGGGTGTTTATTCTCAATGGAATGCTGCATATATAAGGACATAACAGTGTGGGTTGTCAACTATGGGTGGTATTTTTTTTATGTTTAGAGGCAATTTAAAATAACTTGCCATATGTATTTGACATGTAAAGGCAAGATCAACTTTTCATGTACTGACCTTGTTCATAGGTCAATGTCACAATCGGGGCATTCGTCACATACTGTGACAGCTCTTGTTTTCTGTAACAAATCTCAGGACAATTATTTAATAAAATGTTTTACTCTTTGATATCATAATTGTAAAAAAAAACATACCAAAATTTAAAAAAAAATCGAGTCCGAGACAGGCCTCGAACTGGTGTCGCCCAGTGTGCAGTTCAGTGTTGTATTCACTGTGCTACAAAGGCTTACCCTAAGCAGTTTGAATATTTAAGCTATATACCTAACATGGTCATATCATATGATAATATCAATTAGCCAATCATACATAAGGAATGAGTTCTACAAGGTAGACATACCTAGTAATCTCTTTTAATGGAAAAAACTGCGAAAAATAAATTTATTGTAAACTTTGTGGTACTTCAGTTAGTAGGTTTCAATGCATTGTACACATCGATACCAAGTTTATGTTAGTTTTAAACAATTTTCTTTTGTTTTCATTGTTTCATCATACAGAGTACAGCCCCTTTAAACCGTTTGTAACAGTTTAAGTCATAAAACATTAATTTTCGAACGGAAATATGAAAATGTACGATCTGAATTTTTTGTCAGCAATCTTGTAACATTGGTATGCAGGTATTTACTCAAAAACTTGCTCTTTTCAAGACAAAAAATAAAAAAGTTGTAAAAATGCTATATCTGTGAGAGTGCAGCTTTAACAGCGAAAAGTGTGTATGAACTGTTTTCGTTAGGTACAGAATATTTGGTACAAGGTACAGAAGAGAAACAATCTCACTGTGATTTATCTTTAATAAAAATTGTCACATGTGTCATGACTTGGGGATTAAGCCCAGGTGGACATCATAATTGCATTGTTAAGAGCTTGCCAAACTACAGACATAACAGAGGTTTGAAATGCTCATGTAGCTGACATAATTCCAGGTTAATCATTTCAGTGACTGAGTGAAATTTCTTTTTTTTTTGTCATTTACACACACATGAAATGAAAATATCATCTATGGTGTTCATAAGATAAAATTGAAATGATATTTTATTTTGAAAACCAATTTTAAGTTCTCATGAGTAAAAAGAGCTCAGCTGGAGCTATAATGTTAGGGTGATTGTCAGTCATCCGTCCCTCCCTTCGTTGTCAACATGTTCCTTCAAACAACTTTCTCCTTAAGAATTGGGACAATTTCAACCAAACTTCATAGGAATGTTTCTTGGATGGTTCTCTTCCAGATTTCGTAAATAAAAGTGGTTCCATGCAGAATTTTGTTTTGCCATGGAAACCCAAATTAGAAACTTTTAAAATCTTCTTCTCAGAAACTGCTGGCTGCCCAGTTTTAAAATAATTTTAAAAAAAGTTTCTTAGGAGATCCTTTTATCATTATAATTTTTATTATTTTAATATTTAAAAAAAATAAAAAAATTATTGTTTTACAATCATCGAAGATATATACAAGATACACAATAAAGATTTTTTATTTTTTTTATTTGGGTATTATGATAACAAGAAACATCAGCTCAATGAGCTATATTCCAACAGGAATGACATAACAATTAACTGCTGACCTGGAAATATAAGCATATAGTTTGAATTCAGTTACATAATGGAAAAAGTATTTACAAAAGCCATTTCATTATTTCATGCAGGCTATGACAAAAGTAATTGGATTGGAGCACTGTATACAATGGTAACACCAACTCATTTTTTCTGGGCCATCTAGCTTTTCCTGACCAACTATTAACTTGAAACTTCATGAACTTTTTTTTGCAACTTAACAATGGGCCCTTTTGTGACAAGTTATATAACTCCATCTAAAATATTGTAATAGTTAATGGCCCTTTGTAACTTTTCATAAACATATTTTTCATGTTTGTATATGCCTGTTTAAAAAGGCGACATACTGTAGTTTTACCTGTGATGCCTGGCATTTGAGTGGGCTGCGTCCAATATGTTTTCTGATCATTAATTTCAAAACCCTTTTTCAATTAAGACCAAAATTGGTCAGAATGTGTATGAGTATAATATCTTGAACAATTTTAATAACCAGCCATATCGTTGTAGTAACTCAAGAGTTGTCACCCTTTAGTTATAGGTATTGTACTATCACTTACTTAACAAGCAATTGTCCAGTCATCACCAGATTTGATCAGAATGTGTATGGGCATGATACCTTCAACAGGTTTGATAACTAGTCAAATCCCTGTAGTCACCCAAGAGTTATTGTGATTTCATTATAGAAATGTTTAGAGCACCATTAAAGTTCTACTCAGATCAGCAATATAGGGCCATCTTGAGCCTCTTGTTTTTACCACAAGAAAGCATATAATAATAATTTATGTAGTATTACCACCTTTCTTCAGAGCTCGACCAATAGCAATACGGTAAAAGTGCCCCTTCATATATCGATGAAAACTTTGTGATATTGAGATAGCATTTGCTACGTGTAACAGGGATTGTGGCCAAAAAGAATATTTAAGGCATTTTTATAAACCTAAAATTAGCTGAACATTTGATGATTTGCTTCAGTGACTCCTGGGGCTGACATGAATTGTCAAGGGTTGTTGTGGGTTCTGGGTGAAGTTGTAGTATCAGTGACTCCTGGGGCTGACATGAATTGTCAAGAGTTGTTGTGGGTTCTGGGTGAAGTTGTAGTATCAGTGTCTGCTGGGGCTGACATGAATTGTCAAGGGTTGTAGTGGGTTCTGGGTGAAGTTGTAGTATCAGTGACTCCTGGGGCTGACATGAATTATCAAGAGTTGTTGTGGGTTCTGGGTGAAGTTGTAGTATCAGTGTCTGCTGGGGCTGACATGAATTGTCAGGGGTTGTAGTGGGTTCTGGGTGAAGTTGTAGTATCAGTGACTCCTGGGGCTGACATGAATTGTCAAGAGTTGTTGTGGGTTCTGGGTGAAGTTGTAGTATCAGTGTCTGCTGGGGCTGACATGAATTGTCAAGGGTTGTAGTGGGTTCTGGGTGAAGTTGTAGTATCAGTGACTCCTGGGGCTGACATGAATTGTCAAGAGTTGTTGTGGGTTCTGGGTGAAGTTGTAGTATCAGTGTCTGCTGGGGCTGACATGAATTGTCAGGGGTTGTAGTGGGTTCTGGGTGAAGTTGTAGTATCAGTGACTCCTGGGGCTGACATGAATTGTCAAGAGTTGTTGTGGGTTCTGGGTGAAGTTGTAGTATCAGTGTCTGCTGGGGCTGACATGAATTGTCAAGGGTTGTAGTGGGTTCTGGGTGAAGTTGTAGTATCAGTGACTCCTGGGGCTGACATGAATTGTCAAGGGTTGTTTTGGGTTCTGGGTGAAGTTGTAGGATCAGTGTCTGCTGGGGCTGACATGAATTGTCAAGAGTTGTTGTGGGTTCTGGGTGAAGTTGTAGTATCAGTGTCTGCTGGGGCTGACATGAATTGTCAAGGGTTGTAGTGGGTTCTGGGTGAAGTTGTAGTATCAGTGTCTGCTGGGGCTGACATGAATTGTCAAGGGTTGTTGTGGGTTCTGGGTGAAGTTGTAGTATCAGTGACTCCTGGGGCTGACATGAATTGTCAAGGGTTGTTGTGGGTTCTGGGTGAAGTTGTAGTATCAGTGACTCCTGGGGCTGACATGAATTGTCAAGGGTTGTTGTGGGTTCTGGGTGAAGTTGTAGTATCAGTGACTCCTGGGGCTGACATGAATTGTCAAGAGTTGTTGTGGGTTCTGGGTGAAGTTGTAGTATCAGTGACTCCTGGGGCTGACATGAATTGTCAAGAGTTGTTGTGGGTTCTGGGTGAAGTTGTAGTATCAGTGACTCCTGGGGCTGACATGAATTGTCAAGAGTTGTTGTGGGTTCTGGGTGAAGTTGTAGTATCAGTGACTCCTGGTGCTGACATGAATTGTCAAGAGTTGTTGTGGGTTCTGGGTGAAGTTGTAGTATCAGTGACTCCTGGGGCTGACATGAATTGTCAAGAGTTGTTGTGGGTTCTGGGTGAAGTTGTAGTATCAGTGACTCCTGGGGCTGACATGAATTGTCAAGAGTTGTTGTAGGTTCTGGGGGAAGTTGTAGTATCAGTGACTCCTGGGGCTGACATGAATTGTCAAGAGTTGTTGTAGGTTCTGGGGGAAGTTGTAATATCAGTGTTTGCTGATACCGACATGAATTGTCAAGGGTTGTTGTGGGTTCTGGGTGAAGTTGTAGTATCAGTGACTCCAGGGGCTGACATGAATTGTCAAGAGTTGTTTTGGGTTCTGGGTGAAGTTGTAGTATCAGTGTCTGCTGATACCGACATGAATTGTCAAGGGTTGCTGTGGGTTCTGGGTGAAGTTGTAGTATCAGTGTCTGCTGATACCGACATGAATTGTCAAGGGTTGTTGTGGGTTCTGGGTGAAGTTGTAGTATCAGTGACTCCTGGGGCTGACATGAATTGTCAAGGGTTGTTGTGGGTTCTGTGTGAAGTTGTAGTATCAGTGTCTGCTGATAAGGACATGAATTGTCAAGGGTTGTTGTGGGTTCTGGTTGAAGTTGTAGTATCAGTGACTCCTGGGGCTGACATGAATTGTCAAGGGTTGTTGTGGGTTCTGTGTGAAGTTGTAATATCAGTGTCTGCTGATACCGACATGAATTGTCAAGAGTTGTTGTGGGTTCTGGGTGAAGTTGTAGTATCAGTGTCTGCTGGGGCTGACATGAATTGTCAAGGGTTGTTGTGGGTTCTGGGTGAAGTTGTAGTATCAGTGACTCCTGGGGCTGACATGAATTGTCAAGGGTTGTTGTGGGTTCTGGGTGAAGTTGTAGTATCAGTGACTCCTGGGGCTGACATGAATTGTCAAGGGTTGTTGTGGGTTCTGGGTGAAGTTGTAGTATCAGTGACTCCTGGGGCTGACATGAATTGTCAAGAGTTGTTGTGGGTTCTGGGTGAAGTTGTAGTATCAATGACTCCTGGGGCTGACATGAATTGTCAAGAGTTGTTGTGGGTTCTGGGTGAAGTTGTAGTATCAGTGACTCCTGGGGCTGACATGAATTGTCAAGAGTTGTTGTGGGTTCTGGGTGAAGTTGTAGTATCAGTGACTCCTGGGGCTGACATGAATTGTCAAGAGTTGTTGTGGGTTCTGGGTGAAGTTGTAGTATCAGTGACTCCTGGGGCTGACATGAATTGTCAGGAGTTGTTGTAGGTTCTGGGTGAAGTTGTAGTATCAGTGACTCCTGGGGCTGACATGAATTGTCAAGAGTTGTTGTAGGTTCTGGGGGAAGTTGTAATATCAGTGTCTGCTGATACCGACATGAATTGTCAAGGGTTGTTGTGGGTTCTGGGTGAAGTTGTAGTATCAGTGACTCCAGGGGCTGACATGAATTGTCAAGAGTTGTTGTGGGTTCTGGGTGAAGTTGTAATATCAGTGTCTGCTGATACCGACATGAATTGTCAAGGGTTGCTGTGGGTTCTGGGTGAAGTTGTAGTATCAGTGTCTGCTGATACCGACATGAATTGTCAAGGGTTGTTGTGGGTTCTGGGTGAAGTTGTAGTATCAGTGACTCCTGGGGCTGACATGAATTGTCAAGGGTTGTTGTGGGTTCTGTGTGAAGTTGTAGTATCAGTGTCTGCTGATAAGGACATGAATTGTCAAGGGTTGTTGTGGGTTCTGGTTGAAGTTGTAGTATCAGTGACTCCTGGGGCTGACATGAATTGTCAAGAGTTGTTGTGGGTTCTGGGTGAAGTTGTAGTGTCAGTGACTCCTTGGGCTGACATGAATTGTCAAGAGTTGTTGTGGGTTCTTGATGAAGTTGTAATATCAGTGTCTGCTGATACCGACATGAATTGTCAAGGGTTGTTGTGGGTTCTGGGTGAAGTTGTAGTATCAGTGACTCCTGGGGCTGACATGAATTGTCAAGAGTTGTTGTGGGTTCTGGGTGAAGTTGTAGTATCAGTGACTCCTGGGGCTGACATGAATTGTCAAGGGTTGCTGTGGGTTCTGGGTGAAGTTGTAGTATCAGTGTCTGCTGATACTGACATGAATTGTCATGAGTTGTTGTGGGTTCTGGGTAAAGTTGTAGTATCAGTGTCTGCTGATACCGACATGAATTGTCGAGGGTTGTTGTGGGTTCTGGGTGAAGTTCTAGTATCAGTGTCTGCTGATACCGACATGAATTGTCAAGAGTTGTTGTGGGTTCTGGGTGAAGTTGTAGTATCAGTGTCTGCTGATACTGACATGAATTGTCAAGAGTTGTTGTGGGTTCTGGGTAAAGTTGTAGTATCAGTGTCTGCTGATACCGACATGAATTGTCAAGAGTTGTTGTGGGTTCTGGGTGAAGTTGTAGTATCAGTGTCTGCTGATACTGACATGAATTGTCAAGGGTTGTTGTGGGTTCTGGGTGAAGTTGTAGTATCAGTGTCTGCTGATACCGACATGAATTGTCATGAGTTGTTGTGGGTTCTGGGTGAAGTTGTAGTATCAGTGTCTGCTGATACCGACATGAATTGTCAAGGGTTGTTGTGGGTTCTGGGTGAAGTTCTAGTATCAGTGTCTGCTGATACTGACATGAATTGTCAAGAGTTGTTGTGGGTTCTGGGTGAAGTTGTAGTATCAGTGTCTGCTGATACCGACATGAATTGTCAAGGGTTGTTGTGGGTTCTGTGTGAAGTTGTAGTATCAGTGTCTGCTGATAAGGACATGAATTGTCAAGGGTTGTTGTGGGTTCTGGTTGAAGTTGTAGTATCAGTGACTCCTGGGGCTGACATGAATTGTCAAGGGTTGTTGTGGGTTCTAGGTGAAGTTGTAGTATCAGTGTCTGCTGATACCGACATGAATTGTCAAGGGTTGTTGTGGGTTCTGGGTGAAGTTGTAGTATCAGTGTCTGCTGATACGGACATGAATTGTCAAGGGTTGTTGTGGGTTCTTGGTGAAGTTGTAGTATCAGTGTCTGCTGATACCGACATGAATTGTCAAGGGTTGTTGTGGGTTCTGGGTGAAGTTATAGTATCAGTGTCTGCTGATACCGACATGAAGTGTCAAGGGTTGTTGTGGGTTCTGGGTGAAGTTCTAGTATCAGTGTCTGCTGATACCGACATGAATTGTCAAGGGTTGTTGTGGGTTCTGGGTGAAGTTGTAGTATCGGTGTCTGCTGATACCGACATGAATTGTCAAGGGTTGTTGTGGGTTCTGGGTGAAGTTGTAATATCAGTGTCTGCTCTGCCTCTCACTAAAGAGGTTGTGGGTTTTGTCCCAACCAGTGATACTTTCTCAAGGCCTCTTGATATGGCCAATTAGTACTGGTGTCTTTCCAGGAAAATAACAAAAGAGGGATTCCATAAACATCCTTATTGCAATCAAGCTTAAAGAAATAGGCATTTTAATAAATAAGTTGTTTAAATTTGACCTTATGGACTTTTTCACTATATTAGTCATTATGTTTCTGAACAAAAAGAACAGAATTTATGCATTGACATACTTACATTATACAATTATGTTTTTATTTTTTTTGTAATAAAAGAATGTTCTAAAGTCATGTTTTGTTTCAGGGTTACCACAAAGGACTAGCCTTCGGGGAGAAGGTGTTCAGGGGCAAGAACTATGGCGTGTGCAGAATTGATTCTGGCTACAAGTTTGATTGGATTTTGGTGCCAAAAGAACAAGAACAAGCTATCATTGACTCAGTTAAATCGTCCTATCCAACAAAAGAAACTGTTGTTCCATACGAGGTTACTGTTCCTCCTCTCATGAAAATGTTTATAAGTGGTGAGCTGAAGGCCCATGGGTATAGAGTTTCAGAAGACATGTTTGTGACAAAGAGAAAAATTATCAAGAGTAAGTACAGCTTTGCTAAGCTGGATAAAAGTGCTGAAGATGTTCCCCCTGCCCCAGAGTACAAACTCATGATGAAGCAAGTGAAGAGGTCGATAAAGAAATCGGATGAAAAGGAAATCAGTTGAATGTTGCTTTTGGTAAATCAACTGTGTAAGATATTCTTATAAAATAATCATAAATCTGGAAAAAAAGTTTTACTTTGTTATGTTGCAAGAATTATTTTGCATGATTTCTTAAAAGTTGGGGCATATAAGTTTGACTTAAATTGCGTGGTCAGTTTAGAGGAAACTTCACATGGATGTTCCTTGGATGGTGCCCTTTCAAAATTGTTCAAAGAATTGAATTCCATTCATGACTGTGGTTGCTATGGCAACCGAAAGAAAACAGTCTTTTCTTTGACAAAAACCATGCGGTCTTGAGCTTAGATAGTTGGTGTGCTTTTTCGAATTATGCCCATTGGGTAAAAACTAGCACCGTGTGATCATTAGGGCCAACACGACCCTCTTGTTCTTCTTAAGTAAGAAATAGGCAATGGTTAAAGATCAAAGATCATGGTGGTCAACAGTTACTTGAAAACTGTGTCCGCACAATAAATTGGGAACATTTTTATGTAAGCCCATAAACCTTCAGTGGGAGTTTGCTCAGTAGGTGACCCCGAGGGTCAGCATTGCCGTCAAGGTCACAGACATTGAATATGAACAATTTTTAGGTGACATTTTCTTCACCGTCTTTCTTTAGACTAAGTAAGAATGTTCGTCTTCGAGAGATATTGGTCGAGTTCAATTAATGGCAATGTTAGACTTTAAAGGTCACAAAATAACATGTATTGAAACGCTTGTTGACACTTGAAGTCATATTTTGTACCCCATCTTACCTAATTTAACAATCTATCAGAAAATTTAATAATCATCAAGGGAGGGAACTCTCTCAGCGCCGAATGTTTAATTGTCCGCCCTATTTTATTTTGGCGCCTTTCTCACTTGTTCTCTAGTTTTAATCCGGTTCGGACGTGTGTTTATGGAGTTTGCCTAAATGTTTGTCTTTTTATACGTCCCTTTCCGAAAAACGGGACGTACTAGCCATTATCGTCATTCAAGAGTGATCTCTTTTTAATCATAGAAATTACCTAAAAGCAGTCTTGTTCGATCATCAATAACTTCAGAAGCCTTTTTGGCCAGAATGTGTATTGGCACAGACAGAATATCTTTGTCAGGTTCGATAACCAGCCATGTCGCTGACACATTTAAGAGTTATTGGCCTTTAAATATAGATACGTGGTAGACAATCCCAGTAAATTCCGCATTTGAAAAATATGCAAAAACTGCGAAAGATACGTGTTGTAGGCAATGTGATACATCAGTAAGAAAGATCCAATGCGTTGTACACAACGATATCAGTTCTATGTTGAGTTTTGACAATATTCTTTCTTACAATGGTATCATCGGGTGTCTATTCCCTTTATTGATAGAACTTACATAAAGTTGGTATTGTCCGCTCAATAACTTTAAAGGCAAATAAAGCCTTTGTCCAATCATAACCGAACTAGGTCAGATTGTGTTTTAGCATAATATCTCGAACAAGTTTGATAATCAGCCGGGTTTCTTTAGTCACGTTATGGCCCACTAAATTTGGTCAGAATGTGTATGGGCAGAACATCTTGGTCAGGTTCGATAACCAGCCATGTCGCCTCAGTCAAAACAGAGCTGGTATTACCCTCGAATTGACAAAAAATGTCTGCAGAATGACTGATCTCTGAATTCGCTTAAAGTACAACCACTTATCACCAAACTTGGTGTCCTAACATTTGAACGGGTGTATTTTGCGACAGTAGGTACTCTTGTTTAAATACATGTCAATCCACCAGACAACCATTTTGGATAAGATTCATGAAGCCACATGTTCAACCCAATCGTTACGGAACTTGGTACGTGCGTCTCCATGGGAGCATTTTGATTAAACCATAGGTTGACCCTCAGTCTGCTCACCCCTCGGGGGAAAAAAACTGGACGCTGAAATAACTCCTTAAGTATTCACGCTATGTTTAAGAAACAAACAGTTCGTGTTCTAGACGATCAGATTTCTATTTTTGTTCAGAAACTTTACATTTAACACACCAAATTGTCAATCGTAAGTGGTCATACATTCCCCGACTTTTAGCCCACCTTAGCCGTAGGCTGAGGGTGAGCTATTAGAATCGATGAATGTCCGTCGTCCTTCGTCCGTCCACACTCTGTTAACACTCTAGTGGTCACATTTTTGCCTCAATTTTCACGAAACTTGGTCAGGATGTTTGTCCCAGTAATAACTCGGACGAGTTCGAATATGGGTCATCTGGGAACATCGGTTGTTTCGTTGATTTCTACCTCATGGGTCATCTGGGGTCAAAAACTAGGTCACAGAGCCCAAATAGGGAAAAACCTTGTTAACAATCTAAAGGTAACATGTTCAGCCCAAATACCCTGGAAATTTGTGAGAAAGGTTGTTTTGATATTTTTAAGTTAAGTTCGAATATGGGTCATCTTGGTTTTTTTATTGTTATTTTATGATTATAAATTGGTATTTGAAAGTACCAACTTCAAACTTCATGAACTTATTTACAGTAAATTGTGATTTTTTGTGACGAGTTATATAAATCCAACCCTAATATCGCAAGAGTTATTGTCCTTTGTATCTTTTTAAACAAATACATATTTGTCATGTTGTTACACGCCTGTTAAAAAATTGACATATAATAGTTCCTCCTATGGTGTATGGAAGGGCAGACAGGAACCATCCAGTATGTAGTCCGATCAATTACTTTTGAATCCTTTGTCAAATCATGACCAAATTTGGTCAGAATGTGTATGAACGTGTTTGATAATTAGCAAAATTAGCGTTTGTCCAATCATCACAAAATTTGGTGAGAATGTGAATGGGCATAATACATCAGAGAAGCCAAATCCCTGTTATTGCCCTTTAGTTATCAACAAGTCTACGGCACAAAGTTTTACTTAGGTGAGAGATATAGGACCCATTGGCCCTCTTGTTTATTTTACTCTTATAAACCTCTTACAACGAAAACAGAGACACCATACTCACTGTTAACGTACATTTCTCATTTATTTTGACTACAACGGAAGACGGGTTGAAGCATTTTTAACGCATAACAAAATGTTAGTGCTCCAAGGATTGTCCGCCGCATACATGGAACTTTGTTTACAAGTGGAAAAGGGTAAATATTGTTACTATGGCTACACAATCAGTAGGGGATCATGGTACACTGTGACTTTGTAAGAATGCGTGTCCCTATGAAATATATCCGGTATGTCCAGTTTGATCATTTAAACATTTAATATATACTGTCAACTATTATAAAAAGAATTACTCACACTTGTCAAGATTTACCCAATCTTTGCCGAACAATGGATACTAAGATACTTGTGATCGAATCCGGGCCGTCATGTTCCATTTACTGTAAGGCGCTGTTTTTAACCATTTCAAGTCCAAAATAAAGACACAAATATAGAGAGGTCATAAACTTAATGGTGGAAGAAATGTTCTGACACAATGTTGGTGCATAATTTATTTGTCGAGCGGTTCTACATGTTTTTATAATGTGGTTACTGGAGAAAAACGCTGTAAACTGTCGGCTTTCATTTTGGACAGACCTGTGAAGTCTTTCGATGTCGGATACAGTTTAACAATTTCCAACTCATATCCTTGATATATCACCAGTAGGGAGCGATCGAGTCTTTAAACCTTGCAGATAAAGTGATATTCAAGGGTCAAACCATTTCAATACGTAGAGTGATTCACAAACTGAAGAGCATTTTCTCCTGGGATACTGGGATAAATGCATATAAGTTTAAAATCATTTTATTAAAGGCCTCCATGTTGAACATGAATTAAAAAAAACAAAAGTATTCTGTTTGTCCAACACACCATCAACCAGACAACCCGGAGAAAGCTAAAACAACCACCTGATTTAAAAGAATCAGGCTCAATCGCAACTTCTCGCCGAGCTTGGTTCTATTGAAAAATTTATAACGTGATATATATTATAAACAAAATAGTAAATGCTATTTTAAGATTAATGTAGATAAAGACTTCTGAGTTCACCAATATGGTAGACTATTCTATGGGAGTAAACTGGCACAAATAAGTAGGGAATGTATGACAACTTTTTACAACACCCTCGCACAGCATACTATAATGACTTAGCTGTGTGAAGTTAGCTAAACATACGACATTGGACATTGGACATTCAAAATCGAATGTTGTGCTGGCACGACATTGGACATTGGACATTCAAAAGTGAAAGTCGTGCTAGCACGACATTGGACATTGGACATTCAAAATCGAATGTTGTGCTGGCACGACATTGGACATTGGACATTCAAAAGTGAAAGTCGTGCTGGCACGACATTGGACATTGGACATTCAAAATCGAATGTTGTGCTGGCACAACATTGGACATTGGACATTCAAAAGTGAAAGTCGTGCTGGCACGACATTGGACATTGGACATTCAAAAGTGAAAGTCGTGCTGGCACAACATTGGACATTGGACATTCAAAAGTGAAAGTCGTGCTGGCACAACATTGGACATTGGACATTCAAAAGTGAAAGTCGTGCTGGCACGACATTGGACATTGGACATTCAAAATCGAATATTGTGCTGGCACGACATTGGACATTGGACATTCAAAATCGAATGTTGTGCTGGCACGACATTGGACATTGGACATTCAAAAGTGAAAGTCGTGCTGGCACGACATTGGACATTCAAAATCGAATGTTGTGCTGGCACGACATTTGACATTGGACATTCAAAATTGAAAGTCGTGCTGGCACGACAGTGGACATTGGACATTCAAAAATGAAAGTCGTGCTAGCAGCTAGCACATTCAAATCAGTGTATGACATGTTTTATGAATGAATGGGTTTTTTTACCGACTTTAAATTAATTTGGATGGCATGCAATTTTCGGATATTTTGTTTGTTTGAGATATTGTCTTGAAATTATTTGAAAAGGGTTAGAGATCACAAAGCAATGAACCATTATAAAATTTATTAACACCAAGAGAGCATTGTCATGACGATTCCATCGCAATATTTGAAACTTAAGCATGATTCAGATATATATGATGTCACATATGCAGAGAAAGATTCAAATGAATATACTTATGAATGGTCGTGGATTATATGTAGACAAAAAGTGATAATGCTTTCAAAATGGCATTTTTAATAAGCTTAATGTAATCGTCCGTACACCTTTTTTATCTGGTTTTACGTAAACACAAAAGAAATATTGTCAATGAGTCGATAAAGTAACCTATTCCTGCCTGTTGACTTGTTTTTTTTATCGACTCAGTTAGTCGAACATGCTACGTCGTCTTTATTTGGTAAAGTTTATATGAAATAATTGTGTTCGATAAACCTTTTTGATATTTATAAGTCGACAGAATTACACAAAGCGTTTTATAATCAATCGCATCGACATTAAATAATTCCAAATGACGTCTTCATCACATACGACATAAGTTCTTATAGGTTTTACAGAATATACAATTTATACATGTAAAATGTGACACCAGAGACATTGGAAATGGCATCTCGGACAGAACTGACAATGGTTGAAAGGGTTGAAAGGAAACAAAGCGCAAATAATTATATAAACCCAACAAATGTGCACTTCAGTATGTGTTTATCTACAGAGCTTTAGAATAATTATATTACATTTATGAATGTGTCTGCATTTACGTGGGAATACATATGTATATCAATCGAAAGGATTGTTTTAATACAACTCTCAATAACAATGTTGCGGACTTTCAAATACAAGTTTCTTTGTTAAATATGTGTTAGGTACCTCAAAGGTATAATATTGTCGGACATGGATGTGACTTAAGGCAACATACACACATCTAAACTTGTCAATGCATAAACCATTGGCGATAATGCTACATTTTGATGCATGGGGATCCCATATAAGTTTGGTATTATTTTAAAGGGTACTTCTGACAGATAATTAATGAGTAAAAATGTCCAACAATTATTATTTGTATACTGGTTGTCGTTTCATTATATTTTTTCTCTTAATATTTACCACTTCCATTGGATGCCTGAATAATATTTGGTCACTATGAATAGACAGATATACGTTATTATAAACCATATTTTAAAAAATAAAAGCCAAGTTGTATGTCGTTATTTAACACAATAATTTGAATGGACAAATTAGAATTGCAGCCTTATCACCAGTCAAAGATTTCGGATATATATATTTCTGCCACCTCAGAAAAGTAGATTCAAACATTTGTCCATGCGTGGAATTCTTATCTTCCCAACGGGCAAAGATAAACAAGTACCCGTATGGAACTCTTTTTATTGCCTTCACTTTGCTGCATCCAGAACTATTTAAAGAACGATTTGACTATTAACATAATCTGAATCACTGCGCGAATATCTATGACAACCAGGAATTGTCATATATCTATGCGCACATTATTTTCACTACGCACAAAAAATTTCCAGCGATAAAATACATTTTTACATTATTTTGTTTAACTGAGGTGAGAGAAAAAACATCTACCATAGTCGCTCGTGTAAGATAGGTTCATACCAACCCTCGCACAGGGTGTTCTGCGGAAACAGGTAAACCTCGTTTTCGCAAAAGACCCTACGCTCGGGTTGGGCTGAACCCATCTTACACTCTCGGCCATGGAAGATACTAATAGGCCACATAATGTGATTCTTGAGAAAAAAAATAAACTTGAGTGCTTCTACACTTGACAAAAAATAGCGTGAGACGGTGTCCAAGTGTGCATGTCGTGTGGTTTTGAATGTCCAATGTCGTGCTAGCACAACATTCGATTTTGAATGTCCAATGTCGTGCCAGCACAACATTCGATTTTGAATGTCCAATGTCCAATGTCGTGCTAGCACGACTTTCACTTTTGAATGTCCAATGTTCAATGTCGTGCCAGCACAACATTCGATTTTGAATGTCCAATGTCGTGCCAGCACAACATTCGATTTTGAATGTCCAATGTCCAATGTCGTGCCAGCACGACTTTCACTTTTGAATAACCAATGTCCAATGTCGTGCCAGCACAACATTCGATTTTGAATGTCCAATGTCTAATGTCGTGCTAGCACGACTTTCACTTTTGAATGTCCAATGTCCAATGACGTGCCAGCACAACATTCGATTTTGAATGTCCAATGTCCAATGTCGTGCCAGCACAACATTCGATTTTGAATGTCCAATGTCGTGCTAGCACGACTTTCACTTTTGAATGTCCAATGTCGTGCCAGCACAACATTCGATTTTGAATGTCTAATGTCCAATGTCGTGCCAGCACAACATTCGATTTTGAATGTCCAATGTCGTGCTCCAATGTCCAATGTCGTGCCAGCACAACATTCGATTTTGAATGTCCAATGTCGTGCTAGCACAACATTCGATTTTGAATGTCCAATGTCCAATGTCGTGCCAGCACGACTTTCACTTTTGAATGTCCAATGTCCAATGTCGTGCCAGCACAACATTTGATTTTGAATGTCCAATGTCCAATGTCGTGCTAGCACGACTTTCACTTTTGAATGTCCAATGTCCAATGTCGTGCCAGCACAACATTCGATTTTGAATGTCCAATGTCCAATGTCGTGCTAGCACGACTCTCACTTTTGAATGTCCAATGTCCAATGTCGTGCCAGCACAACATTCGATTTTGAATGTCCAATGTCCAATGTCGTGCTAGCACGACTTTCACTTTTGAATGTCCAATGTCCAATGTCGTGCCAGCACAACATTTGATTTTGAATGTCCAATGTCCAATGTCGTATGTTTAGCTAACTTCACACAGCTTAATTACGTTGGCTTCTCTAGAACACATGTAATCGAACTACGTTGAATTGGTCGGACAACTAAACTACAATCTATTCCGGAATGATGTTCTTACTTGGATCCCGATTCTGGTTCAAAAAACGCACCAATCGAACGAGGAAAAGTTCATATTAACATTTTGTACTAAACGGCAACTCATGTAGGATTCTTTTTTATGCAATGACGTATTCGTCGCCTGAACTGAAGATTTGATTCATAAAAAATAGTGTGACGCTTAATCACTAGGACAAGATGACGTGAATTCAGGCTATAAACCACAAGTGTATGTACGTAATGTGTATCATGCAACGATAAGTGATACGATACACCGACTAACGAAAGTAGTAGCGGCAGTATTATTTTGCTTCCACATTGTTTACCTTTATATTAATGAGGCCATTTTATTAGGTGATATTATATAAAATAAGATTAAATAAAAAATATAAGTAAGAAATGGCCGGTGGCTCAGAGACTCAGTCCGTGTGTCCGCTGAATGTTGTCCGTCATTACAAATATTTTATCCCTCAAAAGTAATCAAACGAATATTATTTCGATGCCACTTTTTTCAAATTGTTCCATGCTGATTGCTGGTTGGCACGACAATGGAAAAGGTAAATGTTCTGTTTGAAACCAATATGAAATCGATTATATATCAGTTTGAAAAAAACACCTGTAAGTTGCTGAGTAAGATGTTCGAGAAACGAGGGAACTCTCGTTAGGCGACATTGTTATCCCAAAGTTCAATCTAGGTCAAGTTCAAGAGTGGGTCACGCTGGGTCAAAAGTATAGGTAAATTAGGGAATGTGGCCGAAGACCCACTTTTTATCCAATATTCACGACCCTAAGTCAACGTAAACAAGTAGATCACAAGAATCCATGCATGGGAAAAAATAATATATCTAAAAACTTTTTTTTCACTCAGATGAGTGATATTCAGGCGTCGCAAATAATTGTATAATTATCCAACACATCATTTCGGGTAGCACTTGATACCATGGCATTTTGGCTCAGTGTTTGTATATATAAAAACATCAACACGTCCGGGACGGAAACTATCTGATTGACAGTGTATCGCTTAAAATATCATCGGAGTGAAATATTTATGATTTATAACCCAAATGGAAAACTCTTCTAAATTCTAATTTCTCAAATTCTTTGCGAATTTGATTTTGGCCTGTATTTGTGATACCATTTTTCATGTGATGCCATGAACGAGTATTAGAAAACAAACTTGTTCCAGTTGCTGCTGTTCCCAGACGGCCCGCTGCGCGCATGTTGTAACGCTCATTCACAGATAGTCAATCCACGGGGACATAGCGGGTATCGTGCAGGAACATGCGGATTCTATATGTACTCAATGTTGCTTTTTTAATTTTGGAACATACCTTTTTCTTGGAATGTGCGGTGCTCAGAACGGTAATTAATTACTTTATTTTGACCTAGTGTTTTTGTGACTTGAACTGTTTCTGCATGAAATTGAAAAAAATGCATATCTTGATATCTTTCGGTTGAGAAACATAAAAGAAAAATGGTAAATATATTCTATTATATTCATTTGATAGGATTAAATGTCTAAACTGCAGTACGCTATATACATATGTTATACGCTCGTGTTCTAATTGTCACTTGAGGATCATGCGTTAGTTGATTGTTCAAGTTCAGTGAAAGCATATCGCTATTTATTGACGGACACACTTGTATTAAAAGACCTTTGATAAATTACTTAAAAAATGGCCAGTACGAAAACATCAGTTTAATAAAACTCGTTCGAATATTTTTCTTGCCGACATTTTTTTTAAAACTTTTACAGAGTTATTTACCTATTTTTGTTGGTAATAACACCATTTGGCAGACACTCAGCATACTTTTGTAATTTTAAGCTTAAAAAGCATTCAATATCTAATTTTGTTACTTACTTTTTTCAACAAAAGTATATGCTTTTTTATGACGTTTCTCAATATATTAAAGTAACAGCATTGCTCGTATTTGATTTGTGATGATGTTTTATCATTGCTACAATCAATTTATAATCAGTGCACATGCACTAATATAAAACGTTAACGAGTTACTTGAACATTCGAAGTTTACCTCATGCACGTGGATGAATAATATTGTTTTCGAATTGATCTAAGTACACAAAGTTAAAACGCCTATTAACTACATTTTGAAGCACACGCTACAGTTTTGTAGCAATGAAATATAGCACTTTTGAAAACAAAAACTAAGCTCATTTTTTATTTAGGTATACTGACACTCGCTTAAATTTGTATTCTTTGTATTCAATTTTAGTATCATACGATATTTTTCTGACGTTCGATGACACCAATTTCCACTGGAAGCCAACTTTATTAGCATTTAAACGAAAATGCGCCCTGCAACAAACGCTTTCACATTTGAGTGTTAAGTCTATTATTTGTGTGTTAAGTCTATTATTTGTGTGTGACGTTAACATACAAAGTTATTTTTATTGAAGACCCTCTTCATCATGCAGGTGGGTAATAAGAAGCGTTCAAGCATTTCAACCTGTTATTTATGACTTCATTCTTGAATATTACGCACCAGTAAATTATAACCACGCCCACCGGTCCAAGGGTAAATCATGGGGGTGGATGGGGGGGAGGTGCTGTGGTTTTACCTTTCGTGTGGCCTCGCATTGCCGAGTGAATGCGGTGGTTATGTTTTCGCGCCGAAAATAGCGGGGAACGGGCCTAACCTAGGATATCTCCGGGTTGCAGGGGCATTTGACGGGGATTTTACCAGCAGTTTTTCCCACAGGGCGGGGATTTTACCTGGGCTTGTCTGTCCGGAAATAAAGTCCCCGCTATTCCCGGACCTCGGAGGTCCGTAGTTACAATTGACTGGTGCAGTACGAAATGAACTAACCAACGCCGTATTTGATCCTTTAATAAAAATTAGTGATTGTCTTACATTTTCAGCCAAATCAGGGGCGCTAGCTTTTTAAAATCTTTAGTTTCTTGTTTGTAAAGAATCTTTACTTAGTCCTTAAGACGACTACTGTTCTTGCACATATCGCCACGCCTATGCAAATGCATACGACGATTTAAATGACGTCATAATATCTTGAGGGGCGGGTCGTTAGTGATTAACAGGTCTTTTTGACAGGATAACGGCTTGATTTTAATGCTGATTCAATTTAGGAGGGACTAACACTTAGGTTACTGATACACGTAGACATTACTAAATAAACTCTTACCTGTACGTAAACTGGTTCGATTTTTTGGTAAACAAATAAAACAAGATCGCTGCGATCAACTGATGAGGCAAACGATATCCTATGTTCTCCAGGTTTTTGTTTCCGGTTGAGGATTCAATGAAATGTTCATTATATTTCGCTATTTCATTGTTTCAAGTCTTGTATGTTCTATTTCAAAGCATTGTGACGCAGTGATGTAACACAACAAATAGTAATAAACTAGTGCTAATTGCCTATAAGTACCAAACGATAATTCAACTTAGAGTTAAGAGTTATATTTCCAATAAAAGTAAAGCTATGGAAAGCATACTTAAAACAAAATAAAAATAAAATGCCTAATAAAACAATTCATATCAATCAAATGAGCCTATGAATATAATTCATCATCAACAGTGTTTGAGTGGACGCCATCTCAATATGTATACTTTAATCATGCATACATATCAAAGTGTTTATATAAACATATTAAGTAATTAAGTTTACTTGCAATCAGTATTTATTTAGGTTTTGAGTTATCGTCAGTATATTTAATATGAAAATAGATGGAATATAGTCTGGAACTAAGTCACGACCTCGACCTATCGCAGTGCTCGAGTAATCGCCTGTTCGAACTATCGCATGTTCGATTTAGTGCATTTTTTCACTGTACATGCATATATTTTAGTTCGAACGAGGGATTGTACTGTGGAATTTTGACCGAGATCAGGGAGCATTTGTTGTATCGATCTTTCCCCAGCTGGGATATGTTTTGAAATAAGATCATCTATGATAAAACATTTTATTACAAATAAAACAACATATATTGGATTCGTTTGATATGTTACGGTTGTTTAGAATTAAACATATCATTACCATAAGGTTACTATACAACAGTGGTACACCGGTTGATACAAAATTGTATCCATCGAAGGCAAATGATGTTTGTACCTTTTTAGACGATCAATTCTAAAACATTTTCTATTTCTCAAAAACGCTATAATCAGTTTTAAACTGACGTCAAAATAAACGTCGCAAGAGACTTCAGAATAAATTTCCAAACATTTTTCTATAACAGATACTTTTCTTTTTAATTCCAATTAGAAAAAAAACAAATGACACATTTCTAAGTAAAACTCTTGTTATTTTGCATGTTTTTTATATATAAGTCATTCCGCTAATTTGTAGAGATTAACCTGCTCTCATTTCGAAATCAAACGTCAGCGTGCACAGAATGAAACACAAATTCTACGACGTCATTTTCGAAATGACGTTACGTTTGCAAACAATTTTGGGCTTTTTTTCTGAAAACAGGTGAAGTATTATTTGATATTTCGTTTAGGCATACAATAAATAGGAAAAGGTTGGTTTCAGTGGTAGATCGCAATACATTTCACATGACAACGTAATAAGTAAAACTTTACGAGTGACGTGAAATATAGCTTTTAGTGCCCACTCGATGAATCATATCTCGATCTTACACTGAAAGAATCGCTTATTCCTTATTTCCACCAATTCTCCAATGTACTAGATTTTTACCTATCTCCTTAGCGAATTTTGAGTAATATAGCAGCTGCCATATAATGTTATATCGAATGCTAGTATGATTGAGATCATGGTAAAGCTTGGTTGTATCAATTTAAAAGACATGGGACCTAGTTTAAATGCGTTGTTTTATTATGTTTTCTAATGATGCAAAGAAGACCAAGTATGGATTTTGAAATCAATTTGTAATAAATCTGGAATAATCTGCCGGCAATCGCCGCTTACTGCTGTGTAATTACACAAATTCATTAGTTAATAAATGCGTATAATATTACAGAACAGGAAACGTTTTTTTACAGTTTTTTTCTTAATGACCATTGCTTCGCCAAGCTTGGATGTTAAAACATAACTCCAGAATAAAACGTCCTTGTATTAAGAATTTAAGGCGTTTGAGTATTCCTTAATCATACCGTTCAAAATAATCAGGCTGTCTACATGGTTCATGGGCTACTGTAACTGAAATTATCAGGCTGTCTCCATGGTTCATGGGCTACTGTAACAGAAATCATCAGGCTGTTTTCATGGTTCATGAGTAACACAAAGTTTCAGGCAATTTCATTACTTTATGAGTAACAGAAATTATCAGACTGTTTCCATGATCAGAAATTTTAACTCAACCTATCAGACAGTTTTCATGGATCCCCATTGACACTAAATCACCAGAATATTATACATAAATTTTCAGTCCATTTCTATGGTTCCTGAGTACACGAGTTTGATACTGTGTCCATGGTTATGAATAATACTTATATTCGAATTTTCAGGCTATTTTGTTGTTTCTTAAGTAATACAAAATTCCTGGCTATTTCTTTGACTCCTGAGTAAGAAACCGTCTTAAACTGTTCAAGAATGACATAGATTTTATTCTCGACTGTTCCAAAAGTAATGTTGACATCAGAATATAAACATTCAATGTTATAAAGTCTATTAAACCGACAGTAAAGCGCACCTGCATCACGTTCAATGTCTGTATCTGTTTGGTTTAAACCTGTTCAAAATGGCGCTCTTCTCGATCAAGAAGGCTTTGTGTTTTTTTCTTTTCTTATGGACGAAATGTTAAGTTTAAATTAATAATATAACACTTAGAATACGAAACAAATTGATTAAGATTGTTTTTCTTCCGGCGTGAGTAATGTGTTGTGGGGACGATAACGGCACAAATACAGAAACCTCTCCAACGACCACCGATCTGAACAGATAACCATTGACAGACCCATTTCCTAATTGAATTTATTTCTGATTAAGTTTAATGACATGGAGGGCATCACCCCCCAGGAATATGACAGTCATACAGGTGTTAAGTTACGATGTGTCAGATTGAAATTTACAAAACAAAATATCAAAGTATAGTCGAACACCGTTGGCTCGAACTCGCTTGGCTCGAATTCCGTGTTGCCTCGAACTGAATGTTAAGGACAGACTTCTATATACAGAAGGTAAGAATTCTCGCTTGGCTCGAATTTTCCGAGGCTCGAGGTATTTTCGCCGGTCCCACGGAGTTCGAACCAACAGAGTTTGACTGTATATGCATTTTTTTTTACTCGCACTCGGGCAAGACCCATTCGGCGCTGTACTCTGATAGATTGTGAGTTACATTTGGTTTTTGGAATATTGTGGACAGACAGAATGTAATGTAACATTGGTTAGAGTTGCCCTGTTTAACGTGAATCCGTGTATAGCACAGTCACACGGGACCCCCATTTAACCAAGATTTTGAACCAATCAAATATTGTATATTAAACGAGGTGAAAATTAAATGTATTGATTGGAGTATTTTTTTCGAAGTGGAGAGGCATAAATAGGGTTGTCTTGAAAATAGAATCACTCTTTAACAGAGACTCTATTAACATGGAATGCAAGAAGGAACATAATTAAATGAACGCGCAGAAAGCGTTTAAAGGCTGTAGGCGTGACAAGTGTGATTTTACCTTTTCTACAATTCTTTTCACCGGATATACAAATTGAAACCAAAAGATCTTTTGAGTGGCCCAAACTGTAACCGAAAAGTGCCTGACTGTCATGATAACCTAAAAATATGTAATGCAAATTTGATGATTTTTAATACAGCTGGTTTTATCACAATAACTATTACACCTATATGTTATAGGATATATGAGCATTGCTTTCTAGTAAATTGTTATTTTAAAGTTAATTAAATAAACCCGATATTGAGTGCGGACGTTTTGACTATTTAAAGTAGGTAAAGTAAGGCAGCGTCTTTAGTCAATTTTCTGCGTAATTATCTACAATTATCTATTCCCCTTGCTTCCACACCGATGTGTACTTATAATTTTTCGGCTTGCTTTCAATTTTACATTAACGTTGCAATCATATGAACGTATTTAAATAAAGTGGGATTTTAATTCGCACTATTTTGAACAGCATAACACCATACGTCATATCTTGTTACCCCGGCGCAATTATTTGTTTATCATGTCATGTCAATAAGTAGATATGACGATACCCTATTTCGATTTGCTGGACTTATGTTTGTATTCCACAGGCCTACAACCTAAATATGGTAGATAGTTATTGTTTACCACAAAAGTTGAATGGCTACTTTGCGTTACATGTTTTTTTTTTTTAGCTTTTTAGCATACCAATATACGCCGTTTATATTTCTTAAGATATTCATTGTTAATAAAAATATTCATGAATCCCACTTAAACTTGATGTTGTCATTTTTCAATTTTTCTACTCATGAATCACACCGTGAGGAAATATTAACATCTTAATTCCATTTTTTGTCAACAGCACTCAGCAATTTTAGTTTTAAAAAGATACATAAATATGTTAGTATCTCCGGAATCCTCGGCACCCCGAGCAAACAATAACCACATCAAAAACGTATTTCTTAGATGATAGTTGCCAACATGCGCTTTCTTAGATACTCGATGTTCTGAAATATAAAATGCGAATTTCAAGGCAATCTATCTTCTGGCATGTGTAATAATTTCTACTAAATATGTAACCCATTTTGCGACAGACACTATGCCAAGGCAATCTACCCCATTGACCTAAAGCAACATCATAATTAACAAAACTCTTTACACCCGAAAATAAATCCAAGCTGTACCTTTTCAATTTTATAACATTCAGTTAAGCCCCAAATCTCTGAGCCAAATGTCACGAAAACAGTGTTATAAGGTAAGTCTTAACCCTTCTTTAGCCAAATTTGGGGGTAGTGGGTTCAAGGCCAGGATCTTTAGCTGTTAGTTAAATAGAAAAACGATTTGAGGTATGGAGGATGTAAAGAAATGACAATTTATATTTGATAAGTTTTTGGAGTTGGAGAGATCACTGTTACTGAGAATAGGAAAACGGTGTGCTCAATAACTTTAGTTATGAATGAAGTATACTAATGGCTTTTGAATGCAGTAAGTTCATTTCACCTTTGGATTTTCTTCGGGACCGATGGGGTCATGGTCACGATCAACGTTACTCAACACAACAAAACAGTGTGAAATTGCATTTGTGGCTGGTGGGACCGTAACGGTCGCTATTACTTAAACTAGAACTCATTTTCAGCTCGGTAACTTGATTTAGTAATGACATATAATGATAGTACTCATGTAACACACGTTCATACACAATGCTTTTTATGTGTTTACGCAAAGCTCAGAAAATGTAAAACATCTCATTCGTCATAGTAATGCCAATAACCGGAAATATAAGTTAAACATATTGCCAATTTGCATATCAGCAATCGGAATGACGCGATAATTTACTGTAATATTGAGCGTGTCAACACTGCTGGTAACGACTGAGTATCACCCGGACACTTGTCCTATCGTTAAGAAATATCAGAGTTGGTAATTATTTATTTTTGTTGACCTGTATAAATAAAAAAAGATGCCACGTCTTTAATAATAGTATTAAATAATAAAATATCATCATCATCATCATCATCATCATCATCATCATCATCATCATCATCATCATCATCATCAACGTCGTCGTCGTCGTCGTCACCACCACCACCACCACCACCACCATCACCATCACCATCATCATCATCATCATCATCATCATCATCGACAGCGGAATTCTCATCTTTGCCATCGTCCATAGTTGTCATCAATTATAGTAAGTTGCAGAATCACTGCTTCCTTGTTCTAACAAATCAACACTCTATATCAGGCGGGTGATGCATCTAGTCGACAGAAGCGGTCTGCGTTGGATGGGACATGCAGCAGTCCGCTAGGGATCTCACGGGACTCCATTAATGTCCAGGTGGGCTTCACCATCAGCGAGGAGAATGACCATCCCGCACATGGACTTCTATTCCGGTCCCCTAACGCGGACGATAACTCATATATCCAGGTACATGCTTCATTGAATGGTATGTCGTTGTAATGTATTCCGCTGTGGGATGTTTAACCATATTATACAAGCAACAATATCGTTATAACTTTGTTGAAATTGATTTATTGTCTTAATACTTATACAGAAAAATAGCAGCTGGCAGATATTATTTTGAACGGAATTTAGTAAATCCAAGCCTTAAATAATTCATTTTACAATAGCGTTACTGACCACAAAATAAAGAATTGTCTGACACATTTGATAAGTGTTAACAAAAGGAACAAATGGAATAATCATAAATTTGGAACGAAGTGCTTTTTCTTTGGTATGCTGCAATAATGATTGCATGATGTTTTATTATTTAAACAAGCATGTTCTTCACATTTCATACATGTTCCTTTAATGATATTCATCCCTTACAACCGTCAAAACGGGACAAAGAGGAGAGGTGGTTCCTGGATCGCTTCAAAGAAATATTTGCTATCATTTTGCAAATAGCGTTGATTCAAATAGAACAAGATATCATAGACATATATCTTTTTTACTTTGTCACAAAATAATTCAGTTACCATGGAGACAGGTTTCCATTGGTCAGGTGGAGTTCCAGGACCCGATGCTCATTACCGGGATGGTGACCCAAGACAGCCCGAGCGCCCTCTCGCGTGTCACCCACTTCCAGATCGCCCATAGCACCGACTGCATCCAATTCCGGTCTGTCGAGGACAGGAACGGACAGCCAAAGGTGGTTGACAGCTCATTGATACTTTAATAATTTATAGTTGTATTTATACGTAACACTTTTTTTCTGGTGTTCAATATATTTGTTTAAATGAAAATTGCATGTTACATTAATTGAAACGTTCTTCCTGGAAACAGTTTGTTTTGCTTTTCAAATCACAGTTAGTTCGTGCTCATCGGTTTTTACGCACCGTAAAACAATCTACTGCCTTTCATCAAGTCATTCACTGCTGTCATTATAATTAAAATTCAGCGTGAAAGAATGCACTTGAGGCAACATAATTGAAGTATACTGGTGTCTACTATCCTCTGTCAATATAATAATTGCTTGCTTTATTATGTTGAAAAGAGAGACACTCCTTTTACTGCAGTAAGGCACGGCTGTCTTATACAGCATAAACATGGTGGTTTGTAGATAAGTGAGTGATTTAGGGCCTCCATGGTACTCTTATCCAAACTTAAAATTAAAATGTAGATACCTGACATATACACCAGAACTAGAAATACATAACCATTGAAACAAACATGCAGTTTGATTAGTATTTTATTGTTATAAAATGTTGTCCAACAAAAATACAAAGGTGATCTAGAGTTGTCGGCGCCTGTCAAATGATTAAGTATCGCTTTATTTTACCCGTCATAACACTGTTGCAGGAGTTTGCGGGTACGGTATTCGCTAACACGACGGCGACGGTGATGTTTGAGAGTGTGTTCGAGGCGCGGTGTGTGCGGGTCGTCCCCACCAGAAGGGTTGGTCACGATACCGCCATCAGGTTCGAGCTCCTCGGATGCGGTGAGTACACGACGTGTACTTGCGAGTAGCTGATCATGGTTTTCAACATCATTTTTCGATTCGTTTTCATACGATAAAGTCATCTTTTGCGTTTCAATGGGCGTATGATATGTTTAAAAGACTATACGTACTTTATCGGATTTCATGCGTGTATCTGATTCCATATTTTTCTTGCAGCCCCGATGCAGTGCCAATCTACCATTATGCCCCGGTCAGATGAGCGGCCAGGCTCTTACCTCCGAAAGTTCTTGTTTGACAAAGAAAAGGTCATTACGTCCCTGACCATATCGCTGCGCGGCCCAGCGACTGAAGGCAATGTCGCCTTCATGCTTGCATACAGCCGCACATGCGACTTTGACGGAGGAAATATTGTCATGGAGGACAACATACCAAAGGTAAAGGAAAACCGAAGTACAACTTTTTACCGTCATATTTGAAATAGCACAATCCTTTATTCTAAGTTATATACAAAATGTGTTGTTGGTTATAACGCCTTTTACACCACATGATTCACATTAAACCTATTTTAAGCAAGAGGTGTGTTAGTGGATGTCTTTATAAGTTTATATGAACACGTTTTATTTGCATCCTTATGATACAATTACAAAAAAAGAAAAGCAAGTTAAGCAACAACAACAGAGCGCCCTTTATTTTTATGTTGTCTCTGTTTTACAGGTGTTCATTATACCAGAGGGCGAGCAGGATGTCAGAGTTACCGGGACATCACTCCCCTTACGCACCCAGTGTCTGGGCGTCCTCACCCCCGACCCGGCTCTGCTGACGTCAGATGAGCACATGCTACACCAGTCACCCCGTATGCGCTCCGTCTTAGCGGATGATTATGACGTCTCGTTTGAAGGATGCGGTGGGAACATTGTTTATTTTCCGATCTCTTCAGTTAGAATAACGCTTGGCATTGTTACCAATTTTAAACAACCTTTGCTTTGATAACATACTTGCGTGACACAGTAACTATATGTACGTATTCAATGTCTGAATCGTGTTTTAATTTTCTTTACAGATGCTCTCGATCCTCACGGTGAGTTTATATAAAATTATACTATATCTCCGTCACAATCAAAAAGTATAGATCAACTTTGAAAAAAAAAACATTTTAAAAGAAAGCTCTGATATCAACTGATGACAAGGTCAATACGACACGAGATTTGTGTTTAATATGCTTTATATTGAACAGAACCATTGGACTCCTGCGGCAAGACGTACGTCTCGGAACACGACGTCCATCGGCGCCGGAAACGCGTTGTGGGAGGGTCACCGATTCTGCCAGGGGAGTGGCCGTGGCTTGTGTCGCTACACTTTCTACCTGGCCACGCTTTCACTGACAGGTCCGGTTTGGATCACTTGTGCGGTGGCTCCCTTATTAACCAACACTGGGTTCTCACCGCCGCGCACTGCTTCAGGTATGTCAGCAATGTCCAGTATAAGCGTACACATCTCTACCGTCGCGCTCTGCTTAAGGTTTATCGACAGTGTCTAATATGGGAGTACAACTCTCTACCGCCGCCCACTGCTACAGGTAAGTCGGCAGTATCCGATATGAGCGTACAGCTCTCTTCCGCCGCGCACTGCTTCGGGTATGTCGGCAGTGTCCAGTGTGAGCGTACAGCTCTCTTCCGCCGCGCACTGCTTCAGATATGTAGGCAGTGTCCAGTGTGAACATACAACTCTTTTTCGCAGCACACTGCTTCAGGTTTGTCGGCAATGTCTAGTATGAACGTTCAACTCTCTAAAGCCACCCACTGCTTCAGGTAAGCCAGCAGTGTCCACTATGAGCGTACAGCTCTATTCCGCCGCGCACTGCTTCAGGTATGTCGGCAGTTACCAATAAGAGCGTACAGCTCTCTTCCGTCGCGCACTGCTTCGGGTTTGTCGGCAGTTACCAATAAGAGCGTACAGCTCTCTTCCGTCGCGCACTGCTTCGGATACGTCGGCAGTTACCAATAAGAGCGTACATCTCTCTTCCGTCGCGCACTGCTTCGGGTATGTCGGCAGTTACCAATAAGAGCGTACAGCTCTCTACCGCCGCGCACTGCTTCAGGTATGTCGGCAGTGTCCAGTGTGAGCGTCCAGCTCTTTACTGCCGCGCACTGCTTCGGGTCTGTAGGCAGTGTCCAGTGTGAGCGCACAGCTCTTTACCGCCGCGCACTGCTTCAGGTATGTCGGCAGTGTCCAGTGTGAGCGTACAACTCTCTACCGCCGCGCACTGCTTCAGGTATGTCGGCAGTGTCCAGTGTGAGCGTACAGCTCTCTACCGTCGCGCACTGCTTCAGGTTTGTCGGCAGTGTCCAATATGAGCGTACAGCTCTCTACCGCCGCGCACTGATTCAGGTATGTAGGCAGTGTCCAATATGAGCGTACAACTCTCTTCCGCCGCGCACTGCATCAGGTATGTAGGCAGTGTCCAGTGTGAGCGTACAGCTCTTTACCGCCGCACACTGCATCAGGTATGTCGGCAGTGTCCAATGTGAGCGTACAACTCTTTACCGCCGCGCACTGCTTCAGGTATGTCGGCAGTGTCCAGTGTGAGCGTACAATTCTGTTCCGCCGCACACTGCTTCAGGTATGTCGGCAGTGTCCAGTGTGAGCGTACAACTCTTTACCGCCGCCCACTGCTTCAGGTATGTAGGCAGTGTCCAGTGTGAGCGTACAGCTCTCTACCGCCGCGCACTGCTTCAGGTATATCGGCAGTGTCCAGTGTGAGCGTACAGCTCTTTACCGCCGCGCACTGCTTCAGGTATGTCGGCAGTGTCCAGTGTGAGCGTACAATTCTGTTCCGCCGCACACTGCTTCAAGTATGTAGGCAGTGTCCAGTGTGAGCGTACAGCTCTTTACCGCCACCCACTGCTTCAGGTATGTAGGCAGTGTCCAGTGTGAGCGTACAGCTCTCTACCGCCGCGCACAGCTTCAGGTATGTCGGCAGTGTCCAATAAGAGCGTACAGCTCTCTACCGCCGCGCACTGCTTCAGGTATGTCGGCAGTGTCCATTGTGAGCGTACAACTCTCTACCGCCGCGCACTGCTTCAGGTTAGTCGGCAATGTCCGATATGAGCGTACAGCTCTCTTCCGCCGCGCACTGCTTCAGGTATGTCGGCAGTGTCCATTATGAGCGTACAGCTCTCTACCGTCGCGCACTGCTTCATGTATGTCGGCAGTGTCCAATATGAGCGTACATCTCTTTTCCGCCCCGCAATGCTTCATGTAAGTCGGCAGTGTCCATTATGAGCGTACAGCTCTCTTCCGCCGCGCACTGCTTCATGTATGTCGGCAGTGTCCAATATGAGCGTACATCTCTCTTCCGCCGCGCAATGCTTCATGTATGTCTACAGTGTCCAATATGAGCGTACAGCTCTCTTCCGCCGCGCACTGCTTCATGTATGTCGGCAGTGTCCAGTTCGGGCGTACAGCTCTCATCCACCGCGCATTGCTTCAGGTATGTCGGCTCTCTTCCGCCGCGCACTTCTTCAAGTATTTAGGCAGTGTCCAGTATGAGCGTGCAACTCTCTACCGCCGCGCACTGCTTCAGGTATGTCGACAGTTTCCACTATGAGCGTACAAATCTCTACCGCCGCGCATGCTTCAGGTAGATCGGCAGAGTCTAGTAAGAGCCTTAAACTCTCACCGCCACGCACTGCTTCAAGTAAGTGGTCAGTATCCAGTATGAGAGTACAACTCCGTACAACCGCGCACTGCTTTAGGTTTGTTGGCGGTGTCCGGGTTGAGCCAAGAACTCAAGTATGTAAGCAAAGTTAAGGCTAAGTCCCCACTCCGCCTTCCATTTATGCATGTATGTATGCAGTGTTCAGGGTGAGTGTCCACTCCGCCGTGCACTGCTTCAGTTATATCAACAGTGTTCAGGGCGAGTGTCCACTCCGCCGCGCACTGCTTCAGTAACATCGGCAGTGTTCAGTAATAGTGTCTACTCCTCTGCACCAACTTAAATTATAAAGGCGGTGTTCAGGGTGAGTTTTCACTCCGCCGTGCACTGCTTCAGGTATATCAGCAGTGTTCAGGGCGAGTGTCCACTCCGCCGCGCACTGCTTCAGTAATATCGGCAGTGTTCAGGAATAGTGTCTACTCCTCTGCACACTACTTGAATTATATAGGCGGTGTTCAGGGTGAGTTTTCACTCCGTCGTGCACTGCTACAGTAATGTCGGCATTGTTCAGGGGAAGCGTCCACTCTGCCGCGCACTACTTCAGTTAAGTCGGCGGTATTCAGGGTGAGTGTCCACTCCGATGCGCACTGCGCACTACTTCAGTTAAGTCGGCGGTGTTCAGGGTGAGTGTCCTCTCCGCTGCGCACTACTTCAGTTAAGTCGGCAGTGTTCCGGGTGAGTGTCCTCTCCGCTGCGCACTGCGCACTTCTTCAGTTAAGTCGGCGGTGTTCATGTTGAATGTCCACTCCGATGCGCATTGCACCCTACTTCGGTTTAGTCGGCGGTGTTCAGGGTGAGTGTCCACTCCGCCATGCACTACTTCAGGTTGGTCGGCAATGTTCAGGGTGAGTGTCCGGCAGTGTTCAGGGTGTGTATCAACTCCGCCGCGCACTACTTCAGGTAGGTCGGCGGTGTTCAGGATGAGTGTCCACTCTACCGCGCACTACTTCAGGTAGGTCGGCAATGTTCAGGATGAGTATCCACTCTGCCGCGCACTACTTCAGGTAGGTCGGCAGTGTTCAGGATGAGTGTCCACTCCGCCGCGCACTACTTCAGGTAGGTAGGCAGGTCGGCAGTGTTCAGGATGAGTGTCCACTCCGCCACGCACTACTTCAATTATGTCGGCAGTGTTCAGGGTGAATGTTCACTTTGCCTCGCACTACTTCAGGTAAGGGCGGCAGTGTTCAGGGTGAATGTTCACTTTGCCTCGCACTACTTCAGGTAAGGGCGGCAGAAGTCATTGTGAGTGTCCACTTCTCCACCGTTAGATTCATGTTCTAGCCCCTGTAAGGCGTATTTTATAGTTCAAAATTGGAAACGAGTACTGGTTTAATGTAGATATAACATGATCAATGAATTGTAATAATAAAAACTGTTCTAAATGAAAGACATAATAAACTAAAGCTTGATTTTTTAAATGTGTCAACTAGTGAGATGATGGGTGACGGACTGTCGGTGGCGGGCAACTGGCGCGTGGTGCTCGGGGAGCACGTGCAGAACCTGACTGAGGGCACAGAGCAGCGCCTCGAGATTGACACCATCGTCGTACACCCTCAGTTCGTATGTAAGTCCGTCAAGTTATAGTTACTATTATCCAGTATAGAACGACATTGTTCTTAACGTTACTGGTTATTTGAAAAGCTTCAAAACATAATTTAATCACGTCTGTTATGTCGATCTTACAGTGGCGATGGAAAGTGAGATTCTGTTTGACATCGCGTTGGTGAGGTTGTCGAGGCCAGCCCAGCTGTCGGATTATGTGAACACCGTCTGTCTCGAACCCAACTACACATTCCCCGATCTCAGCGACTGCGTCACTGCCGGATGGGGTTTCATAGAAGACGGTACGTCAAGCCCATCTTTATATTTACCAGATGAGAACTGTTGAGTCAGTGGAATCCATTATGTCAGCAAAAATATGCACACTTTAATTGTAGCATTTCCTGTAGAGCGCGTGTAGATATTTTATGCCAAAGTAGAAATATTCAGCAATATGCACTTTCTCTTGTATCAACGAAGATGGAGTGGGCGTGGACATTCCGCACCACGCGGGTCTCCAGATCCTGCCGTCCGAGGTTTGCGCAGCCCGCTACAACATGCTTCCAGCGAACCATAGTGCGCGGGCCCTGGTCGCCATTGTGGACTCCGTGCTATGCGCCACCGCAAGTGAGGGAAGGATCGGCACAGACTCGTGCAAGGTGAGTTTTATGTCACATTTGTAAAATGTGAGTTTTATCAGCGACAACCCATAGAACTCACGTTATGTGCGGTATGCAATGATTGGTTAAAGGATGATCTTCTGTCTTACAGGGCGACTCGGGAGGACCGCTCGTGTGTTACCACGACGACCACTGGACGCAGGTAGGCGTGGTTTCGTTCGGGATGGAGTGCGGAGACCCCACGTTTCCTGGCGTCTACACGCGTGTGAACCATTACTACGACTGGATACGTGACACCATCGATAATTACTGACCGGAAGCAGATCGTTGATACAAGAGATGCCGCTGAGAGGTCCTAAAGGGCCGGCGGTTCGCGAGTCTGAAGTTTCCATGGTAGTCGACCATGTGTATATTTCTTTTACAACATGATGTGAAATACATCAAGAGAAACAAACAGATTTTAATAACTCAGAAATAAAACTTCATGAAACTTCATGAGTTTCAAAATCTTCACACACGGGGGGTTTCTCTTTGATCAAACCCGGCAGTTTCATAATTATAATTATTATCAATATTGACATCACACGATGCAGGACAATTTGTTCAACCCAGAGCTGGCGCTGCAAAATTATTGTAACTGAAGCACGGCTGTTACCACGACACATGCTCTCATCGATGCTTAAAACATTTGTTTCATTTACTGAAATAAAACTCTTAACATAACTTCCTTGTTTTTATTACGAAAATAACCACTTTTTTTCTGACAACTCCAATGAACAATATAATCACAATATCACCGGAAAGTACAACTGAACTAAGTCCTTCAAAATATAAATTTTTTAAAAAGCTTGACAAAAAATGTTATAAATAAAAATCTTGACATAAGTTTTATAAATAAAAATGTATGTTGAGATACATGTCAATATCAACCTCATTTATTAATACAAGCAGTAGTCTATCACAGAATCTTCTACAACTACTCATTATGGGTTTGCAGTAATAAGTGGTGTTGGTAAAATTTAGCCTTACGCTTTTAGCATGAAGACTTAATCGAATTAACGACCCCCATCGAACACAAAACCGTGTTGTAAGTGTAAAAATACCAAATATACTTTAGAAAAATACTCTCACACATATTATTCGTTATAATCTCAAAGTCAATGACCACAATGGCTGGAAATTTCGTCCCCCATCATTATTAAACACACACATGCATATTTCAACACAAAAGGAATACAATCGGTAAGCCTCGACGTTTATACAGCCGTCTCGACCCTACACCTTCAATGGGGAAGGGAGGGGCTGGGTTGAGCTGAACGGGAAGTCGTACACATCCGGAAGTCCCACATGGCTCTGGTTGTAGAAGGTCGTCCACACGAACGGTGGCAGACCGGAGCCAAGGGTTGGTCCGTTGATAATATCTGCCTGCATGTTCATCGCCATGGCGTAGTTTGACACCTGCATTCGAAGATCGATAATATTTCAAAATTAAGGATTAACGTATGCATGCAACGAAGCTAAAAAATGCGATAACATCCTGACACCACATGTACTTTTTCCCCTTCAGTCATCTCCTCGTAAGCTTAAAACCCTTCATCCCCCCTTCATCCATTTCCTCATAAGCTTAAATCCCTTCATTCCCCCCTTCACCCATCTCCTCGTAAGCTTAAATCCCTTCATCCCCCCTTCACCCATCTCCTCGTAAGCTTAAATCCCTTCATTTCCCCCTTCACCCATCTCCTCGTAAGCTTAAATCCCTTCATCCCCCTTCACTCATCTCCTCGTAAGCTTAAATCCCTTCATTTCCCACTTCACCCATCTCCTTGTAAGCTTAAATCCCTTCATTTCCCCCTTCACCCATCTGCTCGTAAGCTTAAATCCCTTCATTTTCCCCTTCACCAATCTCCTCGTAAGCTTAAATCCCTTCATTTCCCCCTTCACCCATCTCCTCGTAAGCTTAAATCCCTTCATTTCCCCTTCACCAATCTCCTTGTAAGTTAAATCCCTTCATTTCCCCCTTCACCAATCTCCTCGTAATCTTTAATCCCTTCATTTCCCCCTTCACCAATCTCCTCGTAAGCTTAAATCCCTTCATTCCCCCCCTTCGCCAATCTCCTCGTAAGCTTAAATCCCTTCATTTCCCCCTTCACCAATCTCCTCGTAAGCTTTAATCCCTTCACCCCCCCCCCCCCCACCTTAACCCATCTCCTCGTAAGCTTAAATCCCCCAAGGTTGAAGGGTGCATAATCATTAAGAGTTATTTATTTTTAATATGCTTTTCTTCAACACGATAGTGCATTTAGATACAGCAGACGTTATTATCATTCCATCTACCTTTGTATCGTAGCAACCAAACGGTCCTGATGAGGTCTGCCTCAGGTCTCCACGGCAGCATATGGCGTTGCACGAGTCACCTTCGGAATAGGGGTCTTCTTTGTAATCTTAGGAAGTATTGAGAAGAAAAATCTTTAAAAACATTAAATGATTAACAATTGAAAACATTAAGCAATCGCAGCATTTAATTAACAACTCTCGTTGGCACGATGTTACGCGAGAGGTCCACATGTCCAATGTGCTGTAGGACGAACGACCTTAGGAAACCGACATGTAACAGGAATGTGTATAAATTCAGTAAAACCCACATATAACTTGTTTAATTCTTTATATATTTAACACACTATTATATTTTGCCGTTCTTGATAGATTTTCACTCTCACCATTGTATCGCATGATGTTCTTCATTGTTTTCATGTCTTTGACGGTACCCTGGTCCCTCCGGAAGATCTTGGCCCGGGGAGCCAGCTGGTAGGTGAAGTCCGTGCCGTGTTTGCGTGCGAACTCCGGGTACCCACTCAGATTGTATACCCGCTCGAAGAAGGGAACGTTATATGATGGCCAGTAGCCTATAGATGGAAACAAATATAATACTAGTATTATGTTTAAAGTCAAATTGAGTTCTGATTAAGTAATCGCAGTACACAGTTGTTCTGAATTGATATGACTTGTTCATCAACGATTCATATAATAAATATCAAACTTTACATATATCATTATAATGAAACAGAATACTACCAACTTGAGCTAGATGCAAAACATGATTCGTATTATAAGGATGTTCTTTAGCTACCTTAGAAATACTGAAAGACATGTACAAATATACAAATATAGAGCTAATTATATCACTTAGCGTAAAGGCAAAATAATGACCGGTCAATGTACCTGTACGCAGAATGGGCGTGGTGTCGGCGGCCTCCACGAGCCCCGGAATCTGCTCCACGACCCAGAGCGCTCCGTCCTCCAGCGTACTCTGCAGCTTTATCCGCTTCAGATCCACTACCATGTATTGGTTGTTATATGTCCCTGAAGATGGGGTAGGGGGAGGGGGTCAGTTATAGTCAGCAATTGGCGATTATGGCCACTTGATTGATATAATTGGCAAACATTACACGATATGCAAAATGTTACTGACTTATAAAACGAAGTTATTTTCCGTTGACAACCTTGCCTTAGAACTTTATTGAGGAAAAATAAAGTAGTTGGTATGGGAGCTTGAAATTCTGTGAAATTGTGTGATTTAAATTAAATGTTATTACTAGAAGGAAAATAAACTTAAAATCCACGAAACACGGAAATGTTCCGAAGTTCTTCTAAGAATTTGTTCTCTGTGTTTTCTCGAGTGTACAGACGGCGGGGTTTTTTATTGGAGTAATCTCATTTATCCTTGAATGCAGTAAAAAAAGACAACATTTTCGGTTTCTGAAAATTTAAATTTATAAGCACTATTTCCTCATTTAGTGAAATGGTTAAACATTCAGCTTGTCCACTCCGCTTACCGGAGTTGTTTTCGGAGAAGATGGCTGCCCAGTCCTTGCCTGATTTCGCCATCATGGAAGCGAGGCGGACGCGGTGCCATGCGAGGAGGGAGCGAGGCGTCACTTGACGGTACAGACTTGTGTTAAACACGTTGTTTGTCGTCTGCAGCACCACCAGCCCGCTCGACAACAGGTAGAAGTCGTCCAGGGACTCGAGAAAACCTGCAGGTTTAGAACACAATCACGTCTAGTATAAGCCAATCGTCAGCCGTTCTGTCAGACATCATTACCAAAGCCGTTTATTGTATTTAAATTATGAAATGTTATCGGTAAAACAACTTTTGATTCTGGTGTAGGTCTCACACTAAGCCAGCGGAACAGCAAGTATGAAAATTCAAAGCGCTCGAATCGAGTTCTATGTCTTTGCTAGATGGGGGTGCATACTGATGGAAATACTAGTAAATAAAAATGGCTGCTTTCGGGAAATCGATAAAAAAACAGAATGCCTGTGTTGTTATATTTTCAATTGACAAACATTACACATGAGCAGACTCGTGGCAGGATGTGCACATGTTTGAGTGCAGGTATACCTGGATAGCTGGAGAATGAGAGTCGCTGGGCGGTGGTGTCGGGGTCCATCACATTCAGGTCGTAGTGCTTGAAGATGCGCATAGTCGCCTGGTACATGAACCAGCTGGAGTGGGACATGAACACGTCCTCGTACATCCCAAGCACCTGTGTGAACACAATTTACGCGGTCATAACATATATAAAATTTGTTTTAATTTGCAGATAATGTAACGATACGCTTAAGCGACATTGAAATGTGCTATGAACAATTTGTTTATTTATTTTTCAAATACTACTGGGTCTTGTCTTAAAATGTAAAAATAAAGTACAGCCAATATCAGTTTAGAAGGGTCTTTATATTAAATAAAATCTGCAAAATAAGGGCGTTTTGATTCTGGAGTTTCTCTGTTTGACTTTTTTCGAATATCGTGTAAATTATTGCTTGAAGTTTCAACACTTATTTTTAACCCTAATGGCATATGCTTAATGACTGAGGAGCTTATGTTTGAAAAGAAATACTATCATTTTAGTAAAGAAAACGTCTCATTTTACTTAGAACACGTAGAGGTTTTTTACAACGACAACGAGTTGTTCCTTACCTTGACCAATGCTGAACACCGGCCGTTTTGTGCAACATATGCTAGGGCCTCGTCTCGGGTCATATTAAAGAAGTCCGGCACCAGGTCGGGCCTCACAGCGCTAATCATGTCCAGTAGGTCACCATTACCGTTCAGCATTTGAAACGCATAGATTGGTAACTTCTGTAAATACAACAATTACAATTGAACATACAGATACAATTTCGAGTTCAATAGGAACATTAACACTTCCTTTCTAGCTATGAATATTAATATGTAGGGCGGAAATTTCCCACCTGGCTTAAGTGGCCACCTGTCTTAAGCAGCCACTTTGACTTTTGCCCAAAGATGTCAACTTAATACAGGTTCGACTATTCTAATTATGTTTGGCAAAAAAAGACACCAGGTCAAATAAATCTCTTTGGAAACTTAGAAATCATTACCAAACATTACACAGTTAAGCGCATGCCCCGACTTACCATTTCAGCGGGTGCAACAGTCCCGTATCCAGCCACCAGTCCGTCATACTGGGCCACGATGTAGGCCATATGCCGCCAGTAGGGGCTACCCGGGGCGTTGTTTTTTATCATTGTCCGCATGAACACATCCTGTTCTAGAAAGAAAGCCTTCACAGCATCCTTCCACTTTTTGTCATTATTAAACTTCCCTTGGAAATAGTCATTCAAGTTGAGGTAATGTTGGTAGATTCTCCTGAAATATGGACCATGTCTTTTAGAAACACTGAAAAATAGTCATAAGACCATGTCAGTTATAAACAAAAACATATAGACGAAAAACCATGTCTGTTAAATACACTGATACTGCAGGACACCATCTGTCTTTAAATGAAATATATCATAGATTCATAGCAAACAACTTACAACCAATATTTATGCATTCTTCGATTTGTATGAAACAATATTAATTAAAATATGCATATACTTCTGAGTAAGTAGCCCTTCTAGGTACCCCGCAGCAAACATGAGCTGGTTGTTGTCAGGTTGTTTACTGCCCCGGCCGGCCGTGATGTTGAGGATTCCCCATCCCGTCTCTGAGAGGGTGTCGTTGTACACGCCATAGGCAGTAGCTCCCTCCACATCCAGAACGTTCAGCTTGTAGCTACATTTCTGGTCTTCACAATACACACTGGCACTCGTGTACACAGCGTCCGCTCCTGACATAACAATGTGCAAAAGGTTACAACACATTACATGGTCTATGAAATTGTTACATGAAGGCTTTATTGATGACAAACATCATTGGAATGTATGCCACCTTAATCTTTGCGAAAGCTGTTGCTTATGTATCTAGAGTGTATAACTGTTAAACCATTACCATGCATTTGACTTAATGTGAAAACTAGCCTTTACAAAAGCTTGACCCAGATATCAATTAGGCATTCTGGCAATGATAACTTATACCAAGTCACTCTCGTTGGCACGATGTTGCGCGAGAGAGTGGTCTTGTGTTGTGGAGGAACCGGAGTACCCGGAGAAAACCCACTTGTCCGGCTTGGTGGCCACAAACCAAACTCACATACGCCCTGGCCGGGAATCGAACCTGGGCCGCCTTGGTTAGAAGCAAGTGCGTTAACCACTGATTAGACTTTGTTAATAACGTACACCAATATTTATAACAATTAAGAAAATAAAACAAAAACAACCCCACATAATGGTAGACTTCAAAATTCACCAATGAACATATATATATTCGGTGTTTTTAACACATATATGCCTCTTGCAAAAGTATTAGTATAACATTACTGATAACCCCAAATCTGCGATACAGAGTATGAAATTAGCTTAACTATACTACCAAACAGAAGAAGTATTTCTTTTGTTGGGTAATTTCCTAAATGTGTCTTACAATACATAGAGAAAGTGTTGCCCACTGTGCTTGTGCATGCTGCACCCTACGATTATTTAGGGTAAAAATAACCCCATTCATTTATATAGGGACGCAGTATTTATCTGTATACCACTAAACTACCATTTTTCGTAATATCTTAGGTGTACAACAATTCTAAAAACGTTTTTTCCTGTTTTGTCCAAAATACTTTCCATACCCGTATTTGTACAAAACCGCTCAATTAAACTGTTGTTTGAATTAATTCGCTGTTTCTGCGCAGCTAGTCACATCGTTGGCGAACACAAAGACTATTTGAAAACTCGGTGATCGCTCGTTATTCGTTAAATATCATTAGAATGATGCTTGTGGTGTGTTCCTTTAGTAAATCCGCGGTCAATTGATTGGAAATTAAGATAATATTTTATAAAGGGTTTTGACAACTTAGAATAAAAACAAAGAAGCTATTAAATACTATGGTCACATTATCTACCCATTTTAACGAAACTCGCTGAAACTGTTTGTCTTTGTTATATCTAGGTCAATAGTGCAACAAATGGATTTCGTCAGAAACGTACGCCACAGTTAAAAAACATTGCTTACACACTGAACGCATCTTTTCAACCAAGTGTTGATTACTTTTAAACAAGTGTCCTTACAATGTCTAGGGCATGCAATATGACGAGACATGTGTGGTCAAAAATGTCACTATGTCAAATCTTAGACAAAAAACATACATGCACACACTTCTAAACACTTGAGAGGCCACTTATTTACTCAATTTCAACTTAAATTTTGAAAATAAAATCAATTCGCTCAGTGTGTTTCCTTGTAAATCTTTAACATGTATCTTTCAAATATGGGCTATGTCGGGTCAAAAAGTAGGTCACTAGGTCATATGCTCGAAATACTACATGAGCATGAATACTTTAGAGAGGTTTTCATACAGCTTGGTCACAATGTGTATAAATCTTAATAACATATATGACAATAATGACAATAATGATATGTCATGTCAGGTTAAAATGATGTAAAAATGTATAGAAAATAAAATTAAACTTTAAAATTCAAGTCGTGTAGGGTTAATGCTGGAACAAAGATCTTGATGTTTACGAAGTAAATATTTGGCGATTTTACACTGAAACACAATTTTTCTTTTGCCTCAGAGTCAAAAGCATATAAAATGACACTTAATTTTGTTTTTAGAAAAGCACGCCAAAATGTATGCGAACGTAACGTCATTTCGGAAATGGCGTCGTTTAAATTGTATCCCATATCTGTGGATAAACCACACAGCGTAAAACCTGCAGCATGTGGGATACCCACTAGGATTGCTGGGCTCTTGGAGGGTACAGACAAAACTAACAGGAACGTGACAAAGAGCTCGAAAGGGTCGTTGAACAGAAAGCCGTTAATATTTAGGCCTGCATGGGCAAAAACCTTCAGTTTCAGACCTATTTTTATGACGACCTTCCCAACTTGTCCCATGAAGCTTGATAACATCGATCGCTACGGCGTTATGAGCAAAGTACGTACACGGAGCTGAAAAGTCACTGCAAGAGTGCGTGTCTGTTATACTTTTGAACGCGATTGTTGGGCATTATTCAACATGTACGTACGAGAATAATGTACATAATTGATGTATGAAATACTTTGCCAGGATTCAAGTTTTTAATGAAAACCTAGAATGGAAAAGAATTGTATGTATTAAACTAAACTTTATATTTAAGAAAATAAAGAAACAAAATCATAAGCAATGGATAACTCTTAAGTAAATGGCTTGATCATGTTTACCGAATTGAAATACGGGTCATCCGCTGGTAGTGTTTAAACTGCCCACCAAGTATGAGGATAATATGAGGATATAAGGCCAAAGTATTCATCAGATATTGACTTAAATATTTACCAACTGACCTCAAATCAATTGGATTCATCTACTAGTCATGACCAATCTGCCTTGAAAGTTTGAGGTCTCTGGGACCGAGCGTTTATTATTTATTGATCGAAAACGAATTTTCTGCTCAAGGTCATCAGGCATTGAAACACTGACCACAGCATTAATAGTGTTCATATGCTGGTCATGACCAACCTGTCTACCAAGTTTGCGGTCTCTTTGAACGAGCGTTCTTCAGTTATTGATCAAAACGAGTTTTCAGCTTAAGATCACAGTGACCTTGATCCTTGACCCACTGACCTCCCAATTAATCAGGTTCATCTGCTTTTCATAACCAACCTGCCTACCAAGTATGAGGTCCCTGGGCCCTAGCCTTTGTCAGTAATTGATCGGAAACGTATTTCAGCTCAATGTCACAAGAACCTTGAACTTTAACCCACTGACCAAAAATATCAACAGGGTTCATATACTGGACGTCGCCAACCAGCCTAACAAGTATAAATAAAGGGTATTAAAACAAAATCATGAGCGCGTCACTTTAATAATACACCAGAAATCACAGTTCATACTTAAATACTAGTAACCATGGCTTACCGGGGTTTTCAAGGGGGTGCCCCTGCCCCCTCCCTTATCATATCTAAATGAAATTGTATATGTTTATTTTTTGTGGAAGGATGCACACCCAAAATTTTGTCTGATGGAATGACCTTACCTTTGGCCATGCCCCAAGCCTCTTTTGTTAATAGTCAATAAAAATGGCAGGGGTAGGTGCATGGCCAAAGGGTAGGTCCTTAGTGTGTCACTTTAATAATACACCAGAAATCAAACAGTTAATACTTAAATAACCATGGCTAACCGGGCTTTTCAAGGTGGTGCCCCTGCCCTCTCCCTTATCATATCTAAATAAAATTGTATAAGTTTCTTTTTTGTGGAAGGGTGCACATCCAAAATTGTGTCTGATGGAATGACCCCACCTTTGGCCATGCCCCAAGCCTCTTTTGTTAATAGTCAGACTAGTTGCGTGGCCAAAGGGTAGGTCCTTACTGCTGCGAATTTTGTCCAACAAAAGTAATATGCCTACTAAGGCTATATCCCACAATATATCATGGTTTATCCACAGGGGTTTCTCATGAAAAATATAAAATCTATATGTAACAGACTGCACAAATTGCTATGTGCATCTGTCATGGTTCGAACCCATGACCTCTTGCTCTGCAAGCGGACACTCTACCGCGGTGCCATAAAAACTCTCTTTAGCGAGACAATATAAGTGAATCTATATACATATTGAAAATACCTGGTTAGATTAAGTCAAGGGATACAATACAGATTGCGAAATTTTGACACACATTCACAAAGCAAAAATATGTATGTAAAATTACTTCTATTAAGGACAAATATTACATGATGAAAATCAGTAAAATAACATAAAGTATTCACATTGCATGCGCATTTCAAACTTATGCACTCTGAACAAGAGCACAATAAATCGACTTTTCACACAGCACTGTTACATGTACTGTATTCTAATGCCATCATATTTATAATTTCATTGATAACTCAATACTGTGGAGATTTCGGTCATTCAAGTGTTTCTTTTTTTAATATTAATTACTTTACCTGTTTACATTCTTAATTTCAATCTTTTGAGAGATGATCAATTGGTCTTGTATCCCTTGTCTTAAATCATATACCGTACATGTATGGATAAGGATAAATACATGAGAGAAGCCGCTATGTATATGAACCAAAGTTGCGTATTTGGACTGCATTTTTGGCCAGTCGAGCTGTCTGATTCGAGCGATTCGGTTCTTAGGGTGATCTCTTTGACTGAGAATTAAAAAATATGTTCTTATACTCTACTCTCACAAAAACATTTAAAAACATTCTTATACAGACTCTTACCTGAGATGATGGCAAGTAAAAGTGACACCGTTAAACAAACTGTAGGCGCTGCCATTTTGAAATTATAAGTATCACATGATAAGAATCATGTGACAGAATCACGTGACATCATTTAGTACTCAATCAATACGTACATGGAGTTAATCGCACCACGCAGAAAAATGATAAATGTATGAACGCAGATTCATCGTGTCCTGTTTTATTATTTACTCAGGAGCACTTTCAGGTTTACTGATGTTCGATTCATTGTGTTCTAAATGTAAATGATGTCAGTAATCTGCATTTCGACTTGTGTGATATTGTCAATCGTCACGGCTGACTGTTTGATTTTCAAGAGAAACCCTTGTGACCTTGCATGCTAGTACATTCATGATGGCTCTGTTTCTTGCATCCAATACAAATTTGTTTGGAACTTGATAAAAAGAGTAACGTAAACGGTTATGCACCCTTGTCTGCAGGTTTGTCTAGGTACCTATGGCAAACGGGCAACTCACCAACTAGTCATATCGGACAAATCCATCGCGGTTACTCGAACCTGGGACCTCCTGCACTCAGAGCGAAGGCCTTAAACCACAACGCTGTCGTGGTTCATCAATTAGCTTCTATTCAGACTGTTTTCACAACATATGAACTTAGTTGCACAGGAAAGAGTTACTGGAGATGATATGGCATATCAGATGGGGAATCTGTGACATGTTCAAATACAGAGCAATGAAACCGCGGTTATGCTGACCCGTGACAGGATTCGTAAAGTGGTCAAGATTATCCCAAAGTAACAGGTATGCTTTTACATTTTTGTAACTAGTAATGTTTCTTTATCATAGGGAAATGAAAAAAAATACATGTGCTAATTGTGTGGGTTTTTTTCATGATTCGAGATTTTGTTACTTCTGAATTAACTACGAGTCCGATTGAATCTGCGTTTTTCATATACTTTTATTATGTATCGCAAAATTGGGGTACTATGGTACGCGAAAAGCCTAATGCATAGCATATCCGTTATACGATTGATATGTGTCAATGAAACAGCCCTGAACGAAATGGCAGATATGTGCGGCCATGACAGTCGTTATTTTGTAAAAAAAAAATTGTTATTTTGTCCGTTCCCGGTGGCCTAGTTGTTACATCATCCGCCTCGGGAATGTGAGTTACGGGCTCGATCCCCAGCTGCGACTCACCAAAGTCGTTACACTGGTATTGCTATATGTTCCTTGTGCTTAGCGCTCAGCACAGTATATTTCCAGAACTGTTTGTCAGTGTTAGGATAACGTGACTCGGTGTTGGGTATCATTCCACTTGTCTACCGTGTGATAACACAGTTTGGTAGACTAAATCCGCCTCGTTTGGACAAACGTGTTTCCAAGTAAATAACTGTCGTTTGGACTTAAAGCCCAATAAACAAACATATTTGGTATGTTATTATGTTTATAATTATAGTGTTATTTTTTATTTCATTCAGAGATGTAAAGGTAAAAGTATATTATTTTAGTTTCAAACATCTTCAAAGCTAAATATCACTTTGCAAATACATCAAAGGAAAATTGTTCTGCAATTTGACCAATCGCCATTACGTAAATTTTAAATACTTCTCTAATATGACGGAACATAAAATGCATATATTTAGTATTAGACTCTGTGTTTTTAGCAGATGAGTAAAACATATAGTTAATATTTTATTTCAAATGTAGTATATTATATTCAAAGTCATGTTGATGGAAATGCCATGGAAGGTACAACGACACTTCATTTATTGTGAAGCCCTCGGATAATATAATATATAGGCTATGATAGCTTCTTCTTTACATTCCCGAGGTCGCATGTTCGAGGCCCACGCCGGCCACTATATAGGCCTTTTCATGAATACTGTTTGTTGCACCATTTTATGCAGCTTAGTTTCGATTGGATTGAAAAATACAATTAAATCATTATAAAAGCTTTTCTTTAAAGGATAAGTTTTTGTTAAAGTTTTTGAACGTAAAATGCGATTTATAAAAGTAGGTACACACACCTGATACTGGTGTCAGTTCAGATCGACTTTACTTTTAGGGCAAAAAAAGAAACCCAAACCTAAACTTTCTTATATTTTACTCTTTGAAGCGCTCACTATTAAAGATAGTAAGGTAAGACAATATCACCTTTTTAAATGATGCACTAAATGTATTAGCCACCTGTTACAGTGGCACAATTGTGACATGCTTATGTTTTTATTACGAGATACTATGTCGTGCGCACGTGATAATTAAGTCGTGTGCACGAGATACTATTTCGTGCGCACGAGATAGTTAAGGCGTGTGCACGAGATAATTGAGTCGTATGCACGACATAATTAGCCAATCAAAATACACGTTAAAACATGAATGTTGTTTGAAAATGGTTGCTAGCAGAAACGATTTTATTGTATTATATTTTAATGCAGGGTTAACGTTTGAAAAAATCGGTTTATTTTAGGCGATAATCATGATATACACATATCACTCAGTTATACAATAATAACTATTCAACAAATTCATCACTTTTAAAACTTAATGACGCGTTCCTGTGGACGGTGTCTTAAATTGTCACCTTATCGACTTCGAATTATGAAACATCAATCAGTTTCTACAAACGTGTATACATACACTGTTGGACATCGTTAACGTCATTTGACAAATATTCACCATCAGTTCTGTTCATATATGTAAACAACTCCACTTCTATCGTTTCTACCCAATGTCTTATCACGGCGTCATATTTTGTTGTCAGGTTGAATATTCAACAATTAAGATATTTGACGTCAAGCAATAAACATGTACGTGAAAGAATATGTAACTGCCTGAAGTTTTTGATTAGTATCGACTTTGTTGTGGAAGGCGGTAATTAGTAGATGAGAAGGGGTCCCGCCGTAAGGGTTTAGCTTTGAGTGGACGCAACGTTAGTTGAAATTATTAAAGACGGGTAACGGTAGGGTGTGTTTGCAACATCACTGGTTAGTTTTGCACAGTTATTACAGAGAACATCAGACTTGAGATAGGCCGATCTGAATGATCAAATACCGTGGCTATTGTATGTGCAAGGACGTTACTTTAAGCTTAATTAGTTGGAAACGTGATACCTGAATTGTAATGTAAGATTAATATCAAACGACACTTCGTATGTGATTAGTATCCAAGCCACGACACATAATATTGAAATACAAAGTAACCTCAAACGATGCTGCCATGTCACCGGAAGTGTTGTACAGGCGTTTATACACACTTGGGTCGTCTCGCTCGACCAGAGGACGGTCGCGGCCACAGGGACTTCATGGACAGCTTTTACAAAGTCCATGTCAGTGGCCACAACACAGCATATACTGCCATTTTGTCCAAAGTTACTCAACTAGTATGACGAAATAATAAATTCATTTTGATATGTCGTGATTCTAAAACATGTCGATCGATACGGCTTCGATACGTTTTCGAGATTTGTATTATTAAGCATTTTCGAGATTTGTATTATTAAGCATTTTCGAGATTTGTATTATTAAGCATTTTTGTTACAATATATGTCAACTAAAAAACTTTAAATTACCTGATTAAAAAACGGACGAAGAAATGCACTAAATCCAAATAACTTAAAATACTAGTTAGTAAAGTCATCTTTAACGCAATAGTCTTTGTACAGCATTTCTATAATGTGGTATAACTTACTTCCTGTAAAATGTGACAGGACCATCCGCTCATTGTATGTTGTGTGGTTACTAACTTTCTATTATGGTATTTAACAGATTCATATGATTGAGTGGCAGTGAGGAAGGGGGGGGGGGGCTTGTAGTCGTTGTCGTGTTGCAGTCTACTTATTCTTCAAGATAGCGAACTTCCACCGGAAACGCGTTCTCAAAAGTGCATTGCGCCCGACCTAGTCGTCCACCTAGTCTAGCATAGAGTTCTCAACGTCCTCCTCGAACTTGTCCAGTTGTTTCCCCGAATACTTATAAAGCAACATGGGTGTGTTATGGTAATGGTCAATAATCAACTTAATTATGTGGTGGGTTTTAAATACTAATTAGTTAGCGATAAAACAAGTGGTTGTTATATCGAGTTTTATTTTCGACTTTCAATATACATGTAGTAGATAATCTATATTATTTGAATATATCGTAATTTTGTTTGGTTTCGTCAAATCATATTGAGATATGTCTTTGGAGGTTGAAATCATTGTGCGAACACGTTACAATTTGGAACTATGTACAACTACCAAATTCAGCTAGTGTGACTTCCAGTGCCCATAATGAGCAAGCGGGACTTTCTTAAATTAGGACCTGTTTACCATTGAATTTTCCAGCCATCTTACTTACGACACCTTAACACTGACCGTGTATTCAAAGTGTGTATAGACCGCATTGAACCGATGTAGTCATGATTTACTTGGAGAAAAGGCTAAACAAAACAAGATATATCTTTGAACACAGTTTTCATATTTCACAGGACTTCCATAAATGTCTTATGTTTGAAATTGTGCCAAAACCATCATAATGCAGCCATGTTAAAAGACAGGTAATGATGCTAAAGATGGTGTCCTGTTTTGACACATTTTCCTAAAATTGCTCCTCCATTTAGTGTGTCTTTTAATAGCGATGTTTTGTTTGACTAAGGCAATTATAATTCTGATGCTATGTTTCAAGATTGTGTTTCACCATCTCTTGGTGCCTCGTTTAAAGACTACACATTGCATATTTGTTTCGCACCACATCAAAACAATTCTCAGACAGGTCATTACGGCCTTGATATCTGCTGTCGGCGCTATGCTTTCGAACTAAAAGGTGGATATCTTTCCAATACAGTAACAACGACTGTGAACGTCCGAGAGTTATCATTTCCAAACAGGAAACACGGCACAAATCACGCCATCCTATGTAATGGAATTACTCATCCAACTTCTTTTCTGTATCTATAATAAACTAACATTTACTAGTAAAAAATAAACAACAATATAATAACAGTACATTAATATACAAAACCAATAAAATTAATAGAAATAAAACAAATATTATTTCGTATTGTAGAAAACTACCATTCCGATGCAATGATGGGAACTCGGTACCTTTCATTGGCCAAATATGAGCGGTTTACACGTTTTTTCCTATAAAACAATCTAAATACTTTGTTTCTCTTTAGGACTTTAATGTTAAGCAAGGTTAGTGTTCCGAGATTCGAAGTTTTGACTTATGTATATCATTAACTGCAATATTGTGTGATTTTTTTTCTCATTTATTTTCTGCATAGGATAATTACATAAAAAAAAGCCACAAATATGATATTTTTATAAACATTTTACAACACACGCACACGCACGCACGCACGCACGCACGCATGCACACACGCACGTACGCACGCACGCACGCTCGCTCGCACGCACGCACACATACACACATGCACAAGCATTCACACACCTACAGAGTGATGTTTCTTTTTATCATGAAAAGAGATTAAACAAAATTAAAAAAAAACATATTTTTGTATTTTTATAAAAAGTTTCTTTTGACTGTTATTGTTGTGGCTACTCATGTCATTCTTTTTTTAAAATTAATCATATAAGATATCAAGTACTCTCCACTTTTGTTTCTGTGTCTCATATTTGTCATGATTACATGCTTTTTGTAATTCTATTTTTATTCTTAGCTTTAGGAACATCAAATATACATAAAACGACAATATTCTCTTGTTACATTTTGCTGAGTGTATATAAACATGGACTTTCAAAAGTGAATGTCGTGTCAGCACGACATTGGACATTGGACATTCAAAAATGAAAGTCGTGCTGGCATGGCATTGGACATTGGACATTCAAAAATGAATGTCGTGCTGGCACGACATTGGACATTGGACATTCAAAAATGAATGTCGTGCTGGCACGACATTGGACATTGGACATTCAAAAATTACTGCCGTGTTTGCATTACATCGGACATTCAAAACTGAAAGTGGTGCGGGAAAAAAATTGGACATTTGACGATCAAACATGAATGTCAATGCTGGCTCGACATTGGAGTGAGATAGTTGTCTAGTGAATAAATGACAAGACAGACAGAGACATGAAATGATCCTTTAATATAGTTATGAGCAGTGCACCCGTCGATGGGCTGAATAATACGGTACCAGTACTCTAGTCGATTTAAACTGTTTTTCATATTTGAATCTGAAACTTTTATTGAGCCCGGTAAATATGAAATGTTGCAGATGTAAGCACCAATAAATTGAAATACACTTAGTCAAAAAAGAAACGATACCTAGAAACTTTTACATTTTATTTCTTCTCTCTATGACACTTTTCTGAAATATTTTTTTTAAATTAATGTTTAACAACCATTTGCGCAGGGATCGTTACTCGCGGCCTGCCAGATCAATGGCGGTCATTAACTGTGCTAAGTGTGCGATAACGACCTGCCAGACGAGATATTGTCACACGCGACACACCAAAACGTGCAGCGACGTCACCATGGCGTGCGACTGCATGTAGCATACCAATAGCCCGATTACGTTCATCAGTAGACAAACGATGCATACTTGTTACGAAAGAAACCGGATAATTAATGTGTTTTTCTTCAACTGAACTTCAAGCCTTACACAAATCAATATTTACGTGAACTCAACATGTACTATGTACCTCGAACCCCGTGCAGCACGTAAAAATCTAAAGCTACGTCGGTTACTTTAATGCTTCAATGAATTTAGCTAATCCCTATGATTTACATGTACGAACTATTACTACTTCATTATAATTAACCTTTAAGAATATTTACTTATATTTATAGAAATAATTGAAATATAAATATGGTATCGTTTCTTATTTGGGTGAGTATATATATATCACTACATATTGAACAATTACAATTATCATTGAATACAAGAAAAACATTGATGCATAGCATCAAGTCGGCACAATAAAATTAGAAGAAAAACGTGCATGTAGATAACCAAAACATGGTTATTATTTCAATGATAATATGTTGGGTATACTATGTTCGAAGGACATTATGGTTGATAATATTGTTACAATAGTTTAAGCCCGGAATTATAGATATTCTGTTTTTTCCAAGCTAACCCTCCGGTACAAACTGAATTATACCAAAAATATACACACATTTCTTGAATTTCACCTTTTAATTGTACAGGCATGTTATGTGAATTCAAGGCTTTATATATTGTATATGTTTTTGTAACACATTTTACTCTTATGAGTAAATAGAAAGGGGGTAAAATATTATAATACATTAAGAGGGAATTATCTGGAGTTCACTCTTTCGAATGACATTTTCAATACAAACAATTAAGCTTAATGTTGCCTTTTTGTTGTCACCAAGGGAGATTACTGCGTAGGAGGTTTAGAAACTAAAGGCTATTGTAATAGTACTGTGTAAGTACTAAAAAAAACAACAATACATGATACTCATATCGGCTGATCGAATCTTTTTTGAAAGGTAGTTTAATTGAAAAAAAACCTAACCATATAACGAATGAAAGTGAGAAAAGTTGAGTTAAAGATAATTTGAATTATGTGCCAAATTGACTATGCTTTATGGTGCCGAGTCGACTGAGTTCCGAATGTGTAGGGGCCAAATTAACTATGCCGAATTCGTTTGGTGCCGAATTGTCCAGTTACCCTGTATAACCTTCATCTATTTGGGAGGAAGTTGGTATCAATCGGAACACCTCGGCCTTTATCTATCTCTATGCTTGCCGGAGATTAGTCTAAATAATTGTACGTTGACGGATTTTTTTTTACGATTTTTGATATGGCAAATCCTTCACGTACAAATTGTTTTGTACGAAAAGTGGGTAGTTATTCCGATCGGGATGCCGGGTTAAAGCATATTGCGTCTATAAAATATCATAAAAACAAGAAATATTACCAGATTATGTTATTTTATATAAGTTCCCTACACAAAAAATAAATATCCAACGAATAATTATGAGTCTGACGGGTTTTTCTTCATTTCATTCTGTCAAAACATAACGATTATATACATGAAGGGCACTTGCAAGGCTTTAGTTCACAATTTTAAAACAATCGGAACATTTCGGCCATGGCCGAGTTTTTACGATTGTATTTACGAGCTCTATCTCGAAGCTTGTCGGAGGTGGCCGAGTTTTACGATTGGGTCGAGTTGTTCCGCTTGGCATAACTGTTGTCTGTGTCAGTCAACTTTCGTTTTTAAATTATTGAAAAGGTAAATAATGTGTTTTAAAGCATTAAATGCTTGTTTTGTGCAAAATAACTTTTCACTTACATGGTAAAATATCAATTTAAACCTTTATTATCCATTTCAACCATAAAATAATAATAATAATTAATACAATTCCAATATTATTCAAACACCCCCGGTTTTTGCACAAACCCGTTTAGACGTTAGGGATTGGAAAAACCCGTATAACACGTCTATTATTTTAGACTTAAAGCCGGAGATGGCCGAGTTGTTATGATATACGTTGGTTTTTAAAATCAAAATTTTCAAAATGATGAGCAGAGCTATTATAATTTAAGGTTTCATCATCAATTAAAGTGTAAAGTTTTATAAAACATACTAAACTTCATTTTTTTTTCATGCAACGTGGAAAATATTGAAAGCATTGTTCTGCAATTTATGAACTAGTCCATAATTGGAATAATTCTAAAGTAATATCAAATATGATATTTGAATAACCTTACTATGAATTCTTGTTTGGCAGAACGCATTGTTGCAATCGAATGTTTTTCCTCTTTTACTCGTCAATTGTGTTGTTTGCTATTATTATTGGTATTCCCGCTAACTTCACGTACATGTATACAGCAAACGTCTTATGCCAATTTTGAGACTCGCATAAAATGTTTACTTTCTTCGGGGTGTCCATTTCTTTTGAAACAGTCATCGGAGGGAGTAGTCTTTTAGAATTTGGACATTTTAATCCATTAAAGGTGGACACCCTGCTGAGCGCACATCGAAAAACAACGTATATAAGCCCTTTTATCACGCAAATATTCACCAAACCCATAATAACAGTAAAACGTTCCGCGGTCGAAGATGAGATTGGTCATTCAAAACGAAGCCAGAATATGTTCAGTAAAGGTATGTATTTTTATTGCTCAATATAATCCGCTAAAACAATAAAGCTTTAACTAGTTCTTTCATTTCACATTTTATTACTTATAATCATCACAGACTTTTGTTTGAAAAATAACTTATACAAGGTATGTATACTTGTGATGACCATCAAAACCTGATATCGGTAATTTTGTGAACAGATCAAAGTAAACCTCTGAGAATGAATTGGTGTCCAGCGCACGACTTTCACTATTGAATGTCCAATATCCAATGCCGTGCCAGCACGACTTTCATTTTTGAATGTGTAATGTCCAATGTTGCGCTAGCACGACATTCATTTCTGCATGTTAAATGTCAAGCACGTAATTCATTTTTGAAAGTCCAATGTTGTGCCAGCACGACTTTCAGTTTTTGAATGTCCAATGTCCTATGTCGTGCCACCACGACTTTCATTTATGAATGACCAATGTCGTGCGTTTTTTTAAAATCCAATGTTCAATGTCGTGCCAGCACAACAAACATTTTTGAATGTCCAATGTCGTGCAGACATTAATTTTTGAATGTCCTATGTCCAATGTCGTGCCAGCACGACTTTCATTCTCGAATGTCCGATGCCCAATGTCGTGCCAGCACGACTTTCATCTCAGAATGTCCAATATCCAAGGTCGTTCTGGCACGACATTCATTTTTGAAAGCCTTATGTCCAATGTCGTGCCAGCACGACATTTATTTATGAATGTCCAATGTCCAAAAAGAATATACAATTTGTTCCATAATTGTTGTACTTTACTGCATTCCCAATTTAATGTTTAATTGACTCTACATTCCAGTAAGAGAATATGCAATGACTGCAATCGACACGTTTTAATTTATAGAGTAATTTGTTTGTGGGTATTATTCTCATAAGGAATTTATAATGAAAACTCCGCAAGGTTGTTTCTATTGTTAATTTGAATATATTACCGTATATTTTGTTCCAATCTAATTGTTCATTCCGAATTCCATGAGTTCGGTCCATTTTAGTTCTGAGGTTGGATGGATAGATGTTTGGGTCAGTATTGAGTAAAGAAATGTGTATGTTTGTACTGATTTTTCAACTTTTTCTTTTAGTTTTATGTTTTCCATTGACCTTTGTTCCTGTCGCTAAATATCTCTCACCAAACAGCTTTTAATGACACAAGTAAATATTTAATATTTGTTAATTATTGTCCACCATTTTCAAGTTTTTGGTATAATATGTCTCTTTTGATCTTGTCTGCTTTTCCGTCACAAAGGAAATTGAATATGTCTCTTTTTATACTATCAACTATGTTTTGCTTGGATTTGTTAAGATTGTAAATGGATATATAAGTTTTGGTAATGCGTATGTTTTCACCACAGTTACTTGACTCATCATCGGAGAGTAAGTTTTCTGTGTTCATTGTTTTAGTGTTTCATAGAATTATTTGATCTTTTTATGAATATTCTCGCCTATTGTTGTTTGTTTATTATTATAAATGGTTATACCTAAAGCCGTGGAACATTCTAAAGTCCAAATAAAAAAATATCTTTGCACCATTTTAATGTTGTGTTTATTGTATGAACTTAGTAAACTTAGTAAACTTTTAAGTTTTCTTTATAAAAGTGGCGAAATAAAATTCATTGAGTCATTTAAGAAGTCTTAAACATTGTTTAAACTTTTATATGTATCCCGTTAAAGGCTAAAATGGCTTTACATATGTATTACGAAGTAAGAATTAAATTAATCACTGTTAACTTCCGACATAATTCATTTGTTTTGACTTGTTCGATCACATGACTTTATTACATGACAGGAAACTATTTGACTGAATAAATTAAAAGATTGATAATACCCGCATCTAGTCTGGGAAGTTAACGAATAGCATGAAGGCATGGACATGATTTATTATTTAATTGGATACCTTGGGGCAGCTTGTTTGTCATTCGTGTTTTGTGAGGGTAAGGCTCGTTCATCATTTTTTCTGGCATCTAAATTGTTTTGGCATCTAAATTGTTTTGGCATCTAAATTGTTTTAAGGTATTATCAACTACTCAGTATCAAAAACATACACATGCACTCGGAAAGTACATTTCAAAATACAATGCATTGTAAATAGCAAACCAGTTCACTAGCACTCTATTGATGGACGTTGATATGGGTATCACAATAATTTTAATTCGCAAAATTAATATGGAATTAATTCACTGAATGAAATCGATTTTACTGTCATGAATGAACACCAGATGGTGTCAATACTAACATTGTTATTGAGTTAATAAGTGTTGTTAAGTTAATACACAAATACAAATTAATTGGTAGGATAACAAGTCAGTCATATGTAGGTACATGCATGTATGTATGTATGTGTATGCATGTATGTATGTAGGTACATGCATGCATGTATGTATGCATGCATGTATGTATGTATGTATGTATGTATGTATGTACGTACGTACGTACGTACGTACGTATCGTTGTTGTGTGTACGTGCGTGCGTGCGTGTGTGTGTGTGCGTACGTGTGTTGTGCGTGTGTGTATATATGTTTGTATCTTTGTATATGTGTATGTGTGAGTGGGTGGTTGTTGTGCGTGTGTGTATATATGTTTGTATCTTTGTATATGTGTATGTGTGAGTGGGTGGTTGTTGTGCGTGTGTGTATATATGTTTGTATCTTTGTATATGTGTATGTGTGAGTGGGTGGTTGTTGTGCGTGTGTGTATATATGTTTGTATCTTTGTATATGTGTATGTGTGAGTGGGTGGTTGTTGTGCGTGCTTGTGTACGTGCGTATGAGTCAAGTAATTAACACAAGTGATTAACATGAATAATAACACGAATAAATAAATCAACAAACAAACGAACAGAAGCTTGAATGAACCCTGTCAACCTACCCACGCTATAATCATTATTATTCATGTTACTAGGTATGTTTGTTTTTATTTATTATAATATTTATCGCGGCGAATAAAAGCATACACGGAAGGTATGGATTACAAGAACCATGAAAGTCGCCGTATTTTGTGGTGGAAATGTGGTGGAAATGGAAACAGGAGTGTTCGGAAACCAGAAAGTATCGTTGTCTCGAAATACCGCCAATAATGCCAGCTCATGACCCTTTGGGTTGACAAATAACAAAAAACCCAGTCATATTTGGACTGTATCGGGCATGTAAATGAGGTTTTGTGGCTTTAATTTTGAATAGTTTGTGCATGAAGAAATTAGTTATTGAAGATGCATGTTGACTACAGCATTACGATTAATGCAAAATACTCCAAATAAAAAAATGAAAAATCACCTAAAAAAAATGTACGAAGAGAGCCATAACATATTTGAATATAGCCATAACAAATATGAATTGAACATTTATAAGTTTAAGATCTTTTATCGTAAAACGATCCAATTCATTTTGAAAATAAAGCCAAGGTATAAATGAGGAAGTGTAGAGATGACGGCATCTGATTGGATTTCAGTTTCATACGATAGCTTCCGTGTTGAAGATAAGGGGGCTACCGACCAGTAAACACGACTTGAGCTATAAAGCTATAATATATACGAATGTATACATTCGATTAATTACTAGTAGACAGCGGTTCTTGAACTAAAAACAAACCCCATATGCAGGATGAAGTTAAGATAGAGATAACTCATAGTGAGCCCACCGATCAATCTGATGATTATTTTTCAAGCGTTACATGATCCTTGAATCATTTTTGGTTGGCCTGCAAATTGGTAATTGTCACGGGTTTGAATTCTGAAATTACAATAGTTTTCAAAACTTCCACGGGGTGGTTTGGTGAAGTGTATGGAAGGTTACGAATGTATTTCTTTTAGTTAAAGGGACACATATATAACAATACTGTATACATTTGAAATAAAGACTCTAACGGCGGCAAAAGTTTTCCTTTATAAAGTGCTAAAACTGAATGTTCGTATGGAAATGGGCGCCGCCCTGTCCACCGGGGGGGGAGTCTTCTCAAATAACATTTTTATACTGTTTTGGCGAATGTGGTGATTGTATTTAAATGTTTTAGGAGGTCGGGTAACTTGAAACGCCATCGGATCAAATACCGTTACCATGATATGCACCGATCCGATGGCGTTTTAAGTTACTGACACTGAGTAATTAAAATTATTGTGATAAAAAAATAAGGGGATAATGAAATACTAAACAAAAGCAAATCAAAAGGGAGGAAATAGCAAATAGTTCTTGGCAGATGACATACACGAAGGAGGGCACAGACTACATTTAATATTGTGCAAAATACAACTTATGGACTAGATTCATCAATTGCAGTATATGTATGCGGTTCCATGTGGCACTATGAAATGTGATAGATGGTGTTTTTTTGTGTGTTTTTTATTATAATTTATACTTTTATTATTTTTTAACGACGTCTGAAATAACAACGGCCCTCTATATTGTTTTTGAAGCTATTGATTTTAAAAACCAACTTTTCCCTGTAGCTGATGGTATATACGGTACCATTACTAATTGCTGTTTCTAATTCACATACGCAGTAATCTCCCTTGGCATGCAGCGACAAATAAAGTTTTGTAAAACTATCTTTACTATTTATTGCTTTTTTTTCAAAACAAAATATTTAATTCGTTATAATGTAAAGTCATTTTTACCTCATTCATTTACTCATTGCAGATGTTCACAAATAAAAAAAAAGTAAGAGAATTATTGATAAAAAGGTCTTTCGAATAAATGTCTACTAAATATTTTTCAATGAAGTACACAAAAAAGGTCCTCGGAGATCTAGCTGCATATTTGTTCTTTACTTATGACCGCGTCCGTTTTCTTGGAACAATGTCTCCGCATTGTGACCTACATGTACACGGTACAGGTCGGTAATGCTCGAGTCAAACGAGATATATGTAGACTCACTAAAACAACATGCAAGACATTTGACCCACGGTGGAGAACCCACGTGACTTATTTGGTAAAGTGCACGGCAACAAATGTCAATAAGTCTCGATTCAGGTAAGGTTTTTAAAGATAACTTTCTTAATATTTGGAGAATTTTTGTGAAATAAAGACCATAAACCCCGCATTTAAGAGCTCTATCCACGGTAATAAAGAACTTTTTCTAATATCCTAAAATTTTCCTGAAAATCTTGACCAACCGATTTCTCAGAGTTGAAATCTAAGGCAAAGTACACGGCTTTTGACAAATCTATCGCTTTACTTCATGTTAGCCGTAAATAATTCATACACAAATCTTATTTTAAGCAAATTTTATGTATTTTAAAGTTTTCAGGGTGTTTTGTTTAACTTCTAGTTATTTCAAAGGTAACAATGAACTAAAACCAAATTGATAAAGTACACGGACATTTTAGGATGATAAAGTACACGGTCATTTTAGTTTATGTTTGAAAGTAGAGTGCGGTTTACAAACTTATAGTTATATAAGCATTTTCTATTAGCGAAGTCAGAATGTATAATGTTTAATTTTTATTCAAGTTGTATCAATAAAGTTTGCATTATAACGCACACCTAAATAACTGAATATTTAGCAATTATATTTAATGGGGAGTTAAAAGATAGTCTATGGGATTATTTAAGAGAACGTCTGCCATTATAAGTTCGATTACTTTTAAATATGCAGATCAATACAATATCATACATACATTTCTTCAAAAATCAGATAGTTTTACTTATAAATTATAATCTGGACTGACGGCGAATAAAACATCTCTGTGGTTAGCGGCCCGTTTGTGGTGATTATAAATTTCATGAATGTTCCAATTTTAATGTGATATAAAACAATAAAATAGGCACATCACAATCAGTTAATATATATATTTCCACATTTATAGCATATTGTTCACACCTTTCAGGTAACGCTGAATCTTTTATTTGGTTCAGTCTGAACAAATATTATCTGATCTACATCAGTAAAACTGCGGTCGTTCGAACAATACAGACAGGAACTCGATTGTAAAGATGGAGGCTCGGAGTTAGATGGGAAACAGCAAGGAGGAATGAGAGCACACTATATTACCAAATTACAGGCTAGGACTAAGACTTGAACATCTAGAATAGAGCTGAGCATGGAACATTAGAATGTTCTAGACTAAAGGCTTAAATGTGATTACAAAATAATTGTGTTGCTGAATTATATAAGATACATGCAGTTAAGAGTTTATAGGACATCAATGGGAAAATGACAACAATGCATCTCTAAACCTTGTGAAAATGTTTTATGCTCAATCCGTTTTCATACTAATTTTACTCAGCATTTTTTCAGTACTGTAAGACAAACGAAGATTTTGAAAGAGCACCATTGGGTACCAGTACGTTTTGCTATTTATCCTAATAAAATGTTAAACTCATAAAAACGTTATCTTAACTCGGCAACATACTGTAATGCAACTAGACCATTGTGATCTTTCAATGTGTCCTGATTAGGTGAGATTCGCCTTAACGTGCCTGCTGAGTCCATATTTGAACTTGAATGCTGAGCGACACTGTAGACATTTGTGACGTGTCATTCCCCTGTGTCTAGTAGTAATCTGGTCACTGAGATTGGTCGTGTCACCCAATTTGAACCCACACACATCACAGGTTAGCTTCAATTGGCCGCTTTCGCGTCTTTCGTGCATCTTCAAGTCTTGCAAGAGCAGTTTTGCCACAATATTTGCAAACGTGCAACTTTGTCTCGCCGTGATTGCTGCACCTATAAAAAGACATGTACTGTCACAAGTTAGCGAGAAATACTGAGTGTTTGATCGTGTAATCAGCATCATAAAACTAAACGACCCTGTCCACTAAAACACGGACCACATAATTATGTGAAAAACGCAACCCCTAAAAAACGTTGAAAACACAGTCAGACGACGGCAAATCTTAACCTCTACACGAGGGGTGTCATAATAAAAGTATAACTGTTAGTATATTCTTATTTTTCTGCGAAAAAATAAAGCTAAATCTTACCTGTGTCTGTGTTTACAAACACTTTCCCGCAAATAAAACGATGGCAATTGACCAGAATGCCTTCTATCGTGGTCTACTAGATGTTGTTTTTTTTATTTTGAAATGCCATTCCGCATTCTTTGCATAAAGTCGGAGTCTTCATATTCTGAAATGAAACAAATATCACAAAATTATAAGTCTATCAAATCAGCTAGCAATCGAAGACATTAAAAGTAAAAGAAAACTTCTCTTTCTCAAAATTGCCAAAATTAAGAGTTATTAAGCAGTTATGTGTTAATGTTTACCATGTATAATGCATACAAACACGTTTTACATAAACGATACGAAAAAGAAGTGGAACACCCTTCACAAAAACTTCAAGCCCTTTATATGTCAATTGCGAATATATTGTTAAAATACGGGGCTGAATTTTAGTGTGATAACAAATGTTTCCATGATTCATTTAGGCGACTCCGTCGGGCTAACTGTTAAAACGCGTTCATTCTTCCATTGCAACTCCATTACAATGCGTCTTTTCAAACATGGAACAATGTTTAATAATGAGTTTAAAGAATAGAAATAATACATAAATTTATAATAACCGTGTACTTTATCAAACCTAAAATGTCCGTGTACTTTATCAATTTGGTTTTAGTTCATTTTCGCCTTTGAAATAACTATAAGAAGTTCAACAATACACGCTGAAAACTTTAAAATACATAAAATTTGCTTAAAATAAGATTAGTGTATGAATTATTTACGGCTAACAAGAAGTAAAGCGATAGATTTGTCAAAAGCCGTGTACTTTGCCTTAGGTTTCAACTCTGAGAAATCAGTTGGTCAAGATTTTCAGGAAAACTTTAGAATATTAGAGAAAGTTCTTACCGTGGATAGAGCTCTTAAATGCGGGGTTTATGGTCTTTATTTCACAAAAATTCTCCAAATATTAAGAAAGTTATCTTTAAAAACCTTACCTGAATCGAGACTTGTTGACATTTGTTGCCGTGCACTTTACCAAATAAGTCACGTGGGTTCTCCACCGTGTAACCGGGCAGTCGACTTTCAGTCATGTTCTTCACAAGTGGCTCGACGATCAACAGTTAATGCAACCGTATTAAACACTGGAGCTTTTTGTTCTGGCTTATGCTATAGTTATTTCATACGTACGTAATAACATAGCAAAAACAAACTTATTGTTACCAACCATTGCTATTTTCAGAGCAAATAACAAAAACACACTTTTAAATGCTTAACATGGTCATTTTCAGAGGAACTCACTAAGTGCTTGAAATCAAAGCGAGAAAAGATTCAGATTGCTTGTCCTAAAGGCAACGTGCTCTACGCCCCATCCATATCGGCGGGTGTCAGCGAGTCGGGGCGGTGCACGAGAGGATATGGTGACTGCACGGGAACGCCGCGTGCACTGCAGCACCAGATGAACGCATGCAGCTGGAAGAAGAAATGTGACGTCATTCTGAGTACTAATAACGTCCTGCCGTGCGGAACACCGGGTAGTCAGGTCAACAAAAATATTACTTATGTGGTCATCGGCAAGCTGAATTGTATCCCAAAAGGTATGTTTGAGTTATCTATCATCACAATTTCGCTTATATGCTGCAAAAGTACATTAAACACTCATTTTTTAGCTCGACTATTCGAAGAATAGGTGGGCTATACTACTCGCCCCAGCGTCGGCGTCCGGTTAAAGTTTTAGGGCAAGTTGGGATTTTCACTTGTAAGTCCAATACCTTTCATTCAATTGAGTTAATACTTCACACAGTTGTTCAGGGCCATCACATGATGAGGTTAGATAGCTCCATATTATTCTTTACACAGATTATGGCCCCTGATTGACTATGAAACTTAGGTTAAAGTTTTAGGGCAGGGTGGGATATTTATAAATTACTTCTATACCCTTTGTTCAATTGACTTAATACTTCACACAGTTGTTCAGGACCATCACACAATGAGGTTACATAACTCCATATTATCCTTAATACAAGTTATGGCCCCTGATTGACTTAGGTTAAAGTTTTAGGGCAGGTTAAAGTTTTAGGGCAAGTTGGGATTTTCACTTAAAACTCCAATACCATTCATTCAATTGACTTAATACTTCACACAGTTGTTCAGAGCCATCACATAATGAGGTTAGATAACTCCATATTATCTTTTATACAAATTATGGCCCCTGATTCACTACGGAACTTAGGTTAAAGTTTTAGGGCAGGTTTGGATATTAATTTATAACTTCTATACTCTTCATTCAATTGACTTAATACTTCACACAATTGTACAGGACCATCATCCAATGAGGTTACATAACTCCATATCCTTAACCTTAATACAAGTTAAAGTTAAGGGCAAGTTGTGATTTTAATAAAAAAAATCTATACCTTTCATTCAATGCACTTAATAAAATTCAAAATTATTTACGACCATCTTACAACAAGAAACATAACTCCATTTTAACCCTAAATACAAATTATGTCCCTTGAATATTGTTTTTTTTAATTTCTTTTGACAGGCACATTTTTACATTGCATCTTAACCAGTTTTTTACCAAGGGAAAACAAGGAGGGCTATACTATATGGCCCTTGAATTTTATTTTTTTTAAATTTATTTTAATTTCTTTTAAAACGCATATTTTTATATTCTTTACCACATTTTCATAATGGGAAATCATGGGGTCATAATTGACCCGGCCGCGGGATTACTTGCTTAACATAAATTTATATTAGAACAATAAATTTTCCTTTTCTAAAACAGCAACAGTCTTCAGATAAACTTACTTCCCTGGCAACCATAATTTTCATTAGCAACCACTGACTGCTATCACGACCACAAATTTTGTTCACAGCAATCTTTATTCTAAGCAACCCTTTACTGCCTTATATGTAACTTGCTTCCGTTGCAACCATCTTTTCCGTTAAAGCCTTATACCTCCTGAACAGCCATCAACTATCTTAGCAGCCACATTTTTCTTAGTTTCCAATGACTACCAATGACTATCAAATTCCTTATCAACCATGAACCTCTTGAGCCACATTTACTTCTTCAGTAATCACCGGTTGTCGTAATATCCAATGATGTTCTTAGAAAGGAACTTGCTTCCTGAGTTCCATTAACAGCCATAAACAGCCCTAGCAACCACCAACCATCATAGTTACTACATATTTTTCTAGAATCACCTACGCAGTGATCTCCCCCGACAAGCAGAATAGATCTCTGCCACATTGAGCGAGTATAGCTGGATTTCAGCTATTTAAACTTGTTTTCATGTTTTTCTTCTCCCTTTTTAGTAAGTTTTTATCACATTTCAATTATTCAAGGCGCATTGAGGTTCAAATACAGATAAATATTTAAAAAAATTTTTTATAATATTTGCGGATATCTATGGTCACGTGATGGGCATGTTTGGAGTGATTACTGTACAGTTCTGCAAATACACTGGCGAGAAGTATGACAAATAACTACCTCGACTATGGTTTGCTTCACTAGAAATCATCACATTCCCTAGCAACCATGGCCTCCTTAGCAACCACTTAACCACAAGTACTTTTAGCAACCACTTTTGGTATCATCATACAATGACTTTCTTAGCAGTATCTTGCTTCCCTGGTTCCTCAAGTGTCCTTAAGTGAGCATTATATGGTCATATTGGCACTTTTGTTCTAAATAATTGTGTATACTTATTATTATAGATTTGCACTACATTTTAGGTTACCTTTGATAAAACAATTGAAATGTATTTCATTGTATTTTAGATCGAACGTTCAGCATATGTTCGAAAAAAGACAGACATCTATTCACAAAAAGTGATTTCACAGTCGGAGTGATCAAAAGCCATAAACGGTTTCCCGTGAATCGTCCAACGTGTCGTAAAGTACGTGAGATGAAGATTCCAGTTAAATTGAACAGCTCAGTAATGTTCGAGGTTTCACCATTTAAGCACAACACGTTCCCTCTCGGACTGAACATTTACAGAGTAGAGCGTGAGACAACGACATCAACTCCCTTGTACAACATAACCGTTGTCCATGGCAACACGACGAGTGCCATCCGCGTTGTGGCTGACTTCCGCTGGAAAAGAAAGCACCTCTCAGGATTTATGCTGGCTTTCATAGGTATGTTGAAAGGTCCTTCCTTCCTTCCTTCCTTCCTTCCTTCCTTCCTTCCTTCCTTCCTTCCTTCCTCCCTCCCTCCCTCCCTCCCTTCCCTCCCTCCCTCCCTCCCTCCCTCCCTCCCTCCCTCCCTCCCTCCCTCCCTCCTTCCTTCCTTCCTTCCTTCCTTCCTTCCTTCCTTCCTTCCTTCCTTCCTTCCTTCCTTCCTTCCTTCCTTCCTTCCTTCCTTCCTTCCTTCCTTCCTTCCTTCCTTCCTTCCTTCCTTCCCATACATTCCTTCCCATACATTCCTTCCTTCCTTCCTTCCTTCCTTCCTTCCTTCCTTCCTTCCTTCCTTCCTTCCTTCCTTCCTTCCTTCCTTCCTTCCTTCCTTCCTTCCTTCCTTCCTTCCTTCCTTCCTTCCTTCCTTCCTTCCTTCCTTCCTTCCTTCCTTCCTTCCTTCCTTCCTTCCTTCCTTCCTTCCTTCCTTCCTTCCTTCCTTCCTTCCTTCCTTCCTTCCTTCCCATACATTCATTCATTCATTCCTTTATTCGTTCATTCCTTTGTTCAATCCTTCCTTTCTTCATTCGTTCAATCCTTCATTTATACAATCCTTCGTTTGTTCGTTCGTTCGTTTGTTCGTTTGTTCGCTCGTTCGTTCATTCGTTCAATCCTTCTTTCGTCAAATCCTTCCTTCCTTCATTCGTTCAATCCTTCATTCATACAATCGTTCGTTCGTTCAATCCTTCATTTATACAATCGTTCGTTCGTCCGTCGTTATTTCGTTCGTTCGTTCGTTCGTTCGTTCGTTCGTTCGTTCGTTCGTTCATTCTTTCATTCATTCATTCATTTATACGTTCATTCCTTTCGTTTAATCGTTGACTCGTTTGTTCGCTCGGCCCTCTATCCATCTATCTTCATTGTTCGGATCATTATTTTATTTATTTATCATGGGTTGTATTTTTAGCGTACAAAACCCAACAATTGGAAAAAGTAATGCGATGGCCTAAATCAATAAGACCAGTGTTGAAAGAATTGAGCCACATATTTGAAGGTAAAAAATATATTTGTATTCCAGCATTCATTAAAATAGATTTGTTAACGTAATATCATTGGACTTTTCTAGTATTGTATTATAAATACTAAATCAATTATTGTCGAATGGCTCTATCTCGATGGCGAACCAGTGTCTGTTTTGTTCTAATGTACATGAACATGAATCTGAGTAGAAAATGGAAACGTTTAAACGATTTGTATGCATTAATAGTGCGAGCAGTGATAAAGCAGTGCGGACGGCGGCCAGGGGAGATGCAGCTGTCGTGTGGCCGAAACAAGGTCATCTACTTCCCGTCAATCTCCGCCTCCAGCGTCGGTCGTAGCTTTTCACAGAACTGCACATATGGAAGAAGCACATGTGGCGGCCTGACGCCTAGCCTCCTCGTGCAGAGAAACTCCTGCTACTGGAAGCCCCGCTGTAGCATCGATTGGCGGGGCCGAGAGCGCATCCTCCTGTCGAGGGACAGCAGTTGCATCGGCCAGCCCGTAGCATTAGTCGGCAGCGAGGGGCACAGGTGTGTCCGTGAAGGTATGCTCAAGTAAATTGACCACATCCTTCTGTTGTGAATTAGATGGTTTCGCTCGACTTGTAAGGCATTTCCAATAACGAATAAATAGAAACAGATATATAACTCATTTAGGAACTCAAGTTATTTTCTAACAAGTCATGATTGTTTTCCCGTACATAGAGAACATTTACGACCTGTGCTCCAACTGCACACGATTCATTGACGCCTCGTGGGGAATCGTCCGTAGTCACCCACAATATCCCTGGTTTTTCACCTCGCACACAGACTGCAAGGCCATCATTCAGGTAAAATGTACTTGTTATTTACATGTAGTTAATTTGCACACTTTCGTTCGTTTGTATTCATTTTATTAGGCGATGCAGGGGAATGATTAGAATCTCAAATATATTTATATATGTGTTTAATTTTCCATAAAAAGATTGGCCGACGACGGGTACTAACCCTTACCATTCAAGACATAAATCTAGACCCTAATGGTCGGGACAAGTTGACGATGTACCAAGTGGGCAGGAACGGAGAGAGGAATTACGTCATTTCCGCTGCTAAGGAGGCGCGTATCGGGCGAGTTATTACTGTTCAGGATGGAAAGCTGGTGATCCGACTAAAAAGGTTTAAGCGATCCAAGTCAGGGAGAGGACTAGTGCTCGTGTTCCAGCGTGAGTGTTGTCATGTCTTCAAGACACGATTTTTAAATTGTTCTTTGGTGACGTTGATGTTTCTGTATAAATTTAAATATCATACCGCATCCTGTCTGCCTTTGTCTTCTAGCATCGATCCTTGCTTTGTGTCACGCACGTGCTTGGAGCTCACACACTTGTTCATGTTTTCAGGTTTTCGTGTAAGTAATTCAGGGGAGATAGACTCACCATACGAAACTACCACTCCTCGTACTGAGGGAATAGTCAACGACGCATATCGTGGACCGGAAATACGTCTCACAAATCGGATGCTGTGTTCAGGAAACCGGAAGTTGCGTAGGAGGGGTCGGTCATGCGCACAACGAGTTTGGACTGACTACTTTACACAACTAGAATAAGATTCTTGTTTACAAATGAAGAGCGTCTGGAACACTCTTAGCTTGAAATTCCTTTAGTAAAAGTGTGTATAATTTATGATGATAATTTACATGTGTGGAACAGTTGATAGAAATATTGTACGCCGGACGTTATTAAACAATAGTTTGGCATTGGTCAATAATCGGTTTTACAATAATGGTGGCATTGTTGGTATCAGGTATCATGAGATATACTTTTTCGCCTTTTCTATGATCAATGTACATTGACAACTAAGAAGACGTTTTACACTAAAAAGGCGTCAAGCACATTAATACAGACTTGTTAAAACTCTTCTTACTGATGTAAACTGACGATAGGTATATTTGCTGATTCTGCCGAAAAAATACAATTTGGTTTAAATATTCTAAGTGAGTACTGTATTAAATGGAAACTAAGAGTAAATAAAAGTAAAAGTAAGGTACAACATGTATTAATATTTCGAAAAGCTGGCAGAATTCCAGACAATTTAAGAGTTTACTATCACGATAATTTATAGATATAGTAAACAATTGTACATATCTAGGAATCGTCTTGACTACAGTGGGCTCATTTATGTAAGCCACGAATATCTGGAAAGGCAAAGAAGGCAATATTTCAATTAAAAAGATATCTTAATAAATTCACCGTGTCACAAATTAGAATTATTTGATAAACTTGTTAAACCAATTCGATTATACGGGTCAGAAATTTGGGGTGTCATCAAAATGGTCGCAATCGAAAGTATCCATACTTTTTCCATTTAATCAGTGCTATGTATCAAAACAATAACATAACATGATTTTGTTTATGCGGTGACTGGAAGATGTGATCTTTATTCTTGTGGTATAACCCAAATGGTACGTATTGGTTCAAGGTAATCAATACCCAAGAGCATAAATATATTAGTGCAATTCATAAAAAACTTGTTACAAGATATTGAGAAACGACCGCGATGTTTAAATTGGACACTTTGTATAGAGAAAATGCTAACACAATTATTTGTTTTTTATGTCTGGCTATTCCAGGGTATCAATGATATCCCTTTATCCTTGTCGCTTTTTAAACAACGTGTTAGGGATAATTTTATTCAAAACCTTGCAGGTATAATTAATGACTCTTCACCTTCTAAAAATAGTCAAAACGTTCTCAGCTTAAATCGGCTTTAATTTAATTAACTTAATTACACTAGCAATTAACTCGCAAGATGAAAGCGATGTTCAAATATACTTGTACATATAGATTTATCAGTAACTGTTCTGAAACTAGCTAATTGTATACAAAAATCACCACTTAACATTACCTATTCTCAGACATTTATCGGCTACAAACCTAAAATGAAATCGCTCTTTACTGCCTGTGAAGAAAATTGTTTAAAAAGTAAAATCACGCTTGTCGCTCCTATGACTTTTCAACGCGTTCAGCACTTTCATTGAGCTATAGGTTGGATTTTTTTTAAATATTCTGCTTTAAACTCTATATTGATCATCGTTTTTCGTGCCGTATTTATTGAATCGCTAATGTATTGTCCGTTCACATTAAATTTGAAAGGAAATAGCTTGTCTTATGAGGTGATCTTAACTAAGTGGTTTTAATACAAATGACGTTGGATATTGTTTAACTACCGTCTTTCATGAACACATTACTTTTAATTTAGTCGCATTCGGTAAAGTATGTGAAAAGTTATGACAACAACAACTTCGCTTCACTTAAGTGAAAATAACGATGCAGGTTTAACATTGGACCAACTTTCAATTTATTTGTTATTGTTTGGAGATGGTGTGCTGTAATATTTCCAGATACTGTTGAAGGTCTTCAAAGATCTTTAAATGATTAACATGCATATTGTGAAAAGTGGAAACTTAAGTTAAATGTTAATAAAAAAAAAATAGTTATTTATAAAAAAGGAGGTAATAAAAATGAAAATGTAAATCTTTACTACAGTAATGAATTGATAGAAAAAGTTCTTTAAAAAAAACTTTTAACTATCTTGGAATTGTTTTTTTAAGCGGAGGATCATTTATGAACGCTACACAGACATTATTAGATAAAGCACTTAAGTCTATGGGAAATTTGTTTGGGATAACTAGGGGGAAAGAAATTCCTGTTAAAATTATGTTGGGTTTATTCCACTCATTTGTGTCATCAATTTTGTGCTATTCTTGTAAAGTATGGGGCCTTTGTAGGGCTGAAAACATAGAAAGGGTTCATAGAAAATAGTGTAAAAATAAGCGCTAGTAACTCTGCGATATATGGTGAACTAGGACGATACCCTCTGTATGTTACTAGACATGTACGAATCGTAAAAATATTTCCTTAAACTGTATCAATTTAAAAGAGACAATTGCATTTTATACAATACATTGCAAATCATTCGATAAGATACAGAAAATAACGCAAATTCAAACAATTGGTGTTCAAATGTACGCACTATATTACAAAATGCAGGATTCAATGAAGTATGGTTATATCCGTAGTCGATTAATATTGATAATTTTTTCCCTATATTTAGGAGAAGATTAATCGACTCATTTATTGGGCAATAGAAAAATGTTATCGACTCATTAAGTTCACTAGTGTTATACCGAGAACTAAAATCTACCATTCATATGTCATCGTATATAGATAAATTGTATAGCTATATACTTAGGAATATTATTGCTAGGTTAGAAGTGTTCTATCATATGTTAATATTGAAAGAAATCAGCGTAAATGTGTTTTATGTGTTCATAATGATATTAAAGACGAATATCACTTTCTTTTGATATGTTCGCAATATGATGATATTAGGAAAAAATACATAAATAAATTTTACTATGCAAGACCAAGCATGTTTAAATTTATTCAATTATTATACTCGAAAAATACTGCATGTCTACGAAAACTAGCTTTGTATTGCAAACAGGCATTTAAGCTACGATATAATGGTTTGAATAATAACTTTATTGCTTTTAAGATGTTGAAATTATTGATAACTTATATATGTATATGCACTTTCGCAGTTATCAATTATTGCCATGCCATGTGTTATGTTATTGTAATAACGATGAACTGTATATGTTCAAGTTAACAATAAATGTTCTGTCCTGTTCTGTTCTGCTATCGGTAGTAATTTTGCAAGCAATTATATTGTGGAAATATGAAGGGTTTACAGCGTTGTTATTCGATTACATTTTATTCCACTTGTAGTATACATATGAATAAACTTTTTCAACAAACAGGTTGAGAAGGTACTCGTCGTAAAGACTTTATTATGTCTAAAGGTGTCTGTTTGTCAAGGTGCCTATGTCAAGTTTCCATAGCAACAGCTTCGGAACATGCGAAATTGAAACTTCTTTAAACTTCAAATTGCATAAGGACAAAAACATGTTTTTGACGTTTTTGTCTTCTAATCTACTGTATGTGTACACCTCATCTGTGTTATAATATAGTGATAGCGTTTCTTGTTGATAGTGGTGTTTCAATGATGTTCCACTTTATACAGTCGATAGTTTCTATCATTTGGGAACAGTCCTCAATAATACAGGTAGTTTTATATAAAATCATGCTACAATAGCTGGAATAGGCTTAAAAGCCCTAAGTTCTTAGAGGTAACATAAATACTTGTATTTAAAACCTAGTACAATGTATAAGGCTTTTGATGCTTTTGGTACTTCACTCCTTAACTATGCTTGTGAAGTGTGGGGTTTTGGTAAAAACCAAGAGTTGGGGAGAATCCATCTCAAATTTTGCAAATCATTTCAGCATGTTGAAGCAGTCTACTTCATGGTTGTTGTTTACGGAGAAGTACATGGATTTCCACCTTATATTGATAGACATGTGGGAATTATAAAATACGGGTGTAATATTGTAAATAGCAATAACATCATTGTAAGTACGTTGTATAAGGCATTACTATCTTCAACAGACAAGGAAAAACCAACGGAACTACAAATGGTAACACTCTGTTAAACAATTCTGGATATGCAAATGTTTGGTTAAAACCATTATGTGTAGATTTGACGAATTTCCACATTGTATTTAAAGAAAGATTAATCGATGATTTCAAACAAACCTGGTATAATCATGTCCAAGCTAGTCCATCTCAATAATCCCTTAAGAATTGAATCTGGTCGTTACGGAAATAACCGTGTAGCCCATAGTCAAGGCTATTGTTTAATTTGTAACTCAAGTGATATTAAGAATGAGCTCCACTTTGTTTGTGTATGTTGTGCTTATATTAAGTCGCGCATGAATAATTTAAATAAAAAAAATACTGCGTAAGACCTAGTATGATAAAATTTGTTGATTAGTTACGGTCAAATAATAAAAAGGTCAGCTAAAATTGTAAAAATATATATTTGAAGCAATTATGCGTAAGAATATTGTCAATCAAATTGGTTTCATTTCTAATTGTAAATTTTGTTGTCAATTTCGATTAGAGGGTGGACATTATAAAGTACAGTAAACTATATATATATATATATTAAAATATATATATATATATATATATATATATATATATATATATATATATATATATATATATATATAGTTTACTGTACTTTATAAACTCTCAATTCTAATACTTACTTTACATTTCATTATGTAAAAAATACTGTGTGTAGTAATTAAATAACCATCTTGTTCTGATACAACCTTAATGACATGTGTTATATTATTTCTTTTTTTTCTTTCCTCATTAACGTTTTATTCTAAAAAAATCACGTTAGTTATATGTATGTTTAACTTATAATATCATGTAACGAACAACATCTATATGTTTAAGTTACTTTAATAAATATTGTGATTCTTGAATCTTGTTCTTCGTCATTTAATGAAATTATAATTTCGAGATTTGAAGTAAGTGTCTATTGAATATGTTTGTTTTTCATTCACTTTAAAATTGAAATACTTTGCTAGGTCCTGTACTCATTAAGACATGCTCGTTAATAATAATTTGATTGGAAAAAAGCCCTTGTAGGTAGGTTTTTGTTGGGATATATGCTTATCACCTATATAACTTTAATAACTCCATAGTCCACCCATCTCTGTTGTTTTATAGGGAATACCAACTTTTTTCTCGTTTTTTTTTTCTTCTTTGCATTCCTCTCAGATCTCATATCGCTGTTTGTTTTCTTTGAAAATAATGCTCTTTTTGGATTGAATTCTGGGTATTTGACGAATGACGTCTGCACTTGTGTGCTTGTCTTTTGTTTGTTCAAATCCAAATATAGCCGCCAGAAATGATTTAGTTTATTTTAGTGTTTATCCTTCATAAGAGTTTTCCCATTTTGTTCAATGCGAAAAGTCTTCACCTTTGCAATTGTATCTTCATTTTCTTCCTACACACATCCAAGAAACACTCAAATTAGTAAGAAGAACTTTATAGATAAATCAAATAAATCATGAGACATACTTTTTTTTTATCTGCTATTTAGGTATTGCAAAGTATTTTTGCAAGAAATTTAAAATAATGAAGGGGCAGAACTTTATATGAATATATAAATATGTGAACTAAAATTCATTTGAACATTTTAAATGTTTTTAATAACATGTCACGACTATGCCAATGCATTTAAAACCAGAACCTAGGCAATGACAATATCACCACTTATTTGGTAACATATACGACAAACTAAAAAAGAGGAAGTACAGATTCACTAGAACAGCCAAGCTGTACTACTATATATTAAATTCAGTGCATTTGTTGTGCTGAATACAAAGCATTAACGACATTTATATATATATCTATATATACATAATATAATAAAAGTTGCAGCTACATGTTTGTATTCACTTGTCAATAAATATGGTAGCTGCTTCTTTAAAAATACACAAGTAAAATAATACCTAATGTTATCAACTGAAGGTTATTCGAAGAAAAAATGTTCAGTGATTTCTTTGAATCATTCGTCTGTGTGTGGTTGTTGCGAACATCGTTATTGCTTCGAATATTGTGATTCGTGTGATGTCGTGGTAACAGAAATGCTGTGTATGTCGGAAATAATGTGAATGGCGCTATTGTTGTAAATTATTTCATGAACGACCCGAATGTTGTAAATGTCGTGAACGACAAATGGTATGAATGTTGTACATGTCGCGAATGTTTTTAATGTCGTGAATGAGGAAATTGTTTCGAAATTCGTGATTTCTTTAATGTTCCGAATGATCCGAAAATGGTGAGTGTCGTGAATGATACGAATAAAATGAATGTTGGGAATGTGGGAACTTTGTGAACGAATTTCTCGAAATTCGTGAATGTTTTACACATATCGTGGATATCGGGAATGTTTTCAATGTCGTAAATATCAAGTCGTAAAGGAAGCAAATACTTTGAACGGTGCTCAAATGTCGCGAATATCGTTATCCCTATTTTAGTTCGTCCTATAATTAGGAATTTGGGAAAATTCTGGGGGTTTTGATATATTTTGTGTTGGTTAAGACAAGGATTTCTGAATTAGTCGTTCAATATTGTTGAGAACGGTGATCATAGAAAACCTAACAAAAGCTGCAGTAGTAAAGTGCCACTTAACACGCATTTGCAGGCACTTAAGTAACTGATGTTGATAGTAATTTGCATTTGATTTATAAGATATTTGTGGCGGGCCTAATTCCTATTATGCAAACATAGACACACACTAGACACACCTCATTACCAGCGTTTTTTTTCTTTATGTTCAACTCTAAGGACTATGGTTATTATGTTTTACTGCAAATGTAATGATTCTCTCTCTATACTGGATTATCACCACTAATGCAAGGGTTGGTTGGTACTTTCTTACCACAAAGAATTTGTACTGAAATAGGCGGGCATTCCTATTCAGTCCTTCACATGAATGAGTAGTATTTTCATTTTAATATAGCGATGTGTTAGGATTCATATTGCTTATATCTCTTTCAATGTCAGTGTCCTATTTCACCTGTACCGTGTGGAGCGGTGCTTAAAGAACGTTACATAAAGGGAAGTCGAAAGGAATGTACACGCGAAGGTCAGAAAGACTATAGAGCGGAAGTAAAAAGAACGCCCATTATTGAGCAAGCTACGTTTTCTGAGTGCAAAAATATGATTTGTTTGAAGATTTTGATTTAATCATTTTTTTTAAAGTGGGTTCTTTAGCTTCAGAAAGTTATTGGAAGATATATCTGAAACTGTTTTTTGACGACTGGAGTGTCTTTTTTATAATTACGGTAGATGTTTTTTTACATGTTTATAAGATTATCCGGGCCCAAACAACTCGCATTTTTTTTTATCTTTTTGGTGACCCTTTTCTTTTCTTAAATCACATACTTACAAACATGACAAATAATGAACAAGAAAATCACGACATGCAATTATTTCATCGTTAAACATTGTATATGCATGAGATGAATATATTTTTTAACAAAATATTTTAAGATCAATTTATTTGGAAGAAGAAAATGAATTCCTTTATTTTTATATAGTGTTTGAATATTTAAAAGGTCAGAATATAATAATGCACTTAATTTAATACGTTTCTGCCATCTTTCAGATAGAAAGTACGCTTTGTAAACACAGTAACCTATTTGAGATCGAAAAGTGTTGATGATATTATACTCTTTGTATTCAATTGTATATCAAATATGTCTTAACAGAGGCCGTTTATTATTGAATTTTATATATTTATTTCCCCATAAAACTTGAGTTCGAATTGATTAAAACTCCTTCTAAATATTGCTTTACATTGAAATCGATTTAAATTTTAACCACGTGTTGATCAAGTCTTGGTAGAAAACAGAGAGTTTTTTGGTTTGTCCAGAAAGAGGTTTTAGAGATTCTAAAGTCATATTGAAGACAAGATAGTTTGGCCAGAATTGATAAAAAAAAGTATGATGCGATTATTTTCCGATTATTTTCCAATTTGCTTTTCCTTTGATTTTAAGAGATTTACCCATTCAACTTCCAGTCCATTTCTTATCATAGTTGTACGCTTAATTTTATCTCTTTTGTCATTCCAAATGAAATTCAATATTAAAGAGTTAACCGTTTTAATAACACGATTAGGAGTCAAAATATATTGCGCTAGATATGTAAGTTTGGGCAGCATTAATTATTTTATTACAGTGATTTTGCCAAAAAAGGTTCTTTTTTCCAATTGCTTATTAGCTTTTGACATTGTTCAATTTCCGACCCCAGTTTAAATTAATGCATTTAGTTTTGTTGTTTCCAAAAAGAATACCTAAGGATTTTATATATTTTGACGTAAAATTGTTGTTGTACATTTAATTCGACGTAAGAGGCATGTCCAATTTAACGAATATATGACAACTGACATGGTACTCATTAGGAAAGTTAACCCATTTTTTTACAAGTCACTAGGCTAATCATGGCTATTCTCCCTTAGGGGAGGGGTAGAGAACATTTACGGCCTGTGACCCAACTGCACACGGGACATTGACGCCTCGTGGGCCACCCGCAAAATCCCTGTTTCTTCACCTCGCACACTGACTGCAAGGCCTGAAGTTCATTCGGATACACATTCAATTGGTACGATTGGAGGCTTAAGAGTAATATGTGTGATTGTCATAACAAGATTGGCCGACGCCCTAATGGCCGGGTACCAAGTGGGCGGGAACGGAGAGATGAGTTACGTCATTTCCGCTTCTTAGGAGGTGCGTATCAGGCGAGTTTTTCCTATTCAAGATAGAAAGCTGGTATTAAGACAGCGGAGATTTAAGTGATCGCGTTCCACAGTGAGTTTTGTAATGTACTTTTACTATTGTTGTTGTTTCTGTATATATCTAGATATCACACCGCATCCAGTCAACAGATTTCTTAAATGAATAAGTAAGTAAGTAAGTCAATTGTTTCTTACCGTGACATGTGTTCTATACATCAGTAAGTGTATTAAGAAAGACAAAAGGCGAACACCCGGGCCCATGGGCCTATATTTCACCGTTATGCAAAGTTAGCTATAAATGTACAATTATTATCACAATCATAATACGCAGAACAGTTGATCCGCTAATATGGCATTGCCATACAACACGCATAACAGATACAACTTGGTAAATGTTGTGTTATTTATTTTAATTTGAAACATGTCTATATGTCCTATTTCTTTTAAAAGAAAACGCTTTCACTTAGATTTTTGCAGTTTTTCTAGTGCATTTATTTAGAAAGTATTTTAATTGTTCGTGGGTTGATTTTGTACCAAACATATTCCCACTTAGTAAATATTTGTAAATCTCTCGTCAAAGCGATTCAGCATGAGATACAAAGTTAACTTTGCCTGTGAAGATTACTCCGTGATATCTGTATTCGGAAACTGCTCCGAGCACGTTGGCACCGATCTAGAAACAAAAGTATGTTTGCCGTTGACGTCGGAAATGCATGCATTTAGATTTGCCAGATTTTATGAGGACTCGCCATTTCTTGCACCAAACATGAAGGGTATTGAGCATGGTCTGTAAGTTTCTTTCTGATTTGGCAATTAGCACTATATATCTTTGAACAAAAATGAAAAAAATAGGGCAATAAATAAGAGAGTGGTTATAGTCTTCGTTTCATCTTTGTTTCATCATATTAAATGGTTCTATCATCAGCATAGAGCAATATGGACACGGGATGATCATGAACTTGCACACTTATGCCATGTTAATTGATTTCAGTGACGAGGTCATTAACAAATGCTGCAAAAATTGTCGGCGACAAATTATTTCCTTGAGCTACTCCAGACTTGCACTCAAATCATTCTGTCAACTTGTTGTTATTGTAATGTTGGACGCCGTACGATTATAAATTGATTATTGCTGTTATGTATGTTACCGTCGACACACAGAAGCAATAGTTCGTAGAGCATCAAGTCCCTGTCCACAAAATCAAAGGCCTTCTTAAGGTCGATAAAGTCGGTGAACAAATTGGGGTTAATTTTAATGATGATGTTAGGGTTAGAAATATGGTCTTTCCTAAAACTGTTTTGTTCGTCGGCGAGTATGTTGTTTTCTTTAAAGTAACAGATAAGTATTTTACTAGTATTCACCAATGCGCTGTATACCTTGCTGATGCAAGAGAGATGGCTGATCCCGCGGTAATTTAACTTCGTCCTTTTGTCCGAACTGTGGTCTTTAATGATTGAGCGTATCATTGCTTTCGCCAATCACTTGGCCACGGGTGCGAAACAGTGCTTCCAGCTCTTTTAGGAGCTGTGTATAAATAAGAGCCAATGACACTTCCGAGCTAGAGCAAAAGAACGGATATCATCGTAAAACGTGAGTATGACTCGTTATTTTATTTAATATCACAATTATGAGGGCTTATTTGAGAAATCGGGGAATGCAGTGCCATACGTATAAATATGTTTAATCTTCACACATATTTCGGTTATTTTGTAAACATATTGTTTATGGAGTTATAAAACCGATTCTCCCATCAAACAAATGCATGTTTACAAACGAAAGTAGATCATTTTCACCAATTTTCAGCTGAATATCACTGAAGAAGCTTACATTTAAGATAAAACCAGTATTATCGTGTGCCTTTATTTTGTTTGAAATTAAAATAACCACCTGTTTACCGGAATACGCATGTTTATACTCTTTTTCTAGGTTGAGCTGGAGCCAAAAGCCAGGGAGCTGGAGCCAACGCGTGGAGGCTGAGCCAATACGCTGTATAATAATGCACTTAACTCGGCATATTTGGAATAGTTGAAGTTCTGTATTTATAACTAGTATTAAGATATTGCTGTATTTTTTAAAATATATAATTATTTATGAATATTTAATGCAACTCATCTGATAATGGGCGTTGCAATCTCAGAAATGTCGATGGAGCTAAACAATCCTTTCACAACATCTTTATAATTGTATGGCTACTGTTTTTTGACCAGTGTTTTACTCCAATCAGATTCCAAAATAAATTAATTGTAGCGGATCAAAGAAAGTGTGTCATTTAACAAAGATTAGATAAACGAAAAACTGGTAAACTATGTGCCAAATTGCATCAACTCAGAAATAAAATGACCGCTAGTAGACTTAAAACGAATCACTAACTGGTTTAAGAAAAACTAATGTATTTCTTTACATTACGGTTCAAAAGTGGTACATGGAAGTTCATCGCATTTTTTTCTTTACCACCCGACTTTGATTAAAACACTTTTCAAAATCTCTTAACCCTTTTAAGATGCAGATATTGTCAAACTTAATTAATTTATCATAATATAACACAACACGGGTTTGCTTTATTATTACGATAACTTAAAGACTTAAACACCTTATAAGTATCCTCGCCCATTTTCATATACATAAAAAAATGAATAAACATATATCTTTCAGATCAAAATAGATCCCAGTTTTTGCTGCACATCTGACTTTCTGACTTGGAACATATCGAGGAGTAATACATATAACAGTTTTTTATTAAGTAATCTTTATTAATAAAGAATTTAGAGTTCGGAATTTGCCGATATTTCTCATCAAAACGTGTATTATTATACAGCGTATTGGCTCAGCCTCCACGCATTGGCTCCAGCTCCCTGGCTTTTGGCTCCAGCTCAACCCAGAAAAAGAGTATAAACATGCTTATTCCGGTAAACAGGCGGTTATTTTTATTCCCGACAAAATAAAAGCACTCGATAATACTGGTTTTATCTTAAATGTAAGCTTCTTGAGTAAAATTCAGCTGAAAATGTTCTACTTTCGTTTGTAAACATGCATTTGTTTGATGGGAGAATCGGTTTTATAACTACATGAACAATATGTTTACAAAATAACTGAAATACGTGTGAAGATTAAACATATTTATATGGCACTGCATTCCCCGATTTCTCAAATAAGCCCTCATAATTGTGATATTAGATAAAATAACGAGTCATAAGTTTACGTTTTATGATGATATCCGTACTTTTGCTCTAGCTCGGAAGTGTCATTGGCTCTTTTTTATACACAGCTCATAAAAGAGCTGGAGCCACTGTTTCGCACCCGAGTTGGCACAACAATTGTGTCAAATATCAACTAAAATAGTTTTTGCAGAACCGCGATGATCGGCTGGTTTTTAGAACCGCGTATGGAATAGAGTCAATACCACTTGCTGACTTCGATTGTGTCGCTATAATAACTTTCGCAACTTCTCCCAACGTGAATTGGTGGATTAGAATATCGTAAGCGTTTTATAGTGGGTTAGCACTAAATATTTAGCATCATACTTTGACCTTTGGTTTTCTACCGTGTTTGTTATATTGAAGTGCTTTCCTGGTGTCAATACTTGGACCTATGTTACTCAGGTTCCGGAGCGTTTTATTTCAAGGACCACTTGTTCCCGTTTTCAGGTTTTCTTGTAAGAAGTTTTTTTTTTTTTTTTTTTTTTTTTTTTTGGGAGGGGGGGTGTAGAATAACTGTACGAGACAACCCCTGCTACTACTGAGGGAATAGTAAACGATGCGTACTGTAGACCGGAAGTACGTCTTTCAATTTGGATGTTGTGCTCGGGAAACCGAAAATTGTGTAAGAGGGGTCGAACATGCGCACAACGTGTTTGGATTGACTATTTGACAAGACTGGAATAGGATTGTTGTGTGTAAATTAAAAGCGTCTTGTACTAAGATAAATACAATTGTTACAGTATTATCAAAAATAATGTCCTTCGAACACATGTATACATATACTTAACGTGTTATCATTGAAGTAAATAACAACATTTTTTGGTGATCTACATGCATGTTTTTCTTCTATTGTTATATAGCGCCAACTTGATGCATTGCATATTTTTTTCTAATTAATATTTTTTGTATATGTATATAAACGGTTAAATTGGTTGTGACATTGTCAATAATCGTTTTATCTATAGTGGTGGTAGTATTGGAGATTTAAGGTACATTGTATGCCGGCGCGGATTGGCTTGACCCCACCGCACCCCCATAAAGTAACAATGGCTGAACCCGTTTTTGAAGCAATATATGGCAGTTTTAATTCTAAATATTCGGCTTTAAAATTCCTTATTTATCGACGTTTTACGTGTCGTACTTATTGTTTGCGTCGCTGATATATTGTCCATTCACATTAAATTGAAACGAAGTAATTTGTCTGAATATTTTGTTACGTATTATTACGTAAGTGTCTAACTTATATGTCAGAGCAGTGAGAAGTATGCAGTTATTTGTCATAATGCTGTTCTGCTTAAAAGATAACAGCAAAATTCGTTCTGTTTTGAAATTGATTTTAAAACACAACAACAAGAGCTTTACTTGTAGATGACAACGTTCAACCGCTTGTCAAGGAACTCAAGTAAACATCTTTTGTTTGCCTGATAACTTATAATAAACAATGGAAATGGTATTGTTAGTCTTCAGGTCCATGTTGAGTTTTATAAGTAGTCATTAACTATTTCAGATTAATGTTCAACAACTTTTCATGACGACAAGAACGCCATCGTGGCTGTCATTGATGAAAGACAAGGCATTGAAATACTGTCTTTGATGAAAGACAAGGCATTGCAATACTGTCATTTATGAAAGACAAGGCATTGAAATACTGTCATTGATGAAAGACAAGGCATTGAAATACTGTCTTTGATGAAAGACAAGGCATTGAAATACTGTCTTCGATACAGAAACAACGATAACACAATCTTAAGTGCGGGAAAGTATGATTATTATTATAACCTATCTGAATGTTTTGAGTGTTTTTAACGTCACGAATGTTTCGAATATCGTTAATGTCCCTAATGTTGTTTATGTTTTGAATGTCAAGTAAATAATGAATATCACGAGTGTCGTGAACGCCGTGAAGGTCGCGAATAATGTGAACGCCACTAAGAACTTAACATTCGAATGTAGCAAATGTTGTTTATTCATTTTCGAGACCGTCCTACTCAATAAATGAGCTATTAAAAAAATACTTGATGTGGAAAAGTGATTTAGACAATGATTTCGGAATAAGTCTTTTACTATTGTTGAGAACGGCCTTCATTGAAGGGCTAACAAAAGTAGCAAAGGTAAAGTACCATAAAACACGCAACTGAAGGCATTTTAAATACTGTAATTTGTCGTAATTTTCACTAGATTAGTTAACTGCAATTGTAATCATTTTCCTGTTTATATGTATAGGGGATTACCGGTACCACAACTTATGCCAGGTTGACGAGTATTTTCGGGTTAGTACTTTTATATAACAAAGAACATATATAATTGATACATTTTGATATTTGAGGCGGGCATTCCAAGCGCGATTAGAGGCTCCATCCCTGGTACTTGAGAGAGTGACACTGTATCAATATTGTAGCAATAACACTGTAATGACAATCCCCATTCAGTCCTTCACATGAATTAGTAATATTTTCATTTTAATATAGCGATGTGTTATGATTCATATCGCTATATATCTCTTTTAAAGCCACCTGTACCGTGTGAAGTGGTGCTAAAAGAATATGTTCAATAGAGGGTAGTTGAAAGGAAAGCGCCGGCGAAGGTCAGAAAGACGCTAGAGCGAAGCTAAAAGATCCGCCCGAGTTATTGAACAAGCTTTTTTTCTGAGTGCAAAAATATGACTCATTGATTTATCATTTTTCATATCTTTGATTATCAAAAGTGCAATAGATATGTCTACATTGCGTGACTGTCCTTCCTTATTTGAAGTCTTTGATTTCAACCATCAAATGGATTTTTAAAGTGGGCTCTCTAGCTCAATAATGTCAATAGCAAAGACCTTTGAGGTATATTTCTGATACGACCACTGTTGACTGTAGATGATCCTTCTTAAATAGTTAGAAGGTTGTCTTTACTAGTATTATAAATATCCGGTCCCTAAAACACGCTGTTCTTGTATCACTGGAGACATATATTTTGACAATCCATTGATGTGATCTGTATTCATATCAATATCATACAAGTAGTATAATTATCATATAAAAAGACAATACTCACAAGACATTAGTGACTAGAACATATAAATACTAAATATTACTGGCAGTGAAATACGGAAACCGGTTATACACAAATAGTAACATTCATGTTAATGGCAACGTATTTTCGAAAGCTGCAAAAAACCAATATTTTGGAGGTTTGCGTTTATCTTTTACAACCTTCCAGCTTCCGAAACTCACTTGAGCGTAAATACGACGACAGTTTAATAAATACTTCAAATAACACCGTTATTATTTACTGAATCATGTATGACTGACATCCGTGGACCCAAACTTGAGGCTCGTCCAGTTCATCGAACTCCAGGTAGTGTTTAAAGTGTGATTGAATATGGAAGGAGTTCACCTGCTTCTGGAAGCCGACCCAAGACGTCAGAGAGGCCCGCACAGCCACCCGGCACGTACTCTGGAGAGACGGCGCGGCGGCGACACCGAGAACCATTTCGAGATACTTCTCGTTAACCTTGTCTCGTCCCTGGCGCGAGGAAGACTTCTGCCATTTAGTCAGTGATGTATTGGGAGACAATAAAGGGTTAATACACCTGTTTGAGGTCGTTATCATCTGCAAAGGCCCGCAAAATGGTTTACAGCCCGAGTGCGTAGCATAAAATTTCACACCATGAGTACCTTTTGTGTTAAAGCAAGTTGTTAAATGTCACGAAATGCAAAAACAGTTAGTTCAAAATAACCTCAATAACAGGTACTTGTGTGACGTCACGAGTGATGTCATTGAAAAAGTTTTACATTAAGCTCGATTAGGGCCGCAACATAACTCGAAGTTGCCCTTTTGTTACGACGCCATTTGTTCAGTGTTCAGTCGATTGGAAAGTGTGGTTTTTTTTGGAAACTTACTGGATTACTTGGAGTACTTACAGACAATACCTGTCGGGTAATCGAATAATTACCGATATATTCCTACTTTAACATTTGGCAACTAATTTAAACCGGGAAAAAATGTCAAAATGTTCTGGATTAAATATACTGTGGTGCAAGTCCAACTAAAAATATTTCACAAATAGTGTCAAAAGTGTTCTGATTTAGGTACTCACCCAGTAGAGCACCTTCAGCATCAGAGAAAGAAATATTTGAAAACTGTGTTCATTGCATACGAAGTAATGGAATTATGTCAATTTAAGTTTTTTTTCTGAATAAAATCGACATAAATATCTATAGTTGGAAGGAGTTAAACTTTTTAGACTAAAATTAGTGCTTTTAAGCTAAGAAATAGTCAAAACAACTGCAGAAAGTACTGACTAGTAAAAACAGCAAAAGTTTGCATCGTTGACCCACTTTCGGTCAGAAACAAGGTCGCTCAGCCTCCTATGATGGGGGTCCTGATAGCGCTTATGTAAAACAAAAACCCAGCATTAACGGCACGTGAATTTACTGAATAATGCACGTTTTCTACCGATAACGCCCGGGTTTTTGCGTTTTAACACACCACGATAACGGACCGAAAAAATACGTTTTAGGCAAAAATGGGCAATACATTCTAAAGCCTATTTTATACAATTGCTCTCCAAGTTTTAATCTTGACCTGGAGTGAAAGTCGTTGAAGTCCTTGGCAAGCCTGAGTAGCTTCGCAAGTGGGGTTTGTCTATGTTTGTTGACCTGATTAAACTTGCACCCGTGTTTAATGAGAACGGTGATGGTCTCGGAGTTTGCCATGTTGCAAGCCACGTGTAGGGGCGTGTCGCCGTTGATGGTGTCAGGGGTGTTGACGTCATGGCCACGTGAAAGCAGCAGGTCGAGGACTTCCGGCGCGGAGGTAGAGGCTAGATGGAGCGGATGTTTTCCACTAGAAGAGTATCTACTCGTACACACACCATTCTTCAACAGCCACTTGCACATCGACAACTACAACAAAGCATAACTTTGTAATGATTTCAACATTTTGTTTAGCTAGATTTCGTTTTTTTGATTGGTGTATAATACATCTGACATAGCAAAGAAACGAAGTACATGTATAACATTTATTTAATCATCCTCTACGCATGATTTTGGACATTTCATGTAAAGTGTCAATGTTGATCCACTTAGGTTGAGGCAATTACATTCGAAATAGAGAAGAAGTAAAACTATATACACAATCTTACATTATCTGGCTACTGTGATGCCAAGACATTACGCAGCGCTGTGACTCCCCTCTTTTCCGTGCTATCAACGCGCGCTACTGCCGACATAAGCTCGCCCGCAAATTCCACACACCTGCCAATTGCCGCCAAGTGCAGAAGCGGTTTTCCGTAAAATTCCTCGCTCGGGTCGGCTTCACCGCATTGACTAGAACTTTCACTAACTCCAGCTGTCCGTTTCGCACCGCCACACATAAACATAGTTTGCCCAACACGGATGTCCCGCACCTTAAAGTGTGTTTAAGCTCACATTTTACACTAGGCAATATCCGGGCCAGAATGTCCGGGCGGCGGTGTTTTATTGTATCAAAAAGAACATCAACTATATCATCTTTAGACACACAGTCTGTGAAAACGGCAAGGTCCGCCGCATCAGCTAGTTGTCTATATTTGTGTTCAATATGCCATTTTATTTTCCGGAGAACATACTCCGTATTTTCACAAAGGCTTGCTTCCATTTCTCGTTTTTTAAAGGTCAAAATAAATATATAATTATTAAAAAAATATTCGAAAAAAACTCGTAGGATCACTTCATTTTGTGGAGGATTGTTGATTTATCACTTACCACCTAATCTTAAGAAAGCTATATACAAATATCAAATATGAAATCAATTGATGTCAGAAAACACAGTATGTGAAAAATAATCAAATATCTTACGAACATTCAAAAAGCCTATATAGTTCAAATGAAATTGTAATGTTAAAAGTAAGACCAAGTATTTTGTACAAACAGTTACGTCTTTATCCGAAATATTTGTTTAAACTTACTTATTAAAACACGACAGCTGGAACGTTATATTGTAAACAAAGTTATCAAAACTTAACATTTATGCACAGTAAAATTAAACATCAAACGAAGAAAGTGCATAGATTAAATAATTCCAAGTGTCCATTTGCTTTCTTCTACTGCAATGATTGTGCTTCTTGTAGTACACATGTACATTTTTTTTTTATTATTTATTTATTTGTCTATTCATTTATTTATTGATGCTTAATTATAATTTATTACAAAATCAACTATTTACGAATGTATTTTTTGTAGATCCTGACAATACTCTTCATTCCAGTCAAAACGATCAGACCACAATCAGCTTATCAGCTGATGCAAGAATGTTCTCAACCTGCAATATATGGAACCTCGACGCTGCCTACTGACGCCCTAGTTTGTTCCGCTGGCATGTAATTTACCCCGGAGGTGCTGCCCCCTGGCTCACGATTGGTTCACTTGATCCCGGTCCCCCCTGTGTCCCCTCTGACACCTTTGTGCCCACCCCGGTGTCACCCACATATCATATACCTGTACGATTATCCGCTCACTCACTCACATGATTAATCGGGTGCCATCATGTCAGTTTAAATGCTTTTATTAAATCAAATCTTATTTTAGTCTAAACCATTTAAATCACCACTTAAATCGCACACAAAAGCTATTTTCAACACACAAATAAGTATATTGATATACAAGATAATGTAGACGTATATAGAAGACCATGTACACGTCATTCATGACAAACGGTAAATATCCTGCGGTTTTTACATTTGTCAATATTCGTTATAATTATAATTATACTTATTTTTGAAAGTTAGGGTTTGCCTGCGAACTTTGGCTGCAAAATGGCTTGCCTCTTCCCGTTTAGGCAGAGGCTGGCAGTATTTTTCAAAATATTCTATATTTCTCTGTGTTACGCGTCGTACTTGTTGTTTGAGTCGCTGATATATTTGCCATTCATATTTCAGTTGAAAGAAATAGTTTGTTTGAAATTTAATTACGTAAGCGTCTAACATCTGTGACATTGCTGTTAAAATATGTAGGTATTTGTCTTTATTCGGTTCTGCTTAAAAGGTGCCAGCACATTTTAACTGCAAAATTCGTTTTATTTTGAACTTTAAATTGTGACAAGGGTGCGTCAATTAGTCAAGGAACTCGAAATAATATTTTATTTTTGCGTAATAACTTAAAATAAACAATGAAAATGGCAATGCTAGTCTTTAGATCTGTATTCATTTTATAAGAAGTCATTAACTGTTTGCAGTTAATGTTGAACATCTTTTCGTGACACCTACATGTATGACGACATCGTGTCCGTCATGCATGAAAGACAAGTCATTGAAATATTGAAACCAAATAAACAACGACAAAACAATCATAGATGCGGGAAACTAAATTTTAATCCGAAACATATTCCAATGAAGACATATTTCAGTTAAGAAACAAATAAGAAGAAAAACTATGTTAAAATTGCAACCATAGTACCAGCTTGAATTCATATAGCTGTTTACGGGTGTGTAACATATTTCAGCGTAAAGGGTAATAACATGGGCGATTGAAACGGGTGTGCCTTGTCGATTTAATCTGCATATGTATACGTTATCGTTCATTTGAAGGTCTTTATGCAAATTAAACGTTCGTGTAGCTGCGCTTAAGTCAAGGATAATAATTTAGCCATAAAGTATTGCATGACCGAAAGAAGAAAAGACAGAGTGTCAGCCCCGGCGAAAAGAGGTCCGACCAAGCTCTCTGCGCGTCACGTTTGCTTGGTTACAATGAATCGCACCCAAGTGAGGCTCGGAGCCACGACCTCATATATCATATGATTATCAGAGCCGTTGGATGTATTGACAAAATAAACTAAACTATGTTACCTGTCTTAATCTTAGTTGAAGAAAAGATGTATAACTATATTATTTTACTCATCCATCGTCGTGCATGTTCATAGATGATTTGAACTTGAATAGACAAATGGACAAGGAGCTATCAATGTTTATTAAAGAAGCTTAGTGTTTAAAGGGACTCGCTCGTGTTTTTGGACCAAACATTAGTTTTCCCGGTTTCCCTTTACATTTTTATGTAATAAATCAGCATTTCAGATTGGAAAAAATGCCATTACTAGCGTTTCACGTACCATATATCTCCATAAAATTCAGTTCAATGCCAATTGATTTAAACAATCAAACTTGTATGTCACGAGTCTCCTTAAAAGTTCACACACTTTGTAGTTACGCACCTTGATTATTCAAGGAAGATATGTTGCACCAGGCCGAAAGTATGCAAAGTTTTAGTCCAGCAGGAAATATTTAATCTTTGAGAGGTTCTTGACTTATCCGCTCTGATTGTAGTTTTTGGACTCAATTCAAAGACAACTTTAAAGTATGTGCATAACCCAGACCTAAATAAGACATCAGTCTGAATCAGCATTCTCAACCCTAAATAATAGAGTGCATCCTGGACCACACACCGGCATTTCGCATATAGTGACCACTTACCTGAATGATTTGAATGTTGTAAATGTCCCGAATGTTTCGAATATCGTGAATGTCGCGAATGTTGTTAATATTTTGAATGTCAGGTACAAAATGAATTATAAAAAACGTTGGAATGTCTCGAACGCCGTGAAAGTCGCGTATACTGTGAACGCTGCTTAGAACATAACAGCCAAATGTACCGAGTGTCGTTTATACCTGGATGTTATAAAGGTTATATTTCGTGTTGGTTTAGGCAATGATTTTGGAATTAGTCATATAATATTGTTGAGAACGTTTTTCATTGAACAGCTAACAAAAACAGCATTGGTAAAGTACCATAAAACACGCAACTGCATGCATTTTAGATAATGTAATTTGTCGTAATTTTCATGTCATTTACAGCATATTATATTATGTATTGTATTGTATCGTATTGTATTCAATTACTATAATGCAAACACCTCATTATCAGCCATTGCCCTTTATGTTCTTCTAGACGTATTATTACTATAATGATTTAATGCAAATGTAATCATCACCTGTTAATACGGGATTATCACCACTAATGCAAGGTCGACCAGTATTTTCAGATCAGTACTTTAATATAACAAAGAACATATATTGATACATTTTGATATTTAAGGCGGGCATTCCAAGCGCGATTAGAGGCTCCATTCCTAGTACTTGAGAGAGTGACACTGTATCAATATTGTAGAAATAACACAAGATTATTAAAGTTATCGCAAATGTCCGCCCCATCGAAAATGGAGGGGGGCAAATGTCCGCCCCCTCGAACATTGAGGGGGGGCAAATGTCCGCCCCCTCGAAAACGGCGGGGGGGCAAATGTCCGCCATGGTCCAAAAGGGGGGCAAACATCCGGGGGGGCAAATGTCCGGGGGGGCAAATGTCCGTTTACCCTGTAATGACACTCCCCATTCAGTCCTGAATAAGTAGTATTTTCATTTTAATATAGCGATGTGTTATGATTCATATCGCTAATATCTCTTTCAAAGTCACCTGTACCGTGTGAAGTGGTGCTTAATGAGCATGTTCAATAGAGGGAAACTGAATGGAAAGCGCCGACTAAGGTCATAAAGACACTAGAGCGAAGCTAAAAGGTCCGCCCGAGTTATTGAACAAGCTTTTTTTTTCTGAGTGCAAAAGAATATGACGCATTGATTTATTATTTTTCATATCTTTGATTATCAAAAGTGAAATATATATGTCTACATTGCGCGACAGTGCTTCGTTGTTTGAAGTCTTTGATTTTAAACCTTAAAATGGATTTTTAAAGTGGGTTCTCTAGCTCACTAGTAAATGCTTTTGATATATATTTCTGAATCGACTGTTGACTGTAGATGGTTCGTCTTAAATATTCATAACGTTGTCTTCACTAGTATTATAAATATCCAGTCCCTAAAACACGCTGTTCTTGTATCACTGGAGACACATATTTTGACAATCCATTGATGTGATGTGATCAGTATTTATATCATACAAGTAGTATATCATATATAAAGACAAACCAATTATATGCTCACAAGACATAAGTGACTAGAACAAACAAATAAATACTAAATACTACTGGCAGTGAAATACTGAAACCGGTAATACACACATTTAGTAACATTCAATTTAATGGCAACGTCTTTTCGGAAGCTGTGAAGCACGTATCATTTGGAGGTGAGCGTTTATCGTTTACAACCTTCCAGCTCCCGAAACACTCTTGGATACGGCGACAGTTTTATAAATATTTCAAATAACACCGCGTTTATTTCCTAAATCATGTATGGCTTAACTACGTGGACCCTAACTTAAGGCTTGTGTCCAGTTCATCGAACTCCAGGTAGTGTTTCAGATGGGTTGGAATATGCAGGGAGGTTACCTGCTTCTTGAAGCCGACCCCAGACGCCAGGGAAGCCCGCACAGCCACCCGACACGTACTCTGGAGAGACGGCGTGGCGGCGACACCAAGCACCATCTCGAGGTACTTGTCGTACACCTTGTCTCGTCCCTGGCGCGAGGAAGACTTCTGCCACTTAGTCAGTGATATATTGGGAGATAATGGGCAATACATTCTGAAACCCATTTTATACAATTGCTCTCCAAGTTTTAATCTTGACCTGGAGTGAAAGTCGTTGAAGTCTTTGGCAAGCCTGAGTAGCTTTGCAAGTGGGGTTTGTCTATGTTTGTTGACCTGATTAAACTTGCACCCGTGTTTAATGAGAACGGTGATGGTCTCGGAGTTTGCCATGTTGCAAGCCACGTGTAGGGGCGTGTCGCCGTTGATGGTGTCAGGGGTGTTGACGTCATGGCCACGTGAAAGCAGCAGGTCGAGGACTTCCGGCGCGGAGGTAGAGGCTAGATGGAGCGGATGTTTACCACTAGAAGAGTATCTCCTCGTACACACACCATTCTTCAGCAGCCACTTGCACATCGACAACTACAACAAAGCATAAATTTGTAATGACTTCAACATTTTGTTTAATAAGTATTAGTTTTTGATTGGTGTATATACATATGAAATAACAAAGAAACATAGTTTATGCACTAAACAAATTTAATCATCCTCTACGCATAATTTTGGACTTTTCATGTTAAGTGTCTATGTTGATCCACTTAGGTTGAGGCAATTACATTCGAATGATCAAAACTATATACACAATCTTACATTATCTGGCGACTGTGATGCTAAGACATTATGCAGCGCTGTGTCTCCCCTCTTATCCGTGCTGTCCACGCGCGCTCCTGCCGACATCAGCTCGCCCGCAATTTCCACACATCCGCCCATTGCCGCCAAGTGTAGCAGCGGTTTTCCGTAAAATTCCTCGCTCGGGTCGGCCCCCGCATTTACTAGAACTTTTACCAGCTCTAGCTGTCCGTTTTCCACCGACACACATAATAGTTTGTCCAACACTGATTTCCCGCACCTTAAAGTGTGTTTTAACTCACAGTTCACACTAGGTAATATCCTGGCCAGAATGTCCGGGCGGCGGTGTTTTATTGTATCAAAAAGAACATCAACTATATCATCTTTAGACACACTGTCCGTGAAAATGGCAAGGTCCGCATCAGCTAGTTTTCCATCATTGTGTTCAATCTGCCATTTTATTTTATGGAGAACATAATCCGTATTTTCGCAAAGGCTTGCTTCCATTTCTCGTTTTCTAAAAGTCAAAATAATATATAATTATATAAAAAAAAATATTCGAAAAAAGCTCGTAGGATCACTTCCTTTGTGGAGGATTGTTGACTTATTACTTATCAGCTAATCTTAAGAAAGCTGTATACAAATATCAAATATGAAATCAATTGATGTCACAAAACACCGTATGTGAACAATAATCAAATATCTTATAAACATTCAAGTCAAATATATTGTTAAAATGAAATCGCAATGTTAAAAGTAAGACAAAGTATTTTGCACAAACAGTTACGTCTTTATCAGAAATATTTGTTTTAACTTATTTATTGAAACACGACAGCTGGAACGTTATTTTGTAAACAAAGTTATCAAAACTTAACATTCATGTACAGTAAAATAAAACATCAAACGAAAAAAGTGCATGATGAAAATTATTTTAAGTGTCCATTAGCTTTCTTCTACTGCAATGATTTTGTTTCTTATACTACATTATTTTTATTTTATTTCTTTGTTTGTTTATTATTTACTTATGTGTCTATTCAATTATTTATTTATTCTTAATTACAATTTAATTACCAATCAGCTATTGACGAATGTATTTATTTTTGTAAGTCCTGACAAAACTCTTCATTTCAGTCAAACGTCAGACTTAGTATGAAAACCTTTATCCACCTTAAAATAGCTTAATCAGCTTTAATATCTTAGGTGAAAGAGATACAAGAAAGTTCTGAACCTGCAATATATGGAACCTCGATGCTGCCTACTGACGCCCTAGTTAGTTCCGCTGGCATGTAATTTCCCCCGGAAGTGCTGCCCCCTGGTTCACGATTGGTTCACTTGATCCCGGTCCTCCCCTGGGTCCGCTCAGACACCTTTGTGCCCGCCCTGGTGTCGTCCACATATTATATACCTGCTCGATTATCCGCTCACTCACTCAGATGATTAATCGGGTTAAGTACCATCATGTCAGTTTAAATGCTTTTATAAAATCAAATGTTAATTTAATCCAAACCATTTAAATCACCATTTAAATCGCCCACAAAAGCTGTTTTCAAAACACAAATAAGTATATTGATATACAAGATAATGTAGACGTATATGGACGGCCATGTAAACCCATGCTGAGTCAAGCCGATTTCTAATGTAGGATCAGGTATTGAGTATTTTATTTACTGATCAATCAATACTATAGACAAAGTTTATTCATACTGATCTCATTACATACAATGATATCTGTTTGAAATATTTAGAACGAACTGGCTGATTAAACAACGGTTCCTGATTAAGGACTATTAATTGCCTTAATCTGGCACTCTGCATGTCTGGATATAAAGCGCACTCTGTGATTTCTAAACACATTATACAATGTGTGAATGTTAGTATCAGCAGATCAACAAACTACAAGACGTATAAAGTGATGACGCACGCATCTAAGGTGGCCGTTTGTCACAAGATTCAAGATTCAAGAGGTCGTTGGTTCAAGCTCTGTGAAGAACCATGACAGGGCCATATTCTGTTGGACTCATAAAAGGACAGTAGTATTGGTTTTTACTAAGGGACTGACTCGAGTATGTTTTACACCCACAATGACACGAACTTTCGAATTAAAATGTTATTATTTCTGATGAATGTGATTTAACCGTGATCAAATTCATTTTACATCAGTTAAATCCCAAATTGACAACTAATTATGCAATATGAAAGTGTTTACCTGGTACTTGTTATATTACTGGTAGCTATACATGTACGAGCCGCGGGCACCGAAGATAGCTTAAACACATGTATCCCACTATTATGTTTATTTATTTACGGGTGGAATGGCGTCCTATGTGTCTTGTGGTCTCGTCAGTAAATACATAAATAGTTAAGGTATTGTAATCTCGCCATTGCGCAACATTGCAATAATAATAATAAGTCAGAAATAATTTTGTTGTCAAGCGACTCACGCACACTTTTACAATCTTATAAAGTATGTTGAAATATGGGTGACTTAATATTGGGCCATATATTCCCCATCAGTAAGGATAATTGCTTGTCTTATCTGAGGACATCATCTTGTTAAAAATTCGCACCAACTTGATGGAATTTTACGTCGCGTTAAGCGTGCTGTTAATGGCGGGGGCGGCCCCGACAGCGAGTGGATGTTGCTTTCCCCGCCAGTACGCCGCAAACCAGGGTATCATGAAGGCAACCGTGCAAGGAGGGCACTTCTCTATCATGTATGTAAGTTCACTCTCTTCTTAATGGTCATTGTAATGGGTAAGTTGCTGATGTAAGTATGATAGCTTATAGGAAGAGCGTCCGCGGGTTGGAGGTCCTGGGTTGGTTCGTGCGGGTGTAAATTCTGGCGGCAGGCGAATAACAAGTCTTATAAACTAAATGAATCCAGATTTCTAACCAACAATAATTTTACAAGGTCTGCTCTCCCAAACTGCGCGTAAAGTAGCTGCGGCGCAATTGTCTTACATTTGGTGCTTGGGCTTCATTCCAACTACTAATAGTTCTTATTTATTTGCATTAGTTTTGTAAGATCGTGCTGTTAATGTGTTAAACACGTATATGTGTAACTACGCTTGCATTCATGTACCAGTGCTCTGGTTCAATAGCCAGGCATGTGTCAAACTTATTTGTGTCATGTGTATAAGTGTACACTTAGGTGCACGTGCCAATGATCTGGTTCACCGACCAGACATGTGTCAAGCGTGTTTGTGCCATGTGTATAAATGAACGCCTGCAAGCAGGTGCCAGTGTTCTGGTTCACTGGTCAGCCATGTGTCAAGCGTGTTTGTGTCATGTGTATAAATGCACGCTTGCATGCAGATGTCAGTGATCTGGTTCACCGACCAGACATGTGTCAAGCGTGTTTGTGCCATGTGTATAAATGTACGCTTGCATACAGGTGTCAGTGATCTGGTTCACCGACCAGACATGTGTCAAGCGTGTTTGTGCCATGTGTATAAATGTACGCTTGCATACAGGTGTCAGTGATCTGGTTCACCGACCAGACATGTGTCAAGCGTGTTTGTGCCATGTGTATAAATGTACGCTTGCATACAGGTATCAGTGATCTGGTTCACCGACCAGACATGTGTCAAGCGTGTTTGTGCCATGTGTATAAATGTACGCTTGCATACAGATGTCAGTGATCTGGTTCACCGACCAGACATGTGTCCAGCGTGTTTGTGCCATGTGTATAAATGTACGCTTGCATGCAGATGACAGTGATCTGGTTCACCGACCAGTCATGTGTCAAGCGTGTTTGTGTCATGTGTATAAATGTACGCTTGCATGCAGATGTCAGTGATCTGGTTCACCGACCAGACATGTGTCAAGCGTGTTTGTGTCATGTGTATAAATGTACGCTTGCACGCAGGTGCCAATGCTCTAGTTCACTGACCAGACATGTGTCAAGCGTGTTGTGTCATGTGTATAAATGTACGCTTGCATGCAGGTGCCAATGCTCTGGTTCACTGACCAGACATGTGTCAAGCGTGTTGTGTCATGTGTATAAATGTACGCTTGCATGCAGGTGCCAATGCTCTGGTTCACTGACCAGACATGTGTCAAGCGTGTTGTGTCATGTGTATAAATGTACGCTTGCATGCAGGTGTCAGTGCTCTGGTTCACTGGCCAGTCATGTGTCAAGCTGGTTTCCGTATTCCCAGATGTGGCAGAAAATCGCGTGGTGTCTTCTGCCCATTCAAAACATGTCAAGTCGGGGACGTCTGTTTGTTTACACATGTATGCACGGCGAATTTTTCGCTAACGATACACATGACGTGTTCAACTGGCGCCAGGGGTTTACGTCTCTATCCACATGACCATTTACTCGACTCTGATTAGTTCTTTATGTATATATTGATATTCTATGGACAATCACATTGCTGGTGTTCTTTTGTTTTTGTTACAATATAAACAATAAGCTGCTGGTTTGTATGATTTATTAAAATGCATTCAATAAATATGTGGTAGTACATTATATGCTGTAATAGTAATATGCATTTTACGCAAAATACGACAAAGGCATGTAGTTACTGCAAAACCTTTCATTTATTTTAAGACTATAATCAGGTGGGTCTGCCTCACCCCTATGACCATGATCTTTACCTATTGGCAACTACAGCATCATGTAGGCAAATATTTACATATGTAATATGATTATACGTATCCATGGGGGACAGTCACTAGTTCTTAAATCACAAGTACTACGGTTTGGAATATTATTTTCTAGTGTGTTTTTAAGACTGTGTATCTAATTCCAGGGTAATATGTACTATTGGTTCGACGCGGTACGGCGGATGGAGACTTATTTGGAAGACCTGACCGTAGACGGCGTCGAATCCCGCGTCACCGTCATCAAGGATTACAACGTAACCGTACGTTATCGCGTCAATACTGTTAAAATAGAGTAAAACATGCAGATACTGATTAAACAGTAGTTCTGAAAAAGATAATAGTTTCCCTGTTGTTAATTTTACTGAAAAAAACTTTATTTTGGAAAAACGCTGATTTTTAGATGGTGCAAATATGAATGATACTTTCAGATACGTGTTTGTTCGAAGAACTATCTCTGCCCTTAATAATTCACTGGTTGTCTTATTTCTTTTCAGAACACAAAGTACGTCATTGCTAATGATAAATGCCGTAAGATGTCCCTTACTCCGTTTAAGGAAGGTTGCATACCAGGTACTATGTCTTGTTTATGAAGTATTTCTTTCCAACCAAGCACGCCAATATAGTACTTAACTCATTTGATACCAACGTCTTACATAGTAACTTGATATGGACTAAGTCAACATTGCAGGTCGTATAGATCTGTGGTCTAGTGGTAGCACACTTGACTGGCAATCCAAACGGAGTTGCATGCTCGATTCCCCTCCGCACCACTAGTATAAAATACTCGTTTTCCGGGAGGGACGTATAATGGGGATCCCGTGTGACAGTGCTATACACTGGTGCACGTTAAAGAACCAGATTAGCTCTGACCAGGTTAACATTATGTCTGTGCCCTACGCTCCAAAAATCTAAAATGATTTACAATCTCATCGGAGCACTCGGAGTGCCAGTATAAATAAGCTTACACACCACCAGCACCAGCACCAGCACCAGACCCCATACTAGTAGTGCATGTTCACTCACTGCAGATTGGGCGACGAAGCTTGTTGACTCCCACTTTGCGGACGCGGCCACGGGGCAGCGAATCCAAATCCACAATACGAGCGCCGGCTCCGCCACCTCCTTCCTCGTGAGCTCACCTGACGGCTGCTTTCCCATCTACGACTTGTCGGCAGTCCCCACTGGATGTAAGTTTACGTTGAGTGACCATTTGACGTTTTATCGATTACACCCAAAGGCCTTCACCGATACACTGTTGCTCGCTGTTAAACATGCTCGCATTTGAAAATGTACTGTATGTTGGTTAAGCAAACCTCTTTAGGTTGACAAACGCCAAGGTTGATTATTTCAATGTATATTTGTATGGTTTTAGCCGCACCGTACATGCAGGCTGTCCAATTCTACAACTTCACGCTGGGCATCCAGGATCCCTCCGTGTTCGATATTCCCGCCATATGTCAGGACTCCTCCGTGCTCGGATAAACTGTACTCGAGTGGGCATGAAATATCCCTGTTGTAGGATCCAGTGGGTTCATTTGTGGTCTCAAAGGTGTTATGACTATTCATAATTACTATTTTGTCTTGTGCATTGGTTTTGCCCTCATGCAATTTCATGGTTGTGCACTTATCTTGTCAAAATATTTTAAAAAATATTAAAATAAACTAAAATATTGGGTTTTTTATTGTCCCATTATTGATCACAGGCTTACTCGTGTTCAGTTCATGAAGTAAAGGATAATAAAGTGATTTACACACGTCCAAATGGTATGAATAATAGCGCATCGAACCATCAAAAATCCTTATTAATCAATATTGCAATGCAAATCCGGACAAAATGCGGTTTTCACAAATAAATATGCGAATATTTAACAAAGCTTTGCTAACTTAAGGCTACTAGCTTCATAGTAATCGCTCATCGTTGTGAAATTCGCAAACGTCTAAAACCGCATTTAAATACATTACTTCTTTTCTAAAATTACTCCGATACTTCTTAGAACTAGATTTTTACCTTTAGATTTCGAAAATATTCATAAAACCACAACTGCATATGTATCAAAATATCGTATATAAATACTTGTAAATTACTGGTGTTTACAAGTAAGCAGAATCTGATATGTGAATTTCACACAATTAACGGAGACAAAAGCGCCAAATCCTTATTAGAATTCCCAGTTTCAAAACTCAAGAAAAACATATATCTACAAGTGGCATACCAATTGATGAAAAAAGAATAACGCCAAAGCAGCGATTCATTTATTTTATTTTAATGAAAAGCATGGTTTAGGATGTATTATTTGTTAAAGCAGGATCTAGGATGGTTTATATGTGATAGTATGATTTAAGATGTCTTTTATGTAAAAGTATGCTTTAGGATGTCGTATATGTAAAAGTATGATTAAGGATGTCTTTCCTGTAATAGTATGATTGAGTGTTACTTATCTGTCAAAGAATATTATAGGATTTCTGATATGTAAGCATGATTTAGGTTGGGTAATTGGCATATGTATTAAAGTATTATTTAAGATGTCTTATATGTTAATTCAGGATATAGGATTTCTTAAAGGTTAAAGTATGATTTAGGATGTCTTATATATAAAAACATGATATATGATATCTTATATGAACAAATATGATTTAGGAAGTCGTATATGTTAAAGCAGGATTTAGGATGGGCTATATGTAAACGTTTTTTGCAATAATTGTTTTGCTCTATATTTATAGTCTTCTATATTTATAGTCTTGAAGTAATACTGAGATTTCACTTTTTAATGTTTATTAACCATGGAACCATTTTAAAATTCGACTGAACTTCAGTTTTATACTGCTTTTCTTGAACATCAAACTTCCAACACTTCTCTATCCGCAAAATATCTGATTTTCCAGTTACCTTTGTATAGTGGCATACTTTTTTTTTCAATAAATAAAAGATCATTACGGGAAATAAATGCATGTTAGTGCCTACAACTGCCATCCTTGTATTATTTTACCAGCTTAATGTTAAGTGGTTAACTAGTTACGTAACTAGTTAACCACATAATTAACTAGTTAGTTATATGGTTATCTGGTGGCAGAAGTATGCCACCATACCTTTGCATGCCAAGTGTATTTAGTTTAAGTATTATTTTTTTTTGCAGAAGTATTTGTCTTTGGAACTGTCAAGAGAGCATCAAACATTTCAGAGAGGATTATCATTAGGCACGGCCTGGAAAAGTTTATAAATTTCAATGGACAAGGATCTATGAATACATGTTTAGATTGTAAGAGCACTCAACTCAACTCATCTGAACATCTTTATTTCCCCCAATCCTGGAGATATACATAATATATACAAACATTGATAGACATAGAACACATAAACAATAATGATAGAGTTCCAAATTATACCATATTGGTGTCAAAATATTTTAAAGATTCATATCTAAGTGTAAATAAAAGGCTTATACTCTACATGCAAACAAAATTAGTCTATTTGACTTCCATGATGGTAAATTCGTATGTGATCCGCCGCTTGGATGCAGAAATCTTGTCGAAACGAAATACAAGAGATTTACAGCAGCAAGTTATGGCATACACATATTGTTTATTGTTTAAGTCAGAAAAATAACATGTACATGGATTAATTGATATGTATAATCCGTTAATTGCCTAACAGTTTATATGAAATATGTCACTATGTTGCCTGGTCGATCCGGCATAGACGAAACAGCACATTGTAAAGCTTGGATATTACTAAGGAATAGTTAGTAAAAGTATTTGTTTAAGCAGCGTGTAATAAATTTAAAACATATGATCTATTTCCATTAATGACTCGATTGGAGCCCCTAAAACTTATAAACGCCACGTTAAGCTGTCCAGTGAAGAAAGAGTGTCGCAAAGGTTGTGGTTGAAAGCTTTTCTTAGTTGTTTTGTAAAGTTTGCGTTTTCGACTAGTGTAGTTTTACATTCACATAGAACATGTGTCAGTTCTTCCTGGTATATCCCGTCACATTTATTACAAGTTCTGGTCGCAAGCACAACTGATCTACACCATAATTTTGCTATAAATCTAAGAGTCATTTTGCCGGACCTCTTTCTGGGGGGGGTGGATTCAGAGATGACCCCATAGATGTGGCCATGACTGACTCACATGGACCTTAAAGATAGTGACTATGAAGAAATGATAATAGCAGAAAAACAAAACTATCTTGATATGGTTTTCCGGTGTTAAATCAACTTACAAAGTTGGAGTCATTTCTGCAAATTCATGATAAAGTCGTGATCTGGGGAAATTTTACATATAACAAAGAAGAGCATCTCGTTGTTGGCCAACACCATAAGGCATACCGCAGCCATTATAGGGCGAGAAAGACCTTTATAAATTATAATAATTATTGCATGTAAAATAATTGTTCGGTCTCTTCATTGTTTCTAGCTGCATTGCTTCTAACTTCTTCTATTGTTTAAATGTAGATACTGATGTTTCATAGTTGACGGGCTATTTGAATTTATTTTCTCAAGATATATTTACCAAAGGTCATTCCCAGAGCGAGGCTGCGATGTAAGGCAGAACTATTGAAAATCAGATACTAGTACCCCTCTCGGAGAGTATTGACGATCGTCCTACGGAGGTTAGCGCATAACCGGTCATACAACCGGGAATTTACGACCTTCGCCGATCTATGTTCGCTTTGTTTACAAATAAGAACGCATTGGAATTTAAATTGTCCGATTTTGTTATGGGTGTGTTAAATATGCATCGCTTTTTATTTGGGATCTTTTTCTGCAAGCAGATATTTTCAAAGGCTATATGTGGAAGAGAAAACAGGGTCCGTATTTTGGTAAAGTAGATATCTAAATATCTTCATTACGTGTATGTAAATTTTTCCACACATCTACTAAAATTGTCCCGCAGATATTTACAGCGAAATGACTAATTGGCTGCCATTCGGGGAGTGAGGATACATGTTTTATTTCATCTTTAAGGTGTCTCTGGAAACAAGGCGCTCTCTTTGTTTAAAGCTGCACTTTCACAGAGTGAACGTTTTGACAACTTTTTTTATATGTGGTCTTGGAAGGAGCAAATTTATTTGAAAACCAGTGATATAAGACTGCTGACAAAATATCAGATCACTGCTTTTCATATTTAAGGTCCAAAATTGTCCAAAATTAGTAATGCTTTAAGCCACTAAAACATAAATTTTCAAACGGAAATATGAAAATCTGCGATCTGATCTTTTGTCAGTAGCCTTATATCACTGGTTTGCAGATATTTACGCAAAAATTTGCTCATTCCGAGACAAAAATAAAAAAATGTCAAAACGGTATATTTGTGAGAGTGCATATATATAATTTCATGTCTTCCCTTCTTATTTCAATAATACCAGCTATTAACTATAAAATAGCTGTTGTTATCGAGAATAATCAACCCGTTTTCATCACCTTTATGTTTACATTAGCAATACACATCTAATCATTCAACAGATCCGCTTGAGGGCGCCTTACAGTATTACGTAATCAAAAGATTCCCGCGCCCGCCATTTCGTTAAAGCATTTCATTGGTTAAAACTTAAAAAGAGATTCAGCGCATGCGCTAAATCGAGCGCGCAACCCCACCGATTCACTTTCGTTCAGGCAGTCGAACCGAAAGGTCAGTTTTTTAAGAGCTAGGTTTGCTATTTAAGAAAAAATAGTTGAACGAATTAAAATAGTTTTGCTTAGTTAGTTGATGAATTATAGTACAGAACATTACATATACATTCAAATCATTAAATAAATGTTTCTATTTTATTTGTTTTGTCTACTTTATCAAGAACTCGATCAATTTGTCGAGGAATGAGGTTTTCAAACACGCACATACATATGTATATATAAATTGTAAATATTTATACGTCAGACGACGGTTATTGATTTTGCTTTCTTTTTCCTGATGGCATTCCCGCTTCGAGATATTGTGGAAGAGTTTCGGGCCGCTAAGCGGGCAAGGAGGACCCCTCCAGTACAGACAGGCCAGACGCCCAAATCAAACACAATCGCAGCAGTGCCCGCATCAGCCCCGACGGTGAATTCCGGTCTAGCCGCGGCTACAGCTGATGCATCTGTGGCGCTGACTACCGGTACTGTGGCTCTTGCAGATGATGGTCCTATATCGCCCATAGACTTGGCTAATACGGGGAGGGTATCCACACCTCAGGTCGCGTCATCATTCCTCGCTGGCAACGGTTTACAAACCGCCGCCCTGGAAGGCCTCCAGCCATTGAATGGGCCCATCAGCATTCCGCAGGTATCGGTCGCGAACGGTGAACAAGGTGCAGGTACGGAACATTTCCTTTCTGATCCGTTGCCTTTAACGGTTATTGATAACACAGTGAATCAGATGCCAAGTGTCTTTTCAAATGTTGGGTGCAACATCTCGCATCAGATTAAGAATAAAATTGTGTCTGGTGCATTTGTAGAATTCTCTTCTTTGATTGATTCTAAATCAGGTGTCGAGGAGTCAAATAAATCGTTAATGATAGGCCAGGACGGTCGGCTAATTATTGACAACAAGTCCGCACAACAAAAAGTTAACGACATCAGTTCGTGGACAGATGCTTTCTTAGTATACATGTCCATTTGTTTGGCTGCTCATCCGGGCAGGACTCAGGAATTGTTAAAATATGGCCGTGACATCCGGCTTGCTGCAAAAAAGCACGCCGGCCTAGGCTGGCGTGATTATGACCAGCAGTTTAGACTTAGATTAGCCGCCGACCCAACTGGCCTGTCCTTCGCAAAAATAGATTACGAATTGTGGCTTCTTTGCATGGGTCCGTCCTTGGCAGTGGTAAGCAATATTGGCAAACTTGCCGAGAAGAAATGCTTCGATTTCAATTATAGACAATGCCATCGAATAGTTTGTGCTTACCGACATAGTTGTATGTTCTGCAATCTTGATCATCCTTGTAGGTCTTGCGTTAGCCAAAGAAGTTCTATCCCATACCCCGGGCCCCGACCTGTCCGTGACGCAGCTCACCTCGCGCGGACAAGGTTTCCACTCGTCCGGGGTCGTTCCTTTACTCGCCCTTACCTCGGGTCCAAGTTCTCCCCCCGTTACTAACAACGATTCGTGCCCCGTCCGTCGTCTTAAGTACCCCGGCTACAGCCCCATAAACACATCAAATTTAGACGCATTTTTACAGCGATATCCCGATAAGGTCCATGCAACATTGTTAAGGAATGGTTTCCGATTTGGTTTTAGTTTAGGATTTGAAGGGTCGCGCGAACCCATCGATGCAAAAAATTTGCGATCGGCTAAACTCCGACCAAGCGTAGTTTTCGATAAATTGGAAAAAGAAATATTGGAGGGCCGAATGGCCGGGCCGTTCATTAGTCCACCGTTTAAAAATCTTCGAATTTCTCCCATAGGCTTGGTACCGAAGTCTGATGGCGGTTGGCGCCTTATCACTCATTTAAGCTATCCACGGGCTGGCGGTAGTGTTAATGACGGCATAGTTAGTCAATTAAAATCAGTATCGTACACAAAATTTGACACAGTGGCAGACATGATATTTAAATTGGGAAGATCAACGTTAATGGCAAAGCGTGATATAAAATCTGCATTCCGGCTACTTCCAATATCACCTAAAGACTTCGAATTATTAGGCATTAAATTTGATGGCAAAATTTATGTAAACTTAAATTTACCTTTTGGCGCCAGTTGTGCACCATATTATTTCGAGGCATTTTCGACCTTTATCCATTGGCTGGTAAAAGACATTTCAAAAATTCCATCACTTGATCATTATCTGGACGATTTCATATTTTGCGGGGCACATGGAACTGGCAACTGCCAACATTTACTTTCCACTTTCCATCAAGTATGTGTACAGTTGGGTGTACCAATTAACGATGTCAAAAGCACGGACCCTTCCACTGTAATAGTTTTTTTGGGTTTGGAAATTGATTCTTCACAAATGCTTATTAGAATACCCCAGCACAAAATCGCAGAGTTGAAGTCCCTAATTTTGCTCTATATAACTAGGAAGAAAATAACGTTGCGAGACCTTCAGTCACTCGCTGGTAAATTTTGCTTTTTCGGCCAGGCAATTCGTTCAAGCAGAGCTTTTTTGCGGCGATTTTATGATGCAATGTCCGGTATAAAACATGAATTTCATAAAATAAGGATAACAGAAGGAATGCGCGAGGACTTCCGCATGTGGCTGTTTTTCTTAACAAGTTTCAATGGGGTATGTTACATTCCCGAAAATGCTTGGTTGGAAAACGAACATTTACAACTTTTTACCGACAGCGCGGGTAGAGCCGACCTTGGCGGCGGCTGTTACTTAAACGGCAATTGGGCATTTTTTCCATGGCCTCTTGACTGGAGCAAACATGAAGTCATGAAAGACATAACGTTTTTAGAAATGGTCCCTGTGCTGCTTAGCTTGTACCTTTGGGGTCCCGAACTAAGAAATAAGAAGATAATTTTACGAATCGATAACGAGGCTTTAGTTGCCATAATCAATAAACAGTCTGCGAAATCCAAACGCGTTATGCACATTCTCAGACATTTTGTGTTAAGATGCATGCGCCATAATATTTTGTTTAAGGCTGTCCATATTCGAACAAAACTTAATAATATCGCTGATTCTATTTCACGAAAGCAGTGGGCGCGCCTTCGCCAGCTGGTACCCGACTTGGCAGAAAGGGCACCAATTCCACCACTTTTTCAGAGCATGATTTACGAAATGAGGCTCGACGACTAATTGGCTGTTCTATGTCCGGCAATACATTACAGTCGTATCAAGTCGGTTTAAACCGGTTCTCTAATTTTAGGCTTATGTATCAATTGCCAAATTTGTGGCCTCCATCCGTTGACAATTTGGTATTGTTTTTCTCATCTTTGTCACTTGATGGCTTAACCGCCAATACAGCTCGCCTCTATAAATGTGCTATCGGTGCCCAATGCAAGCTTTTTGGGTTCGCGGATACCACCGAAAATTATATAATCACTAAAATTATAACAGGCATGGGAAGGAATACACGCGCACATACAACGCGACTTCCAATAACGGCACAATTATTATGCCTTATTGTTGAAACACTCCCATCCATGTGTATAAATATGTACGAAAGTGCCCTATTTACAGCGGCATACACTTTGGCTTTCTTTGGGTTCTTCCGCGTAGGAGAATTAGCCGTAACACGACAGTCTGTTGTAAATCACACGTTAGCATTTAGTGATGTAAGATATACGAGCGACGGCAATTTATTGCTTACACTTCGCAATTCAAAGACGGATAAAGAGTCAAAGGGTTATATTATTCAGATCAATAAAACCGGTAAAAGTGTTTGCCCTGTACACAGTTTAAATATTTTTCTGGCACGCAGGCCAAAGATTAACGGTCCGTTGCTGTGTCATATGGATGGTACTCCTCTTACACGCACACAGTTTTCTTCTGTATTAAAAAAATGTTTATCTGTTAGGAACCTCGAATTTGCAAAGTACAACACACATTCATTTCGCATTGGGGCAGCCACAACCGCCGCTATGGTGGGTTGCACCACGGAACAGATAAAAGAGGCCGGTAGGTGGACGTCAGACGCCTACAAACGTTACGTTCGGCATGAAACTATACATTTGGTTCCAAATTTACTTTAGGTTTGGTTCATCACATCATATTACATATTATTTTATTTTATTTTTTTGCTTATTTAGATAGAACGACGCGCGTGTGGGTCGTCGGTTCTTCAATTATTAGGCATGCCTTTTGCTACGCCCGATCGCACGACGCGAACCTGGGAATTCCCAATAGTGCCTTTTGGTGGCAGGGCTATGGAGGTCTAAGCCTTAAAGCGCTTGTAAGGAAAGTCACGTTTTTGAAACATATTAATGAAGATGGACTACCTCATGTCATGATTATTCACATTGGGGGAAATGACATTGGCCAATATCCTACTAAAGTGTTAATGGCAATTTTTGCTAAAGTAATAAGAGCGCTTAAAGATTTATTCCCATCAACTACTCTCGCAGTATCGCAGATAACGCCTCGAACAACATGGCGCTATTCGAGTAATAAGCGTGCAATGGGTAATGTAAGGCGCCGATTAAATGGCTTTGTAAAAAAAACCATATTAGGTATTGGGGGTTCCTTCATTTCTCATAGTATAACGCCTGAACAATTGAAGTCCGACGGTGTCCACTTGAACGAGCATGGCAATGCGCTTTTGATTCGCGACTTTAAGTCCTGCGTGTGCAGTTTGGTAAATCATTGAAATAAATATCATCAGTTTTGTCCAGCGACGCTTTATGATACGCTAATACACGTTTACGGTATGCTTTACCGTTCATTCAAGTTGTTGCTGAGTAATGCGAGGCTCCTTTTCTTGTTGCTTTTTTGCTGCCGAGCCAAAATTTCCTTAAAGTATGAATTGTTTTATAAGATAATAAACCCAGTTCTGTTTCGGGTTGTGATGCGTGTTATTTCTTTATGCTTATATTTTGGCGAGTTCGCTTCTAGTACCTAGAATCTCACATTGGCGTTCGGCAGCACTTAAATTATGATATTTATTAAGCTATTGGAATTATATAAATACAGACAGTATACTTAAAGTTAAAATGCTAATTTGTGAGTTCCGGCCATAGTACACCTTGACGGAATTCACGTTCAAATACTTAAGTTTATTTCATAATCAAACTCGTAAAGCCCAGTGGGGGCTATTCAAAACTGCTGCTTTGCCCTTTGGGGCGGTCGCCAGTAATACGCCAAGTTGGCAGGTGACCAGATTGCTTCGTTCGCTGTTCATGCTTGTGAATTCGTGCTTGTGTAAATAACATGGAGCCTCGCCATTAAATCCAAACTTTAAATGTAAATAAAACAAAATAAAATTTTGACAAGTTATTTGCTCTGTTGTTTTATATAGCAAAAACGTATGGTTATGATTGAAATTAGAGTAAGAGAAGCTAAGCGCTTCAATCGTTCTTGTAAGTTGAGGATTTATCGATAACCTATAGAATGTTACAGCTTATGTTTACCCTAATTCTAATTATGATCAAAAAATCAATATTCAAACTTAAACCTATACAGCCGCGACTTTGATGTCTTGCATATAACACTACCAATATTTCAAAATATGTAAAGGGTATGTTCCAGCTGTCGAACCAGCTAACTGAAACAGGGACCCTACGCAACATAGCGTTGTCGCCAAGAGCGTCGGGCATCCCACCAGCTCATGTTGCGATATCTTAGGAAGCGTTCTCATTTATTTAAAGTAGGCATATTACCTAGCTCGGATATAAATTAACTGGTAAGTAATTTTGTAAGTTTGATTTTAACTACTTTCATATTGAAATAAAAAAGGGGGAAATTATTCTCTTTAAATTTCCGATTCTGTTCATTTACATGCAATTTCGTGTAACAGAAGCTATTCACTTTTTTTTTTAATTTGCTCAATATTACAACACGTTGCAGAAGACATGGCAATCCTGTTGTACGTCACCATAACGCTAGCGTGTACAGTCTACGTGCACGCGCAGAGCAAGTACTGCTGCACGCCCCAGCAGTGGGAGTCCGTCAACATGTTGATCGACGGCCGCGACACCGCTGGAAACGCAACCAAACCACTCCTCACACAGGTCCGTACATGAAGGAAATAAATCGTTTCGTGAACATTTAACAATACATTCAATTTAAATGTTTGGTTTCTGAACAGCATCATTTGCTTTCACCGCAATGATTTACGTTAAATGTGTATTTGGTCAGTTATACTGTGACACTCGGTTCGTATTGACACTAGTGCACAATGATGAGTTGGAGCAGTTGTGCAGGTGTCCGCTTTTCACTTAAGCGATTTAATTATCGTGCGCAGTGTTCACTCGTTTATCATGTCTTGTTCGCCATGTAACTTGACCTAACGTTTTCAATGTTTATTTTTTGGAATTAAAAACTTTTTTTCCGGTAAACTATTGCTGCCATTGTTGGTGTTGGTGTTGTTGTTGTTGTTGATGCTAGAGATGAAAGCAGGACTGGTGTCTGTGGACGGATAAAACCATCGGATCGAATCAATGTCCATTCTCACCGAACGTTGTTGTTGTTGCTGTTGTTATTGTTGCTGATGTTGTTGTTATGGCTACGAGTACTAGTATGTAGACGTCGTGAACCCTCCCTTTCAACCCTCATGAAATATTGTTGTTCTTGTCGTTGCTAGGGTTATGAGCAAGTGTCCGTGGACGGAGTGAACCACAAGATTGCCTCCCTGTCCACCCTTACCACTTCCTCCGGCTTCAATATCACTGTTCAGGTCATACAGCTCTACGACAAGGTAGGTATGAGGTAACCCATCTTATAAAACCCAGTTATCAAAATGTTATTTAAATTTACTTTGTTGCATGTTTAAATGGTTGTTGTACGTTATTATCCTGTCACTCAATTGGTAACGCTCACATCCTCCTGTCTGTCAGGGGATCATGTACACGGTGGAGGACGGGGAATGCAAGCACTCGGCCCTGCCCGCCTGGACGCCCAGATGTGTGCCAGGTACGCACCAAAACAGTTTTAGTCAGTGGCTATATAATACACATATGTCTAGCCATAGGTGAGTTTGCCTTTATTAGGCAGAACATATATTGCCATTTATGCTGATGTATACCTCTTAATTATCATTTGTTTTAAGAATAAACTTGTAAACAGTCGCTTTTAACCGTCTTACCTGCTAATTCACAAGGCCGTGATCAATTATTTTTTTAATACTTTTTCTCAATTCTTTAAACTTTACTACAGACGACGCAAAGCTGTTAACGAAGTACTCGCTGGGCCAGGGTAGCGTACACGTAGACGTTGACGTGTACAGCGTCACGGTGGGGCCCAACACTGTCTTCCTGAACATTGCCAGCGCCGACTGTACGCCCATCTACCAGACTGCATATGGCTCCGCTGCCGGAGGTACGGGATATTTTTATGTGTCGCGTTTATGCAGCTACATACATGGTGTTACTTCCAGTATGAAAATGTCAAAGGGAGTAAATCTAAAATTTAGTTGCCTTGAGATGCTTCACGAGAGACTAATAATAATTGCTTTCAAAATAAAGCTTAGTACGGGTGGGGTTCGAACCCACGCGGACATTCGTCCATTGGAACTTAAGTCCAACGCCTTAACCACTCGGCCACCGTACTATTGTGTTGACTATAGATAACTTATGACATTTGATTGCTGCAACTAAGTTCGTATTTGCGCAACATTAGTCATGTAAGTTTTATAACTTCAATAGTGAATCGGTGGTTCATACAGTTTTCATCTCCCTTTGCTTAGTAGGTACCGGGTGTAATATACAGTTAAATTATATAGCGTATAATAATGTCCGGTTTGTAAAGAAAACTGTTCCCCAAAAAGCAAAAGCTGATATATGGGTGTCAAATTGAAGTATCTGTCCACCTTAAGTATCTGTCTAGCTGCACCAAAAGTCGACATGCCGTATCTTTCCGCGTGTAGAGTATGTGCACTTGTAGTATATTAACACCTGTGCTATATGTCAAGCTGCAGTGTCTGTCTACCTGTAGAAAATCTGCACTCGAAAAATCTGTCCACTTGGAGTATCTGTCCACCTGTATTATTCATACACTTTTAGCATCTGCCAACCTGCAATTTCGGTCTACCTGTAGTTATTGTTGATCCGTAGTTTCTATCCATTTATAGTATATTTGTCCACTTGTAGTATATATCCACCTGCAGTGTATTTCACCTGCATTACCTCTCCGTCTTTAGGATCTCTACACTTGTAGTATATATCCACCTGCAGTGTATTTCACCTGCATAACCCCTCCGACTTTAGGATCTCTACACTTGTAGTATATATTCACCTGCTGAAGTTGTATGCATGCAGAGTCTGGCCGCTTGCAGTTTATACCTACCTGCAGTATCTTTCCGCCTGTAATATATATGGACTTGTATTATCTGTCACTTCTGCACATATGACAACCTTAAATATTTCTACAACTCTCTTGAGTCTGTGCACGTGTAGCATATGTCCGCCTGAAGTTGCTGTCCACCTGCAATATGTAGGCACCAACAGTATCTTTACACCTATGGAGTCTGTGCACGTGTAGTATCTGTCCAGATGTAGTATCTGCCTATCAGTAGTGTTTGCCCACATGAAGTGTCTGTTCATTTGTAGTATATGTAGTATCTACAGCTGTAGTATTTGGCCATGTTTTGTGTAGTATCTGTCCAGATGTAGTATCTGCCCACCACTAGTATATACGTCCACTTGTAGTATCTGCCCACCTCTAGTATACGTCCACTTGTAGTGTCTGCCCACCTCTAGTATACGTCCACTTATAGTGTCTGCCCACCTTGAGTATACGTCCACTTATAGTATCTGCCCACCTCTAGTATACTTCCACTTATAGTATCTGCCCACCTCTAGTATACGTCCACTTATAGTGTCTGCCCACCTCTAGTATACGTCCACTTATAGTATCTGCCCACCTCTAGTATACGTCCACTTGTAGTATCTGCCCACCTCTAGTATACGTCCACTTGTAGTATCTGCCCACCTCTAGTATATGTCCACTTATATAGTATCTGCCCACCTCTAGTATACGTCCACTTATAGTATCTGCCCACCTCTAGTATACGTCCACTTATAGTGTCTGCCCACCTCTAGTATACGTCCACTTATAGTATCTGCCCACCTCTAGTATACGCCCACTTATAGTGTCTGCCCACCTCTAGTATACGTCCACTTATAGTATCTGCCCACCTCTAGTATACGCCCACTTATAGTATCTGCCAACCTCTAGTATACGTCCACTTGTAGTATCTGCCCACCTCTAGTATACGTCCACTTATAGTATCTGGCCACCTCTAGTATACGTCCACGTATAGTGTCTGCCTACTTGTAGTAGGTGTCGACAACTGATTTTTCGTCCACTTGTAGCATCTGTATATGTCTTGCTCAGTGGTCGAAGGAACGATGATTTGAATGAATAAACTTCCATGTTACGAATATATACAAGCGTTTACACTGATAGATAGTGTAAAGAAAAATAACTGCGCTGTTTGCAGTCTTATGTTTTAAATAGGCACATATAACAGTTTTCAAAATAAAATTTAGTACGGGTGGGGTTCGAACCCACGCGGACATTCGTCCATTGGAACTTAAGTCCAACGCCTTAACCACTCGGCCACCGTACTGCTGCAATCATGGCATAATGCATATATATATATACAATGTATATATAAGTTTTGATGTAGTTTGATAACCAAATTGTGTGATAAGTGTGCACTTATTATCTGTAGTATATGTCCATCCACCTGTGATATAAATGTACACTTACAGTATCTGTACAGCTGTTGTATATGTCCATCCACCTGTGATATAAATGTACACTTACAGTATCTGTACAGCTGTTGTATATGTCCATCCACCTGTGATATAAATGTACACTTACAGTATCTGTACAGCTGTTGTATATGTCCATCCACCTGTGATATAAATGTACACTTACAGTATCTGTACAGCTGTTGTATATGTACATCCACCTGTGATATAAATGTACACTTACAGTATCTGTACAGCTGTTGTATATGTACATCCACCTGTGATATAAATGTACACTTACAGTATCTGTACAGCTGTTGTATATGTACATCCACCTGTGATATGTGTACACTTACAGTATCTGTACAGCTGTAGTATATGCCCATCCAACTGTGATATATGGACACTTTTAGTATCTGTACAGCTGTAGTATATGTTCTTCCACCAGTGATATGTGTACACCTACAGTATCTGTACAGCTGTAGTTTCTGTCCATTTGTACTCTTTCCAACTAACATCAGGCTGTTTCAAACGGTTTCAGTGTCTGCGCTATCCATGAAGACATACAGCAACTTTACTCTGGGTATCAAGGATCCGATTGTGTTTAACGTCCCTAGCATATGCAACAACGCCACCTATCTACAAAAGGTACGCACTGTCTAGACTCTTGGAATAATTTAATAACTTGCGATAGTTTATATTCTAATTTGATAATGCTAGGCGCATTTGCTTACCGTTTTCCAATCTAAATACTGGAGGGTATCCAAACTTTCCACTTAAAACTAAAAAGCCGTTCATCCATGGCACACAATCGACAATTTTAATTCGAAAGAGAGTACAATTTACATAATGACCATGCATTTCTTTATTAATTGCAGCTTCCTCACTTGCACCCACTACATTGAGTTTGGGACATTCGCTACAGTCAAGGAGAGAATACAACAGATTCCTTTTAATTACGAGTGATTTATTTCGAACAAGGTTTCAATGAAAGTGATTATAATTTTAGAATAAATTTCTACCTTTCTTGACGTGTTCATGTTTTGTTTCTGAACGTTTTCTGTATTAATCATAATGCAATGGAACAACAAATCATTAACAACATAACATAACAGTAATATTGAACTTGAACTTGTTAAATAAGTTGACTTAATGTAATATATTACAGTCAACAAATAATCTCAATGGCATAAGTCATATATGATCACACCCGTTGAGAACACAAGTGCAATTTCAGCTGAATCTTCTGCGGGTAGGCCTTTTCACATCCTGGAACCGTGCACGGGAAAGGGTTATGCCCTGTGTGAAGACGCTCGTGCACCGCACATGCGTAATTGCAGTTGAAACACTTTGAGCAGAAGCTGCACTTGAAGCTGCGATGATCGCGATGGTAGCGGTAGTGCTGGGTAAGGGAGGACCGCTTGGTGAACTTCCGGTTACAGATGGAGCACGTAAATGGATTGCTTTCGGAGTGCATGCTCATGTGGTCACGTAGACGGCTGCTGGTGCTGAATTCCTTGTGGCACACCTCACAGTAGTGCCCGTCGTGCAGTCTCTGGTGTTTCGTGAATAAACACAGAGCTACTTTATTACACAAACTGCATCGAAAACGTTCATTGTCTATTCCAGAGTGGCGAGGAACATAACCATGTTGCATGAATACTAACTTTCGGAGACCGCAAGAAGAGCCGTGGAGACGATGTACATTCCGATGATTCCTTGTATTGCTGGCATCTATACAGAGGGAGTTTACACTTGTCGGGTGTCCGGAATGATATTTGGTCAACGGTTACCAACGGTTCAAAGTATGACCAAATTCGCGAATTTAGCACTCTCGATTTCCTACGTTACTCCACCGTCGGTGCATCTCTGACGTCATTGCGTCACCGTTTCCATTCGGCCAACAAAGCTATTTTATACTTTAAAATGCAGCGAAAAATGCCTAAAACTGAGGTATGCTGTGTCGAAGATATCTCAGCATCCCTGCATTTGCAGCGGCTGGGACCAATTTGACCATTTAGGGGATGCACTACCCTACAAGATGCATCTGTCCGTGTGCCCAGGATGATATTTGGTCACCGGTTTCTTACGCTTCAAGGTAGGCCAAATTTGCGATATTTCGCATTTTTCAACGTTCCACAACCTACCCGGTACGGAACGCAAATCTCGACCATTACTCCGGAACCATAAATGGTAGGAGGTCCGCACTGGTCTTGAAATTTAGCACTTCGATTTCCTACGTGACGCCACCGTCGGCGCATCTCTGACGTCATTGCGTCACCGTTTCCATTCGCCAACAAGGCTATTTTATACTTTAAAATGCAGCGAAAAATGCCTAAAACTGTGGTGGGCGGTGTCGAAGATATCTCAGCATGCCTGTAGTTGCCTCGGCTGGGACCAATTTTGCCATTTAGGGGACGCTGTACCCTACAAGATGCACCTGTCGGTGTGCCCGGGATGATATTTGGTCACCGGTTTCCAACGCGTCAAAGTTTGACCGAATTCGCGACATTTCGCACTATTCAACGTTCCCCAACCTACCCGGTACGGAACGCCAATCTCGACGATTTCTCCGGAACCACATATGGTAGGAGGTCCGTACTGGTCTTGAAATTTAGTACTCTCGATTTCCTACGTAACTCTACCGTCGGCGCATCTCTGACGTCATTGCGTTTCCATTCGCCAACAAGGCTATTTTACACTCTAAAATGCAGCGAAAATGCCTTAAACTGGGGTGGGCGGTGTCGAAGATATCTCAGCATCCCTGCATCCCCTAAATGGCAAAAATGGTCCCAGCCTCGTCAGGTGCAAAGATGCTGAAATATCTTCGACATTAACTAACCCCATTTTTAGGCATTTTTTGCAGCATTTTAGCCTATAGGAGAGCCTTATTTGCGAATTGAAACGGTGACGCAGAGATGCGCCGACGGTGTCGTTACGTAGGGAATCGAGAGACTTAAATTTCAAGACCAATACCGACCTCCTAGCATTTTTGGTTCCGGAGATATCGTCGAGATTAGATTCGCTTTACAAGCTATGTCGGAGCGCGTTTAAGTTACGAATAGTCGCGGTGCATCTTGTATGGTATAGGGTCCCCTAAATGGCAAAACAGGTCCGAGCCTCGGCACATGCAGGGATGCTGAGATATCTTCCGACACTAACTTCTCCATTTTAAGGCATTTTGGCGGCATTTAAGCGTGTAGTGGAGCCGTATACACTATTTGAAACGTTGACATAATTACGTCAGAGACGCGAATCGAAACCACAACAGAATGACGTCAGAGATACGCAGATGGTTGCGTAGCGTAGAGAATCAAGAGACCTAAATTTCAAGACCAGTACCGACCTCCTAGCATTTTTGGTTCCGGAGATTTCTTCGATATTAGCTTCCCTTTACAGGCTTTGTCGGAGCGCGTTAAAAAGGACGAAAGTCGCGAATTTGAGGATTCTTTGACGCGTTAGAAACCGGTGACCAAATAACGTCCCAGAGGAGTGCATCTTTAAGTGCATAGTGTCCCTTAAAGGGCAAATCTGGTCCGTGCCTCGGCACTTTAAGGGATGCTGAGATATCTTCGACATTAACTACCTCATTTTAAGGCTTGTTTGAAGGTATTTAAGCGTGTAGTGGAGCCTAATACGCAAATGGAAACATTGACGCAATGACGTCAGAGATGCGCCCAATGTCGCGTAACGTAGAGAATCAAGAGACCTAAATTTCAAGACCAGTACCGACCTCCTAGCATTTTTGGTTCCGGAGATTTCTTCGATATTAGCTTCCCTTTACAAGCTTTGTCGGAGCGCTTTAAAAAGGACGAAAGTCGCGAATTTGAGGATTCTTTGACGCGTTAGAAACCGGTGACCAAATAACGTCCCAGAGGAGTGCATCTTTAAGTGCATAGTGTCCCTTAAAGGGCAAATCTGGTCCGTGCCTCGGCACTTAAAGGGATGCTGAGATATCTTCGACATTAACTGCCTCATTTTAAAGCTTGTTTGAAGGTATTTAAGCGTGTAGTGGAGCCTAATACGCAAATGGAAACATTGACGCAATGACGTCAGAGATGCGCCCAATGTCGCGTAACGTAGAGAATCAAGAGACCTAAATTTCAAGACCAGTACCGACCTCCTAGCATTTTTGGTTCCGGAGATTTCTTCGATATTAGCTTCCCTTTACAAGCTTTGTCGGAGCGCGTTAAAAAGGACGAAAGTCGCGAATTTGAGGATTCTTTGACGCGTTAGAAACCGGTAACCAAATAACGTCCCAGAGGAGTGCATCTTTAAGTGCATAGTGTCCCTTAAAGGGCAAATCTGGTCCGTGCCTCGGCACTTAAAGGGATGCTGAGATATCTTCGACATTAACTACCTCATTTTAAAGCTTGTTTGAAGGTATTTAAGCGTGTAGTGGAGCCTAATACGCAAATGGAAACATTGACGCAATGACGTCAGAGATGCGCCCAATGTCGCGTAACGTAGAGAATCAAGAGACCTAGATTTCAAGTCCAGTACCGACCTCCTAGCTTTTATGGTAACGGAGATATCTTCGAGATTAGCTTCCCTTTACATGCTATTTCGGAGCGCGTTGAAATGTAGGCATTTTGGAGCGCCTTGTTAGCGAATGGAAACGGTGATGCAATGACGTCAGAGTTGTGCCGACGATCGCGTAACGTAGTGTGTCGAGAGGCCTAAATTTCAACATTTTAAAACGTGTTAATTTATTATATTTTAAATGTATTGTTGCCATACGTGTTTCAATTTTACGTTTAAAAGTGATTTCAAGAGGTTGATCTTTTCCCGCGCTATTTTTGAAGTCATTTGAATAAAATGTTTCCAGTTACAGTTAGGTCGTTCTATTGGGTAAGGAAGGATTACTGAAAGGTTTTATTAAATGAAATGAAATATTTTTTTAACAATTCTTGAATGAAAAAATGAACTATTGGTGTAAATATAAGGAATGAATTGCGGAGTTGATGTCATTATCGGAGATATGAACGTAATTCGGCTGGTCAAAGTACGCGTGGAGTTCTTCTGACTCCACACACTTTGACCAGCCCAATTGCGTTCATACCCGGAAAGTGACATCAAGCCCGCAATTCATTCCATATATACACCTCCACTAAAGTATGTTGTAAGCTTTGATAAATGTGTTCAACAATGTTGCTAGTTGTTATATGGTAATACAGTGTATATAGCTCCATTGACATGGGAAATGCAAACCTATGTTATGCGTGATACTTTGCTTACGTTCGGTAGACTTTTTTGCCAAATCATGAAATTCAATTGAACTCACGTTTCAGTGCACGTCCAAAAACGAAATTACATCTTAGATGGAGAACGCTTCAGAAGTTTGGTCTTATTGTATCCGAAATATGAACTTATTGCGACTTATTGCGATGTTGAGAGGATTCATCAATCTCACGGAGTCCAATCTGTGTAACACGAGAACAAGTTAAATTACGAGAATGTGTCTCAGATTTTACCGATTCCACAACAAACAATAAATATAACCCCATCAAACTGGCAAGAAACATCACATTGTTGACTTGATAAAGCAGTGAGACAAGGAAATGTTAAGTTGAAACGTTTTATTTTACTTTATTCGCTGAGAAATGTTAATTATTCCAGTGAAATGGCTAGGGTCATTCAAGCGGAGATTCTTATGAAACTGCACCAAGGCTTGATCGACCCTAGCTGTGCTCACCTATTGAATTGAAATGAACATCACAATCAGCCAATGTAAAACAGAAAATATTTGAAGAATGGAAAATTGCAGGCTTATTCTAAAAACACGTACGAAAAGTTTTGCTATTCTGATTTCCAGTCATTCGTTATTTTTCGCAGCTAATGCCATTCAAAACCATTTTGTTATATCGCATTTTAAGACTTTAAGACCACATGCTAATCACAGGCAGGTTGCGTTGTTTTGACACACCACGCCCACGTCGATTTTTTTTATCCATTTTTTTTTTATCAAATTTTAGTAAGAATCTGATGTGGTAACTGTAACTTGTGAAATTTGGCAAAATTTTTTTATTATTTTATCTTCTTTGTAATTTACCCACGCAACGCAACTATATCATAGATGCAAGCAGGGCACCAACGCATGCGCCGTGAATAATTTCCGGTTGCGCAATGTCCATGTCGGCATATGCGTAAAGAAATAAACAAAGATTGTAAATCGTGTGCACGGCTCTTTGAGACGACATTTGACTTCCATTTCACCTGTACCGTGATATATATTTTTTCTCTTGGGCACACGTGTTGAATTGATAATGCAATAGCGGGATAATGCATTTTAGTCTGGAAAATATCGGTGAAATTAGCGGGTAGTTGGTTCGTCGAGTAACATGTTTTAGGGAATTCGGGTTTGAAATTGCATTTGTTTTCGTTAAAACTGTACATTTTCTTAAAGATTGACACTAACTCTACAAGGAGAGTCCAAAAATGTAGAGTTTGGTTAAGGTTTGATAAAGTTATGGCTTCTTAAACAGGGTCATGTCGGCAAATATATGGAAATTCAGGGTCAAGTCGTCACCCTTTACAAAGATAATAAAATAAAAAAATAAAAAAAAATTGACCAATTTTCACAAGTTACAGTTACCACATCAGATTCTTACTAAAAATTTATAAAAATAAATTGATTAAAAAAACCCGACGTGGGCGTGGTGTGTCAAAACAACGTAACCTGCCCCTGTGATGCTAATTATATGACATATCCTTCATGATTCCACAAAATCATGTTTTTAAATCCATTTGAAATCATTGACAAATAACAAAACATATGTATACACGATAATACATATTTGACCATGGCTTTTGGTTGATAATTGCCCCAGTGAAAATAATTGCCCTCGGGCAATTAAATAATTATTCCTTCCACTGGGGCAATGATCAACCAAAATCCATGGTCAACCATGTATTATTCTATAAATAATTGAAGGAAAACGTTATTCTTCAGGTGTAACGGTTGATTTGTTTGATGCCTCGAATGAAATGACGAAAGTTTAAGTTTAAATGTCACAGATTTGATAACGATACTGTATATCATACTTTCCGACCAGGAAAGAAAATCCCATTTTTGTTACATATACTTAAAACGAACCCTTAAACTATTCGCCATGTACCTTCCACCCACCCAAACTAAATTTTAAAAAAGCTCGTGTTCCAATCATAGCCGAGCGATCCAATGAAACACTGCCCGGGAGCTTTACCGGGTGGATTCATCAAAGATTTTGCCTCACATGAGTTCAGACTTGCATACATTTAATGTTTTGCTTTAAAAAGCATTTAATTGAAATTGTACTTAAATATAACGCACGTACAAGAATATATAACATGAAAAAGAGTATGATGTGTTCTCTCTAGTAAACGTTCATCGAAAATTATATTGAAGTAAAAAGAAATCGAAACCACTCTGACAAGCCTAGAGGCCAAAGCCGTACTTTGATACTAAATTGAGACTCTCGTCTCGTTAGTTTCGTATTTAAACTGGGCGTTATTGAAATAACAGAATTAATCACCATTAACGTTATTGCACCATATGTAATAATGTTGACATTGAAGATGAGTTTCATTTTGTTTGTGTTTGTGATGTATATGATGATTTACGTAAAATGTATATGAGAAGACAATATATCGTTAGGTCTAGTATGATGAAATTTATTTATCTTATGCAAGATACGAATTATTCCGTACAGATAATTTGTGCAAATTTATTTTTCTAAAGCATTTGAAAGACGTCAAAACATTGTCAATATTGTTTTTAAAATCTTTATTAAAGGTTTACAGTTGAGCTTTTTTGCATAGCATAATATATCTTTAAAATTCTAGCTTTCGTCATGAAAAATATTATATAAATATTCACTAATTAGTTGTAAGTCCATCCTCACGGTGGGGTGTTAGTGAAATGTAAGTGTAATGTTAAAGTATCTAATGTTAAGTTTTATGTTAAAATATTGATTGTCAGTTCCATGTCTAAGATTTCAAACCTATCATTTTATCGTTGTATATATGTTTAATTGAATGTATTATATCTAGCATGTAATGTAACATACAAGACAAATATTTGGGTGTTAAACCAGTCAATACATCCACTTATTCAAGTAGTTACTCAAAAACTCACTTACAATAATGGGCGACGTTAGCTATTACTTTTAATTATTACACAATTACTGTTCGAAGTCGCTGCATCGAAGAAAAGAGGAAGGTAACTGCCGAAACTAACAAATTGCATTATATGCATTTCCTTACGAACACAACAGTACGGTGGCCGAGTGGTTAAGGCGTTGGACTTAAGTTCCAATGGACGAATGTCCGCGTGGGTTCGAACCCCACCCGTACTACATATTATTTAGAAAACTGTTATATTTTGCAATTGAATACATAAGACTGCGAACAATACAGCTTTTTTGAAAAATGATACAAACGAACAGATACTTCTAATGAACATATCCTACAAGTAGATAAATACTAAAAGTGGACAAACACTAAAAGTGGACTAACACTACAAGTGAAAAAACACTACAAGTGAACAAACACTACACGTGGACAAACACTACAAGTGGACAAACACTACAAGTGAACAAACACTACACGTGGACTTACACTACAAGTGAACAACCACTACAAGTAGACAAACACTACACGTGGACTTACACTACACGTGGACTAACACTTCACGTGGACAAACACTACACGTGGACTAACACTACACGTGGACTAACACTACACGTGGACAAACACTACACGTGGACTAACACTACAAGTGAACAAACACTTCACGTGGACAAACACTACACGTGAACAAACACTACACGTGGACTAACACTACAAGTGAACAAACACTACACGTGGACTAACACTACAAGTGGACAAACACAACACGTAAACAAACACTACACGTGGACTAACACAACAAGTGGACAAACACTACAAGTGGACAAACACTACAAGTGGACTAATACTACAAATGGACAAACACTACACGTGGACAAACACTACACGTGGACTAACACTACATGTGGACAAACACTACACGTGGACTAACAATACAAGTGGACAAACACTACACGTGGACTAACACTACACGTGGACTAACACTACAAGTGGACTTACACTACAAGTGGACAAACACTACAAGTGGACAAACAATACAAGTGGACAAACACTACACGTATACTAACACTACAAGTGGATCAACACTACAAGTGGACTTACACTACAAGTGGACTAACAATACAAGTGGACAAACACTACAAGTGGACCAACAATACAAGTGGACAAACACTACACGTGGACTAACAATACAAGTGGACAAACACTACACGTGGACTAACACTACAAGTGGACAAACACTACACGCTGACTAACAATACAAGTGGACAAACACTACAAGTGGACTTACACTACAAGTGGACAAACACTACAAGTGGACAAACAATACAAGTGGACAAACACTACAAGTGGACAAACACTACAAGTGGACAAACAATACAAGTGGACAAACACTACAAGTGGACTTACACTACACGTGGACAAACACTACACGTAGACTAACACTACAAGTGGACAAACACTACAAGTGGACAAACACTACAAGTGGACAAACACTTCAAGTGGACAAACAATACAAGTGGACAAACACTACAAGTGAACTTACACTACAAGTGGACAAACACTACACGTAGACTAACACTACAAGTGGACAGACACTACACGTGGAATAACAATACAAGTGGACAAACACTACACGTGGACTAACAATACAAGTGGACAAACACTACAAGTTGACAAACATTACAAGTGGACTTACACTACAAGTGGACAAACACTACACGTAGAATAACACTACAAGTGGACAAACACTACACGTGGACTAACAATACAAGTGGACAAACACTACACGTATACTAACACTACAAGTGGACAAACACTACAAGTAGACAAACACTACATGTGAACAAACACTACACGTGGACTAACACTACCAGTGGACAAACACTACACGTGAACTAACACTACAAGTGAACAAACACTACACGTGGACTAACATAACACTACAAGAGGACAAACACAACAAGTGAACAAACACTACACGTGGACTAACACTACAAGAGAACAAACACTACAGGTGGACTAACACTACAAGTGGACAAACATTGCAAGTGAACAAACACTACACGTGGACTAACACTACAAGTGGACAAACACTACACCTGGACTAACACTACAGGTGAACAACTACTACACGTGGATACACACTACAAGTCGACAAACACTTCAAGTGAACAAACACTACGCGTGGACTAACACTAAAAGTGGACAAACACTAAAAGTGAACAAACACTACACGTGGACTAACACTACAAGTGAACAAACACTACAAGTGGACTAACACTACAAGTGGACAAACACTACAAGTGGATTGCAGTTGGACAAATATTACAGATGGACAGATACTAAAGGTGGTTAAATCTTACAGATGGTACTACATATGGACAACACTACAGATGGACCGTTACAAAAATGCCAGATGGACAAATCCTACAGATGGACAGTTACTACAGATGGGCAGTTACTACAGATGGACAGATACTACATATGGGCAAATCCTACAGATGGACAAATACTACAGATGGACAAAAATATCAGATGGACAGATACTACGGAATGGCCAATGTAATAGATGGACATATATTACAGGTCGGCAAATATTACAGGTGGATATATACTAAATGTGGGTTGGTACGAAAGGTGTACATATATTACAGATGGACAGATACTTCACATGGATAAGTACTTCAGTTGTACAGATACTACAAATGAACAAATATTAAGATGGACATATACTACAGGTGGACATATACTACAGGTGGACATATACTACAGGTGGACATATACTAAAGACGGACATATACTACAGGTGGACATATACTACAGGTGTACATATATTACAGGTGGATATATTCTACAGATTGACAAATACTAAAGATGGACAAATACTACAAATTGACTGTCACTACAGGTGGGCAGGTACGACAGGTGGACCGGTGTAACTGGTGGACAAGGAGTATGGCTGGTACTACTGGGCAGAAATTACAGATGGTAAATACTCCAGATGGATATACACTACAAGTGGCCATTATTTCATATTTAGTATGGTGTTATCTTATTATGTACATATATTCATGATTTAACAAAAAACATGTTATTGGTATTAAGTCAACGTGCAGTACCTGTCCACCTGTAATATTTGACCACCTACACTATGACCTGCCCATATGTAGCATTTACCCACCGGTAGTGTATGTTTTTGTGTAGTATCGGTCCACGTGTAGTATCTGTCCACCTCTCTGATTATATTTAGTACCGGTATCTATAGTATCTGGCCAACTGTATAATTTGTCCACCTGTGGTATCAGTCCATCTGAGTTATATATCCACCAGTAGTATTTGCCCAACTGAAGTATCTGTCCATCTGTATAGTTTGTCGTCCACCTGTTTTATCTGCCAACCTGTAGGATTTGTCTAAATGTAGTATTTCTCCAGCTGTAGTATCTGTCAACCTGTAGTATTTGTTCAAATGTAGTATTTATCCACTTAAAGAATTTGCCCTGCTGAAGCATCTTTTCACTTGTGGTGTCCTTCCACTTGTATCATTTGTTCACACTTGATTATCTGTCCATTTATAGTTTTTTTTCCACTTGTAGTGTTTAATTACTTGTAGTGTCTTTTCACTTGTAGTGTCTATTCACTTGCAGTGTCTATTTACTTGTAGTGTCTTTTCACTTGTAGTGTCTATTCACTTGTAGTGTCTATTTACTTGTAGAGTTTATTCACTTGTTGTATCTATTCACTTGTTGTATCTATTCACTTGTAGTGTCTGTCCACTTGTAGTGTCTGTCCACTTGTAGTGTCTGTCCACTTGTAGTGTCTGTCCACTTGTAGTGTCTGTCTACTTGTAATATGTGTCCAAGTTTAATTATCTTTCAACTTTTGAGATATGTTTCTGGTACAGGCCTCTTGACCGGACGTGCGACGATTTTGATTTATTTACAATGTAGGTCAATGTTAAGTATATTCACAAGCGTTTACACGGATAGAGAGTGTAAAGAAAAATAACTGTGTTGTTTGCAGTCTTATACATTCAATAGGCAAATATAACAGTTTTCAAAATGATATTTAGTACGAGTGTTAAGTTCCTATGGAAATGCATACAATGAAACATCTTATATTCAGCGACTTCGCACAGTTAATATGTAATAGTAATAGTTCACGTCGCCCTTCATCGTAAGTGAGTTTTCGAGTAAATACTTGGATAAATGTTTAACACCCAATCATTCGTCTTGTTTGTGTCTTATTAATCCTTTCGTCTTTTGACGTTTGGTAATTGCCTAACGATAGTATCAAAGTACGGCCGGGGCCTCTAGGTTTATTTTTAATTCACTTTGAATTCTTGGTACTTGAAATGTTATTCATATTATTTCTCTCTTTGTAGGAGTCCATTACAATTGTACCAACTCTATATGGAGTATGCTGACATGTATTATACCGAACTGTAAGGAAACACGTAACCACAAGGAAAATGTTTTCAATATTCTCAAACAATGAGGTTGTTTATTAGAGTATACACATTATACACTTTTTAATTTTATTTATTCTTATACGTAGATTGTAATCACAATTTTAATTAAATGCATTTTTAACGCAAAGCATTCAATATCTTTTGAAAATAGTAAATGTATTTTGTGTGATGTATTGGAAGATGAATTTCATTTTATTCATGGATGCCCTCTGTATAACGAATTACGAAAGTCATATATCACAAGTTTTATCGAAATAGACTAAACGTACCAAAATTTGTTGAATTAATGCATTCCGAAAATGTTAAAGTGAATAGAAATTTAGCCATGTATGTTAATTATGACTAGTGATAGCCTGTATAAACGTTATTTCACACTGATCTCTCGCTGTCATATATTGTCATGTATTGATTTTACTCTACATGTATACAATAGTTATTAGTTAGGAATTCTGTGCGATGTCATTTATGTTCTGTATATTATAAATATTGCATTGATCACTTGACAACTTATATATATTATGTTCTCAAATGTACACACATGGACAGTATGTCTACATGAATTTCTGAATAAACTAAACTATGTTAGGTATGAGGCAACATTTGATGACTCCGCCAGGTATAGCTCCCGGACAGGCCGTATTCCTTTGGTACACTCGTCTATGCTTGGAACACGTGCTGACTTCCGTTTTAACTTCCGCTTGCGTTGCTTTCGGTCAAACGCATGCTCCCTAAAATAATACAGGAAACACAAACAGGTATTTAAGAAGATGCAAAAATGTAAAAAAACAAAACAGTTTTCATTTATTTGACATGATAAGCCCATCAGGCAAAAGGCAGATTCACTTTGCGTTCATCTAATTAAAATTAACTCACCATTGACTTAAGACTTGAATATTCTTACAATTTATCATTATATTTCGACAATAGAGAATGCTTTTTAAAAAAAAGTTTGGATGGGTAGTAGCAGGAACATATCGATTAGTTTCTAGGGTTGATTTCAAGTAAATGTTATAACATTTGCATTTTCTCCCCTGGCCTGAAAGTATAATCTATCGTCATAAAATCTGCGACATTTAAGGTACGGACGTCATTTATTTCATGACATAAAAGAAATCAACCGTGACACCTGTAGAATAACGTTTTCCTTCAATTCTGTACACGTTGACATCGCATTTCAGTATTTTTTCTTACCTTAACATGATACATCAAGTAATGATATGAACAAACACTATTTTCAAGTTTGATTTCCGCTAAGATTTAAATGACAACATTGTATTATGAAGCTTATAATAAAAATATATATATTCTTAACAATTAACATATGTTTGTTAAGGAATGTTCATGTCAACAATGTGATGTTTCTAACCATTTGGATGGGTAAATATGTATTGCTTCTGGTGGATTTGATGAATCTAAGGCACTATCTACAGGCTTCCGTGACACAAACCCACCAGTCAACCTTTTCTCGTGTTACAGAGATGGAATCCTCTCAACATCTCAATAAGTTCATATTTTAGATTTAATAAAATTTATCGTCTAAAGCGATTTTCCTAAGATGTAATTTCTGTAGTGACATGCACTTCTTTCTCCTGTCGGCACTGTGACTTCAATAGTTCAATCAAGTTTTAGAATTTGGCAAAATTGTTGACCGAACGTGGACAAAGTGTCATGCATAACATAGGTTTGCATTTCCCATGTTCATAGCTACAGCCGAACCCCGTTGTCTCGAACTCCCAGGGACCAGCGAAAATACGTCGAGCCTCGGAAAATTCGAGCCTAGCGGGAAAGCTTACATTAAGTTTAAAGAAATCGGTCCTTTACATACATTTCGAGCCAAGGAAGAATTCGAGCCAAGCGAATTTGAGTCAACGGGGTTCGACTGTTTAAACATTGTAGTGCCATAAACCAGCTAGCAATGTGTATTTATTTTAATTCATTTGACTTAATATATATGCATATGTAGGGAATGCGAATGTGGACGTTTTGTTTTATAAATGATGTGCAATCAATCTGTGATGAATAATATTATCTGGGCCCATGGAAGTGATTATGCACCAGTCAATTGTAACCATGCCCCCCCCCCAGGTGGTGTGGGGGTATACCGGGGATAGCCGTGGGAAAGGGCTGTGTTTTTACTTTCAAGGTGGCCCCGCAGTGCCGGGTGACTGCGGTGGTTTTGTGTTCAGGCCAAATATAGCAGGAAATTGGCCTTATCTAGGGTCCCTTGGTTGCGGGGGCATTTAGGGTGGGTTTTACCAGCAATTGATAAGTAGCCAAGTTAAAGAGCAGACACAGCCACATTGAAATATGAAAAAATTGCATAGGAGGTAACGGAATTGCGTATAACACATACGGATATGAGCCATTTCATGTTTGATAAGCCCTAAGGTGACGGAATTGCATAGGAGGTAATAGAAATGCAAAGGACACATAGGCAATGATAGCAACTACATGCTCATTTAATGAGCATGAAGGTGACATAATTTCATCTCAATTCAAGACAATGGAAAGGGCAAATAAAATACTGATTGAATGGTTAATGAACTTGATTGAACTAAACTGGTACATTAAAATCTCAGTATCATGCAAAGGGATCTCGAACGTTATCACGTTCAACTAATCTCACAAAAATTGGTATGGCATACTCCAAATCATGATTATATTTTATGTTAAAATGAATGGCATACCTAAATGAAATTACCGTCAAGTTTGACTTGTGGGTCATTGACAAGGCACCTACCACTTGTACATGTTGAAGATGACGTGAAGCGTTAGCTCAAATATGAATTCCTCCATTATCACAATAATTGCTAGTTCCTCCCCTGAAGACTTTGCTGGTGCATGTTATCTTCCTGAAGCAAACATTTCAAAATTTATTGCCTTATACCGCATCTTCCCCTAGGAAGCAACATAGAAGCTGGCCAAAAAGAAAGTGATGTGTTTCCAGTATCTCAACATAAATTTTATCCATATATGACGACTGAATTATTTTTAGCTCACCTGTCACATAGTGACAAGGTGAGCTTTTGTGATCACAATTTGTCCGGCGTCCGTCCGTCGTCCGTCCGTCCGTCCGTCCGAAAACTTTTACTTAAAACGACATCTCCTCATAAACCGCTTAGCTAATTTCATCCAAACTTCACAGGAAGGTTCCATGGGTGGTCCCCTTTGAAAATTGTTCAAAGAATTGAAATCCATGCAGAACTCTGGTTGCCATGGCAACGGAAAGGAAAAACTTTAAAAATCTTCTTCTCCAAAACCACAAGGCCTAGAGCCTTAATATTTTGTATATAGCATCATCTAGTGGTCCTCTACCAAAATTTTTAAAACTATCCCCCTGGGGTCAAAAATGGCCCCGCCCCGGGGGTCACTTGTTTTACATAGACTTATATAGGGAAAACTTTAAAAATCTTCTTCTCAAAAACCACAAGGCCTAGAACCTTGAAAATTGCTATGTGTCATCATGTAGTGGTCCTCTACAAAATTTGTTCAAATTATTCTCCTTGGGTCAAAAATAGCCCCGCCCCAGGGGTCACTAGTTTTATTACATAGTGTTATATAGTAAATCTTTAAAAATCTTCTTCTCCGAAACTGTAAGGCCCAGGGCTTAGATATTTGGTATACAGCATCATCTAGTGGACCTCTACCAGATTTGTTCAAATTATTGCCACAGGGTCAAAATTGACCCCGCCTAGGGGGTCCTTGTTTTTACATAGTGTTATATAGTAAATCTTTAAAAATATTCTTCCCCAGAACCGTAAGGCCAGGAGCTTAGATATTTGGTATACAACATCATCTTGTGGACCTCTATCATAGTTGTTCAAATTATTGCCACAGGGTCAAAATTGGCCCCGCCCTGAAAGTTATTTGTTTTTATATAGTCTTATATAATAAAACTTTAAAAATCCTCTTCTCCAAAATATAAGACCTAGAGCTTTCATATTTGGTATATAGTGTTACCTAGTGGACCTACACCAAAGGTATTCAAATCATTGTCCCGGGGTCAAATTGGCCTTGCTCAGGGGTCATTTGTTTTTACATTGTCTTGTCACTTAAACATCTTTTCCTCTGAAAGTAAAGGTCAGAATGACTCCATACTTGATATGTAGCATCCTTACATGGTCCTCTCTCAACTTTGTTCAAATGGTTTTGTTTGGCCCCTTTTAGGGGTCACCAGAGCAAAAAATAGAAAAACCTTTGAACAACTTGATATTATTAACTGCTTGATGGATCTTCAAGTCTGAAGCATCCTAGCATGGGCCTCTGTCAGGTCTTTTCAATAATTTTGTTTGGCCCCTTTTAAGGGCCACCAGAGCTAAAATTAGTAAAAAAACACTTAACATTTTCTTCGCATGAACCCCTTGATAGATCTTCAGCAAATTTGGTTTGAAGTGTCCTTGCATGGACCTCTCTTAAATTTGTTCACATAATTTTGTTTGGCCCTTTTTAGCTAAAAATAAAGTAAAAAACGATTATTCTTGTGAACCTCTTGATGGATATTTACCAAATTTGGTCTGAAGCACCCTTGCATAGACTTCTCTCAAATGTATTAACATAATTTTGTTTGGTCTCTTTTATTTTCATATTTCTTATAATATGCATGAATGTTCTCAAAATGTCAAGACTTAAATCATTGTTCAATATTCTTTGAGAAACAAGCTATATTGATAACAAAGGTTAAACTCTTTTACTCAGGTGAGCGATTTAGGGCCATCATGGCCCTCTTGTTTTGTTAATTTCATTTTCAACAAAGCATAAAACGTTAAAGGCTGAAATTTAATGATTAGTATGTCATGTTATTTTTAATTTGGATAATGTTTAGAATTGAACCGCTATTTTTTTTGAACAGAAAAGGTTATGACATTTTTAGAATTGTTGGATGAATATAAAAATACTACATTCCCAATTTTCTTCCTAAAGTCTGATTACATATCATCACCTTAGTGTAATAACTCATTAATTGTAAATGAAGTAAAAGCAGATCTAGAGATTTTGCACTGAGGTCGGGATTTATGCATGTAAATATCACTTGGGATAGGCAGACAGACTTACTAAGCGTGTATCAGTTGAGTAATATCACTTGCATGACCATAATAATTTTCAAAAAAATAAATAAAAAACAATTATTAATTTGGATAAACCATACTGATTTTAACTACAAAATAAATTCACAAAAGATGAAGCCTATGTCTAATATTAAAGCCATACCTGAACATGATACTCTCTTCTCTGCAAGGGAGGTAAGTGCTGCCTGAAGAGGCACCACCTCAACAGAGAATGGGGTGACAAGCGACTATCCCAGATCCATATATTCCCAAGGTTCTTTATCCTAGATGCCATGAGCATATTGGTATTGTTAGTTACCACTATGTGACATCCATTGTAATATGTCCAGAGCACATCCTAATGCAAGGCCATGCTTGTGATGGAATTCTTGAACTTCAATTGGTTGTGTAGTTGGTAAGTATACAGTCTTGCATGTCACAGACAGCAAGTGTCAGTGACATTTGAGCCTTATTCTTGTCCTTAACGGACAGTCGTTCAGGTTTATTGTAGGTTGTTGTATCACTGTCATCTAACAGGTCATTTCTGGACGACATCTGAAAAAAGTCATTGTGCAAAGCTGATTTATTTACATGTCTTTTTAAAAAATATTAGAAATGAGAGGAGCGACTTAGAACATAAGGCATTTTAATAACAGTAAAGATAAGTTCAAGATTTATATCAGTGAAGCATATTAATAATGCCTGGTGCACAATTTCATTCATGCTTGTAATCAATATGAAATATTTTCCAACTTAAAGTTGCATCACCACAATTTCATTCATGTTTGTAATCAATATGAAATATTTTCCAACTTAAAGTTGCATCACCACAACTTCATTCATGTTTGTAATCAATATGAAATATTTTCCAACTTAAAGTTGCATCCCCACAATTTCATTCATGTTTAATCAATATGATATATTTTCCAATTTAAAGTTGCATCACCACACTTTCATTCATGCTTGTAATCAATATGAAATATTTTCCAACTTAAAGTTGCATCTCCACAATTTCATTCATGCTTGTAATCAATATGATATATTTTGCCCAACTTAAAGTTGCATCTCCACAATTTCATTCATGCTTGTAATCAATATGAAATATTTTCCAACTTAAAGTTGCATCTCCACAATTTCATTCATGCTTGTAATCAATATGAATTACTATCCAATTTAAAGTTTCATCCCTACAATTTCATTCATGCTTGTAATCAATATGAAATACTATCCAATTTAAAGTTGCATCCCCACAATTTCAGTCATAATAGTAATCATTATGTTATATTTTGCCCAACTTAAAGTTGCATCACCACAATCTCAATCATGGTTGTAATCAAAATGATATAGTTTCCAACTTAAAGTTGCATCACCACAATTTCATTCATGATTGTAATCAATTTGAAATATTATCCAACCAGAAGGTGCATCACTACAATTTGCTTAAGTAGGATTTTTTTCATATAGGCAATTGTTGTTTTGGATACCCTTTAAACATGATAATGTTTCTTTAACACAAGTCCTGTCTATGAGGCAAGTTACTCATAATTTTACAGTGCACTCTCAGGATTCAATTTTGAGTACGAGGTACAAGGGCTTGTGATCTGAATAATCTGATTCTAAAGTACCATAAGATGACAAACTGTTCGTGTGTAAGTTTGTGTATATGTTGTCTAAGTATGTGCCATAGTCTGTTGTGACGGAATGAATTAACTGTTCAAGTTGCATTTTTTTCCTAAATAGTTGTGGTATTGAATGGGTGGAAGAGTAATTATAATTGAAGTCGCCTAGTAAGACTATCTTTGCGTTTTCCGGTACAAGGGCTGACAGATTCTGCAAAAATGTTGTGAAGTTGGCAACAGAAACTGCCATTGGAGGGCAGTAGACAAATCCAATAAAAATATTGTTACCAAGGGCAGCTATTGCTATTTCAATATATCCAAATGTGTAGACTGTCATATGTTGCACTATATTTCTATGATACACAGCAATACCATGGGCAGAATGATAATTGCTTGAACAGACCAAGTGAAACCCATCTATTTCATATTTACTAGCATCATCTGACAGGCTGCACACTCTAGTTTCAACAAATCCAAGTAGATCTGCTTGCATGAAATTGTTGTCATGTTTAAAGTTTTTTATGTTTCCTCAATGATCTGCAATTCTGGAAGCATAGCGTTATTTCTCCATGTACCTTCAGGCTCAAGTCACGTAAACAAGGCTGTATACATCTTTCAGTTCTCAGCCTTACCATTTCTTTTGCTACATCTTGAGATACACTGATATTTTCTTCATTCATTTTCAAAATATGTACATCAGCTAGACTTGTGACTCTACTTAATCCAACATAATGTATATGATTTACTTTTGACAAACCAAAATGCAGGACCACACCTGTCTTAATAGTGGAACCCTGGGCTTTGTGAATTGTTTTACCGGCTGACATATGAATTGGAAACTGTCTACGTGTAACAACATATGTTTTGTAGTACTGAATTGTAAAATGTCTACATGTCTCCAAAATAGGTGTCCATGATGGATGAATGCCATCCTGATACCAATGTTTGTATCGTGTACGCCAGTTTTGACCAATTGATTTGTCATTAAACAGTACCCACACTATACTACAACGACATGAATTTTGCACCCTGAAATCGAATTTTTGAACAATGCATGCTGCACCATTGGTTATACCATCTGCCGTGTCTACATTCAGACATATTTCACTAGGTATACCTAGTCCAAGTGTCAGTGTCTTGGAAAGATTCATTGTCTTGCTTGGATCAGATGGAATTCTAGACAAAACAGTTTCAGTCATAGACTTATTCAAATCCCCTGATATTGAATCAATTGCATCTATTACCACCAATTTGGAATCAGGCATACTGGATAGAATTGAGGTATTATGTTCAAATACATCCTTTTCCTGCAAAACAAATGTGGCAAATCTTTCAGGTCCTTCTGATCCTGACCTTGAAGGTTAATTTGCTGCTTTTTTAGTGTCTCTATCTTCCATTGTATGCTTGCATTCTCGCAGCCTGTTCAACAGAAGGGCAAAAGCTTGATCATCATTTTGTCGCATAATGGTTTTTAGCTCATAAAAGTCGAACAGATCAACCCATACATTTGATGCCATACATGAGAGCTGAGTAGAGTTAAAAAATTGAGAAAATATCCATGAATCAAAAACTGGTTTCAACTGAAACAAATCTCCAACTGCCAGGATGCTCAAACCACCATAAGTGACAGTACGCCCCATGATTTCTTGAAGTCTCAAGTTAATGAAGTTCATCATATTCCGCCCAACCATGGAAATTTCATCAATGATCACAATCTTTAAATTATGAAAACGAGCTCGCATGGTATTCAGTTGTTGCATATCCAGAGGTTTGAAATTAAAACCTTGACTGACTGGTATACAGAAAGCAGAATGTATTGTAGAGCCACCTATGTTATGAGCAGCTTTGCCAGTGGGTGCACACAACAAAACCTTTACAGTATTTGGGTCCTGATCTCTGAGATGATTGAAGTATTTAAGGAATGCTTGGTAAAGAGTCTTGACAAGCATGCTTTTTCCAACTCCAGCACCACCAGATAAAAATGTATGAAATGATACAGAGTTTGTCTTCACCTTATGGAGAATATGGTAAAAGAAGGTCTTTTGCTCAGGATTTAATTGGCGTACAGTTTCAATATATTGATCATTCTCCATTTCATTGTGATGCAAATTGTCACTAGCAACACGTTGTCTAGCTGCGCCTATGTCTTCTCCAATGTCATAATCTTCATAGTGAACATTCACACCAAGACCAGGATCAAAACAACCATACATATCTGTTGTTGTGTTGCCCTCTTCTGCATCAATCATATTTTGATGATGACCTTCAGGATGAACCAATACATTTGTGTTCTCATCATGATAGGTATTCTCTGAAATAAGTGTCTCATAGGCATCTGAGTCAATTTTCTCATATTGCAACATGTTCATAGATATTTCATTTATTTTGGCGCTGTAGCTTTCTTCAAATGTCTCAAAACTGCATTAAGTCATATACTTCATCTCGCCAATGGGTGAAGAGCATTATCTTCTCACGATAATGTTCCTCTTTATTGTCATTCAGTGCTGTACAATGACTGTAAATAACTTTTTGTTTCGAACGTTTTCTCACTTGTGTACCACATGGAAACTTTATTATTTTACTAGTAGCACTGCCCTCATCTTCAATTTCAATTCTCTCTACTTCCAAATCATCATCATGATCATAATCATAGTCTGTCTCTGGCAATTCCTCAACAATATCAGTTGATGAAGATGAAGCCACTGACACATTCTTTTTTCGTTTGCACATTTCATACCAAGCTACAAAATCAGCATAGCAAAGCTTTTCCAACTGCTTTGGGCGCCTTTTATACCTCTTAAGAACGCTGTCAGATTCCACATTCTTTGAATTTCCAGGAAGTTCTTTAAGCTCTGAGAAAGACTTCAGAAGACCGGTTCTATCATCAGGCATTGAAGTGTCAACAAACACAACATCTCTTGTGCTTCTTCGCAAAGGCATCTGCAAAACTAAATATACTGCCTCTTGGGCACCAAGCTCAACACTGGAAAGGAATTGATTACCAATTCTTATAACCTGTTGCCTTATATTGCTATCCATCTCTCTTGCCTCTGTGCATGCAGCTTGTAAGAGGTTTGAAAGTCCACGCTGGCCTTTTGATATGTAAGAGACAATGTATGACACACAGGCAAATGGGTCAAGTATATATTGAATATCCATGTTAGCCTCCCAGGAAGTCATCAATACTTTGTTGTAGTTGTTTATTCTAACCTCTGATAGTGAACGCTTCAAGAAAACCTTTGGTCTTTTAATTGTTGAGCGGATAGCCATCAAGTACTCCTCGTAAGTCATTTTTAACTGAGCAAGGAATTCTGAAAATGATAAACACGCATCAGATTTTGACTTATACATTGTATCAAGGTACAACATTATGTTCTCATACTTTTCTTTCCATAGCGATGCATTGTCATCTTCCACCAATGGGTAGGCCACAACAGTTTCTGGCAATGGAGGTATCGGGAAATTGAACCTGCACACATTCTTACCTCGTTTCCTACAGGTTTTTGCATGTCTATGGGTCTGGTAATTGATCAAAGTTGGTATTGCTTCATCCTTGTGACATGTCACATGTCTGTCCACAAATTCAGAAACTATGAAATCAGAAACTTTTCCATGAATAGGTGCATCTTTAATCCAAATAAGCATGTGTATGTGGGGTGAACCTCTCTGTTGAAATTCAACCCTATAGAAGTAATCAACTTTTTCTCCGACTGGCTGTTGTTTGTTCATTAAAACATGTTTAATGAAAGGTTGTACACGAAAGTCAAAATACCTTGCACAAGTGACAGGGTCTTTTTTAATCAGCATGCATTTCTCATGCCATGTCAAGCGCTGAATTTCTGGTGCTGACATTTCTTTACCACATACTAATTTCATCCAAGAGACAAGCAATGGTTCCCATTTTGTTTCTGCAGCAGAAAAAGAACAAAACCAAGTTGGTATACCTAACTGTCTTATCATAGCAAAAACATCTCGTTTGGCATTTTCCCAATATGGTGGTGAACCACGAAGGGTGCGAAGAACCCTAAAGCTATCATTTTGCATTGTCAACCTATCCACAAATCCTGGAGTAAGAATATCTCCTGCTGTAATGCTTGCACCCTTTGTTTTACATTTACGTACAGCTAGTGAAACTTTGTCTCGAATTTGCTTTATCTGCAGTCGCTTCAATTTGTAAAAAATATTTGGCAAGCAAACGGCTACTCTTCGGTCAACATTACGGAGCTCCCATTTGCATATTGCACTATAATGAAGGGGCACAATACGGGCATTGTTGTCTGTTCGTGGTTGTCCGCAAAATATGTAAGGAAAAGAAAGAATCTCAGAATGATAATCATGGAACAGACCAATGGGTGAATTGTTTTCAGCCGGGCCTACACACAATATTTGATTAAATTCCCTGAAATCCACCGACTGCAAAAAAGTGTCCATGTTACCCGTCATGCGCTCAGGGAAATCATCATCTTCTGTCCAATCATCAATTTCAGCATTAAAGTCCATTGCTGCAGTTGTTTCAGGCATGCATAATGGTGCTGTTTCATTGTTTTCAAGCCATGTTTCATTCACAACAATCCCTTCATTTCTAAATAATGAACTGTTGTTTACAAGCCATTTGCAGCAGCAAAAACTTTATTTGGCCTAACATTTTCAAATGCTACATGATGTTTGTACGAAAGTTTGCGTTTCAATTTCAGCATAATTGTTTCTGTATCATTTATCATTCTTGGCAATGACTTGATTGTACTGTTTACATCTGCTGGTACGTTCACAACATTACCTTTCAGATTCAATTGCCCTCCTCTAGGCAGTTCTTGCAATTGCATGAATGGTAATCTTGGTGAAACCAATCTTTCTTCCAAATTTGAAAGACCTAATTCTTGTGGTTTGTTTGGAAATTTAAGACCATTGTTCAACCAAAGCTGGGGTGTTTTCCCCAATTTAATTGCCGTTAAACAAGTCTGACATATCCATTCCTTTCCCTCAACACTCAAAAGCTTGTTCAGATATTACTGAAATGTGTAACTTCCGTGTATACAATCCCTTCATTTCTAAATAATGAACTGTTGTTTACAAGCCATTTGCAGCAGCAAAAACTTTATTTGGCCTAACATTTTCAAATGCTACATGATGTTTGTACGAAAGTTTGCGTTTCAATTTCAGCATAATTGTTTCTGTATCATTTATCATTCTTGGCAATGACTTGATTGTACTGTTTACATCTGCTGGTACGTTCACAACATTACCTTTCAGATTCAATTGCCCTCCTCTAGGCAGTTCTTGCAATTGCATGAATGGTAATCTTGGTGAAACCAATCTTTCTTCCAAATTTGAAAGACCTAATTCTTGTGGTTTGTTTGGAAATTTAAGACCATTGTTCAACCAAAGCTGGGGTGTTTTCCCCAATTTAATTGCCGTTAAACAAGTCTGACATATCCATTCCTTTCCCTCAACACTCAAAAGCTTGTTCAGATATTACTGAAATGTGTAACTTCCGTGTATAGATACATTGGAAGCATTTCTGATAGAATGACGAAAGAACGTTTGAGTACAACAGGAACATACATAATCTGGTCCATGTGAAACCAGTCTTTTGAAATTTGAACAAATATCTGTGTCATTTGAGTTCTTGTCTAAGCATGTTTTAGCTGTTGATGCATACCGGTCATCAATCATATTCCTGAAAGATGTGCCAATCATCAAATCCTGCAATGCATGTTTCTGGTTTGAATGATTTTCTGTGTTGAAAGAGTTCTCTTTCTGAGGAACCCTTCTGGTTTGTTCTTTTATTATGAATCCTTGCTTGTCATCAAGTATGTGGATAATAAATTTGCAGTATGTCCAATGTGTTGACATTTAGATAGAATGCAAATCAAATTGCAAGGTATCAAGGTCAGTTCCACCAACAGATAGTGCCAATGAACAAAAGAATTTGTAAAATTATTGGACTGACTGAACTTGTCCTATTACACATGTACCAGCTGGGCAACACAATCCAACAACATTTCGAGCATGACTGTCAAATATGAAAAATGATGTCCCATCAAAGTGTATTCCAACAGACAAACCACCAAATACTAAAATAATATTGGCCGATGAACTACACGCTTTATTTAAGGCATCTTCTAGTGTGAAAAGATTTTGCCCATCAACTTGAGAATTGTTTTGTAAAATACCAGAGAATACTTTTTTTGACTGACATGGATAGTTTTACGCTTGTACAAAATTTGTTTTGGTATATTACAAGGATCAACTGGTCCAGAGCTGGCAACAGTTGCATGAATTGCATTGTACAAAAAGCTCCCAGCAAAAATGATATCATGTAAATCTTCTTTTTGCATCTGAGCAGGTGCTTTGAAGTACTTTGAAGTTAACAAGAACATTGCACAATTGAGAACACATTGTCGACCTCTCGCATTTTCTGGAAGACATTCGGCAGACTGACTAAAAGCTGATCTCAGTAAGGAAAACATTTTGGTATCACATTTAGCAAAAAGATGCGAAATATTTTAACTGACTGAAAGACATTTACATATTGATGAATATATCGCACACTTACAAGTTGTCATATGTTTAATTCAAGCCATTTTAATGCGGTTCATCTTTCAATATTCTTTATAAGGCTGTACAACTCAAATACTGAAGCTATGATTTGCAGAACCGATAGCAATTCAACGCCAATATCAAATTTCTAACCTGTACACCTAAAGTTACCAATATCAAATTTCTAACCTGTACACCTAAAGTTACCCTAAAGCCATTTTATGCAAAACTGAAAGCTGTTAAACTCCAAGATCAAGTCTTAAAGTTGTTAAACTCCAAGATCAAGAATGAAAGATGTTCAACTCCAAGGTCAAGAATGAAAGCTGTTAAACTCCAAGATCAAGAATGAAAGCCGTTCAACACAAAGATAAAGAATGTAAGCTGTTCAACTCCTAAATCAAGAATGAAAGCTGTCCAACACCAGGATCAAGAATGAAAGTCGTTCAACTCCAAGATCAAGAATGAAACTTTGAAAGCCGTTCAAATCCAAGATGAAGAATGAAAGCTGTTCAAATTCTATAAGATCAAGAATGATCAACTCCAAGATTGAGAATGAAAGCCGTTCAACACCAAGATCAAGAATGAAAGCCGTTCAACTCCAAGATTGAGAATGAAAACCGTTCAACTCCAAGATCAAGATCATATATAGTTCAAACTCAGTGTTCAACTCCAAGATCATAAATTGTTCAACTCCAAGATTATATATTGTTCAACTTCAAGGTCATATATATTTCAAACTCAGTGTTCAACTCCAATATTATATATTGTTCAACTCCAAGATCATATCAATAAAAATTAATTAAATAGAAATATTATCCCACTTAAAGTTGCATCACCACAATTTCATTCATGCTTGTAATCAATATGAAATACTATCCAATTTAAAGTTGCATCCCCACAATTTCATTCATGTTTAATCAATATGAAATATTTTCCAATTTAAAGTTGCATCCCCACAATTTCATTCATGTTTAATCAATATGAAATATTTTCCAACTTAAAGTTGCATCACCACAATTTCATTCATGATGGTCATCGATAGAAATATTATCCCACTTAAAAATGCATCTCCACAATTTCATTCATGCTTGTAATCAATATGAATTACTATCCAATTTAAAGTTTCATCCCCACAATTTCATTCATGCTTGTAATCAATATGAAATACTATCCAATTTAAAGTTGCATCCCCACAATTTCAGTCATAATAGTAATCATTATGTTATATTTTGCCCAACTTAAAGTTGCATCACCACAATCTCAATCATGGTTGTAATCAAAATGATATAGTTTCCAACTTAAAGTTGCATCACCACAATTTCATTCATGATTGTAATCAATTTGAAATATTATCCAACCAGAAGGTGCATCACTACAATATGCTTAAGTAGGATTTTTTTCATATAGGCAATTGTTGTTTTGGATACCCTTTAAACATGATAATGTTTCTTTAACACAAGTCCTGTCTATGAGGCAAGTTACTCATAATTTTACAGTGCACTCTCAGGATTCAATTTTGAGTACGAGGTACAAGGGCTTGTGATCTGAATAATATGATTCTAAAGTACCATAAGATGACAAACTTTTCGTGTGTAAGTTTGTGTATATGTTGTCTAAGTATGTGCCATAGTCTGTTGTGACGGAATGAATTAACTGTCCAAGTTGCATTTTTTTCCTAAATAGTTGTGGTATTAAATGGGTGGAAGAGTAATTATAATTGAAGTCGCCTAGTAAGACTATCTTTGCGTTTTCCGGTACAAGGGCTGACAGATTCTGCAAAAATGTTGTGTAGTTGGCAACAGAAACTGCCATTGGAGGGCAGTAGACAAATCCAAAAAAAATATTGTTACCAAGGGCAGCTATTGCTATTTCAATATATCCAAATGTGTAGACTGTCATATGTTGCACTATATTTCTATGATACACAGCAATACCATGGGCAGAATGATAATTGCTTGAACAGACCAAGTGAAACCCATCTATTTCATATTTACTAGCATCATCTGACAGGCTGCACACTCTAGTTTCAACAAATCCAAGTAGATCTGCTTGCATGAAATTGTTGTCATGTTTAAAGTTTTTTATGTTTCCTCAATGATCTGCAATTCTGGAAGCATAGCGTTATTTCTCCATGTACCTTCAGGCTCAAGTCACGTAAACAAGGCTGTATACATCTTTCAGTTCTCAGCCTTACCATTTCTTTTGCTACATCTTGAGATACACTGATATTTTCTTCATTCATTTTCAAAATATGTACATCAGCTAGACTTGTGACTCTACTTAATCCAACATAATGTATATGATTTACTTTTGACAAACCAAAATGCAGGACCACACCTGTCTTAATAGTGGAACCCTGGGCTTTGTGAATTGTTTTACCGGCTGACATATGAATTGGAAACTGTCTACGTGTAACAACATATGTTTTGTAGTACTGAATTGTAAAATGTCTACATGTCTCCAAAATAGGTGTCCATGATGGATGAATGCCATCCTGATACCAATGTTTGTATCGTGTACGCCAGTTTTGACCAATTGATTTGTCATTAAACAGTACCCACACTATACTACAAAGACATGAATTTTGCACCCTGAAATCGAATTTTTGAACAATGCATGCTGTACCATTGGTTATACCATCTGCAGTGTCTACATTCAGACATATTTCACTAGGTAAACCTAGTCCAAGTGTCAGTGTCTTGGAAAGATTCATTGTCTTGCTTGGATCAGATGGAATTCTAGACAAAACAGTTTCAGTCATAGACTTATTCAAATCCCCTGATATTGAATCAATTGCATCTATTACCACCAATTTGGAATCAGGCATACTGGATAGAATTGAGGTATTATGTTCAAATACATCCTTTTCCTGCAAAACAAATGTGGCAAATCTTTCAGGCCCTTCTGATCCTGACCTTGAAGGTTAATTTGCTGCTTTTTTAGTGTCTCTATATCTTCCATTGTATGCTTGCATTCTCGCAGCCTGTTCAACAGAAGGGCAAAAGCATGATCATCATTTTGTCGCATAATGGTTTTTAGCTCATAAAAGTCGAACAGATCAACCCATACATTTGATGCCATACATGAGTTGAGTAGAGTTGAAAAATTGAGAAAATATCCATGAATCAAAAACTGGTTTCAACTGAAACAAATCTCCAACTGCCAGGATGCTCAAACCACCAAGTGACAGTACGCCCCATGATTTCTTGAAGTCTCAAGTTAATGAAGTTCATCATATTCCGCCCAACCATGGAAATTTCATCAATGATCACAATCTTTAAATTATGAAAACGAGCTCGCATGGTATTCAGTTGTTGCATATCCAGAGGTTTGAAATTAAAACCTTGACTGAATGGTATACATAAAGCAGAATGTATTGTAGAGCCACCTATGTTATGAGCAGCTTTGCCAGTGGGTGCACACAACAAAACCTTTACAGTATTTGGGTCCTGATCTCTGAGATGATTGAAGTATTTAAGGAATGCTTGGCAAAGAGTCTTGACAAGCATGCTTTTTCCAACTCCAGCACCACCAGATAAAAATGTATGAAATGATACAGAGTTTGTCTTCACCTTATGGAGAATATGGTAAAAGAAGGTCTTTTGCTCAGGATTTAATTGGCGTACAGTTTCAATATATTGATCATTCTCCATTTCATTGTGAGGCAAATTGTCACTAGCAACACGTTGTCTAGCTGCGCCTATGTCTTCTCCAATGTCATAATCTTCATAGTGAACATTCACACCAAGACCAGGATCAAAACAACCATACATATCTGTTGTTGTGTTGCCCTCTTCTGCATCAATCATATTTTGATGATGACCTTCAGGATGAACCAATACATTTGTGTTCTCATCATGATAGGTATTCTCTAAAATAAGTGTCTCATAGGCATCTGAGTCAATTTTCTCATATTGCAACATGTTCATAGATATTTCATTTATTTTGGCGCTGTAGCTTTCTTCAAATGTCTCAAAACTGTGCATTAAGTCATATACTTCATCTCGCCAATGGGTGAAGAGCATTATCTTCTCATGATAATGTTCCTCTTTCAAAAATAGGATCAAGTTTGAATAGTCTAAGACTCAGAAAAGCAAACAAATTAAAGGACACAAACACATTTGTATTTCATACATTTTTACGTTATATGTATAAATGATTGTAAATCTTCCATCAAGTAATACAATTCAGCAGTTTCAAAATCAATGCTTTCCTAAAATGGCAGTAACAAAGATGCAGTTCAGTCTTAAGTCTAAGCTTAGGCTTAAAAGTGGTCTAAAAACTGGTTGTTTATCCAGATCGAACCATTCACAATTATTGGCCTTGAATAATACACACCCTATTTTCACAATTTAGCCATGTCTGTAGTATATATTTCATTTATTACATTACAAGTTAATTACTTACTCCCCAATAGTGAAACATATCGCTCGAGTTATTTCAGTCCTACTCATGATTAATTATTGCATAATCCTTTGGCATTCAAAAAAAGTTGGTGCTCCAAACAGGAAGCATAATTAATGATGCGGCCAGTTAGATAGCCAGGTACCACTTTAAGTTGCATCGCGAAAAAGGGCGGCATGCGTGGGTCTGGTGATCCAGACGAATTCGCCGTCTGCAATTTTCACCCATGAGAACACGGGATTGCCCCCAAACATCCACTGACCCCGTGTATATGAGTGTTGAGTGTAACTTAGACCACAGTTGTGGGGCTGGCTATAGTCCTGATTCTTACATTACAGGACATTTCTTGATTACACTGAGAAATTCAAATGATGTTCTTGTTTTTGTACGGAAAATATTTATTCAGTCTTAAAATTTAAAATCAATGAACATGTAATGTAAATGTATAAATAAAAAGAGTTACTGTATGTATGGTATTAATACTGTACTAACATTTATTCATATTCTTATTTTTATGAAATAACATCAAATCTACACACTATAAAAATACAAAAAACATACATATTAAAAATTGGCTTCAGATGGTAGGACTGGTCCTGTCCGAAAATGGCTTCAGCTGGTAGGACTGGTCCTGTCCGAAAATGGCTTCAGCTGGTAGGACTGGTCCTGTCCGAAAATGGCTTCAGCTGGAAGGACTGGTCCTGTCCGAAAATTGGTTCAGCTGGTAGGACTGGTCCTGTCCAAAAATTGGTTCAGCTGGTAGGACTGGTCCTGTCCGAAAATTGGCTTCAGCTGGTAGGACTGGTCCTGTCCGAAAATGGCTTCAGCTGGTAGGACTGGTCCTGTCCGAAAATGGCTTCAGCTGGTAGGACTGGTCCTGTCCGAAAATGGCTTCAGGTGGTAGGACTGGCCCTGTCCGAAAATGGCTTCAGCTTGTAGGACTGGTCCTGTCCGAAATTGGCTTCAGCTGGTAGGACTGGCCCTGTCCGAAAATGGCTTCAGCTGGTAGGACTGGTCCTGTCCGAAAATGGCTCTTTTGTGTAGTTATTAGTCTTTTAGATTCGCATTCACACCGTACTCGTATTGTGGTACAGAAAGGGGATGTAACGCTGCGTGGTGCCTCTTCTATATATAACGGCAAGGTCTAAGGGAAGTAATCATAACTTGTGTTGAATCAAGCAAGTGTAATCAATTTGAAATATACTTGGTTGTATTTGTTTAGTTTCCCAAACCACTTTATTGAGCAGAATGTATTGAAACGTAACGTCCGTCCATCCTTCTGTCTTTCTTTCCCTCCGTCCTTTTGCCTGTCTGTCTGTATGTCCGTCTACCCACCTCACCGTACGCCCACCCTTCTGTCTGTCTGCCTCTCCGTCCTTCCACCCTTCTGTCTGACTGTCTCTCCGTCCGTCCATCCTTCTGTCTGTTTGTTTCTCCGTCCGTCCACCCTTCTATCTGTCTGTCTCTCCGTCCATCCACGGTGCTGTCTATCTGCCTCTCCGTCCGTCCACCCTTCTGTCAGTCTGTCTGCCTCTCCATCCGTCCACCCTTCTATCTGTCTGTCTCTCCGTCCGTCCACTAGGCTGTCTGTCTGTCTCTCCGTCCGTCCACCCTTCTGTATGTCTGTCTGTCTCTACGTCCGTCCACCACTTTGTTTGTCTATCTCTCCGTCCGTCATTCTGTCTGTCTGTCTGTCTGTCTGTCTGTCTGTCTGTCTGTCTGTCTGTCTGTCTGTCCGTCAGTCTGTCCGTCTGTCTGTCTCTCCGTCCGTCCACCACTTTGTCTGTCTGTCTCTCCGACCGTCAACCCATATATTGGTCGGTTTCTCCGTCCGTCCAACCTTTACCTGTCCTTCTCGCTGTCCGTCCGCTCTTTTGTATGTCCGTCTCTCCGTCCGTCCACCATTCTGCTGGTCTGTCTGCCTCTCCGTCCGTCCACCGGTCTTTTTGAGCGTCCGTTTCTACGTTTAGCAGCCCGTCTGTCCGTCCGTATCTCCGTCCGTCCGTCTGCCCCTGACTATATCTCTGAATGACATTTTGATATTAAAGAGATACATGTTGAAACTTACATTATATTTACAAGATACGAATTCGAATGCGCCATAGATGCTTCTTTCTCCAGGCATTCAGTTTATCAGTATACCATTCACAAAATCACTATCAAGTTTAATTAAACCGCTCATATGAAACCGGACATAACAAACTGTTTTTTAAGTGTATAAAAGCTAGCGTAATATCGAAACTTTAATACTTTTAACAATTTGATAGCAGGATATTGGTGTAAGTCTTGGTTGGCTTGTGCGGGTTTTTGGCTTTCTTACAAAGCGGCACTCGCCACATAAGAGTCTGCGCCAAACAGTAGCCTCGATTATAGCGCTGTATGGACGACGCTCGCTTCATATACCAGTATCTCGTATTATCGTGCACACAGACTTTAATATTGTATTTACATTACGCTGACAAGTTTTCGAGTTAATGTTAAGCGTAAGGTAATTATTAGAGAAGAACATGACAAAAGTGTTGGATAATAAATCACTAATTATGTAATAAATGTAAAATTGTGCAACTTTTCGCAGATGCGTACGTTCGGTGGCATTTAAAGCATTATATTCCCAATTAAATAATATAACAATTATTCGCTGACTTAACAGTTCTCTAATTATACAGACGTTAGACTAGGAATGGCGGAAAGTGTACGGATATTGTGGTTGGTGTCGTTGTCGTTCCTGGGGGCGGCGCGCGGAATGGAACACGTGGAGTGGTTCGGACGGACGGACAGCCAGGAGGTGATAGACACGCATAACGAGCTCCGCAGGTCCATCTATAATGCCGCCAACATGCGCGAACTAGTAAGTGGAACCAAGTTTGACCATGAAATTTTTCCTGCAGTTAAATCCCAAGGGGTAGAAAAAACTGATGAGTCTTGGATAAGCCCCACGTATAAGTGTCCACTAAATAAGTGTAGCAATGATGATGTACTAACAGCCAAACCAGTGTGTGTATATAAATATATATATATATAGAGAGAGAGAGAGAGAGAGAGATGAATGCTATATTTTGAACAAAATATTTATGCTGCACAATTTGGTTTTGGAATGATCAGTTGTGCTAGTCTTTACAGCGTACAATAAAGAAACGTGGAGCATTCTAAAACTGCACATATGTCAAGCAGTGTCGCCCATGAACACATTTAGGCACTGACTCCGTAATCGACGAACTTGCCCTAATCTTCTTAACTAATTCATTATTTGCGGTCAGGTGGATGTTATTTTAATCTTTAGTAAACTTTTTATGTTTTAAATGGATTAAAAGAAATACATTTATCCAACCGTACAGAAACAGGTTTAATCGTCTTTAATTTGTAGACTAGATTCTGTATGATATTGCTAGTGAATTGAGTTATTTCATGTTATTCAATAACATCGGGTGACATGGCCATGCTGACATGATGTACCAGTACTTGTAGCCCAGCCCCTTATGTGTTCTACTCCATAAGTTGCTGACAGCTTAGATGAATTTGCATTTAAATGCATGGAGTGTGACTGCAGCGGATGTATAAGACATAAAATACAAGAAAAAAGTCCACATAAATTCAAAATCTTTTGAATAAAAAAATAATGTTATAATCTACTGCAGTCGATTCAAGGGCCATTGACTTGAACCATTTTTTCACCTAGATTCAATGTTCGTGTAAATAATGATTAGATCTATTGATAAAATTAAGAGATAGGCGGTGTTTGTTAAGCGACACGATGTAATTAGACCCATTAACATAAAAGATGAGGTTTTCATGCAAATCGTGGACACTCAGTTGGCTAAACGTACCTTGGAAATAGCAGACGAACCATGCGCAAGCACTTGTCTGTAGCTACAAAAATTCCTTCCATTTTTTTGCTGCAGTAACTTCCACTATCATCAATCATCAACAAAGCCGTCAAAAATCATCATCATCATCATCATCATCATCATCATCATCATCATCACCACCACCACCACCATCATCATCATCATCATCATCATCATCATCATCATCATCATCATCATCATTATAGCATCATCATCATCATCAGCAGCAGCAGCAGCAGCAGCAGCAGCAGCAGCAGCATCATCATCATCATCATCATCATCATACAACAACTGCAACTACAAATATAACACAATCATCGTCCTATTCTATATTGTAACCCACATTTTGGTGCACGGTATTCAACGGTAATCGGTACATCATGCAGTATAATATTCAACTTTATTAGCGCAACATGCTTGGTGTTTTCAACTATTCGAGGTGCTGTCCCAGATTTTATTTATGGTAAATGACATCTATGTATAAAGTTTATCATTCGGTTTGCGTACCATCTATTGTTACCACATTTTGACTAAATTAAGTTTCTGGGTTTGTACTCTTTTGAACATTTACTGCCTATTTCAATGCATACATGATTTTTATCAATGTAATGAGTTTTATGACTTAAAATTAGCATTTAAAATATATAATGTTTTATACAATAATTTGACCAGCCCAAGTTTTATGGGATCAGGGACCATTTGATCCTGTACAGCTGAGAAGACATAAATCCTGAAGAGATGCCATATTTTCCTCAAATAACTCGAGTAAATGAAGATATTTACACTGACAAGTATCGTGTCTCCCGCCCAGTCGCGTTGCTGATGGCTCGCTTAGCTTCAACCAGCAATGTTATGAGGAACTTTTTAATAAGTGGATGCAATTAATTGGGTTCATTTTGTCATCAGATTTTGTTGATGATATTTGCTTGTATGATGGATGAGCGTCAGATGTAGGAGTATTATTTTGTCAACCATTCATTTGTAGATAATAACATATGTAAGAATTAATTCACTGAATTAAGTTGAAATAAATTGACATCAGTTTTAGTATCAATGAATTTCAAGTAGTAGTCATTATATTACTAAACCATCAAATTAGGCAGCCGTGCCGGACTGTTATAAATAATAATAATGTTGTCTAAGTGTTTGCGCGAATGTCTCTGTACTAGCTAGTGAGCATGCGCGAGCCTCTAGATAGCCCAATTAATAAACCAGTTAATAACTTTAGGACTTCAGCGGTCATTCATCAGAAGCTTTCCAAATGAATTAATCAGTATCCGTCCGACGATCCCATTGGTGACAACATAAGCAACATACAACATAAGCGTAAACACTAAAATCCATCAGAAAAGATATCACTTTGAGAAGAGCAGAACATGTAAACAGTTTTAAATACATTTTTTTTTAGATTGAAACAACTCGATGAGTATTTGCATTGCCCGCAGATGTAACATGCCATTTAAAGTTGACATGATGCTGACAGCATGAATGTCGAACGTGAATAAAGTGCTGCATGTATTCAACATACATGTTATAAATCTATACTGACTTTTGGAAGTTTCTTTTTTCATTCATTAAACAGACACACACAGCTGAAATTCAACTGAGGTTATAGAAATATAATACTAGTATGTATTCATGTTGTGGTGAGATCCCTTCAAACTTGATGGAGTAGAAGATTAGCCATATGCTGAACTATGGTTTTGATCCTATATAGGGAGTCCCATCGACAGTGTTATGGCAGTACCAAAGAACCATCCCTCTAGATTTACCATACTGTCCATTCTCTTATATTCAAAATCATCACTTTAGTCTGCCTGTACGGTTTTCTTACATTTCTCTCTGCAGCCAATGAACCAGACTGGTCTTCAGTATCGTTAAAAATGCACTTTGTTTGCCTGCATAGTTTCGTCGTGGACGAGTTGGCTACGTGAACACTTTTCACATTCACAAATTAAGACCTTTCTTAACTTCTTAACCCTAGAGGCCTCCCTTTATCTATAGATTGTACTTTTTGTTAGCTGGTTAAGTATTTTAAGTCATTTTTAGATTCATTTCTCTGATTAACGTCAATTTAAATGCAATACAGCTCCGTATCATATCGTTTTATTACACATTTTGGTATTCATTAATAGTTTGAATATAGTTTGTTTAAGTTAAACAAATATTTCTTTTTTACGTGCCAGATTTTTTATCATTAACCGCCGGGCAGTACCATTTAGAACTCTGGATTAATTATTTTAGCAAATCATTTGGAGCTATATTCAGCCCTTTGATATGTATACAGCGTCTCAAATTATATGAAAACTTTGAATATATAAGCACTGTTATATAAACCCCCACGTATAAGTTTACAAAGTGTACGCTAATTAGTTTAGCATACAGAAATCACCTATGGTTGCCTCAAATGACCTTAGATGGTAGTTACTTACAACTGTTATGCCCTGTTTGGGTAATAGCAGAACACCACTCACGCATACTGATCTAAAGATCTATGTAATAATGCTTCATACCATTATCAAATATAACAACAGTTATAACATAACATAACATAACAGCACTATCAGCTAGGGTGGATATAAGTTGTTCGGTCAAATGGTTAGAATCCGAAGAAGCACGGTCGTCCAACGCTGGCCTACTCATATAGGCAAAATACCATCACTTGAAAATATCCCTGCGCTGTGATTGGGTACTCTTCTTCTCTATTGTCTTTGAAGCATAAAAGAACCTTGAGTCTTTAGTCACCAAATGTCATTTCTTCACCATGAACGTTTGTGCTGGTAACATTCACTGCTGTTTACCGCCGCACTCTTGCTTCATATTCAATGTTATCAGACAGAGCGTTTGCGATGCATTATTGCGAAGATATGTCAAATTCATATCAGTATTCAAATACCAAAATCAGTGTAAGGGCAAGATTCATTCATGAAGCATTTGGGTTGCATTGGGTAGGCTGTCCTATACACTTATAAGCATTATTAATTACTACCCTTTTTACTTTAAACTGTTCATTAAACACACCTCATGCTTAGCGAATAATATTAACAAATGCACAAAAACTGCTTTGATCTGTATAGAATATAGGGTATCAGGCATTGTACAGCAGCTTTCGGCCAGGGTACACTTGAAGGAAGTACCGCCTCTGTTGTGTCCCGTAACACATAATTACAGAGATGATATAAATCAAGAGCGACATTCTGTGCACGCCTATTGCAAAAACGATTAAAATGTAACAAAACACATAGACTCCTATCGCGAAACCGTCAGATTATCAATACTTTTTTCAAAATTTTGTCTACTGCAGTTTTTTATTTGGGGTCAACCGCATTCATTCGTGTGACAGATACTGTTTATATACTTCTGATTTACATATAATGTATGTATTAAAAAGGTAAATAAGAGGACATAGAAAACAACCATTTTAAAAGCAGATGCACATGTTTTGAAGTATATCTGAACGTATAAGCAAGTGAACACACAAAGGGGCTTGCCATTTTTTTATCGAGAAGTCAGCATTTTCTTGAGCAACTCAATGTGTGTATTTTGAATGGGATCAATGGATTTAATGCACGTCAACAGGTCGATATGATGCAAATATTAGCTTATGTAAAATTCAAACAGTAGTGTTTATTTTCCAAATTTCTCATATTTGTATAGGACTAGTGAATACAGGTGTTGCAGCTTTACGTAACCATTTCAATTATACGAATGCTTTGATGTCTAAGTCATGAATTAGTTTTAATAGTGCTTTATATATACGGGTATGATCAATGCAAACCATTATGTGAAATGTATTGCCAGGGTTATAAATCCCCATGTTGGACTACTTAATTAAGTTTTGGGCTGAATGTGAATCTGGTCACAGTTTCACAAAACTTCTTTAGTCCCTTATAACAGGATTAAGTTTTAGACTTTAAAAGGGATCTGTCTTTAAGAATATCATAATAAACCATATTTATCAGAATCATAATTAAGTATGTATTTTGGCTAAATGAAAGAAGCTATTTAAGCCTGTTAAGTTTGAAAAGTTTCGAGAAGATTGGGTCAGGTTTCATTTCACATAATACTGTATGTCTACCAGTAAGGTGTGAAAAAGTTTTCCCCGCTTAGACAAGACACGTGATGAAATCCTTTTGACGTGTTTGATAGTAATCTGTCCAATTTTCCACCTCTATCAATCACATTCGTTTTATAAAAGTGACGTCCTCCTTTGCTGAACAGTAATTGTATAATATAAATTCAGTTAAAAATCAGTATTATGCTAAATGAATTATGAAATGACTGCTAAATATCCTGATGGTATTCTGTGATATAAATATGTTTGAATAAGCCAGGTTCATACCACAAAATATATATCATGTATTTGGCATACATTTGCAATGGATGCTCATGATTATCATATCACCTCCCAAAACAATGATTCTGATGATATTTAAACAGTTTAAGTTACAAGATATGACATAACGGTAGTGTCTTTATAAATCGTGTGTCCGCTGGTTCTTACTGTTGTTCTTCACCTTTAAGTTTCTGTTGCAACAATCATTGCATACTTTAACAATAACAAAATCATCAGAACACAGAGAGCCATTGTGGGCCGCGGTTGTTTGATTTGTCCTTTGTAACTGCTTTGTCAACTGTGTTTGAGCATGACCTAAACGTGTATGACCGACAGTGCTAGTAAAAGTTCCTGAAGTTGGTTTCGCTTTTGAGAACAGCATAATGTCATAGCTTGAACATAGCTTGAAAACCATGTTATTGACTTATTTTTGTCCAAACTACTTGGCCTAGATATTTGGTATGTACCATCAGTTACAGTTTATCTACTAGGTTTGTTTAAGACATATTCCTGCGGTCAGGTTTGGCCGACCCTGTTGTTCATTGTTGCATAATTATGTACTAAAACAAAATCGATAGAAAAATAACTTAACTTGTTCTTGTCGAAATCCTGACAGCAGAGAGTTATTTAATAGATATATGCCGGTATGCAGCATCAGCTATACCCCTATGGGCTGAGGGCTAGCCTCGGTCCGGTATTCATCGTATAAATTAAATAGAACATAATCTAAATAAATACAAAAATGTCAAAAACTACTACTAAAGCCACACAGCTTAGTTATTAGCGTACAATCAGTTAGAAACCCGCTTATTAGTTGGAAATAGCCAACGAATCAGGGTTAGTCTGTCACTTGGGTGCATTCAACTTATAAACAGCAATTAAACTTAAAAACACGTTCTTGGCTGAAATCAAAGGGCGCTGAGTTTCATCGAAATATATTTGATTTGTAACATCATCTTAGCCAAGTTTTTTTATCAAACAATACCTCTTGTGTCAGGGTTGGTCATACCCTGGAGATCATGGCCTCTACATAGATTTATATGATAAGAAATTAATAACACTTCAAACATCAAGTCTATAACTGCCAATTCTATCAAGTCTATGCTTCGTATTTAGTTTTATGTCATCAAATGTATAGAGATGCCGCAATGGTCTGAATCAGAATGAGAACTTATACGTGTAATATTTAGCTACCAAATTATTGTCGTTGGTTATTGAAGTATTGATGCATACATAATTGATATTTAAAACATTCAATTTCCATTGCCTGAATAAGTTAACTGTAGTTTATCAAAGACGCTAATCATATCAGATGGTATAAGACATAACCTTATCACCGATACAAGAACGATATGACAGATGATTAGCATCTCTCCGCCCTGCCATGCTCCTGCCCATGTAAACTTATGTGTCGGATTTCAACCAATGCACTGTACAAATATAATACATATATTCGTCTTGCCTATTACCCTTTACAACTGATTTTAACTAAAATATAACGTTTAATTGAAAGGGAATCTAGTTCAAATTCAATAGAATTGGGTAAAACTCTTTTACCGCAAGCCGGCTATTGTATAGAAATGTCGAACGCTTTTATAAGAAATGTATATAAAAACGCTTTTATAAGAAATGTATATAAGAACGCTTTTATAAGAAATGTATATAAACATGTTTGTCGTCCGTGTTTGAGAGCCTATGTTGGTACCGATAGTTAATCCTGGAAAGAATGAAGTGTGCTGAAGACAACACCTTACACAGGTGTTGTCTTCAGCACACTTCACCCTTTCCAGGTTCAACTATCGGTACCAACATTCGCAGGAACATGATCACTGTCTATTCTGGCCTGATCACTTGGTCAATAACGTGGTCAAGTCGAAGGAGATGATGAACATGGCAAAGTGTTAGATTAGGCTGTCTGAAAATGCCATGTCGATTTATGAAACATATCTGGTTCGGCGACCATCGGGTTTTAATTAACGCCATATGATAGGCAATATGATACGCTTTAATGGGTCGAGATTTGCAAAATATTCTGCATTCGTGTGTTTGAGACACCTAGTGGTGTTGTTAAGAAGGATTCATTACACTGCCGATCAATCGTGATAGAAAACATTAACCTTAGAACCGAATTAATCGCTAGATCTTATATTATGATAAAACCTTTTTTTACTACTTAAATACGCTGTAAAATCAAATAATATTGCGCACTTCCTTGCAATTAAATCAGTTCCTAGGCCACGTTACGCCTATGACCCAAGCCTATTAAGACAACATCTTACTTTCATCTTTGAATCCATCCTTGCGACCTGAGGCAACTAAGTGAGCGAACTGTTTATCAAATGTCGAGTATCTCTTTCATTGAAGATGTTGGATCGTCACTAATCTTTAATGTCAGGTTTCATGAGACGTTTATATGGTAATATAAATAGTGATATTGAGCTAACCACTGAAACACATTGGACAATCTGCATAAAAAATTGCCCCAAACAAGCTCAATTCCAACGTTATATAATAACAGTATAGCCTTTATCAATTTTCAATAATTTAGAGGTAGGATAAGTATATAACAGTACAATAAGCCGTTGTATGTTATAAGATGAAAATTGGTTTAAATGTTTTATTTTTTGTAGCTTGCTTTTAATTTTCAGTTTATCAATGTGATTTTGACAAATCATGAGCTCTGACAGGCAACCATGCACTAGGTAAATCTTTCCAACAATAGGTTTTTATTACAAACTATGACCTGGCTTGGTTCAAAGAAACGAAGTCTAAGATTGTCAAAGTTACCGTTAATATCTACTTTAAAGGAAGAAACTGAGGAGTGTAGCTGTCCACTGAGTCAAACGCTTACTTAACATCTATCAAAATACAAACATAGGGCAAAGAAAAGCAAAAGTGACCGTCGCATCTTTATTGACTTCTAACAGATGGCACATTGGCAAAGATCACAGCTCTTGCACACATAAATGAAATTTTCGAAAATGAAATTTGAGGCTAGTTTCCTAGAAATGCAGTGTATCGTTTTCAGGACTGCCACTTTATCACGTAAGATAAACGAAAATCCTCAAAAGTTATTACTGTTCCGTTGTTTCTGCCGTCCAGTGGTGCGCCTGTTTGTGGTGTCTTCGTTCTGGCATTCCTGTTAAATTGGACAAGTGTGGGGTTGAGATATTGAAAATACTGGTTTCACCCCATCCTGTGTTAACTGACCGTTCCGAAGCGGTTACCCCAATATGTTTTGGTATTTATCATACTATATACTTTACTACACATGTAGTTGTGAACTCCGAGACTATTACATCTCCATGAGTCTGTACATCATGCTAGTCACTAACAAAGTCAAAGATGGGTCTCGGAATGTCGCATACCCAGATGGTGCCCAACACAGGCAGTCTGTGATCGACAGCCTTCACTCTGCCGTCTGATCCCGTGCTCCCCGGCAAACAATTCAAACATTCAATGTCAGCCTCGGCGTCCGCCGTCCCGACCTTCTGTTTGGCCTACGTGTTAAATATCTACAGTCTTCCAAACATGATTTATAGTTTTGAACTAAAACAATCATTCTGTAATAAAACCATGATTTGCGCCTCAAGTAGACAAGCTAGGATGAAGGTTCATTTGGTTTTGACAAAGGTTTATAGGTAAGATGACAGTTTGCTCGTTATACTTGTAAGATATGAACTGGGCGATAGCATCTCTTGTGATAGCTCTCATATAGCGGCGTCTTCATGGGGGACCAGCGTAGGCATCGGTAACTGGGCTTCCTTACAAACTACCTTTATACGCTAAGCTATCAGAAGTGTGCTTGTTCGCTGCTTGTATATCCGAGGTTTTTAACATTACAGCATAACTGTAAAATCAACGCAATTCATGTTTTGAAAGAGTCGAGCTGTGTTCAAACCATGTTTAACATGCTCACAACAAACAACTCCTGATCGCATGGCTTAAAGCTGTATTACGAATGACAAAGAGGTAACTCATATTTAAACATCCAAAATTTACTTAAAGGTACGAATATCCTGGTTACTTATCTATAAATGATGCGCCGTAGTGCTTGAATGGTGTTCCAATTTGTGAGACAATAAATCACAGAAAGGATACACGAATAGCTTGTCAATCAACATAGTTTTACTGGTCCTAGGTTTAGCCTTACATTCGTAATGAAACAAAACCTGACATATCATTAGTCTGCCCTGTGCTATTATTATCCTGGGTTTGATTAATTAATTCTCAATTATTATTTTGGCACTCTTGTCACTGAGTTTCTATTCGATATACTAGTTAATTGATCCATATAATATTCGATGACAAGCGTTTTTTGTCGGTTATAGATGTGCTTTGTCATACGCGTTTAAAACGCTTATAAATATTGGCAATAGTAGCGTGTGCTCTCGGGAAAGGTCAACAGAATTCAAACAGCTTTTATACTTCAAATACATTTTTCGACGGCTGCATGGCGTGCTGCTACATTTAAATGCCCTTGTGTGCTGCCCCATGTATGTTTCGGCATTCTGTTTCATTGGTTATGGTGCTCTATTCAAAATTGATCTGATTAAGAATTGATCTTAAATTTAAGCGTTAGAGTTAGTATAAAACTGAAGTAAAGAATCTTAATAATGTCTATATAACTCTACAGACACAAACCAAGAGAAACTACCCCAACAACAATATCACGTGACCACAAGAAAGACCATATAAAGTGGCATAAGTTGAGGCTGTTATAAACACCTCCGTCGTCAGTGAAGCCACTAACGTTTAAACCAAGTTTTCAGAGGTTCAACCCAGGGTTTATTTTTAAACCACATTCCTATTTAGTATTTTAGCCAATTGCTACGACAAACAACTTTTCCACGAACCATTTGAAAACCATTCTAGTAATTTAATATAGTTGTGAGATGACATTGGCGATATAAGTTGTTTTATGTAAGTTCATCCAATTGCCCAACTAGTTGCAACATCATGGATTACATTCACCACCTGCTCTTCTGTTGTTATCTGAGGGCATCTTGTAACGATGGCGTAATGCGAAATTAGACAAACGATGGGGGCACGGGAGGTCATTTGTCGTCCACATACAAAATTAATGACACCGGTACATTTAAGCAGTGTTTGTCTTTATAAATGGCATTTGATAAGCTCCCTACCATTGCATTTTGGCTAAAACATCTGGCACAATTACAAAAACTTTCACTGACCTAAACAGTTTGAAATAACACTGAATATCTGATATATTTACATGCGTCCAGGGCAAAAAAAGTGAAGCTAGTTCACTGTGCTGTTTATAGAGGGTCCATGATGGCATGTAAGCACTAAAAGAATCTGATATATTTCGATGCGTCCAGGGCAGAAAAGTGAAACTAGTTCACTGTGCGGCTAATAGAGTGTCCATGATGATCCGTGTTGGCAAGTAAGCACTGAACATCTGATATATTTAGATGCGTCCATGGCAGAAAAGTGAAACTAGTTCACTGTGCTGTAGAGGGTACATCATGGTCCGTGTTGGCAAGTAAGCACTGAAAATCAGATGCATGTTGATGCGTCCAGGGCAGACAAGTGAAACTAGTTCACTGTGCTGTAGAGGGTCCATGATGATCCGTGTTGGCAAGTAAGCACTGAACATCTGATATATTTAGATGCGTCCAGGGCAGAAAAGTGAAACTAGTTCACTGTGCTGTAGAGGGTCCATGATGGTCCGTGTTGGCAAGTAAGCACTGAACATCTGATATATTTCGATGCGTCCAGGGCAGAAAAGTGAAACTAGTTCACTGTGCTGTAGAGGGTACATCATGGTCCGTGTTGGCAAGTAAGCACTGAAAATCAGATGCATGTTGATGCGTCCAGGGCAGACAAGTGAAACCAGTTCACTGTGCTGTAGAGGGTCCATCATGGTCCGTGTTGGCATGTTAGGCTCGTCAGCTAGCTTAACGCGGTGCTACCATGTATGACAAATGTGTCTTGACAAATTGCTGAGCAATTATATGCACATCGCACTCGTTTTGTGTTTATTACCGAAAAGCCTTCATTATGTATTAAATATGATAAAATTATTTTCTTTGACATGACCCATAACATCGTGTCAAGCAGATTAATAATAAGGTTGTCTGATCACTATTTCAGTGCGTTCCCTAGAAAACATAGGGTTTTGTCAGAATAACTGACAGATTTCCAAATGTAAGAATATCAAAACACTTTGGTTTCAAAAACGCCATATTTGCAATGTACGTGAAGTTAGCGGCCTAGCGGCCTAGCGGCCTAGCGGCGTGAAGTTAGCGGCCTAGCGGCGTGAAGTTAGCGGCCTGGCGGCCTAGCGGCCTAGCGGCGTGAAGTTGGCGGCCTAGCGGCCTAGCGGCCTGGCGGCCTAATAATTTTTTCCATTTCCAAGCAATTGTTAATGCGTTTTTTTAAAACAATGATAAATCAAGGTTTTTTATTCATATAGTTACATAGCGGCCTTAAATTGTTATATATTCAGAATATTTTTTTTTACCTTTTTAAACACCTTAAAGTGTTAATTTGTGCATAAAAACAGTTAATATGTCATTGTTTTAGAAGAAAATGCATGTATACATGCTTTGAAATAGGATACCATTTTAGGCCGCCAGGCCGCTAACTTCACGCCGCTAGGCCGCTAGGCCGCTGAAGTGCTCGATCGACTTTTTTGAAAAAAAGTTGAAAAACGCTTCAGAGTGATAATTTGTGCATATAAACAGTTAATATATCATTGATTAAGAAGAACAGGCATGTTTAATGCTTTGAAATAGCTGACTGCTTTATCGACGTTTTTGGAAAAAAACTGTTGATAATCGCTTCAATGTGCTAATTTGTGCATAAAAACAGTTAAAATGTTATTGTTTTAGAAGTATATGCATGTATACATGCTTTGAAATAGGATTCAATTTAGGCCGCTAGGCTGCTAATTTTAGGCTTCTATGCCGCTAGGTCGCTGAAGTGCTTGATCGACTTTTTTGAAAAGAGTTTGAAAAACGCTTCAGAGTGATAATTTGTGCATAAAACAGTTAATTTAAAATTGTTTTAGAATAAAAGGTAAAGAAAAATATTCTGAATATATAACAATTTAAGGCCGCTATGTAACTATATGAATAAAAAACCTTGATTTATCATTGTTTTAAAAAAAACGCATCAACAATTGCTTGAAAATAGAAAAAATAATTAGGCCGCCAGGCCGCTAGGCCGTCAACTTCACGCCGCTAGGCCGCTAGGCCGCTAGGCCGCCAGGCCGCTAACTTCACGCCGCTAGGCCGCTAGGCCGCTAACTTCACGCCGCTAGGCCGCCAGGCCGCTAGGCCGCTAACTTCACGTACATATATTTGCATTGGACAAAATTAGTTGACAGTTAATTCGTGTGACAAACAAACTCTCCGCCAGTGGCCACTGGCCAAGCATTCCGTTCCAGTTTGACTTCTGATGGCGTGTGATCTTTCCAGTTAGATAGTTGCCCTAACACCTTGCCTTTATGATGTGGTCAATGTCATTAATCTCTGTACGTGGGTAATACTTCATAATTCTCCACTTTTCCGCCCTCGGTAAAAATGAAGAAGAAACTAGACAAAAATGTGACACATTGTAAGATCATCCTCCATCATACACCTGGTTTCAAATGATCGCACTTTGACTGTAAGAACACAACAAATACTGATCAATTATATAAAGGACATACATATAATAATGGTATACTTCTCTGTCCCGTCTTCGCGCCATAAACATAGACCTAAATGTTGTTCTACATAACCGTCTTTTCTCACATTCATTTTATTTTCGTTCATCTGTCCAATCTCTTAGTGTCGTATCTGACTTCCGCGCATGACGGCGTTGTCGGGAAGGCCTGACCACATGTATGGCACATTATCGGTCTGAACTAGAAACCTGTGGTCAGTACCCGGACATTCAACCGACCAGCTTCTAATGCCTCTCGTCTAAATCGTGAAATCATTTCGGCCAGTCTATGCCATTGAGGTGCCTTTCCTACCTACTCTCAATACACACACGTTAAAGCAACTGTGCATCAGATGGTCAATTTGCAAGAAAAAAAGGAAATTGTCGAAAACTGTCATAAACTTGGTATTAATGTGTACAATGCATTGAAACTTACTAACTGAAGTACCACATAGTTTACAATTTATTTAAGTTTAGCAGTTATCTCGTATTTTTCCATTAAGAAAGATTACTGGGTATGTCTACCTAGTAGAATTCATTCCTTATGCGTGATTGGCTAGTCGGTGTTATCATGTGATATTACCGAGTTAGCTGTATAGCTAAGTTATGTCACTCTAATAGAGTAATCCGTCGTAGCTCAGTGGATACGACGCTGTAATGCAATTTTGGCGACACGGGTTCGAACCTGGTCTCCGACACAATTTTTTTTTACATTTTGGTACTTTTTTTTACAATTATGATATCAAAGCGTAACACATTCTATTAAATAATTGTCCTGAGATATGTTACAGAAAAAAAACTTTTTTTGGTGCCAATCTGGTGTACAGTCCCTTTAATACAGTAATTGTAATCCAACCAGAAAAGGTGATTATTAAACGTGACGCTTCAATGTATGCGATCTTGTATTCAGTTTTGCTTAGTTTACCAGGATGTTGGTAAATTATTCAAAAAACGCACCGCCCATCTGCGCTACTGCATATTTGCTCGCATTTTTGTTTAGCTGGAGAACGCCTGTAATTGCTGCTACAAACAAACCACTTGCACATACTTTGTGCATTCATTAATCATTTAAAACCTTGAACAAAAATCATCAATAAATGGAAGTAGATTTTTAATCTTCATTTTGACATCTGAGATAGTTTTGTTTTAAGGAACTAAAGCGCAAAGCTTTACTCTGTCAATGCAATATGCATATTGAGGACCACACATTGGTAATGATTTAGTTTTTTTTATTCTAATTATGTGGTTTTTATCATACATATGCTTTGAACATTTTTTTACAAAGCCTACATAAATATTCCCTGTACCCAGAAGGAAAAGGTACTGACTTATTATTTTTGTGTGTAAGGTGGGCTGTAACGAAGTACCCTTTTAGTGAAGATATAGACAAGTGGACACAAATAACTGTAGCAAAATTAGTTCTTAAATACACATAATATTTATGAAAAATCATTATTATGTTTGCCGTATTGTTGAAATTGGATTTATTTGCTAAATCACAAATACTCTTAAGAGGAACAAATAGATACAAACATACTCTCGCTTTGAAAGGAAATGGAGTTCGAGAGTTGTTTATCTAATTATGCAATGTTTCAATGAATATGAAATCAACTTTCCGTTTGGTTAAATTCCCTGAATTGACTTTATTGTTTACATTTCCGTGCTTGTTTTGATAAACCATTACACACACTCGATACAAAGGGACAGGAGGACATCCGTAACACAACAGTCCTTTTGCACCATCCACCTCACACTTCCTCTACGTCCATTAGCTTTCCTACCTCTAGCAACAACGTCCAACGATTCCGTTTGGCATTAGTTCCATTGTTTGAAGTATTATTACAATGGATGTAGTTTGCAATCGTCAGCGTTATCATCATCGTCATCATCGTCCTCGTCGTCATCACCATCAGTCATCACCATCACCATCGTTGTCGTCGTCGTCGTCGTCTTCATCATCATCATCATCATCATCATCATCTAGCCCATTATAATTAAATAAAGTTTTGTGCTTGCATTAGTTGGCAATATTAGCTTTAATCGTTTATTTTGATCAAACATTAAATTTAAACGTGCATTTTGCAACGATAACATTGCATAATTATAAGTGTATAATGAAGTGGTTTTATTTGAACACTTCATAGTGTAAAACTACTTGTATTGCAGATTTTACAAAAGATGGATTATTTACATAGCCCGATATCGTTTTTGTTAAATAAGTATCGCATATTTCAACGATGTAGACGTAATGTTATGTGCAAATTATACGGTGTAATATTTGATTATGTGTAATATTAGCCTTATGTGCAATATGTTTCCTCTTTATAGTTAAAGGCAATTTTACAATTTGTTTGTTTCACTGATATCAATGTGCAAAATGTTTAACTAGTAATTTGTCATTTTAAAATTCATTTTCTTTTTGTTCGTTGACAATAAAAAAGACCTCGAAAAGTGTTTTGACCATTGATAAGAAAGGCCTTGAAAAGTGTGTTGACTATTTATAAGACCATTAATAAGAAAAGGCCTCGAAAAGTGTGTTGACTATTAATAAGACCATTCATAAGAAAAGGCCTCGAAAAGTGTGTTGACTATTAATAAGACCATTAATAAGAAAAGGCCTCGAAAAGTGTGCTGACTATTAATAAGACCATTAATAAGAAAATGCATCGAAAAGTGCGTTGACCATTAATAAGAAAATGCATCGAAAAGTGCGTTGACCATTAATAAGAAAATGCATCGAAAAGTGCGTTGACCATTAATAAGAAAATGCATCGAAAAGTGTGTTGACCATTAATAAGAAAATGCATCGAAAAGTGCGTTGACCATTAATAAGAAAATGCATCGAAAAGTGCGTTGACCATTAATAAGAAAATGCATCGAAAAGTGTGTTGACCATTAATAAGAAAGGCCTTGAAAATTGTGTTGACTATCAATAAGAAAGGCCTCGAAAAGTGTGTTGACCATTAATAAGAAAGGCCTCGAAAAGAGCTTTGACCGTTAAACGCCATTTACGTATATTGTATTGGTACTTCTTAAATTGAAACGGGCAAAATAAAATATACCCGAGTATTACAAATGCATATTAGTTATACATGTATTAGCTTAGACATCATTAAAGACATGCAAACAAAACAGCATTTATGATCACATCCAAACATCCTGTTCTTCTCATAAAACGAAGCTGTACAAATGACAAGAAATCACACTCTCGGACAAATATAGAAACTCTGTAGACGTTTTTAATCGAAGACTTGTTCTAGTCTAGCATATATTTGTCATTATACCTTAGACGATTTCCTCTTGTGTCAAACCCAATCAATTTATCTCCACAGACATGGAACGAGGGTGTGGCGACGGCAGCTGCGGAGTGGGGCTCACGGTGTGAGTACGTCAGTCGCCCGGACAACCAGTGGGGCCAGAACATGAACTATTTCCATAGCAACGACTATCACAAGCCCGCCATCGACCTGTTCCGGAGTAGTTTCCACTCATGGACGAACGAGACAATGCACTACGACTACCGGCGGTACCGCTACTGTGGCAGCAAGAACGTCTGCTCCTACGTCCAGGTAAACATATGACATAGGTGTATTAGGCTCGTCGATGTGAAGAACCCTACATCTTCAAGCTTGTTTACAACCTCTATTCTATGATCTAAGAAATGTTGAGTGTTCCTATCGTTTACAAATACAACTATTTAATGACCTTTGTGACGCTTCTTCTGTCCCCACACACTTTGGTACATGTAATACCGCAAGGACCTTCATGAAGCTTCATCTGTCCCACACACTTTTACATTTAATAACGCCACAGAAAACAATAGAAAAAATAAGACGTCACGCAATCTTCAATTTGCAATAGCATGGTTACGTGTCTAGGGTCTGCCTTGTTTACAGACCTCATTGGTAGAGGATCTTAACATGATCACCTCTTTGGAATGCGTGCTTCACTGAAAGTCTTTACTTCATATATCTTATAGTTCTCAAACTGACCGCACCATTAATCCAAGGTTACTTCTACGATAATTTTGGATTTTGGTAGGGTAATCCTTAAGAAACTAACTATATGCTAAGTAAGATGAAGACTGTTCATATGCCGAAATGGTGTACCATTGTGTAACGGTCTTCTAGTACCGGGGGTAAGTTTGCTAATATCACTGAGAATAGTGCTAGGAATAGTGTGTCAATGGGCTTCGTCCAATTATATCATTAAACTGTACATGCGAGTATCTAAAATACTTAAACAAAACTTCTATCCAGACCCTTACAGATTTTGTTTAATAAATCATGTTTTAAATCACTAACAAATGAGATATGAATATACATTGTTTTAAGTAAGAAGAGAAGTTCATTATAGCATCACTGTCAATAAAGTGATACTTGCAAATATTTCATAAATCTGGATTCCAGCACAAACTCCTTTAAGTGACACTCTTAATTAAAATCAATACATACACATGTATAACATACATAAATGTTGAGTGATAAACCTTTTACTACTTACTAAAAATGCTCTTATGAAAAATATTAATTACTGATAACAAGATTGTAACCGTGAATTTAATAGCTGAAATTGCCTGGTGTGTCCGTAGATTTACTGTGATCAACTATCATCTTATAAGGAAAAAAGTACCGTGTTTGCTGCACCTTTCGCTCAAATTAATCACGGTATCCTTCATTATAACCATATTTTTCGATACCATTTCATCATTTTGGTAAATTAAAACAGTTGTATTAATTGTGGTACATCTAATTTTGGAGTAAGAGTGCATCTTCAACATGCCCCCATAACTCAAACACCTTTCAAGATATTCACATTAAACGTACCAAACACAGTCAGTGTAGTAAACCAAAACAGGCGAGCGCTGGAAGAATAAAGCATCATATCATTTCGGCTGTCTAAGCTCTGTAATCAAATCCTTTCTTGGTGATATGCACGCGCGTGCATTTCACCATACGCACGTGCACCACGTTACGCACGTTCCCACGTGGCTTATTGGAAATACCGCAATAGTATACAATGTTTACGTTTGCTTAGGAATGAGTGAAGGTTTTATGTATGAGGGTATAGCGAATAGCTAGAAATCTCTAGCAAACAAAATGGTCTAAAAAAGAGTTGTGTTAAGCAAGTGCACCCACGATACAAATGATTCGGCTTATACTTATTTGCAACCTCAGGTATCGGTCAGAAACCGATAAGCACGTCAGGTAATTTGAAACAAGGACAAAAAGAGAACAGAAAAAAATGAAATTGCAGATAGGATTGAAAGCAATCTCCATCGTCACAACGACAGAATGCTATCTAACCGTTGATGACGTATTAATGAAATATTGAATAGATTGTGAATGTGATGCCTGTTACATTGTATTCTTCGCTTTGCTGCTTATAATGGAACGAAGTTATTTATTCAAATTTAAATAAAATTGTCGTGATTATAGTTTATATCTAGATATAGACTACACTATAGAGACACAACATGTTTTGCTGGAATTTAAAATTATGGCAACTGGTGTAGATATTTGTTTAAATACTAGAAACAAGTGATAGCCAATTGGTGATAGTCTGTTTCCGACCTGATGCAATCAGAAAGATCTACACACGTTAATAAGGCTTCTTAGCGTTGAATCCCAAAATTAGATAAATTAATATTTTTCTATACTACTTTACGGGCTGATCCAGGATTTGACGTAAGTGGGGGCGTAACTTAGGGGCGAAATCTTTACACTTGCGCTCGTCCCTCAGAACCAAATTCGTTTGGTTTAAAATTTTAGCAGGGGAAGGGGGGTACTCCCTCTAGAAAATCTAGTCTGAAATGGTCCTTGTGGGCGTTTTATAATACTTTTTTCACTTATATTTTACTAAAAAGTTAACTTTGACAATTTTAGAGGGGGGAACACCGGGTGTCCACCCCCCCCCCTCCATGGATCCATTGTACTATCGAACAAGTTATATCCTTGCATGCATATTACATATCCCATGTCAATGGTGGTTCTCTATTGTTGGAGGGGATGTTACCTTTAATTCTCGATGGGGCGGAGGGAACGACATTTTATTCATTTTCATTCACATATTTGTATAACACTTCTGCATATATCATGTCAGCAAAATCCCGTGATTTGTAGAGGGTGGGACCTAAACAGGCCGCCAGAAGTCGTGTGAATGCAGCGAAATAACGACCCATTAATAGTGACAGCAGGTGTACAGCCGAATGTGACAGTGAAAAACGGCAAACACAACTAGGTGTCCGAGCCAGGCGAAACATTACCGTATGATGTGCAACACAATCATGCAAATCATTCCAAATTGCTGCACATAGTGTCATATAAACTTGATAGTTTAATTTACTGTTTAAACATTCAAATGCCATTGTATCAACATAATTGTGAAAATCATCATTACTGAAATAATATACCAGACTACACGGTTTACATAAGTGCTGAAATAGCATTCACATTTAATTTTCAACCGGTCTCACGTCAAGCGAAATCCTCATGTCCATAAAAGTGGAATATATTTAGTTGCCTGGAAAAGAGATTTGCATAACCTCCAGAATAGGTAAATAAACAATGTCAGCCTTCAACAAACATTCTTTGTAAATGATATATGATTAATTTAAACACGTTTTCTTCATTTTTGCGGCATTAGTATGGTAATAGGTGTCAAAAAATCAAGTTTACTCATACATTCTAATAAGTACGACTGAATTAACAATTTGTTCATTCAAAACAGTTAAACGTTCGTTTTAATAGTATTCAAGGCTCATGTAAATTTTAATAATATAAGTTATATCAAATGTCATACTATCATAAACTATCACAATCGTACTACATGACTTGTGTGTTTATTAGTTTGCAACAAAAATAGCCGAATCGGTATAGGAAATACTCATATCAACTGACCTATCGCTAATAAACAGGAATTCAAAATTAATCAACAGGCATTTATTCTCTTATTTATATATTTATGGACCGGTGTTTAAATCGTAACTTACAGACGTAAAATGAGTTTGGATTATATGTCTGTCATGTCAAATGCCTTTCATAGATCGAGGAACAATTGTTAATACTGTCAATTAAGAAATATTAATACAACCAACATGTAATCTTTATCAAGTAGCTTTCACAGCAAATTTAGAGTGTAAACGAGAGAACACATTAACCATACACTTAAAAGGTGGATGATTTACTTTAATGCACACAGTCTATTAAATGTGCAGATTGTTATTGATATATGATAATAGTATCAATGACCTAACACGTTTAGGATGATAATAATAATGACATAAGAATGACGTTGTCAATTCGAAGGAAGTAATATCGCTTGTTAGGTCACTATGTCAACTTGGCATTCTAAAATGTGAACAGTAGTGTTTATTTTCAATCTACCCATTACAGAGGTGACACAGTTTCAATTATCTTTGCTAATATGCGAACCAATGCAATGGTTCATTTACCAGCAGTTTTATGTACATCTTATGCACACCTCCAACGTCGCATAGAAGTTTTCGGACAATAAACTTTAAGCTTAACAATACAAAATTAGTATCAATGTCATAAAGACAGGTCATTAGTGTTTTGATAGTGCAAGGCCCAGCAGTTTTGTACTATTTCATGTATCGTTGAACAAGTTAGATCATTGCATTCGGCTACATCAGGCAATGCACTGCGTTCTTATTTCTTTCACTGGCAAGAGTACCGTCGAGTACAAGTATTTCTACATTTTTAATTCAGCTGCATTCAACGGAATGAACATGTGAGAGTTATGTACTCTTTACATTTGAATCGATTCACATACCCATAACAATGTTCATTTTGCATTTTATTAATTTCTCATATCAAATGAAACAAATAGTGCATTTATGTTAGTTATTAAAGCTAAATTGAAAGCCAATGCAGTCAACTTCAGTCATTTTGCTTACTCCAAATTAGCCCCAAATGACCAACGGAACGTGCACATGATAAGATGCAGCGGGCTGCGTGGTATACATGATTACAAATGGGCTCCGTACGTGCACATGATAACAAATGGGCTCCGTACGTACACATGGTTACAAATGGGCTCCGTACGTACACATGCTTAAAGATGGGCTCCGTAGGTACACATGATTACAGATAGACTTCGTTAGAACACATGATTACAGATGGGCTCCTCCGTATGTACACATGATTACAGATGGGCTCCTCCGTATGTACACATGATTACAGATGGGCTCCTCCGTAGGTACACATGATTACAGATGGGCTCCTCCGTATGTACACATGATTACAGATGGGCTCCGTACGTACACATAAATACAGATGTGCTTCCTAAGTACACAATATTATAGATGGGCTCCTTACGTACACAAGATTACAGGTGAGCTCCGTACTTACACATGATTACAGATGGGCTCCGTAAGTACACATGATTACAGATGGGCTCCGTACTTACACATGATTACAGATGGGATCCTTCCGTACACATGGTTACATATGGGCTCTGTCCAAACACATAATAACAGGTAAGCTCCGTAGGTACACATGCTTACAGATGGGATCCGTACGTACACAGGATTTCAGATGGGCTCCTTTCGTATACATGATTACAATTGAGTCCGTAGGTACACATGATAACAGATGGGCTCCGTATGTACACATGATTACAGGTGAGTTCCGTAGGAACACATGATTACAGATGAGCTCCGAAGGTACACATGATTACAGATGGGCTTAGTACGTACACATGATTACTGATGGGATCCGTACGTATAAATGATTACTGATGGGATCCGTACATACATATGATTACAGATGAGCTCCTTACGTACACATGATTACAGATAAGCTCTTTACGTACACCTGATTACAGATAAGCTCCTTACGTTCACATGATTACAGATAAGCTCCTTACGTACACCTGATTACAGATGTGCTCCGTACGTACATATGATTACAGATGAGTTCCTTAGGTACACATGATTACAGATGAGCTCCTTACGTACATATGATTACAGATGAGTTCCTTAGGTACACATGATTACAGATGAGCTCCTTACGTACACATGATTACAGATGAGCTCCTTACGTACACATGATTACAGATGAGTTCCTTAGGTACACATGATTACAGATGAGCTCCTTACGTACACATGATTACAGATGAGCTCCTTACGTACACATGATTACAGATGAGTTCCTTACGTACACATGATTACAGATGAGTTCCTTACGTACATATGATTACAGATGAGTTCCTTAGGTACACATGATTACAGATGAGCTCCTTACGTACACATGATTACAGATGGGCTCCGTATATACATATGATTACAGATGAGCTCCTTGCGTACATATGATTACAGATGAGTTCCTTAGGTACACACGATTACAGGTGAGCTTCTTAGGCAGACGTGATTACAGATGAGCTCCTTACATACACATTATTACAGTTGGGCTCCGTAGGTATACATTATTACAGATAGGCTCCTTACGTACACATGATTACGGATGGTCTCCTGACGTACTCATGTTTACAGGTGAGCTCCGTTGGTACGCATGATTTCAGATGGGCTCTAAACATGTCGCTTTCGTGATACTTACGTCGCTCATAAGATTAGGGTTATATGCATTAACTGTAGAGTCTCATATCATATTTATTATTATCGTATTGTCACCAGTTTCATATGACACGCGAATTATATAATGATGGTGGTTAAGCACTTGAAATATAACTTGTGACACTTTAAAGAGAAACTTAAAATAAACCGCTGTATTGTTATCAAGCTGCAATAAATATTATGTTACGCGTCCATGTCGTTATTTATTTGTTTTATGTATACGGCGATGTACAGAACGATAAAGAAATCACCATTTTACAACAGAATCATAGGTGATGAAATGCTGATTTGATGCAGCGGACCCCAAGCCATTCATGTCGTTATAAATTGTCTGGCAAGTTTGATAACATCATGAAGACACCGTGCATTTGAGACGCTAATAACGAGGCGATGAGTACTCGTAAATCCTATGCAAATAATATTTATTGTTAGAATACCTGGGTATCATGTTAATGACGAAACTCGGTTACCTGCACACCAGCAATTATATGCATCAGCTTTCAAATGTAATTTTAAGATATTCTCGGTTACTTGGGTTATTCAATTTTGATCTACCTGTGTGTTAGAGCGATGACGTGCATTATTCAGAGATGGAGCAGATACTAAAAGAAACAAGTTCTGTTATGGTGATCTGCTCGCATTCTGATCGACGGACTAAAAAGGGATAACGCTTTAAACTGAGCAGGTTTCTTGATAATTTATCCGTCTGAGAGTAAGCTCTTCAAAAAAATGTCAGAATGTTTAAAATAAGGGAAAATAAATTGGAAAGGGGATACTGCCCCAAAGAAATTTTTTACATTTACTTGTCCGAAATGATATATTTGAGCGTATTTTTTTCTCCGATATTGATATAAAATGTGAACTTGGACGATTTTAGTACGGTTGGTGGATGCCGACGGTGCGCCCCTTTCTGGAACCGCTAGTGAATATGCATATCATACGTAATATAATCTTAATCATGTGTTTTCGTGTATTGCAATCGGTATCAATAGGGTTTAAATGCACTAGTTTGATAATACTATCTGCAACATTTATCTCCAATGTGAGAAACATGCACAATTGCACCGAATATGGGACATGTACTGATCCTGTATAGCCATTAGGTCAATATTAAATACATGTCATATTTACCAGTATGTATTTCATTATTGTTCTCACAAAATGCACACTGTTCTGAGTTTTGTGTGATATTGGTGAAACTGTATTCGTCTTCAAAGAGCTTTCATCGGGTTTAGAATTCCACGGGTCACATTGATGGGTCTTGTCTCTTAATGTTAAAACGGTTTGGTTTTTAGGTGTATTTCGTAATGAATATTATACCAACATTTGAGCCTGGTGTTTTGTTCATTCTTTTTTCCTTTCGGTGGTCCAACGTGTCAAAGGCGACAGTTTAAATGATTATTTGAAATGGAGTATAATGAAAAAAAATGAAATATAATCTGATCTGTCAACGGCTGGAGGAAACACTGACAATAGAGATGACACAGGGAATAAACGAATACTCATCTCTCTACAACTCACTGTTACTTTACGATGAATCGAATGGTGGAATACATGAACAGTTTTATACACGTTCAACATCTATGGATTAATCTGTTCTCAAACACAGTTATTTCATTAATAAAGTGTCATATTTAAAACAAACATTGTACACAAGTACATATCATAAATACTTCCAAAGGTCTGTCCAACAATCACATAGAATGCCGGGAAGGTTTGCGCAAATCAAATATATGCCTGGAGAGTCTGCCGCAAACTAGCATTGTATGCCTCGAAGGTCTGCCCCATATTAACATAGTATTCCGGGAAGGTCTGCCTCACATAAATATAGTATACCTGGAAGGTCTGCCCCCCATATACATAGTATACCTAGAATGTTTGCCGTATACTAGGAAGGTCTGCCCCACATAAATATAGTATACCTGGAAGGTCTGCCCCACTTACGTCTAGTATAATTGGAAAGTGTGCCCCACACAAGTATACACATAAGTATAGTATACCTGGAAGGTCTACCCAACGTAAATATAGTATACCTGGAAGGTTTGCCCCACATAAATATAGTATACCTGGAAGGTCTGTCCCACATACATATAGTATACCTGGAAGGTCTGCCCCACATAAATATAGTATACCTGGAAGGTCTGCCCCACATACATATATTATACCTGGAAGGTCTGCCCCACTTAAGTGTAGTATAATTGTAAAGTATACACATGAGTGTAGTATACCTGGAAGGTCTGCCCAACGTAAATATAGTATACCTGGTGGTGGTGTTACTAGTTTATACTTCGGGTCCCGGCGTGAGCACACTGAAGGGTCCCAGAGTGACAGTTCAACCACCGCACACCTATCTGGCGGTTAACCAGTACTAGGTGCCTTCACCTCTGCAAGGAACTGACAACTTTTGTACATGCCAGGGGCAGTGGTACAGTGCGAATGATCGTAGAAAGGATTTCATAACCAGTCACAACAGAAGTGACCTGGTCCGCCCGGGAATCGAACCCGGGTTGTCCGATTCACAGACCAACGCTCTACCGATTGAGCTAACCGGGCGGACCAGTATACCTGGAAGGTCTGCCCCACATAAATATTGTATACCTGGAAGGTCTGCTCCACATAAATATAGTATACCAAGGCCGGAATCCATTGCAATAAAAGTGCGGTGAAATGTTATAAAGCTGAATAAGCACTGTGTAAAGTTATTTTTAAAGAGTATCTGAAAACCCCTACTTTGTTTTTGAAGGAACCCTCTGACAGTTTCTAATTGTACTTTGTTACGCCGTATTCTGGAAATGACAAGCAAAATTCAGCCTTATTGTTGTAGTCACTACTAATACGCAATATACCCAACGAAATTTGCCATTTCATTACTGAAACGTGGTTGATATAGACAGCCTGATCGAAAACAGTTATCATGACAAGGATTGGATGTAATACAACAACAACAACAACAACAATGATCCCGTTTCATCAGCAGCAGCAGCAGCAGCAGATTAAGAAGCGAAATCGTCGTCGGATGATGATGATGATGATGATGATGATGATGATGATGATGATGATGATGATGATGATGATGATGATGATGAGGAGGAGGAGGAGGAGGAGGAGGAGGAGGAGGAGAGGGAGGAAAAGGAGAAGGAGGAATAGGAGGAGGAGGAGGAGGAGGAGGAGGAGGAGGATGGCGATGTCAAAACTACTTTCATTGTACAATCCTGAACTTGTCATATGTACGTTTTTCAACGAGATTGTCTCTACTGAAATTCAGCCGAAATTGTATTTCGGAAACGGCTGAAGCTCCATTTTTGGAAGTCTAAAACACGTAACTAACAAAATAAGGCGTTAACATTGCTTTCTAAGGGTAATCTTGACAATACCCACCCTGTTTCATGTCAGCAAAACTTAGAGGAAACTACGATCAAGTGGGTTTGACATGATATAGTGTCAATGACATTTGTGTATAATCATATCTAAATTAAAAATCAGGCCACTTCTTTACAACTTAACATTCTCGCATTGAATAACATGAAATGCAAATCTTCAATGGTAACGACCTAATTCTGTTTCATACGTAGATCTATAGTCGCAGAAAATTAGTTAACATCAGCATTAATTTCTCTGACAAAATCAACCGTTTGAACTAGCATAGTGTTTAAACGAACAAGGTGATCTCAAATATTTGCATTCCTTTAATCTTTTAACACACTTAGTTGTTCGTCACATAGACCAAAAATAATTTGCAAAACATTATAAATGTCGTTAAAATGGTTGCACATTTAAAATTAAACCGGTATCAGAAACAAACCGAGATTGTTTCACACTACCATTTGAAATAATGCTTTCTGTATAGTCAACGTCTCCGATGACGATGATGAAGTCAATGCTCACCTTCTGGTATAAATGAGGATTGTGAACATATTCAGGGGCGGTTCTAGGTTTTGACGTTAAAGGGGTGTTATTAAGTTATCCTTTCACTTAGGCCTCTTACTTAAAACCAATGTTGCAATTTTTCAGTCCTATGTGGTGCATTGACGTTTTAAGGGCTGGATTTTCGGTATTGCAATCAAGTTTCCAATATTGTGAAACAACATTTGCTGATCAAGTTAATGCATATCTATAACGATCGCAAGTGTTAACAATATATATGACTGACTATTGGTTAATTATACCCGTTAACGGCAAATGTTCGAATTTTCAGTTGATTGCTGCGGACGTGCAGGAGGTTGGCTGTGCTGTGGTCCGCTGTCCCGTCCTGTCCCTCCGCGCCCCCAACACCTCACAGACGCACACTAAGCTGCTCGTATGTTTCTACACGCCGTGGTAAGTAAGGACACATGAGGTGTTGCGAACGAAAATGTCCATACACATTTATCGCTCAATATACGAAAAAAAACAAGAGTTTTCATACAAATGGTATTAAAGTGGCGTCTTAATGTAGAAATGCATAACGATGAAGGCGATAGCCAGAAACCACATTTAAACGCATATTTTTGTCCTCAATCTCATTCATAGATGGTATGTTTTTTATAATTGATATTGCATTATTGTACATTCATTTCACGCGTTTATTAACTCATAGAGCGGCAGGGGGGACTAAAGAGGAGCCACGCACAAACATAGTCGGGTTTCATCTGTGCGAATAACTTTGAAGAAATCTTTCATTTCAAATGCAGCTATTATATTCATAACATCTATCATTTAGAAAAAGGCAAAGTCGTAAACAAGTAATAAAACTAAACACTGACTGCTATTAAAAATAGGTAATATTTAAATAAAACTGCTTTGAATGAAAGCAGTCAGTTCGCTTATTGAAATGGTTAATCACATAGGTGTATAACACATAATAGTATTCGAATTAATTATCGCTCGTGTCATTCAGAAGACAGAGGATAATGTTCACTTGTGTTGGCGATGTTTTAACATTAATTAAGGGCAAAAAATTCTGCCCACTGCACATGCTGTCAGGTGTTACAATGTGCGAGCACCAGGTAACCCACGCGGAGGAGACTAGCTGACTCTCATTCAGAAAAAAGTCACTATCCCCCGCCGATACGCTGATGTTGCGGTAACACGGTTACAGCCAACTAAACGCCCTACTGCCATACATGCTACGGATTTCGGTCAAATTCATAAGATTATGGAAAGCTGTTTTGGACTTTCCAACTGCTAACTACTATTTCCAAGTTGCATTTTCTCATTATTCATTTGTACATAGGTATTTTTACCTATTTTATTAAGAAGTAATCATTATACAAAAGTTTTAACAATATGAAACAATCGGGTGTATCTCTTGCTTGTAATGGCGGCTAATCTGCTACTTGCTCATTGTCAAATATTAAATGAAATTCGCCTCGAATGCTTTTTGCCAATCATATTTTACGAATTGCTCATTGTAAAATGATTTTTTCCAATTTCTACTTCCCAACTGGTTACTGTCAAATGCTATGTCTCATATAAAGGATGCCTCATTGTAAGTTTTTATAACCTTTAAAAATCCAAGTTTCCGACAAAAAGTAAACGCAAACTCTTGTATTATACAGTATCTCTAGTCAAGGATCTTTTTCAATAAAACACGTAGAAAATGGCATTTGGCAACCGGAGCTGGCAAAAAGGCCACATACAATTTATGAATTAGCAATTGGCAAATAGCAATTGGCATTTCTCGACCGGCTTTCTTTACTATATAAGCCTTAACTGCAGTGAAAGGTACTCTGTACTTATTAGAGTAATAGAAGTGGGCTGGGTGCTTGTGTGAATTGTATTCGGACGCTTCAGTTCAATTAGATCTTGACACTCACTGTTAGTTGTGCGAATAATTACTATAGATGTCAAGTTATGTAAAAAAAAAAGGTTTTCCACGTACTGTTGACCGTATTAGAGTATTTTGGAATGTTTAGCTCTAGGTCATGGTTATTGTATCTAAACATATACAGGTTTTTGTCAATTTGTTTACATTAATGGTACAGTTTTGCCTCACATCGTTGGTGTAATTAATGTCTTATTCGTGTCTAGTATCCTAAATAATGATGTAGCGATGCCAGAAAATAAACAGGTCACCGCTCCACATGTTTTAACAATAATGCTTTGAAAATTATAGGATCTCTAAAATGCAAATTTTGAGTTTTTGTATGAACCTATTAATTGTAATTCAAGCATTGAGAAATGCAGAAAATCGCGGTATGTGGTTCATATTTGCATTTATCCCTTGCAGATGTCATTGTTGTCATTGTCGCCACGTCATGCCATCCTTTACATGTACTCTGTCAAAATATTAGCTTATAATTTACATTAACTATTTGATCTTTTATTTTTAGTTGGTAATTGAACAAAATAAAACTAATCAATACGCTTCATTAAAAAGACTGGACATGGATAACTAATTAATTATTATATTTTTGGTAGAATGGAGAGAACAAAATAACAAAATTCCATTGGCTCACCAACTGTTCTGGGGTTACTTGGCATTCATACTACTCTTTCAGCAAATGGGTGAAAATAGCATTTCAAGTTTAGGACATTGCGTTTTCCATTTCAGGATGAGCATTGTATTTATCATTTTAGGATGAACATTGCAATCATCATTTTAGGGTAACCAATGCATTAGTCATTTCCTTGTATTTCCCGTCTTAGGGTGAACAGACGGAACATTGTGTTTCCAATATCAAAGTGAACATTTTGTCTCTGTAACAGAGAGGGCATTGTGTCCCCCCCCCTTCGAGGATGAACACTGCAATCCCATTGTAGGATGAACATTGTATTTCCCATTTTAAGAATGAGTATTGCATTTCCCATTTTAAGGATGAATATTGTATTTCCCATTTTAAAGATAAATATTGCATTTCCCATTCTAATGATGAATATTGCATTTTCCGTTTTGGGATGAACATAACATAGTCTGTCTTAACATGAACAATGCATTTTCCATTTTAAGGAAAAACATTGCATTTTCCATTTGGTGATGAACATTGCATTTTCTTTTTTAAGAATGAATATTGCATTTCCCATTTTGAGATGAACATAAGGTGCTCTGTCTTAGCATATATAATGCATTTCCTATTTTAAGGATGAATAATGCATTTTCCGTTTTGGGATGAACATACCATACTCTGTTTTAGCATCAATAATGCATTTCCCATTTTAGGATGAACAATGTATTTTTCATTTCAGAATAAGCATTATATTTCCCATTTCAGACCTCATTGAGGGTAAGGGGTGTATTTTGAGGATTATGTTTGTCGTTGTAGGGTGAACATTCTTGGCCAGGAAGTTTTCATCCCGGACAAGAGATGTGCCGCCTGTCCAGAGGGTACCACGTGTGTAGACAATCTCTGCTCAGGTACATAAACTCACGCGCGCGCGCACACGTACACCCCCCCCCCCCCCACATACACACAGACATACACACACATATGGACGCATTTTTAATAATTCTATACTTAATTTACTTTTGGAAAATTGGTAAGAGAAAGAGAAAAAGAAACGAGTAAGATGAATACGTGTTGCTATGTCAAATTGCCATTATATTAGTCATACTCAAACACAACTGATAGTGTATAACAAAGTGTATAACATTGTCAACCATTTTTCTGTAAGATTTCTTTGCAATAATTTGAAGGTGGTCCATCCCTTTTTGAATTTAGGTTCTTCACACTGTGACCGATGCCTGGTTAGATATGTAAAGTTTATAACAAGAATTTCAAAAGTGTACTATTCTATTATTATATTCTATATAATGTTGCATAATAAAATATGATGGAATGGGCGATAATTCATACAGTTGCCATAAATTTTGAAAAGGAAGTCTCATTAAATTTAGGTTACTATTTACATTATCCAGACATTAAGAGTGCGATTACTTGCAAGGTGCAACATTTGAAACTATATTCAACAAAAAAACAAAAAGTTTTAATAGAAACAGTTCTAAGCTTTGAGTAAATTGTGTAAATACTCGTATATTAAATTCGTAACTATTCACAAAGTTTAAAGTGATATAATGTTTTAGTAATTAAGCTTAACCAGTTTTAAATTTTATTCATCATTGTTAAGTATGCAACTGCTTGTTAAAAATAGCCCCAAAAGAAGTTTTAATATTGTACACGGGTCAGTTATTTACGATTTTAATCGTTTACGGATAACAATTCTAACGAAGACGAGCGTGATCGGTCAACAGCGACGTCATACGATGTGTGATCGTGACTGATTGGACTAACAATTGTTCTATTCATCTGAATAAAAGTGAAACTAAAAGTACACGATTCTAAAACGATTTCGTTGTTCTTTTTCATTGTCTATCAAATCGATATGATAGTGACGATTCGTCTACATCAGACCAATACCTAGTTAGAACAATTGCATTGCTCTTAAAAGTGTATGGTTAGTTTAATTTTAGAAATAGAGTAACACTTTATTACGGCTGATCACAAGTAGCTTGCAAGGGAATGTAAAACACGTCTTTTGTTTTCTAAATCTCATTTGTTAATACAGATGCTGACATAATATTCATGAAATTATGGGTTTGTACATATTAGTCAAAAAATTAAAATAAGTTGCAATTTGAGTAATGTGTAATTAACTTATCTCCCTTTTAATTAAAATACTTGTAGATGCATTCATGTAATAATAACAGTTTCTTTTCTAAATACATTTTCTTTGACACACAGTTGTTCGTATTCTTCGCAATAAAATCATCGATTACTTTACAACGTTCAAGGGAGAAGCAAGACCAAGCCGAACTTAACATTGGATACTTTCTTTTTTGCTGAGTATAGATACCCTGTTGTCCTCCTGTTCAGCTGATATCTAAAGCGGTGTGGAGTTAGATGAACATACGACATTCAACATCGGACATTCAAAGTTGAATGTCGTACTGGCACGACATTGGACATTCCTTTTTGAATGTCATGCTTGTACGACATAGGACATTGTGTATTCATTTTTGAATGTCGTGCATTTCGACATTGGACATTCATTTTTTTTATTTAGTTTTGAATGTGAATGTCGTTCCAGTGCCAGCACGACATTCGTCTTTTGAATGAGGAATGTCGTATGTTTTGCTACCTTTGCACAATCGATTTTAAGCATGTTTGCAATTTTCCGCGCCGTTTCTGTCATGTGACATACTAGCGACAATGAATTGCTCATAAACTACCAGTTATAAAGGCTTACAAATTCAGATTTAATTTCAAAACATTATAATTTATTATGAAACTGTGAAACTGGTGTGTAATAAAACACGAATAGAATTAATTATGAATTTCAAAAGTTCAAAAGGCATGGCATTAACAATGAAAGTAGATGCTTCACTACCAGTCGTATAATGTTAAACGCGTTCTATTTTAGTGCAGATATATGAAATATACAGAAATATAGTTTTCACTGATATTTGAATCCAAAAAAAGAATACTAGAACAGATCACTGTGGATGCCAGTGACCTCGAGAATGTGTAGTTGATAATTCAGTGGACTATTGTCCTTCATTGTATCTTGTTTATATTTTCAGCCAGATTCTATCAGACTGGTAACACCAAGATACTTCCAACCCAGAATTCCCCGGGAGTGAAAATTGAATCCATATCAGGTATACACGGTTTTGCTTCATTTAAAAGCAAATGAAATGAATTAATGTTCAAACGCAGACTATCTAGGAAACATAAAAAGCGATGTCATGTTGCTGTTTTTGCTGAACATTTAAAAACATAATGCCCAGTTGTATCGTAATATAACAAAATTTGAGGTAAAAATTATTAAGGGAGGGAACTCTTTGTGATTGCTGTAGGTTCAAATTGTCCGCCCTTCTGCATTTGGAGCCTTTCTCGCATAATCTTTAGTTTTAATCCGGTTCGGACGTTTGTTACGGTTCGGACAGTATTGCATCCAGTGAGCCTGTTGTCTGTCATATCAGTGGCATGCAATGCTTTATTTAAACAGGAACGCGAGATCAAAGTTCCCAGACATCAAAAGACCGCAATGGAAATAAGGAGGACCGTGTGCGTCCACAGGACAGGTCACGTGACCGGGAATCGCGGAGACGGGAGCGTAAGGAGCGTCGACGACAGCGCCAGAGAGGGGGAGACAAAACGTCCACAGACAGAATAATCGGAAGTCATAACACATTCGCGTAACTATGAGAACTTTTCAGTTGAACACTTCTTAACACGTTCACTTAAGAAAGTTTGTAATTCAATTTGAAGTCAAGTTTAACAAGATTAAAGCAATGGGGGCAGTACTGCAATACATTTTTGACATGCCGTAACTTACTCGCATCAATTTTATGATATTGAAGTTTCTGATTCTAATGTGCCATTCAGAGTTGCCACGAGCTCCGCCGGAAGTGAGAACCGCGTCCATCAGGAGTTGCAACACGGCGGGAAGAACGAGACTTTCGTGGTGTACACGCCCAACAACCGCGTCGTCCCCTTCCCAGGTCGGTATTCTGACCGGGTTTGTGATAGAATACATACATGCATGACTGCAGTATGTCGAGCAACACGTGTATTCAAACTGGAATGCATTTGATTAACATAAAGAAGCACCAGACATTGTCTTTTGTTAGTCATAAAAACCACTTCTACTACTAAGTAGATGTTCAATTATTTTTATGTTCTAGACTTCATGTGTAACAGTAAATCAATGCCAGTACCGTTTTCTACATTCTTCACTTCTGCGCACTTGTTACTTGACGTGATTCTTGGTTGCAGGTCGCGATGACCGGCGGAACATTCGAAAGATCGAACGGTACGAAGCGAAGGCGGAAGGCGACCTTGACCGGAAGCAGGAGAAGATCGTGCATACGCTAGAACTCATCGCCACCAACATCACTTCCGTTGAGCTGGCCGCCCACAACGACACCCTCAAGTCGAGAAGTATGGATATAATTGATAACATAATGTTGTTTGCTAGTGTTTCTAACAAGTTTGTGATGATGTTTTTGTTTTAATCAACAAAGTATTGAAAGTTAACAATATGCTTTCCTCACAAAATCCGAAAGAGCTTCACAAAACTCTTTTTTTTTTAAATATAATTGTGTATGATCCGGTTAAAATACTGTGGGTACTACAGCTCCTGGCAATATTACGCTAAGTCATCTTAATGTGGGTACTACAGCTCCTGGCAATATTACGCTAAGTCATCTTAATGTGGGTACTACAGCTCCTGGCAATATTACGCTAAGTCATCTTACTGTGGGTACTACAGCTCCTGGCAATATTACGCTAAGTCATCTTACTGTGGGTACTACAGCTCCTGGCAATATTACGCTAAGTCATCTTATTGTGGGTACTACAGCTCCTGGCAATATTACGCTAAGTCATCTTATTGTGAGTACTACAGCTCCTGGCAATATTACGCTAAGTCATCTTACTGTGGGTACTACAGCTCCTGGCAATATTACGCTAAGTCATCTTACTGTGGGTACTACAGCTCCTGGCAATATTACGCTAAGTCATCTTATTGTGGGTACTACAGCTCCTGGCAATATTACGCTAAGTCATCTTACTGTGGGTACTACAGCTCCTGGCAATATTACGCTAAGTCATCTTACTGTGGGTACTACAGCTCCTGGCAATATTACGCTAAGTCATCTTACTGTGGGTACTACAGCTCCTGGCAATATTACGCTAAGTCATCTTAGGGTATTTTTATGTATTTCATGTTATTACCAAATGTGGACTAATTAATTCGAATGGTACATTTTGCTGTATTTATTAAAGCTTTTGAAAGGCAGCTAAACTACTAACTCAATGCTTGTGTTTGGTTTGACTTACAACAGGAAAGCGTCAGGTATCAATACACGATCCCAGATACATGGAGTGGTACGACAACGTTTTGCGTACGCGTCGACGTGAGTACGAACGTTACTTGCGGGATTACGAAAATGTAATACGTGAACGTCAGGAGCGACGTTGGCGGTACGAACAAGAACTACGGCGACGTGAGCAGCACAACAATCACGTGGCAGAACTCCGTAGAGCGGATCATCAAACACAGTATAACGGGGAATTACGTCGTCGTCAAGAACGTTTGCAGCGTGAACGTCAGCGGTACGAGGCTCTGGCGCTAACGGCAAACCAAGGTTAACAATGTTGCGTTTGTACTTTTGGTGTAAGATGTTTGTTGTGTGGTTACAGTGGATGTATTTAATTCATTTGGTGCAGTTGTTTGGCTTCTACTTATTCATACTCAATACTTTTCCGTTTTTATAATAAGGTTTAGTTTCAGTAAGTCATTAATAGTCATCTTAAGGTCAATTTTCGAAGGAAACCATTGTCTGGTTAACAGCATCATATACGGCGATTTTAAACATTCTCTGCATAGCTTAGTGTATGATAAAAAAATGTTAACTACATGACTGTAGCAATGTGTCCATACATCGTGAACAACGAGTCTCTGTGACATTTCTTCGGAAGAAAAGACTTCTGATCATGAGTTGTGAAAGATCTTGATTGTATACACGACTCAACTCAGCCATTTGCAATCCAGGTCAGCTGACGGGAGAGGAGCAGTTTTTCATCATTTCGGCCCACAACTTGCTGCGTAAGGAAGCCGGTGTACGCGATTTGGTAGGACACAACTTAATATCTTATAAGTTAATATAATGTATATATTGAATGTATCAAGCATGTTAAAATATAACGGAGTAACACTTTTCGATCATCGAACTTGGCATAGACACGCATGACATTGAAACAAAATATGCTTAACCCTGATGGCTAGCTATTACTTCTTTACAAGAACTCGAAACATTTCAACCCTAGCTAGTGGCAATAGAAACCTGGATGACGCTCAAAAAACTACATGTAGTATAAAGAAACAGACGACGCTAAATTTAGTTTTAACGATCATGACCAAATGGGCCAAGAACGAGTTGTAAAATTATTGTGGGATATTGGCTACCAAACTCGTTGACCTTTGCAGGCGTGGAGCAGCCACCTGGAGCGTTGGGCGAAGTACGTGATCCGGTGTGAGACCGAGTACCCGGGCCCCATTACCTGCTACACTAACTTCGGCAAGGCAGATCAGGTCAGACACGCCCTTCTTGTCAGCCGTATTTTAATTGTTCCGGGGTACAAAGGTGTAATAGAGTCATTAAAATGCAAAGCACTTTCCTAAGATTTGTCATTACAATTTAGGTAAACTCACGTTTCTATGATAGGCAAGTTGTTATACAAGTTACTATTCTATTGGTGTTGGCAATCGTTTACTTGTGTGTGCCGCAATGCAGGGCGAGGAGATCTACAACGTGGTGTACGAGTGGGGAACGGAAGGGGGCGACCTCAGGAAGCCCCTCCAATACGGCTGCCGTACACCCGCCGACAAGAGCCTCTGCAACCACAACACTAACGTGAGTATAAACCTCATGGACGCACATCAGGGCCCGTCTTTATCACAATATGTGCACGTACCAAACGCTATGTTGGCATCAGTTTTAATAAGATGATAACTCAAAAGTACTGAATAAAATATGTTCCTCTCTGTTGCATATCTAGCTATGTGTTCCAGGCCTTGTCATCTAGCAATATTAACACTTTGTTGATGTCTTTACAGATGCTACAGCCGTCCATGGACCAGATGGCCTGCGCGTCCAAAGCTTGCGGGTCCCAGCGGCAACTGACCTGTATTTACAGCTCCGGCTAATCCTGTATCACACGACCAACTCACATATCATTTCAACGGCTTTTCCTATATATACATATATATTTGTCATATCGATGAAGTGGTAAGACTTATAGTACAACAACCGAAAACCTTTCAGGACACATCGAGTAGCTTGTACCGCGCACGGTACAAGAAATATACCTCAGGATTTTCTAGTAATTCAGTTTACGGTTATTTAGGACTTTATAGAACTATTTAAGACCACAAATGCCAAAGATATAACATTGCCTCCTAGGTGTGAATACTCAATACGGCTTTCAGAAACGTGCGTTCAGAAGTTAAGAATCAAATGGCTTGGGTGGTTTAGTTATCAAGAAAGAACCTTTTTCGACAGCTGTTTAAAGCCAGTAACACCATTGTCTTTCAACAATGAAGCAGAACAGTGACATGGTTTCGGTGCGAGTCATTTGCAATAGTGCTGCGTATAGTAGAAAAAATTGAAATGTTGTTAAAACTAATGGAGAGCTAAAATATAAGGCGTTGTTTACAGTAAGCAGTTATATTGCAGACGTAAGTTCTTTTTGAAAATAGCAAAAAAATGTAGTTCGTGTATAAAGCTTTATGTATCTATACTTTGTGATATGTCGTTGTTCAAATTTAGATTAACCATGTGTATTCTTGTATATCTGTAATTGCTGTATATTGTGTCTATATTGTCTCTAGCGGTGTACTCAATTTCTGAGACATTAATCTTTATATTGTAAATAATGTAAATTCATTTCTACAACTGTTCATTTGAAGAAGTATTCATTAATCCATTTTCGCTTCTTGGATTTATCAATATCAACTGTTTCTGAATGATGCTATTAATGCCTTTTCAACAAGTTCTAACTTTGAAAATGTTTAAAATAAAAATGAATCATGAAATTATGAAACCAAGCATTTCCCTGTATTGCATTTTTATCCGAAAATAACATGTGAAGAACAATACCTTTCATTTTGTATAACATCATAATTCACATTATTTAATATTGTCCTTGGGTGACCTTGACCATGACCTTTTGACCTTATTTCTTTTTGTTTAAGCGACAACATTGAAATTTGAAGGTGTATTTTGTTGTTAGCCAATATATCAAAAACCGCAAACACTTATAGCTTATGTATAGGTATGTACACCTATCTATGATAATTATTGAAACATTCCAAGTAGTCCGCGATCTTATTTTTTAACGGAAACTATTTTACTGAATACGTTAGATAGTATACATGTCATAATGCTTTCGTCTGTGAATACCCATTTGATTAATTAATTTTAATCCTTAAAAAAACGAGAAATAAAAATAATAATAGACACTAGCACGCTTATAATTTTATGTAGTTACTTCTAAATGCAAAACACTTTCTCAATTAATACAATTTATGCTTTGTATAGAAATTGCATTATACCTTTGTATACTGTGGATGTTTTTTATAAATAGATGTAATTGATTAAACAAGGACTGTTATAGATGATCGTATTGTATCTCGTTTTAATAAATTTTATAAAACGCATTCATTGTCAATGCTTCAATACCTCCCCTTCAGAGAACCTCATATCATAACGTGAATGCTAAAATATGCCCTGTCGAACAGTTTCTGAACATATGATTACTTAATTGTTTTTATACATTGTATTGTCTAGCACAACTAATAGCCCAACGGTATCAAAACTGAAAACGTGGCAATGCGACGAAACCAGATTTTCAGAATTCGGTGTCAGTCCATATCTGCATGGGTGTGTTATTTAACTTCAAAGTATCACTACATGTATATGTGTATGTTACTATAACTGAAGTTGTTCACACGAACATGTCTTTTCCAAAAAATGACATTGACCCTAATCACCCGAAATGCAATACCAAGATATGTTCCCATATACCAAGTTTCATAACTTCACACCAACTGCAGTTATTAACAACAGCAACACGTTTTATACTTGAGTAATAGCCACCTGACACCACCATACACTCAATCAACCCCAAGATACATTTCCACATGCGCGAGCTTGCTATACTCCAAGTTTCATCCATTGCAGCGCTAAACAGAGCAGAAACCGTTTGAGCAACATATCGACCTTGAATTTGACCCCACTGATCAAAAATGCAATCACAACGAACATCTTACAGAAGATTGATAAACAACATAAGTATTCACTGTTCATCATTACTAACTAAATTTATAAAGAGAAAACCATATATGTTTAGAAAAACAACAACAATGACCTTGATCTTGCCTTAATCAACCCAAATAAATCTCGATTTATGTCAAACCATTTTTTCTGTTTTAGTTACCTTGACCTTGACACCACATTTCCGAAATGTAATTCTATGATACGTCTTCACGTGAGCTAGCTACATACCACGTTTTGTCAATATACGCCCATCCTAATTACAGTTATTGAAAGGAAACTTCTAGTATGAAATCTGGTTTAATACAAAAACATGAACATATTCGCCCAAAGACGACTGTTCACATCAATTGTGACGGAGTCTATAAAAATTCAACTACAACGACAAAATACCTTTGATTTTCCACATTCAAATTGAGCCTATATTCGCAAATGACAAATAAAAAAATAATAGCCGGGTTTCAATATAAATATATATTGTAAAAATTCGTAAAAATGCAACTTAATTTTAAACTCTCTTTATTACAACTATCGATAAAAACAGGTCTGTGAAGTTGGCGCGTAGCTCGTACATCAATGAAAAATTAAATACATTGGTCGACCTGGATCGTACATCGAATTTGTTATTTAGCCAACGACAATCAACTTAAAGGCCTAGTTTAATCCTTCTATTAGAGACCCCCCCCCCCACCAACAAACCGTGTATTGTACACAACCTCTGATCTTAATCTAATTGCCTAATTGTCTCATCAGATCTCTGCTGTGTAGTTTTGGAGATTTCATTATAGAAATGGAACCTAAATGGCCCTGAGCCAATAAACAAATGAACAGGAAATTGGCCCCTGCTGTGACATCAGTGCATGTAGCAGTAGATGCACAGCAGGGGATTGTCATGTCAAACATTCCTTAAACTAGGCCTTTAAATCACGACCATTTGCACACAATATAAAGATTCACACACTATCAAATTCAAAAAGCTATTGGCAATATCAAATTTTTTTTTGATAAATAATCACTATATTATAGAAAGAAAAAAGTCAGACAAAATTAATTTCGAGCACATTTGCGTTGTGTTGGTCGGTTTGCTCGCATACAGTGAACCTATTCTCTTACATTATGCTCATTACATTGGCAAAAAGCAAATATACTTTTTAAATTCTCAATCTCAAAAAGTTTGGCTGTTTATATCGTTTCTGTTTTAAAACAGTTTCATTATTATGACATTTATCGCCGTTCGTCGTCGGTGTCTGAGTCGGGCGAGTTGCGCGGTGGTTTGTTCCTCCAGGGATCGTTGACCGGTGGCGCCGCCTGTCTAGGAGGTGCTGGAGTACTAGCGGGCGCAGGGGAGAATAAGTCGTCGTTCCTTGGAGTGGGGTCTCTGCGTGGAGTAGGGTCCCGTCGTGCTTTAGTGGCATCACGACGGTCATTTTTACGCTCGTTATCTCTACGCGGCGGAGTTTGTTCACGATCTCTGTCACGACGTTCATACTCACGCCGCGGCGGAGTGTTGTCTCGGTAACGATCCGGTGTGCGTTCCCTTTCCCGATCCCGTCTCGATGGAGTCCTATCCCTACCCCGATGTGTTGATGAGCGCCCTCTGTCTCTGTAGGGCGGTGTACGGTCACGGTCTCGTCTGTCGTCGTACTTCGGTGATTTCCCGCGGCGTGGGGGACTCTGCTTGTACTTGTCACGTCCACGACTGCGGCTACGTTTATCACGGCGGTCGTCGTCGCTAAAGAACAGACGACAGGGAAAAATATCATATAAAGGTATCAGTGTGCATAATAATAGTTACAAAGTAAGAATAACTGTAGAAGTGTATATACTTCATAAATCATCCCTTTTGGGGTAACTGTGTCTGCAAGTAGACTGTACGTCTTTAGCCGGGACAGGGTTACTTGCATGCGTTTGAATAAAATGCATCAATATCGCCATCTGACAACTATATAAAAAATAAAGCATAATCCGGACGCCGAAAATGCATGTACATTTCATATATATATATAATTATATATATATATATATATATATATATATATATATATGTATATATATATATATATATATATATATATATATATATATATATATATATATATATATATATATATATATATATATATATATGTATGCATCTTACATATACTAATATATACTATGCATACTAAAATGAAATATTATTATTATTATTATGATGGGAAAGTGTACTACGCTTGGACTAGTTTGTTTGGGTAAGGAATGGATACTTCTAAACCACATCGCATAGTTTCAATAGGCATCCTAATGACCTAGTTTTCGATGCTTCACGACTCGTAGTTTTCCTTTTTGTACTAGACTTACACTTTATTTAGGCAAACGCTCTTGCCAAGTTTGATGAAAATACGAAAACAATGTGTCCTTAAGTGTTAAGACTGTCCTGATATAATACAGAGGCACACATTTTGATTGGATTAATCATATGACTAGACCATGTTTCATACAATTCGGGTGAACTTGTGGCATCTACAGTATTAACCAGATTCGTTGATTTACTTATGTGTTCTACTTTTTTTTTACATAGCTCCTACTTAAACTTGGCCATTTCTAAAGAAAATGGGGCAGACAATCTGATCGCAGGATTACTACCAATGATTTCCAGGCATGTATTCTAATGATGTATTGTTTGTTTCCAAATGCCTAAAAAATGAACTGCAGTTTCACTGATCGCTCCACGGCTGTAACCCCAGTGTGCTATACTTTCTTTGATCGTTCCACGGCCTTTACCGCCGTCCACTATAGCTTCACTGATCGTTCCAAGGCCGTAACCCCAGTTGACTGCAGTTTTACTGATCGTTCCAAGGCCGTAACCCCAGTGTGCTATACTTTCTTTGATCGTTCCACGGCCTTTACCGCAGTCCACTATAGCTTCACTGATCGTTCCAAGGCCGTAACCCCAGTGTGCTATACTTTCTTTGATCGTTCCACGGCCTTTACCGCAGTCCACTATAGCTTCACTGATCGTTCCAAGGCCGTAACCCCAGTTGACTGCAGTTTCACTGATCGTTCCAAGGCCGTAACCCCAGTGAATTGCAGTTTAACTGATCGTTCCAAGGCCGTTACCCCAGTGAACTGAAGTTTAACTGATCGTTTCAAGGCCGTAACCTCAATGAACTGCAGTTTAACTGATCGCTCCAAGGCCGTAACCCCAGTGAACTGCAGTTTCACTGATCGCTCCAAGGCCGTAACCCCAGTGAACTGCAGTTTCACTGATCGTTCCAAGGCAATAACCCCAGTGAACTGCAGTTTCTCACATCGTTCCAAGGCAGTAACCCCAGTGCACTGAAGTTTAACTGATCGTTCCATTAGCAGTAACTCCAGTGCACTGCAGTTTCACTGATCGTTCCAATGGCGTTACCCCAGTGACCTGCAGTTTCATTGATCGTTCCAAGGCGGTTACCCCATCGAACTATAGTTTCACTGATCATTCCAAGGCTGTTACCCCAGTGCCCCGCAGTTTCACTGATCGTTCCAAGGCAGTTACCCCACTGAACTATAGTTTCACTGTTCGTTCTAAGGCAGTTACCCCACTGAACTATAGTTTCACTGTTCGTTCTAAGGCGGTAACCCCAGTGAACTATAGTTTCACTGATCGTTCCAAGGCAGTTACCCCACTGAACTATAGTTTCACTGTTCGTTCTAAGGCAGTTAACCCACTGAACTATAGTTTCACTGTTCGTTCTAAGGCAGTTACCCCACTGAACTATAGTTTCACTGTTCGTTCTAAGGCAGTTACCCCACTGAACTATAGTTTCACTGTTCGTTCTAAGGCAGTTAACCCACTGAACTATAGTTTCACTGTTCGTTCTAAGGCGGTAACCCCATCGAACTATAGTTTCACTGATCGTTCCAAGGCAGTTACCCCACTGAACTATAGTTTCACTGTTCGTTCTAAGGCAGTTACCCCACTGAACTATAGTTTCACTGTTCGTTCTAAGGCAGTTAACCCACTGAACTATAGTTTCACTGTTCGTTCTAAGGCGGTAACCCCATCGAACTATAGTTTCACTGATCGTTCCAAGGCAGTTACCCCACTGAACTATAGTTTCACTGTTCGTTCTAAGGCAGTTAACCCACTGAACTATAGTTTCACTGTTCGTTCTAAGGCGGTAACCCCAGTGAACTATAGTTTCACCGATCGTTTCAAGGCCATTATCCCGGTTAACTATAGTTTCACTGATCGTTCCAAGGCTGTTACCCCAGTGCCGTATAGTTTCAATTATCATTCCAAGGCTGTAATCCCCAGTGTGCTATAGTTTTACTGATTGTTCCACGGCTGTAACCCCAGTGAACTATATTTTCACTGATCGTTCTAAGGCGGTTACCCCAGTGAACTACATTTTCACTGATCGTTCTAATGCGATTACCCCATTGAACAATAGTTTCTCTGATCGCTTTAAAGGCTGTTACCCCAGTGAACTATAGTTCCACTGATCTTTCCAAGATGGTTACCCCAGTGAACAATAGTTTCACTGATCGCTTCAAAGGCTGTTTCCCCAGTGAGCTATAGTTCCACTGATCTTTCCAAGATGGTTACCCCAGTGAACAATAGTTCCACTGATCTTTCCAAGATGGTTACCCCAATGAACAATAGTTCCACTGATCTTTCCAAGATGGTTACCCCAGTGAACTATAGTTCCACTGATCTTTCCAAGATCGTAACCCCAGTGAACAATAGTTCCAATGTTCGTTCTAAGGCTGTTACCCCAGTGAACTATAGTTCCACTGATCTTTCCAAGATGGTTACCCCAGTGAACAATAGTTCCAATGTTCGTTCTAAGGCTGTTACCCTGAACTATAGTTCCACTGATTTTTCCAAGATGGTTACCCCAGTGAACTATAGTTCCACTGATATTTCCAAGATGGTTACCCCAGTGAACAATAGTTCCACTGATCTTTCGCAGATGGTTACCCCAGTGCACAATAGTTCCACTGATCTTTCCAAGATGGTTAACCAAGTGAACAATAGTTCCACTGATCTTTTCAAGATGGTTACCCCAGTGAACAATAGTTCCACTGATCTTTCCAAGATCGTAACCCCAGTGAACTATAGTTCCAATGTTCATTTTAAGTCAGTAACCCCAGTTTCAATAATCATTACCACCACAGTGGACTATAGTTTCACCGTACTTTCAAATGCGATAACCCAAACATTTATAGATAATGTCAGTTAAATATTAATTTTATCTGTGAGTTGTCCTGTGGCGTCTTGGGACTCATTGAGTCTGTTGAGCTTTCATCTATGTGGCTTAAAAACGGTCATAGTCTTGTCTTGGCTCATCCTTGAAGACTTCGTTACATTCTTAAAATTATAAAGACCACATCATAAATAAAAAATATAAAATATGTTCTTGTAAACATAAATATATCAATATATAAAAATGTAAACAATTTATGCCAAAAAACACACATTAATTAAAGGCCTTTTATGTCATGTTATTCACATAATTAACCAAGCTTAAATAGATTGTGTAGACAATGGGGCCTCCATTTTAAAAAAATAAAGTGTTTGACCAAGTACATAAAATGACCCATATTCAACTTTGAATACTCTGTATATGAAGGTAAACATTCTAAGGTTAGGACTAAAGTTCTACCCTTTCCTGCATATACAATCAGAGTCCCATTCAAATTGGACCTGTTGTTTCAGAGAAGTAGTCCAAATGAAGTTAGATAAATTTACCATATTTCTATCAAGTAAAAACATTTTAAAGGTAATACTCCCTCAAACCTTCAAATTAACATGCATACAAACCATTCAATGTTTGCCTTACCCATTCACCTCAAAGGCAGTCAATTTCACTTTCATATAAAACTAATATATTAGTCAGCTCCACTTAGCTTTAAATGTTTTTTAAATGGTCACATTTTTTTTTATAGCTCGAGAGATATTGATGAAAGAAATACATGTTCTTCATAATTACATGCCTTACTATATGGCATGAACAGGTTAAATTATACCTCATTTGGACCAGTTGATTCACAGTTGCCTGGACACATATTGGGAAATCCAGACAGTCTTTTAGACAGTCCAATATTAGTTTATACCCCGCCTAAATTAATAGACCTGACATGAAAAATTAGAAATCTTTCATTGATTTTATTTCTTAATATCGTTGCAATAGAAACAAAAAGATCTACTGTACACTAATAAAATATAATAGAAAACATGAAATAAATAAACAAACAAATAAAATTAGGTATTACTAATCAGTTCCTGATGTATGATGCTTGCTTAAGTGTCGAAAATACAAGTGTGCCATACCAGGACATTTCATTGACAATGAGCAAAGTATTTAAAAAAGAACGCAACTACTAGATAAAGATATTCAATCTTTTTTACCAAATACCTTCTTAAGTTTTACACATTATTATTCAAACTTGTCTAAGATAATTATTAGTAAGTAATATAAAGATTACACTAAGCACTTATGTTAAGATGAAAACATACACTGGACGGAAATTAATGAATGAGTAATTTTAAGACAGTCATTCATTGTAATAGTAAACTTAATTATGTTGATTTCTAAACAAACATGTAAAGCATACTGCAGAAATGCATCTATGTATTTAAAAATAAATAGTATTTTCTAATTTATAAATGTATGTACAATTATCACAGTTTAAACAAAACCACAGATAGAAAAGCACGGTTGTATGCTGAATACCAAGTAAGGCTCTGGTGTCAACAATAGTTTTTGTTCAAAAAAACTTTTTTCACAAAAAAATCACCCTTTGAATAACAATATCATTAATCAATATAGAATGAATTTGGACTAGCACCATCTATAACAGTATGAACGCAAACATTACACAAAAGAAGGACTCATTTTGATTATAGCAACAATAAGAATTATAACAAATATTTTTTTTAAGAATCAGCAACTTTAGGAGTAATATGTTGTGTGATAATGAGAGATATTGCATTTACTATGACAATATTATAGGTGTCCTTTTTTCATGAAAAAAAAAATTCTATGTAATTTTAATTTTCGACAATAAAACATGAAACATAAACAGGCTACAGTTCTGAAATATGGGGATGAGAACATCTTAAACCAACGGAAAAATGACACTAGACTACCAGGAAACTTTGTCCACATCATCACTGTTTCCTGCTGCTGATTTAACAGAAGTCATTGAAGGATTTCTAGACCTAGTTGGTGTGGACTTCCGAGACTCTGAACCTGCATTAGCATTTCCAGCTGAATTGTTTGTCCCTTTTGGAGACAGACGTGCACTGTGTTTAGAACTGAGATTTCCTTTGTTTCTCGGCGACTCCACAAGAGTTTTTTCCACAGGGGATTTAGGTTTAGGTGAAACTATGGGTGTGGGGTGTCTATCTGCTGTTTGTTGTCGGGCCCTGACCTCCCATAGTTTGTACATGAGCTTGGACTTCCACATCAGCCATCTATGGGAGGAAATCAACAAAAATATAAAAACAAAAGTAATTTCACTATGCTATTATTTACACTGCATCAGACGTTTCTACTTTAATTAATGGAACTTTAATTCTATAAATTAATTAATTTCATATAAAAAAGGATATTGATCTTATTATAAATGCTAAACAAAACTTATCTATAATCTTTGAAATAAAAATTATTTTTAATTAAATATGTCTATGAAGTACAATTCAAACAAATAATGTTCATTTAGAATTTTGTCATTGCATATTCAGTTTGTATAATGCTAAAAACACTGAAAACAAAGTCACAAACAAATGCTAAAAATAATACAACTAAGTCCCTGAAACAAAGTGCAAATAAAACTATTTAAATATATAACAAGAGCTGTCACAGAAACAGCATGCTCGACTTTACCGCCTCTTTCATTTTTAAGGATTCCAAAGTTTTAGTGAGACATTAATGGATCACTGTAAAATTAGATTAAATGGAAAACCTTAACCAGAAATCTTAGCCAAATAATAATTATCATAGTTGATTGTTTACAATTTCAATTCAATACATCAAGTAGTTGCTGAGTTATTGACTGGTAATTGTACTTACATGCAAAACCTTGACCAGAATTTCTACCATAATTTTAAGTCTAATTATAAAGGGGCAACATTTATTCAATATGCATGATAGAGTTATCTTAAATGATTAATTAAAAAGGTTTGATGGTTTGGAGCCCTTGTATAAAGTTTCAATGCAATACATGGAAAATGTGCTGTGATATTGAATTAAATGTGGTAGCAATTGTAAAACCTTAACAAGAATTTCTAAGTCGAATAATAAAGGGACATTACTTGCAAAATAGAGTTATCTAACTTAGTTATTGAAGTAAGTTGGATGGTTGATTTAACGTTGTATAAAGTCTCCATGCAACACATCAAGTAGTTAATTGCTAAGATGTTAACCTATGTGCGCTTACATGCAAAGAAGTTAATCAGAATTTCTATGTCAAATAATAAAAGGCAATTATTTGCGTTTTATGCATGATAGAGTCATCAAACTTAAGAAATTAGTTGGTTGGATTGTTGGGAATGTGTGATGCTAGGGTGAGTAGTATAGCTCTCCTTATTCTTCAAATAGTTGAGCTAAAAATGAAGCATATAAGACAAGAAATATCACGTTCTGAATGAAATTAAAGACAAGACACATAGATATAATAGAACAATACAGTCTAAGAGGACTCATAATTTACCAGTACCAATTAAGTTACATAATAAAGTTACCAACAATTTTAATGTGTTGTATTTTTTAATTAATAAAAATGCATTAAAAGAGAAAATATTCATGGCACCAAATTATGTGCTTTCCCTTCAAACAGAGTTGGTGAGGTTTTCAGGTAACATGCATTGAGGTATGAATCATCAAACTAGGAATGAAAAGACTAAGGGTTTTTAAGACAGATGTTGGACTAGATCCACAACCACGCAAATAAACTAGCAGTTCAGGCAAATATGGATAAACGTCCACAATTACTATACAGTAGTTATTGATGTAGCTACCCATGTGCCTTTTGTTTCTAGGAACATGTGTATTAAATTTCATTTAAACATCTTGAACCTTTTACAAGTAATAGCACTTTTTTAATGCAGGTGACGGTAATGAAATAGAATGCAAGCCTCTGGTTTTTCCCTTGAAAGATATATGCCAAGCTTAAAATAGTAATGAGAAATAAAGATTAGAATGGTTTTAGTTTAAGCTGTACGTCTGCACCCGATCTGTCTGATGTAACTATAAATATTGCATGGGTGCAATGCAACAGAAGCCTAGGTCTGCCTCCACCACCCAGCTCCAGGGTAACACCACAAAGGTCAATCACATAGTGGGCTGTGACCTGCAACATGGGTGTCTTTGTCCGGATGGGTAGGGGTCTCTGGATTAACATTTATGGGGTTGCCAAACATGTCAGGGGGAGGATGGCTTTTCTCTGGGAGCCTAGAATCACATGGTCATTCTTGACTTCAGATTGCAAGTTACAAGCAAGATGACAGCATAAAAAAGAACCCATTTGATATAAAATACATACTTGTTACTTGACTATGTATTGTGTTAAATATTATAATCATGTACATTACAAAGGGGATATTATGATAGGAGACTTTTCTGGTGCCCAGTACCACCATGTGTATAAGCCCATATCCATCAAGACCACGTAGCCAAATGCATATTTATACACAAATGAGATGTTATACAGGTTTTTAGAAAAGCATCCTATCATAATATTCCTTTTATAGATATGTCTATGTTTGATTATTTTCCATATTTACACAGACTTGTAACCTTAAGTTTAAACAAACAACTTGGATTTTACACCACATTTTCATTCCAAAAATGGTGTCAAAATGAATACCATTAAAGATTTAGACCATTTTCTTGAATATGGACACAAATCAGCAATTTGAATACATTTCAATATTTTTTAGGAAATACAGTATGTTCCTGAATTTTTTTTTGTTGTTTAATAGAAAATTTGTATTGTAAAAAATAAAATGAACATCAGTGAGTCAAAGCAACACTCAACACACGCTACTATGCTGATACAGGTTTGAAAAACCACAGTAGGGTGATAGCGATTTTTTAAAAACAGCGTGCTGTATTTTAACTGTTGGATAAGGAAAAGAAATTGATAGGCATATACAAAAATAAAATATTGGTGTGACTTAGCAATACATGTACTTTTCTTCAAAATTAAAATAAGCAGACTACAATGTGAGGCCAATATATGAGAGAAGCATGCAGCTGAACCAAAGAAGATCCATGGCTTATATAGCAACTACTGTGACACAGACACAGCTGAAAGATACTGCCTGCTAGGACCGAAGACAGAAACAATCATACAACATCTTACATTCATCTCTATTCACATAATACCTCTATATCATCACAACACTTAACCAAAATAAAGATGCTTTAATCAAGACTCTCCATGCTACCTTCATTTTCTCCATTTTGTTGATTTTCTCCATTTTGATTGCTAATGTACGAAATGCTTGTTAATATTCATGTTCATTTAAATTGATTGTCAAAGTTTACATATTTTTTTTCTCTAATATATAAACACGTGTTTCATCGTAATAATGGAAACAAGTACTATAATATGTAAATCTAAAGCAAACCCTACCATATTTCAACATAATTATTTGGCATAAAAATGGTGAAAGTGGACGACAATATCCATTGTAATCATTACACAGATACATGTACACATTTAAGAGTGTCCAAAGCATGAGAGATCTGTGCATGTGATAGCCTGCAAACTCAGTTAAAAAGACAAGCTCACATATTATCAGTTTTTATACATCGAATAATTCACACTCATAAATGGAAGAAAAATGTCCAGGATTATAAATCAGAAATTATCTTTAATTTAAAACTAGCTTTTCCACTAAGTAGACACATGGATAAGATTTTGCTTAACTGCTAACTGATTAATCCTTTAACTTCTAATTTTACAAAACTGAGTTCAACCAAATCTGTGAGCCACTGCCTTTATTAGGTGCCGATTATCAGCCCCAACTTACTTGTAAGCATTATAGACGCCCCAGTTATTGACCCCCTCTGGGGAGTTACCGCGGTTACGACCTCTATCATCGTCCTTGACAAACAACGGGTGTGACCTCCCGACCATGGGCTCAATAGCCCGCTTGATATCATCTATCTGCTTCTGGAGATGTTCAACTTCCTCTCCTCGCTAGCATGGGAAAAGGGGAAGAAATGGGAGAATGGTGAAAAATGGATGAACATTGTATGATATGATTTCCAGCTCACTCGCCTTGCAATAAGCAACTTGCTGCATGCAATGCCATGTCTAATGATTTGGCAATACAGTCACTGACCTAGCTGCAAACAGAGGTTCTTGGATAGGGTGTGTTAGCAGAAAAAACAGTAAAATAAACTAGGAACTACAAAAACGTTAGACCAATCAACAGAACAATAAAAAGTCCAACAAAGAAGCCAGAGAGGAAAGTAAGAATTGTGGTTTACATGAAATAATCTGTTATCTTATTTTACATGGATTTTTCACAGTCATTTCTGTTACTTTCCTTTCTGGTTTAGGGAAAAGGCTCTACTTACATCCTGAAAGAAAACCATAAAACTAGGAGTTAGAATTAAGGGATGTTATATGACAAGAAATATCTTCTCCATGCACATTTAAGGGTTGGTTATGTCGTTATGGTCCTGTTTAGAAAATATCAAAATAAGAATAACATTTTCTAGGTTATATACAGGCTAGGCAGGTTAGCAAGTTCACCATGTCAAACAAAGGCTTTTCTGTAGCACCTTACCAATTTAAACATTTATACATCATCTAATCCAGAATCTTGATTGCGTGGTGTGTTGCCTTGTGCATTTGTAGGTGTCTGGTTGCCAGGAGACTGGTTTCCCTGGCCACGGTTGCCAGGAGTCCTGTTTCCTTGACTCCTATGACCAGGGGATTTCTTGCCATTGTTGGGGGTCTTAGTGCCTTCTGACCTTCCAGTCTGGGGTGTTTTCTTGCCCGACTGGCCAGCTTCTGGTGATTTGATATCTCCCCTGGGCGTGGTTTTCCAGTTGTCAGGGGTAACATTGCCAGGGGTTTGCCTGCTGGTGTCAGGTTTCCCACCAAATCTGGGTGACTCATTCACTGCCTCATCTACAGCTTTGGGAGAGGGGGAGGGTATGTTCATGTTTTTTAAACCCTTTGACTCAAAAGGACTCTCTTCTTCCCTTTCTTCTATGATTGGCTGCTGGGATGGTCGACTTGCGTCAGTCATTCTCTGGCGTGACCTGTCCTCTGATTGTGGTGTGTTAGGGTAGGTGCCCATGGAGCCAAGGTCATCCCAACCAAGCCCTGTGTCAAGGTCGTCCATCTGGCTCCTGTGTGGAGGATCATACTTCAGACTGCTGCCACTCAATATCTTAAGCTGATTTATTTGTGCCTGCAAATCCTCAAGGCCTGTGATTCGCTGAAAATGGAACACACAACTGTTCATCTACAATTAAGTTCCCTCCAACTACATAGAATTGTACCCTTTTTCATGTTTTGTTTACTGTTAAGTCCTCACATATTTACATTATCTCCACATAAACAAACATCAATTTGTATTATTGATTTATACCTTTTTTTGGATAGAATAAAAAAATAAACATGAATGCATATTGTGGCAAAAAGTTATATGTGCATTACAACAGTATGTGTAAGAAAATGCACATTGCCATGACTTAGGTGTCATAATGGTCATTTTGGACAGGAACATGGTTCTGAAATATATTCTGCCTGTCCATTCCTCAAATATTACTTATATACTCCTTGATTTTTTTCTCAATTCTTAAACGTGAATTCTATATCTACTTTTTTTAAAAATCTTATTTAATGTCTACTGTGCTCAATGCATTATATGGTGTATTTGTCAATGGTATAAAAGGATTTTGACTACATCTTTTCTATAAATGAGCAAACTAGATTTAAACAAACTGAATGAACTTAGAAATAAATCAATAATACAAGCTAAGGTGCAACAAGAGTTTCTACACACATGCAACACAGTACAACATTCATAGTTTACTCAAAACACATCTGAAAAGTCTACACATGTATTAAACACATAGTTATTATAGGTAAGACTTCTTGAATTAGTTCACAATACGTATATAAGCCCCATCATTATAAAAAAATCATAATACATAAGGTCATTATATTAATGTCGTTCATTAAAAAACACTTACTAATATAGCTCTTGTTAAGAGTTTAAACTGCATTGTTATTTAGATTTTACTTATGTAATAACTTTCTATGTATACGCCAATGGTCTTGCAATTATAAAGGCATTTTTGTGCCATACGTACAAGTTTCTGTTCTGACTGTATCTTCATACCCAGGACGGTCTTCACAGTTTGGAGGTTATCTGCAAGTTTTCGTACTCCGACATTTACCTGTATAAAAACACAATCTGGTTCAGTCACTGTGTAATCATACATGTACAAGTTTGTAAATCTTGAATTTTATGGATAACAATCCTATATAGAACAAATGACCACTAATCTAGTATTATTGTATCGTTAGTAGCTAAGGGTGTAGTGATAAATACACCTTCAGTGGATTCAAACTTCATCAGAGCAAAGCAGGGTGAACTTTCTTCTTAATTTATATCAATGCAAGAAATATTTAACAAATTATTTATGACATACAATTATTTAACACAAAAAAAACTAGATGATACCGGTACAACAAAAAGGTTCAACTAGATTCTACTCATACAAACAAAATAAAATAACAAATATGGTCATTTGAGAAAAATGGTAATAAGACTGACAACATAAAACAGCACAGATTCACCCGTAGGTAGTTGATGTACATTTATTAAGACATGCTGAGATGGACCATCGTGGCTTGTTATTACCACTGAAGCTGTTGATCCAACGGTCAGGTTTCATAACGACAACAGTACTATACTGTACACGTACAAGATACATGTATATGAGATACAGACTGTGCTCACACAAACCTTCTCATCATTTCCTATTTCTTCCAACTCCTGTAGACATGTGTAATATTATTAATTCCAAACAAAACCTGAGAAAGGGTCTCCACTTTCAGGATAATAGTATGATCTTGTTTATATTCTAGTGGAAAAAAATTGCTACAAAGATGGTCAAAGCCATTGTTGGTGAACTTTACGACGATAAGTTTTCAACGGAGTGACTGGACTTGGTCATTTATATATAATATGGGTACTGTTATTCTAAATGTGTACCAAGTTCCTTGTGGAATATCTTTAAGTGATAGTAAGTTATGGCCACCATTCAAATACATGCATGACGCAAACAGCTTTCACAATGACGACTGTCACACTAAACCCAATACCTTATCAACTTTTTTTTGAGAAAAAACAAATGAGCTCAAAATGGATTAAATAAAAAACAAAATGTCACACATAAAAAGCACAAACTTAATTTAAGCCATTTAAATAAAATATATACTGTCTCTTTCACATCTAAATTCAAATCCTAGACTATTTCAAATAAACAAGGCACTTATCTTATCAAAAATGCACAATCTAAGGCAACTTAAACAGATACAAGCTATAATGGCAAACAAATGTTTTCATGACACAGGATAAATGCAAATCTCTCTACATCAAACCTTGGACGAGTCATCTTGGAATCTATTTTTCTGTGGTTGCGAAAATTAAAATAGTAATCTATATTTCACAAATAAACTAGGCCTAAAATAAATCTTAAGTGAGGTGTTTATATGATTGTTGTAAGTTATCTGGCAAAAGTTTAAGACGTTGACCCTGTCAGGTTTATATGATGGGAATACATAAGTATGTTCTACATAACATTTTAAAAAGGTTTCAGTTGTAAAACATTGTCACAAAATTGCTGATACAAAAGCTTAATTATAATTCACTTCCTATACAAACTCTTTAGTTTGTGGATTATCTTTTTCAATGTTTTTAGCAACAATCATAAGCTTCAGTACTTTTCACAAATTGACATTTACCTAAAGTTTGTGCATGTGTATGATTTTTGAAAATATTTTTAGCTCTGTAGACCATTACTGATCTGTTTCATGCATAAAATCTATCAGAGCACAACCCTCCCCCCGCCCCCAAAATACTTACAGACTCGATGTCCTGCAGGGATGCTGGTTTGGGCTGCCTGTCCAGCCGTGCCTTCAGCGTCAAAACCTCCTGCCTCAACTCCTCCATCTCACGTGACCTGTACACAAACAGTCAGATACAATTAAACCTCTAATAGATCTTCAAAAATCTCAATCTTCTGTGTAAAATTAGAATAAAGAATGAAATAGATTCTTAATTCCAGAAAGGTTATGACTAGACGTAAGTACATGTTCAATCCATATATTTATTTCAAATATTGATGAATTATTTTATAACCTTCGATACAGTATACAAGTTAATTAAAACATAGACAACTAAACTTCTATCAAGCAATGATATCCCCCCCCCCCCCCTGGTTGTTACCTGGCATCAGATTCTGAGCTGGTCCTTGAGTCCATATCTGACTTGAGGAGCTTGAATTTCTCATCCAGCTGGTAGATCTGAAACATGGCAGGAACACCAGGAATAGATTTCTTTTATAAATAAAGAAACGAACAATGAACAATTCATTGCAAATAAGATTTTCTATTTTCAGAAAAACACAAGAAGTATGAAACTTCGTTACAGAGCTACAGTTCATGCTGGTAACACCAGGACAATTATGTTCATTACTGATATCTTCATATATTAAAATGTATTATTATGTTAAAATTAACATGAAATGTCTTAAATTCCAGCGGACTCACATCTTGTGGGATGGTCTGAACACTCCTGCCTAGCTCTCGCAGCGTGTCCCCTGTTGCATCCTGCCATTTAGTGATCGCCTCAAGACGTTCGTTTAGCCTCTCTGACATTGTCTGTGAGGCCTGCAGGGTTGATTGGAATAATACAGATTATATGCAGTACTGAAGTATAACACTTGAGCCGGCAAAATATCTCAGCCATATCTTTTTAACAAAGACAGAAGTAAAACTTATTAACATCTCGTTTTAATTATTTAACAATACAATCAACATAATTACATTTAACACCTATGAGGTGATGGCGATTACAAAATTGATGTTTGTAAAGCAAAAACATTCAGTAACAATCTATGATGATTCATCCTATGTCAATAATGTGCATTATCTGTGAATTAGCTATAGCTAGTGTTGCGTGAATATGCCATAATAATTCATGCGTTCTCAGAGTTGTTTTTCTTTTCTATATTCTAGTAATATTCTGAAAGCATTTAGTCTTTGGTGAGCATGCCTGCAGTGAAAAACTCGCAAACATTCACAGGGGACATTCATAGACATCGTAATAATAACCATAATTTAGCAATAATAAATTTATAAATGTAAAATAGAAAAAAAAGTTTATCAACTTGTCTGTTTTGAATTTATATCAAATGAGAAAAGTAATATGACAATTGTCTTAAAATGTTTCTTCTATGGTAACATACATGGTTAACATATAATGAACTGCTGTGCAAAACAAATTGTGACAAGTACCAAACTATACAGATAAAAGACAGTGACAATATACACATCTACTATCGCTAACAGTGACACAATATGCAATGCAGAAGCATGTAATATCGGCAGCTTTAAGAACAAACATTGCCTCAGCCGTGCCAGTGTGATCGTTCACCTCTCGTAAACTCCATTCCGAGCCCTACAATACCATATCATAACTCAACAATATACAAGCAACTTATGAAAATATTTAGCACAGATTTACAATATTGCAACAAAATTCAATAGCTCAAAAATGAAAAGAAAGCAAGCACTCCTAACTATCATAATTATGTCTGCAAAGAATGCCCTGAAGAGGCTTCTAAAACACCTATGAAGATTGAAGAAAACAGTTGACAAATACACCATATTAAAATGTACATTCCCTTGAGTTTGATTATATCAGTGAAATTATTGTACAAAAATATATTTAACTACAAGTTGTGTTCCATGCCTGTATACACGATCTCATATTTGACAAAACATTCATCACAAAACCAGAGGTTAGAACACAAGACTCGAGAAACTCTACAGAGGTAAACTGCGTTCCTCAAACAACATTTAACACAGTACCCACTAACTTTTGGTAACACATTCACATTAGAATCTGGCCCAGGCTTGTTGGTCAGGTGACCACCCATCAGAATCTTAACTTTCTGCAAAGTGCAGCAGTAATGGACAGAAAACATTGTAATACACATACAAGTGATAACATGTGACATACTGTGATGACATTATAATGTGTAATGATGGTTAAATAGTGTGTGCTCATCCAATGTAATTCTGAAAAGGTAGAAAAGGTTAAAAAAAAAAAAATTGCAATCAACTTACATTTTCAGGTACTTTCTTTAATCATATTTTATCATTATCAACAAAATGCTGTATATCTGGTACATCATCTCCATTTAGTGTGTTAACAAATTAAGGAAATAGTCAGAACAAGTTTCAGATGGAATAAAGAGTTTTAATAAGGCTGAAAATAATACATTTAAACATATTATGTCAATGTAATATGTGGAACTGACATAGGTGATATGACAATGTACGACAACATCTCATAGTACAGCACTGGTACATGGCTGCATCACAGACATTAAGAAGCATGTTACAAATTCCGCCAATGGTATTACCTTAAGCATTCTGTATCATGCATTCACACAGCAGAGATCTTGTCACTGGGTTTACAACAAGGCCATATATCCGTGCAAACAAACAATACAGGATAACACAGTGACAGGATATCAAACCATTTTTGTTATAAGACCTATAAAGATCTTGTATAGTAGTTTTTAAGGTCGCAATTTAGAATGACTAAAATTAATTTCAGCCTTCTCAAAACTCAACAATAAACTAAACAGTAAACTGTGTGTTTAAGTGGTCCGATTTATAATTTCAAAATCTTGTGTCAGGACTGACATATAACAGTAAATTTTTGTTATTGTTCTTACCGAGCTGACTTTTGCGTCAAGCATGTCCTCCATGTTGTTAATACGCTGCTTGACAGCGGTCATACGCGCGTCCATGTCAGAGAGCGCACGTGTACTGCCCTGCTGCTGCTCGTTCAACATCTCCTTTAACTCTCGCCTCATCTGCACAAAGAGGGCAAGTGTCACTTTTTGCTTTATTTGTTTATCTCTGAGATTCAATGTTGTTTTATTTCATATCTGTAATTTCCATCTCAAACACTGCATGATCAATTGAAAATGGTATGGGATGGAAGGTTTAAAACAATGACGGTGGTTTTCACATTCATTTTGTTTATTTCATTTTTGTGCAGTCTGGTTCAATTCTTAATTCTGTTTGATCTTTTGAAATCATAGGGACGTTTCGAAACAGTTCTATGTGCGTGTACTTGTAGGCATCTCGGTGTAATGTCTTAAACATATTTGCAATGTTTTCTGATTCTGTATCACACAGTATCCTAGTGCACATGAGCAAAATATACTACTACAATACTTGCGTAAGAAATTTGATGCTTTTCGTCAAATTTAAATGCTTCTGTAAAGAGCTCTAACTATTCTAATTTAAAAAAGCATTTTAAAGGAATGAATAAACAGTGTGTGTATACCATGTGATAGATTACGTCATAAATGTTATGTCACAAGGTAACATTTTTCTTCAAATGAAGACTTCAAAAAAAAATAACTTTCCTTTTTCCTTCACCATTAAAATGAAACAAAGGCCAGGCTATGCATCCTTAAGAGCCCCGCTTTCAAATATTACCGTAGTTTGATAAGGCAATTAGTTTCCTCAAACACCTCGACAAACCTGTTTCCAAAATAATGTTGTGACAGTGCTCCATCAGGCACCAGTTTTGTGAAGAGGTTCGTCGAAGTGTTTTAAGTATCTAAACTCTCATTCAAACTCTGGTAAAGGACCAAAGGCGGGGCTATGTAAACGGCGTAGACTGCGCTTATAATGTTTCGTTTTAAATGGTTATGAACTACTAAAGTTATCTTTGTTTTAGGTCTTCATTTAAAGCAAAATATTGCCTTCCCATATAGCATTTATGATGCAATTTATCAAGTAGTATGTACACACACTGATATGTTAGTTGCTTGACCAGAGGGATTGTATCTACCTTCTGTCTCGTGCAATACAAACTTTACACAAGCATCTCGAGGTGATACAACCTCACAGATCAACCTACTTACGTGATATTCCCTATGTTCCATTCACTACCTTCTTACTTTTCTTTACTAAAATTTTTGAATTTTATATCAAAGAATGGTGTTCTACACAGATTAAAACTTGTGCCGCTTAATTTATTTTAAATTTTCAATTTGTACATTCTCAAGTTTAGAGATTCGACCTCAAACAGTACCTTCTCAGTGTTCGATGAGATGGTCTGGGACACGCCCCCAATCGCCTGTTGCAGTGTGGAGGTGGCGATTTGAAGCTTGTTGTTCACGCTGGAGATCTCCCTCTGTGTACCAACCTCATGTATCTTCCTGGAGCAAGGCAGTTACAAATGTATATGTCACAGTTATCTACATCTAAAACCGATTGATAATTTGGGATGTTCAAAAGCTAAGTGAGTACAGCAAAGTGTGTGCATGCAGACTGGACTCAATTTCTTCATTGATTGGTTGCCTATCTCATGATCTTTAATTTAAATATTGGAGTCAAAATGATCCAATTTGCTGCACATATGGATTTTCATTGTAAACAAGGCAAGATTATTGAAAATTCAATCAACAATCATTTGCATGATGCCATTCCCTCAGGCTTTGACATTAATACTGCATTTAGAAAACCGATCAGAAAATAACCAATTTAACTACAAATCACTGTGATTTTTAATTCAATTCTACAAGAAACGCCGCAATGCAATGAAACCTGGTTTTCAATGATGGACAGAAGAACTTCAGCCTGTGTCTGTTTTTCTATTTTTAGTAACAGCGACCTTGACCATAGGGACCCCAAACACAATCACATGAAAGGTATTCATAAACTCTTCCTTTATACCAAGTTTTGTAAAGATATGTGAACCCTGACTAAAGTTATTCAGTTTCAATCATTCTTCTATTTTTAGTAACAGTGACCTTGATCCTAGGGACCCGAAACACCATCCCATGACAGGTCTCCATAAACTCTTTCTTTATACCAAGTTTGGTCAAGATATTTGGACCATGACTAAAGTTATTCAGTTTCAACTGTTTTTCTATTTTTAGTAACAGTGACCTTGACCATGACCCTATGGACCCCAAACACAATCCCATGAAAGGTATCCATAAACTCTTCCTTTATACCAAGTTTGGTCAAGATATGTCAACCCTAACTGAAATTATTCAGCCGCCCTGCAGCCCAAACAACAAGTTAATCATTCTAATAACCAGTATTCACTTTGTGAAAACCTGGTTAATAAAGAAGCATTACCTTGACTTGATCTCCGCAGCCATGACCTTGTCAACCTGTTTGCGGTTTTCAGTGAGCTGTTTTTCCACGATGGTTATTGCCTGGTCCAGCTTGCCAACTGTGTCCCGACTCTTACCCCGTTCATTCTGAAACATTTAGGGGCTTATCAGGTGTATCAACTATTGGCTCAGATGCTTTAAAATGTAAATAAATATGAGATGTTTATAATCAGATCTTATACAATTATTTCCAATGGAGACCATGTTGTTTTTTTCTAAAAGAGATAGGGCAGGGGACAGACAGGGTAAGATACATTAAAAAGTAAACAATAATACATATTTCACAAATTTTCTGTGCAAATTCACCCGTACGCCAATTTTAAAACTAACATCACCACCCTCTATTACTGGGCAGAAGAAATGGAAACAATTAGTAACATTTTAAAAACATCTTTGGTATGACCTAGTCATACCTTGAATTTGGTCTAATTTTCACTAACTTCCTGAGCCTGAGTTAGAGATCCAGGCTCAGAAAACTGAATCCTCAAAGGTTACTTTCAAGATATCTATTATATCACTTATTTTGACAAAATATGCGTGCCCGATTGTAGATGTTATTTTGAACAGATACAGTAATTTTGACCATATTTGTTCCTGTTATAGCATTTCTTCACTTTAGACTTTGTGTTTCTGACAAAACCTTCTTGGATTAGTGAATCATCATGGATGTGGTAAAGTCCAATGCAAGAACAGCTATATCAGAAGCACTCATACCCATGCTTGGGCAATGATAAATCAAAAGCTGAATTATGGGATGATGTTTTGATTTAACTGCTTCCACTTTGGCAACAATGATCATGTAAAATTCAGGAAGTATTGTGGAATAAAGGCCATGTACGCACTGTGATGGCTTCCTTGAGGTGCAATAGTTCCTCCTCCAGCGCCTTCTTGAGTGACTGCCATTTTCTGTCTGCTTCATCTCGCGAAAGACGCTCATACTCTTTTCGAGATGCCTGTTCCTTGTGAACCAACTGTGCAAATAACAAACAGTTTAGATATTGAAGGAGGGTGCAGTTTAAGGTATTGCTGATTGTCATGTTGTTAAGATAGAATTTCTTTTCTATGTATTTTTTTTTTAAATCCTATTCCTTTAGAAGATATAATATAATATATATAATCAGGCATTTTGAATCCGACCTTTTTTATCTTTTTACAAACACCGCCTTACCTTTTCTAGCTGCTGGTACTTGGCCTGTATATCCTCACGTATCTTCATCTCCTTCGCAGCGAGGCGCTTGTTCACGTCCTCCACAGTGCCGGACATCTTAGCCGACAGCTGGAGTTTCTCTGCCTGTGCAGCGTGCTCCTTCTCGCGCATCACCATGTCAACTGTGTGCATATTCTCCTCACGCTTGCGACTCTGCTCACTCAGCTGGCCCGTCAACTCGTTGATCCTGGGGGGAGAGATGTTGGCTACAGTATGGTCTATGACCATCAACTTACAACTCATCTGTGACTGTTCAGCAATAATCAAAATTCTTAAAGATTAAAGATTGAAAAAGATTGTGACAACAACAACAAAAAACATACAACCATGTTTCATTACTTGGACATGTAGATCCAATGTTTCGAGACAAAAATTAAAAAAAATTGACTAAACATCTGTCTGTCTGTTTTTTCACAGTCTACACCCCGTCATTCAATGAAATAAATCTGGCTTAAAATATCTTGCCATGAGGACCTCAATCTGCTAACATTAAATGTACTTGCATTGCACATTAAAAGATAAAGAAACTCAGACTTCTTTGCCTTGTCCTTTTCCTTTGCATAGTGTCAATGATTTTATCTCAACATTCGATTCAATTCAGCGTCATAAACTTTTCCACTCAGAGAAATTCAGACTTAGAAAATCTTTACAAGTTCTAATGATCTGTAATGAAATTTTCTTTGTTTACTGCCTCAGAAAACACAGTTATTCCATTAGTTCAGAAAAACAGACTTGGATTTCCTACAAGAAAACATTGTTATGCAGGATTTTTCAAGTAAATGTATACAATTGTGTTCATCATATTTCAGCATTATTTTCCACAAATAAAAATAATCACAGACAGAAAGTGTTAAAAAATATAGAACACATAAGCCATAAAAGCATTGAGAGTAAACTCAACATTAAATTGATACTGGAACTGCAAGAATAAGTGTACCACCTTTGTGCTAGCAAATCCACATAATCCCTCTGTATACAGACTTTTCCATATCAAATATACTTGTCAAATACCAGGTTTTCTATCCTTGTTTAACTTTTAATCTTTATAATATTCTACAGCTAGATGTTAATCTTTAAAACAGTTGTGTTTAGCCACCTCATGTCCACCTACTTTGCCTGCATCATCTTTTCGAGGTTCCTGCGCTCCGACTGCTCTGTCTCGTGCTTTCCTCTCAGGTCCATCAGCACATCACGCAGCTCCGATAACCTTCAACATTGAAATATACACAGTCATCCACATTTATAATAAAGGTAATGAAAACAAATAATTTACTTTCATCGACTTCACAATGATTTAAAAAATGTTCAAACATTTTATGTTAAAATCTGTGTGTTACTAACAGGTAGTCTGTGTAATGGTTAAAAAACATGGCTGTATTAGGATAAAATCAACACAAATGAAAGTATGTGATTGACAAATAAGTCAAGTTCACATGTCAGTGTTTTCATCATTTTGGGTAAAGGGCTGGAAAATGCATTTTTTTTTTTACTAAAAATAGAATTTCAATTCTGCATAGAAATGGAAAAAAAACAGAAGAGATAAAGAACTTGATCCTTTTTTGGGGGGGAACACCAATTCTTTCATACAAAATGGTTTGGTGGTCCAATTTGTGTGGAAACAATTTTATTTTTTTATCAAAACAGATTTTTTTATTTTCATTTTTAGGAAAAAGGTATATGTTTTAGCATAGGAATAGGGCAAACCTTCAACTGCAAAATTGTTAGAAACCCCCACTGTAGAAACATGATCATATGAAAACAGAGAGACTCTGACATGAAAATAGAGAGTAATAGGATGAATACCTGGTTTCCACCTGTCCTCGTAGCTGGGTGTTGCCGATGTCCGACATGCTGTGCATCTCTGACTGCTTTCGCATTGACTCCAACTGAAATAGACTGGAAATATTATCATACTAATGGGAGAATAGTTGTTTAAAATGATATCAGCAGTTATAATAAAAAAAAAAAAAAAAAAAATTCAGTCTGAAAATATCATGTAAATTTGTGAACACTCACATTCATTCTGACAGACATATGATATTTACTGATCATAATACTAATATTTATTGTCCCATGCATTTCAAATAATTCTTTATAAAACCAAATTTATATTTCCAAGCATTTCCTGGTCAAGTCATGTTACATTTGATTCTTAACTGCTCTGCCATCTTGATTAAAGCAACTCAGTTGCAAGATATGAGCGGCACAATCATGATTATTGCCACTAGTAGTTATACTTGGTTATATTAGGCTGTATTAATGATTATCTGTGATTAGTTATGTTAGGGTATTCAGCATACAAGAACAGTAAGAAGTACTCTCCAACAGAGTTTAGTTTGCCTTTAAGTCAGTTCAGTCCGAAAGCTTCCAACTTGGTAATAATAATTCCCACTTCATGTTTGTCTAACTTAGTAATTCCTCGAAAACGTTATAAGTAAGTATTTTAGTAAGTGTTAGGTATCACTTCAAAGAGTACTGGTTGAAATGTGACGAGTAATGCATAGTGTATGTGAAAAACAAAGTGATAGGGAGAATAAATAATTGAGACATTCAATGTATTAATTAACGAAGCAAAGAACATGGTTTTGTCAACCCACACCAGGGACCTACAACTGTTCCACTCCAATGGCCATATGCAATATGTGTTGTGACTTCAATAAGTACATAGTGTTACTAAGTATATGAAATATTCATGTTAAATTCCCTAACCTATATTAAAATATTTATAAAATACATTACAATTTGCACATAATCAAGAGATTGGAACAGTAGGTTTGTAATTAGCTAGACTCTGGTCTTGTTCACAACAATGTCATAAAAAACAAGCAATATTAAAGTACCATTTAAAGCCAAAGACATAATTAGAGGTGTTGAGAAGAGATTGTTAATTAAAGTGCGTATTGGCTTATTGTTAGGCTGAAGTCTTGATTTATTGTCATAATGTCATTGTAGGGATGTTTGATCACTGCTGGTTTCACTGTGACCTGTGATAACTCAGTGCCCAGTAATTTACAGATAAGGGGTGGGGACAACTAGCACAAGGACCTTTTACTGCCCAGTGCCCGTTAATTGACAGACAAGGAGCAAGGGGGGAAGGGGGGGGGGGGGGGGGGGGGGCAACCAGCACAATGAACTTTCACTGCCCAGTGTCAAATAATTGACAGATAAGGGGTGGGGGCAACCTGTACAAGGACCTTTCACTGCCCAGTGCCCAATAATTGACAGATAAGGGGGTCACCAGCAGAAGGACCCGTCTTTGACCAGTGCCCACCAGCGCAAGGACCTGTCACTGCCCAGTGCCCACAAGCACAAGGACCTGTCTCTGCCCAGTGCCCACCAACACAAAGGACTTTCCACTGCCCAGTGCCCAACAATTGACAGATATGGGGGAAAACCAGCACAAGGACCTTTCACTGCCCAGTGCCCAATAATTGACAGATAAGGTAGAGAACAAATACAAGGACCTTTCACTGCCCAGTGCCCAAAAATTGTTGACATAAGGGGGACAACCAGCACAAGGACCTTCCACTGCCCAGTGCCCAACAATTGGCAGATATGGGGGAAAACCAGCACAAGGACCTTTCACTGCCCAGTGCCAAATATTTGACAGATAAGGAAGAGAACAAGTACCGGTACAAGGACCTTTCACTGCCCAGTGCCAAATATTTGACAGATAAGGAAGAGAACAAGTACCGGTACAAGGACCTTTCACTGCCCAGTGCCAAATATTTGACAGATAAGGAAGAGAACAAGTACCGGTACAAGGACCTTTCACTGCCCAGTGCCAAATATTTGACAGATAAGGAAGAGAACAAGTACCGGTACAAGGACCTTTCACTGCCCAGTGCCAAATATTTGACAGATAAGGAAGAGAACAAGTACCGGTACAAGGACCTTTCACTGCCCAGTGCCAAATATTTGACAGATAAGGAAGAGAACAAGTACCGGTACAAGGACCTTTCACTGCCCAGTGCCCAAAAATTGTTGACATAAGGGGGACAACCAGCACAAGGACCTTTCACTGCTCAGTGCCAAATAATTGACAGATAAGGGGGGCAATTAGCACCAGGACCTGTGACAGCCACGTTTCTTATAATTGACTGTTAAGGGAGACAACCCTCACAATGACCTATGACAGACATGTGCCTGATTATTGACAGATAAGGGAGACAACCATCACAATGACCTGTGACAGCCATGTGCCTTATAATTAACAGATAAGCGAGACAAACATCACCACCACCTCTAAATAATATTGTTAAATCAATGAATCTAATCCTTTAACACCATCTCCTATATTAAAATACTATTATTACTTTAACGTTTTTATGAGATGTTAATATTATTAAAAAGATATGTCTGGTTAGTAGAAAGTAGAACTACTCACAGAAGAGTTTATAGTTCACAATTACAGACAACAATGATTGCAATTCCGTTGTTTAAAATAATGCTTTATAAGCTTTCAATAAAATTCATTATCTATAACGATATTAATTCATAAACAAACGTCATCAAAATAATGAGCATGTTGAAGCAAATAGTACACATAAATGTAAATATGTAAATAGAAAATTAAAAGTGCAATCATTGGTATCAATCATGAGCATAGAGTCGGTTATTAGTAAAGAGTTAGGAAAACAAAGTCCATATTTACCATCTGTCACACACATGGAATATCAAAGAAACAGAAAAATTTAATCTGAATAAACACAAATCAAAAATCAAAGTCCATCAGTTACTGTTGGCCAGTGAAAGTGTGGCTTTCTTGTGAGTAATACTTACATTCTTCCCCTTATCAAAATACACACAATACAAACACTGAGCAACTACCAATGATAAAATACATCAACAACAAAGTAGGAGGGGTGACTCAGAAGTTCCTCGACTTTTCTCATAAGTTTTGTTTTAACAGAAAGAATTATTTTTTCTTAACGTTATACAGTCATTGGTCTACATGAAATAAAATAAATGTAAAAGTGGTCCATTTGCATTCATACCAACCTTTAATACGTTTCTATGGAAACCTAGTAACATCCACCCAGTGCCCCCTAATTTATTATTTATGATACTAATTTCAAGCACTGTCTTCTCCTACATATGGAAAATAACAATTTTCTTATGCGCAGTTTTGTCTGCCGTTATTGTGACATCACAGCATAATTTCTTGTTATTTTAATGTTAGTAATAGTTTCCTATAAGAAAAATCACAAATGAGACTTAGAAAAAACAAGTGACAACATGAAACTTTTGGCATTGATACAGTTTTGTGAAGCACTCAGGTAAAATCCCATGCACTGAAATTTAATATGATGAAAGAGTATGGCAAAAATTGCAACAGATCTTTGACGTTTAAGTTGCAATGACAATTTAAGTACAGGCTTTAGTCGATCGCAGACAATTAGCATTGTGGCTGTTCCCTAAAAGTGAGATCAACAATGGTGCATAAAGTCGATGACATGATTCACAAAGACGGGTGTTTCACTGTTAGAATGTTTGCAACTAAGCTTCGAGCTTCAATGGACTCTGTTCATAAAAATCTGTTAAAGGATCTCCACATGGACAAAGTGAGTGCAAGATGGGTGCCGAGGCTACTGTCTTCTGAACATAAAACCGAGCGGATGCTGTGTTCCAGAGTTCCTACAGTGATATGACAATGAATTCCTGAATCCCATTATAATGCAAGAACTGGTTATGGCATTATGACTGCGAGTCAATACAGCAGTCTTCAGTGCTGAAGACACCCAACACTCTACCACAAAACAAAGCAATATTTGTTCTTTGTATTTTATAGATTTTTAAGAATAATTACAAGAGATATTAAATTTTGTATCGGTATAGTTAATTGTTGTTTTTTTATAAACATTATGAAGGTAAGGGGTAGAGTCCACTTACGTCTGAGACACCCGTGTATTATATACATGTAAACCATAAACAAAACAGGGGGAGGATTGTTTAAACATCTCACTGTAAAATCTCTTTTAGCTAACAGTGGGGAAAAATACTAACACTGCCAACAAACGACACCAAAACTGAATAAAAAACATGAAAACATACTATTAACTATTAAGTATAAGAATGGAATTACTCTATTCTGAATTTGCGCATTTAAACTACTAGATTATACGATTATAAGTTGTGTCTTGTATACCTCAGAGTCCTATATAATTATATGAATGTACATGATTTAACAAATGAATGTAAGTAATTTCAAACACTCTTTGTAAACAAAAAAAATCATAACAGACATTGATCACTTAAAGCAAGTTCTGATACATCAAATGTAATTTGATACTAATAAAATTCATATAAATTATATTTTTTTTAACATAATAGAAACTGTATATATTATTAGGTCCATTAACACAACACATGAGATCTTTGATTTGAAGTTAATGTAATAACATAATGGTTAGGAGTCACAAAAGCTATCATCATCTTAAGTCATTTCCTAACTTAAGTTTTTTTCGTAAGTTAAATAGCTCACTGTTGATATAATAAAATAACTAAAAATATTTAACTCATTTATTTTATGTAATTTACATACTTTTATGTTAAAAAAACACTTTTCTTTAAATATGACTATAATTTTTTTAGGAAATCCACTTCAGTTAAGAAATAACTTAAGATGTTTTATGAATACAGACTCTGATGCAGGTAGTTAATAAGCATGGATAATTATTATGATAGCTTAAAACATAAATATGAAATTTTTGTTGTACATGATAGGCAATATAATGTATTTTTCATATTTCACCTTTGAAACCATTTACAACTAAAACATTGGAACACAAATTGCTACATCTAAGCATTGACAGCTAGCTTACATGGGTTCTGCCTTCATCCTCCAGTTTCCGTGCCCTGTTTCTCACATCTGAAAGCATGTTAGAGAACTCTGCCTGCTGTGTCTCTACCCGGTTCTTCAGGGACCGCACCTCCTCCGTCAGCGTGTACGTCACTTGCTCCAACTGGCTCCGCGATGACTTTGTCTCATTAAGTTCTGCCTTAAGCTCCTGAAGTCTGTTAAAACATTCAAGGTTCGAATATTAAAACAGTTTGACAAACAAATGCATAAAATATCTTTACAAAAACTGTTATGAAAATCAGATGAAAGCGCTCACTGCCTCAGATACGGAGTCAATGATTGTGTAATAAGAGACAGATTATTTTCCAGGAATGAATCATAATAAGTATCTCAATTAAGAAAATAATATGATTATTGATTTACTTCAACTGTTGAGCATCCCTTCGTTGATGAATCTCCTGTTGGCTCACTACAACCGACTTTTCAACATTCTTTGTATGACTAAACAACGTAGCCAAAGTGTCTTTCTCATCCTCAATCTTTTCCTCTGTCTCTTTTATCCTTACACTGAGCTGTGAAATCAAGTCATTACTTATTTTTATTGCCTCAGACAACTGTTGCCGAGACTCCCGTTCCTCTCTCAGCACGTCCTCACTTCTCCGCGACGTGTTCCTGAGGTCATTCTGTAACCGAAGCACCTCCTCCAGCAGTGCCCTGTTGGATTTTTCGGACACAGTGAGCCTCATCTCGAGTTGTCGTACCCTCTCTTCTGTGTCGTCAATGCCATCCTTGCGGTGTGCGTACATTGGGGAGCCCTTCCTGTTGCTCCTCAGGGGAACCAAAGTACCGTCTGGGCTTCGTGGGCTCTCCCCATGGATGGCAGGGAGATGGTCATACTTAGTTGGGAATGAGTTCTGACCAGACGGCCTGAAAGTAAACGGGCAGGAATTACTTGTACGCACATGTCTATTGGCTAGAAGTAACTATGAGCTGAAATAAAACATTGATAATCATTGTTATCTTCAAAGAAAATTACCAATAAGTAGATTCTAGTAAGGTGATTTCCAGCTAATTGTGAAAATGAAATTGTGAAAGATTTTGCATGTACTAAGTAACGTTTGATATGATTCAACTCTGAATCATATATAGCTTAATTAACAAAATACAGTACACAAAATCTTTAGGTCCAATTGGTTGAAGGTGTTTGAAGTTATGAACTATGAATATGGCTATACAAATTACTATTTAAGTTGATGGTAAATGTACTACTACATCTTGTAGCCAATAATTATGAATACATTGATAGAATGTTGAATTGTGAATATTATATTAGTAGCAAACCCTTGCACCATGCTGTAGTGCCCCATGTAGTGACATGTAGTGATGTTTATGATATCTCTCAATGATTGCATTTTGATGGCATAATCAATTATTTTATAATTAACTCATTTGAATTTTCCACTTTAAAAAACATGAACAAAAAACCCAACCCAAAATGACCAAAAACGTGATCTGTATTATGTCAAATAAATATGACCCAAAAGAGTAATATTTCAAGCAAGAATGAGTTTGATTTTAATAATTGATAGTTTGACACTCTATCCATTTGAATATATCAGTCAATCTATCATAGAACATCAGAATCAGCCTTGGTGCTAGCGTATCGCTATCAATAATGCTTTTTGATTATGATATATTGATTCATATAACTATGGTTGTCACCAAAACATCAACGTTTCCAAGCACAGGGAACATTAGAGAGCCAGAGAACTTGGTTTGTCACCTGACTGGTATCGAGAATCAATCAATACCAGAGAAATGGATGTGGAACTCTCCCAGAAAATGTCTGCCTTGAACATTCCTCGATTATTCAGCATAAATCATAAAGTCTTCTATAAAACTACCTTCGCGAAATACAAGAGAATATGTTAATTTTGAAAGCTTTGTTTTTATATTACTCTGTTTGAAATGCCTTATTTTCCTTCTGGAAAATGTGCAAGCATGCTATAAACTCATAAAATAATACTCAATTAAGGGTAATACGGGTTTCTGGTACATTGCGCCTGTCTCTCACCAGAATGGTTATAGGTTTGGAGACCAAGCTGAAAAGGACTTCTGATGATAATGGCCTCTTAAAATGGCATGAAACTGGTTTCTTTCAAGCCAGTACTAGATTTATGTTTAAACATTTTGACATACAGAGCACCAAATGTTGGGTGAATTTACTTCAAAGATCATACTGCCAGCAATATTGACTAAATTTACATAACATTAACTCATCAAATATAACACAGCCCAAAATGTATCTGACCTGACAAACTTGAAAGTCTTCAGTAAAGGAAAGAAAGAAGACAAATTTGTAGCAATTTCAGGTCATTACAAAGGTTTTATGTTGACACTGGAGAAGTGCCAAACAAGGTAGAACCAAGTCTTCCTCACGATTATTCCGATCTTGAAACGGAGAGTAATAAATCCATAGATAAACAAACATAAGAGCCTAATTGTATCCCGTAATCAATGAAGAAAGACTGAAATGTTGGTGACACCAATATTCAATGTAAGCCTGCTTGTCAAAACAGACATTTTAAATTCAATTATATTGATACTCTTTGAAAGGATATATTTCAACTTCAAACACAAAAAATACAAATATAGAACAAGGCCAAAAAATTAGTTCTGAATAAACTTGCTAAATTCTATTGCCTAGAAAAAAATGAAAAAATACCTTCTGGCCATAATGATCAAATTTGTTTCAAAATCCAACTTTTTCCACAGTGAAGTAAAATAAATAAAAAAAACCTATTTCTTATCAAATCGAGCACTGTTAAATCATATCATAGAGGAAAATCCAACACTGAAAAGAAAGTACAAAATGTGTTCAGTTTTGTCTTAAATGGGTTTAACCTTTCAAAAGCTATGTAAACTAAAGATCATTGATTAAAATATACTGAAACACTTACTGTAAATATTCAACAGTAAATTGATCATTAGAATCAAGAATTGGGAACTTAATCTAATGTTCTGTCTTCTTGTTCTCTGTATTATAAAAGAAACTAGAAATGTGTCCATAGGATGCCCCCACTTCGATTTTTTGTCACAGAAAATAAGCCATAATGATTATTCAGGATAATCTGCACAAGGGCAAATCCTTTTCAAAAATTAGATCGGATAAGATATTTTTTAAGTATTGTTGGGAAATAAAGGGCCCTAACTCCTAAATGATTAAAGCGATTTCCATGGCTATCGAACTTGATCAAGGTATTATGGTCACAAACATGTGTTAAAAGTTTGGTGAGGATTGGACAAACAGTTTTCAAGAATTAGATCGGAAACAATCTTCTGGACGTATTTTTCAAGTCTTTTTTTGCAAAAAAAGGGCCGTAACTCCTAAATGACAAAAGCGATTTCCATGGCTATCGAACTTGATCAAGATATTATGGTCACAATCATGTATGTAAAGTTTGGTGAGGATTGGACACATACTTTTCAAGAATTAGATTGGAAACATATATTTTTGAAGTATTTTTGGCAAAAAAGGGCCGTAACTCCTAAATGACTAAAGCGATTTCCATGACTATCGAACTTGATCAAGATATTATGGTCACAAACATGTGTTTAAAGTTTGGTGAGGATTGGACAAACGGTTTTCAAGAATTAGATCGGAAACAATCTTCGGGACGTACGTACGTACAGACAGACAGACGTACGTACGGACAAGGGCAACCCTATATGCCGCCACTTTGTGGGGGCATAAATATCTAAGAATAATTTAAATTGTCTGGATAAACATTTTTTTTGGGGGGGGGGGGGGGGGGGGAGGGTAAGATGAAGCTCTGGTCATCTTGGGATGATGGACAAATATCTAACTATCATGCCACAATTAATAAAAAAATAGTGTATTTAAAGTTTCTGGCCTGATTCACAAAAATACCCATTTTCATGAAGTTAAAAAACAACACAAAATACCCCACAGACCCGAGTCCTAAAACTGTTGGTAGGGAAATTCCAAGCATACAACTAATTCTGGCCTTTAAGACATTACAAATAGAAAGCTGTATCATTGATCAAGAAAAGTTAAGTGCTACAACACCAAATTAATTAAACTACAAAAATCCACAGAATTATATCATGCAAATCACTAATATTTATATGGTATATATTTGAACCAGCAACTATAATGATTCATTTAAGACCATCTATAATAATTACTGCTAACAAAAAAAAGATGATTGTGATGGCCATTATCATAGAATGACACTGTAAACAATGAGAATGCTGGTGCTATCAATAAAGATTGTTTAAAAGATGCTGATGCTGATAGCATATATATAGACAGTGTTAATGATGATAATGTTGATGGCATATATTGTATTGACACTATTAAAGATGATGATGATGATGATGATGATGATGATGATGATGATGATGATGATGATGTTGATGGCATAAATTGACACTGTAAATGATGATAATGTTGATGGCATATATTGGCACTATTAAAGATGATGATGATGATGATGATGATGATGATGATGATGATGATGATGATGATGATGATGATGATGATGATGATGATGATGATGTTGATGGCATGTATAGACACTGTTAATGATGATGTTGATGGCATATATAGACACTGTTAATGATGATGATGTTGATGGCATGATTATATAGACACTGTTAAAGATGATGATGTTGATTGCATATATAGACACTGTTAATGATGCTGATGTTGATGGCATGATTTTATAGACACTGTTTATGATGATGATGTTGATGGCATGTATAGACACTGTTAATGATGATGGTGTTGATGGCATGATTATATAGACACTGTTAATGATGATGATAATGATGTTGATGGCATGAATATATAGACACTGTTAATGATGATGTTGATGGCATATATAGACACTGTTTATGATGATGATGTTGATGGCATGATTATATAGACACTGTTAATGATGATGATGTTGATGGCATGTATAGACACTGTTTATGATGATGATGTTGATGGCATGATTTTATAGACACTGTTAATGATGATGATGTTGATGGCATGTATAGACACTGTTAATGATGATAATATTGATGGCATATATTGACACTGTTAATCTTGTTGATGACAATGTAAATGTTAATGATGCTGATTGCAGACACTGTTTATGACTATGCTGCTGATGCTGATGCATTTACTTGTGATGTTCTGATAATCAATTATAATGATAATTGATCTTTGGGCATGAAATCAGCAACAATCGATTGTAATTGGTCATAATCGATCATCGATTTAACTTGCGAGTTTTTTGTTTTTGTTTTCGCTTGTTATATGCATTGGTTAATTCTGCCAATTTTCCCTTTGAGTACAATATACATTTGGAAGGGTCTTATGTTCATGTATTTATCGTAAACAAAATGACAGAAAGCATCAACAACACTAAATAACTTCAAATTGCACATAAGCACATAAGCATATGATAGTTTAAAGGATTACGAGTGATTGGACTAAAACTACAATAAAGGTATTGTCACATTTACGGATTGTACTATCTATAATCGGTTACTTGAGTGGAGCAAATTAACATTGTCAAACTGGAACCCATTCCCAACACTATAGCATATATAGACATTAGACACTGTTATTCAATAATGATTCTGATGGCATATATAAACACTGATGATGCTGATGATGAAACTGATGATGATGATGCTGATGATGATCATGATGATGGTGATGATGATGATGATGATGATGATGATGATGATGATGATTATGCAGCTGCTCCTGCTGCTGCTGCTGCTGACGACGACGACGATGATGATGATGATGATGATGATAATGATGATGATGATGATGGTGATGATGGTATAGATAACAACTGTTAATGATGTTGTTTGCATACTGATGTTAATGGCATTGATGGACATTGTTTATGATACAGATGCAAATGGTATATAGAAGACACTGTTAATGATGATGATGCTGACGTTGGTGGCATTGATAGACAATGCTAATTATGATGATGATGAAGTTACAGAGAGGAATGTAGTGCTGATGCTAGAGAGAGGAAGGTGGTGCTAGTTAGGGGCTGACAGCAGTAGTTAATGCTGACTGTTGCAGTGACACCATGATCTATGATGTCTAACAACATTACCCGTGCCAAAAAAGGTTCGCTAAAGCTAAGCTAAAAGCTGAGCTAAAAGCATAGCTAAAAGCTTAGCGGTATTGGCCCGAAAAAGCGCAGCTTTTTTTTATAAAAAACGCAGCTTTTTGGGAAAAAAACAACACAGCTGCTGCGCTAAAGCTATGCTTTTTTGCCAAAATAGCTTAGCTAATTTCTTAAAAAAGCTCAGCTCTTTGTGATATTGGGCAAAATAGCTAAGCTATTTTTATGAAAAGCGCAGCTTTATGGCGGTATTGGCCCAAAAGCTAAGCTTTTTGATGGAGCTGCGCTTTTTCTTAAATAGCTAAGCTAATTATGAAAAGCGCAGCTTTATGGCGGTATTGGCCCAAAAGCTTAGCTTTTTCTAAAATAGCTTAGCTAATTATGAAAAACGCAACTTTATGGCGGTATTGGCCCAAAAGCTAAGCTTTTTGATGGAGCTGCGCTTTTTCTTAAATAGCTAAGCTATTTAATGAAAAGCCCAGCTTTTTGGCGGTACTGGCCCAAAAGCTTAGCTTTTTCTAAAATAGCTTAGCTAATTATGAAAAGCGCAGCTTTATGGCGGTATTGGCCCAAAAGCTTAGCTTTTTCTAAAATAGCTTAGCTAATTATGAAAAGCGCAGCTTTATGGCGGTATTGGCCCAAAAGCTTAGCTTTTTCTAAAATAGCTTAGCTAATTATGAAAAGCGCAGCTTTATGGCGGTATTGGCCCAAAAGCTTAGCTTTTAAAATAGCTTAGCTAATTATGAAAAGCGCAGCTTTTTGGCGGTATTGGCCCAAAAGCTTAGCTTTTTCTAAAATAGCTTAGCTAATTATGAAAAGCGCAGCTTTATGGCGGTATTGGCCCAAAAGCTTAGCTTTTTCTAAAATAGCTTAGCTAATTATGAAAAGCGCAGCTTTATGGCGGTATTGGCCCAATAGCTTAGCTTTTTCTAAAATAGCTTAGCTAATTATGAAAAGCGCAGCTTTATGGCGGTATTGGCCCAAAAGCTTAGCTTTTTCTAAAATAGCTTAGCTAATTATGAAAAGCGCAGCTTTATGGCAGAATTGGCCCAAAAGCTTAGCTTTTGGATGGGACTGTGTTTTTTCTTCAAAATAGCTTAGCTAATTATGAAAAGCGCAGCTTTATGGCGGTGTTGGCCTAAAAGCTTAGCTTTATGATGAAGCTTTTCAAATAGCTTAGCTAATTTAGCGCAGCTTTTAAAAAAAACAACGTAGCTCCTATTTTCATAAAAAAATACCACAGGTGAAGAAAAGATTTTACAAAAAAACGCACTAAATACACACTTGGGTGTATCTAAAGTGCATTGTTTATCAAAAATATACGCTTTAAACGAAATTAAACAAAAAAAAATGCACCAAGTGTGTTTAAACCGCATTATATAAATATATTGAACCATCAAAAATAGAACACATTTGAATAAATACATAGACATTTTGCTTTATTTAAATTTCCTAAACGTGAGTTTGTGTTACATATATTGTTATTATTTCATATTTAATTTTACATGACACCTTGTAACTGGACATAACATATTTACAGACAGACAAACAAGTTCATATTTGTCAAATTTAGCAATAATAAAATAACCTTTTACTCAGTGGCAAAAATAATTGATAGAAAATCATGAAACTGTTAAAGCTACAAATTGGAAAATGACAGTCTCAAGGATCTTTAGTTCTATTTTTGTCAAATCTAGAGATTCCTGACAGCTCTGGAATAAAACAGGGTATCATATTTTAAATATGTAATGACTTTATTAGTACTTAACTTAAATTGATTGACCCAATTTGGCCATTTTCCAATAACTGGTAAGCCATGTGGCAGATGGCAGTTTTATGACCCCTCCAAAAACCAACACTGTAATCATTTGTATAGCATTAAAGGTGCTAGTGTGCATATGTATGGAAACATGGCAATTTCAGCTTAATATGTTAATATGATATTAACATATATATAAGGATGAAAACAAGTGCATCTTCATAGAGTTTTAAAACTACGTAAATCTACTATCTGGGACCAATAATCCTACATCCGGCTCCTATCTACAACAGCATTGTTATTTATTAAAATATGTGCACTAGATTGAAAGTTGACAAATAAAAGTCCCACATGTAGTCAAGTGTCAGAACAGTGAAATTAACAACTGAAATAAAGAATACATACCATGACCTGAGTGCTTTCACATGTCAGTTTATCACAAATCATCCAATAGTGGTATGTCATGTTTCTAATCATAGTTCATATTTATCTGATCTAATGATCATTATTTTATTTCACTAATCCCTTTAATATCAATTTGTTTTAATTGGTGTAAATCCATTTATTAATTAAAACATCATCAAAATTCTTTTAATGAAATCCCAACAAAATGGCTACCAGTAGCTTTGATTTGAAATTGGCTCCCTAAATGCTGAGATTTAATTGGTCCTTGGTACAATCAGATAAGATCAGGCTTATCATGCATGTTGTAAAATTGGAAAGGAAATGACAAAGAATTTGGTAGTGGCATTACAAGAAATTTAAGGAATAATAATTCTATAAATGTTGTTATTACATGCAATTGATTATTGCCTATAAGTAAAATGTGTTATTTTGATTTAAATAAAAAAATATAATATATTTTTTATTTTTAAAATAATATTTCTTTTTATTTCATTATTTTATTTTATTTTAGTTTGAAGGTATATTGATCAATAATAAAATGCTTATTTACTGATTGATTGATTGATTGATTGATTGATTGATTGATTGATTGATTGATTGATTGATTCATTCATTGATTGATTGATTGATTGATTGATTGATTGATTGATTGATTGATTGATTGATTCATTCATTCATTCATTCATTCATTCATTCATTCATTCATTCATTCATTCATTCATTCATTCATTCATTCATTCATTCATTCATTCATATTCTTGTATTTATGTGTATATTTCATAAATGTTTACTTTATTACACAACGATACTACTTTGTTTTACCTAAACTAAAAGATGCACTTCTTAGTAAAAAGATACACTTAAAATGCACTCTTTAATGACAGTAGATTATCAATAAAACTAAAGATACTTTTAAAAGGGATGCCAATAAAAAAAAGATGTATCTTCTTTTCCTGCCAAAATATTTATGCCAAAAACTACAGAATAATGTGTTATAAATAAATAATAAAAAAATGAATTTCACAATATAAACCTTTGTTTTTCTCCAAAAGCTTAGTCTTTTGTTTGAAAAGCTTAGTCTTTTAAAGAAATACTAACCCAATTTTAATTTTGGAAAAGACGCAGCTAATATGAAAAAGACGCAGCTTTTCTAAGAGGCAATCTTTTACCTAGTCAAAAGACGCAGCTTTAGCTAAGCTTTGATTTAAAAAACGCATCTTCATAAACAAAAAGCGCAGCTTAGAAGAAAAAAACTCAGCTTTTAGAGAAAAGAACATAGCTTTTGTGCAGCTCTTTTTTAAAAAGCGCAGCTTTGAAGAAAAAGCGCAGCTTTTTAGAGAAAAAAACATAGCTTTAGCTAAGCTATTATTAAAAAGCACAGCTTTTGCTAACCTTCCTATAAAAAACACAGCTTTTGCTAAGCTTTTTCAAAATAGCTTAGCTAAAAAAACGCAGCTTTTTGAAAAGCATAGCTTTAGCTAAGCTAAAGCTGCGCTTTTTAGAAAGCTGAGCTTTTTTTTGGCACGGGTATTACTTAACATGAGAGAAGAGTCAAGTTCTCTTATGAAGTGCTAGCCAACTTTTAACTTTGTAACTTTTGCCCTCTTTTAAAAAATGCATACATGTTACTGAAAAAATAACAAATTATGCTTTAATTGTGAAAAAAGTATATTCAAGGATCTAATTATGTAATGTATTTATGTAAATCCATCTCTCCTGGGTTATTTTTACACATTTGTTTTGTTAACACATAACACAAATATTATATATAGGATACAATATGTAAGCTTTATGCAAGAGAAAAGTTTTGTGACATTCATCATTCCAATAAAAATGATTGTGATAAGATTGTGTCTAACATACAAAGAAATAAGGTCAGAATTCAAACAGCTTTAAATCAACTCTTTGGCCATTTTCATCTCAATTGCTTTAAATGTATAATCTTGAGTGGTTTATATTTTTATCTTTGCAGCCTCAAGTTTGTCTTACAATGACACGGTGAAGAGATTAATTAAATATTCTGACTTCATTTCTCTAAAATTGTGATCCATGAATAGTATGACGCTGATATACCAACACTCTGTGACAGCTAAGCCTCTGACAGTAACAACACTGAAACTATAACAACACTGCTCCAAGCTAACACTGCTAGTAGGGTCCCATGGTCACATTGTGGGACGTCACTTACCATTGTTGGGCTCTAGGTGTTATTGATGTTGGGTCGTGTAATTTCTTCCATAGGCGTGAGTTGCCCACTTGATCCATCATAGAACACCACTATAGACAAACAAGTCCAATATGCTATTAAATCAAGAAAATCTGGTCATTGATGGTTATTTTCTTGTCACTGGTTATCACTGTTTCATCCTTCATTTTTCATAATTTCAGTTTCTTCATAATGCCAAAATGCTATTTAGGTTTACTTCTTGTAAATTCTTAATTTTGTGCCTTTCAAAATTGGAAATTTTCTGATGTTAAAGATACATCCTGTAATTAAACTGAATTCAAAGAGCTAACTATATCTTAAACAAATTGAATGTTATAAAATTCTAATGTAAAATCACATGCATGCATTCAGCCTTTTTTATTGCAGCTCAAAGAGCTGAAGTTTAATTTAAATGACATTAAATGTTAAATTTTATAAAGACAAGGCCTAAAATAATAACTTCCGAGACAATAATGTTTTTTTCAATAGTTTCTGCCTGATCGCTATTTAATGTCTTTATCCTTAATGACTTATCTTATCATCAAAAATCTTTAACACAAAACATCCCCTGATATCCTAGTGAAAATATTCCTCGATAGAAATCAAATCTCTTCTGTGCTAGTCAAATCCAAATATTATGGAATGTTTGTGATTCTTGGTAAATATTCAACACGTCTATTTATTCTTTTTACAATCACAAAGTCATTCATCAGAAACACTTGTTTTTGCAGCGCTTTCCCAGACACCTGAGAAGTTATTGATTCTCTTCTGTCCACTGCCCCTCTAAGCGCTAACGTTGAGCATCAATGAAGGTCAACTGTCACTAAGCCTTTTATGGCTTAGGAAACAAGCAACCGTCCGCATGAATGTGAACTCAGCTCAATACTATCTCTTAGAAATGTTGACAACAGATAACAGTAACTGTTCTGAAATCAATGAATCTTTTCTTCACATACATCAATATTCAGTCAGAACAAACATCCAACCACTGGCTAGCATTTATTGTTTATCATTAGTAATGTACTATTTGAAGGATTGAACTTTTGATTTTCTGAAAAAAGCTTAAATCTGTTACAAACTTTAATAATGAAAAAAATAAGTGCTATAGACGTTCCTGCATATTTTAAATGGATTAAAATAATTGAATAATCACATCATATAAAGCTACTACTGAAATAAAAACCAAGACATCAATAGAATATTTGTGAAGGTAGAAAATGGATTACAATGTACTGAATTTCATTACATTTTCATGGGAATTACAACCATGTTGTACATTTTTATGGCAATTTCAGCCAAGTTGGAACATTTTAATCAGTAATTTCAGAACAATGTTAAGGTTAATTTTGCTTTCAGCATTATTTGATGGTTGTTTCAAATGATACAGGTCATCAAAAAAACAGTTGTTAACTGCTCTTTTATTTTTATGCACAAGTTTGATAAAGGATCAATTATGCCAATGTCATGATACTTACTATTCCATTTGGCAAATTTGAATGATCAGAATGAGAAAACAAAAAACACTTAAAATAATATACATTTAGATAAGCACAAGACTTTAGAAATTTTCATGATTTACAGCAATATATTATTTTCTATTTTTTATGCACTAATACTTGCATCTGATACAATTAATCGGTATTTGACTGTAAATAACAAATGAAATGCCTTTGTGCACTGCCAACAACATACATTGTACTTTCACTACTAATCTAAATCATATATCTGAAAACGCTAGCTTCAAACTCAAAATTTAAGGTTTTCTTTTTTGCATGGTCATGCGGCTCTAGCTAAATATTAAACAAGATTGCCAATCAGTTCCGATAACATACAATGTACATGTATGCAAGTTTGTTGGAATATTGGTACATGCATTACTAGTTACACTTCATATCCCATACAAATCCAATACACCCCCAGCATCATTAAGTGTAATAATTATATCTCAGTAACCAATTACCTTTAATTAGAAATACATACTTGTAATGATCTCTGCTGCCTTATACACTACAGTTTTTGTTTCTCTATTAACAAAATTCGTACAAAAGGTTATCAGTCTAATTTTGGAACAGCATAAGTGTCAGCATTTTACTTCAAGAACATGTAAAAGCTTAAAAAAAATTATTATAATATACCAATTTTTAGTTAATTAGTAAACAGATAAAAAACATTTGCTAAGCACGGAAAAGCCGCCACAAAATCAATGTCAGAAACTGAATCTCAACACTAGCAAATCAGAACGGTGTATGTTCCCTCTTGGTGCTCCTATTAGATACACTATGTGTGACGGCACACATGTGAAAATTTATCAACAATTGCAGCTTAAGCTGCAGTTATCTTAAATGTGAACATTTTTAGTAATGGATTTAAATATGTGTGAATAATTTAATAAAAGCCAGTAAAAACTGTCTGCAACTTCTTCTCAACCAGTATACATGTATTTTGGCTGAGATCAAATAGAAAAGCAAACAGTTAACATACATGTCATATCCCCGGCGGGGGGGGGGGGGGGATCCCCCGGAATTTCAACCCATCCCCTGGTCCCCCCGGGGGATCCAGATCCCATGACCATGATGACTTAGTCCAAAAATTCTTGTAATTTGAGTGTATTTCTGTATTTATTCTGATATTATAAATACAGATATTGCGCAAATTTTCGTCTCGTATGAGAACATAATTTATGCATGTTTAAGTGAAATACCATAGCTGTTATGATATAATTGAAATAGACCCCTTCCGTTCTTTAACACACCAGATGTAAAATGCACCGATACATAGAAGACAATTTTCCAGTACATAATCTGCCTGTTTCCAAGTATTACTCCTCAAAGCCAGGAGTGCCGGTGAAAAACTGGTACTACGTTCATTATTTCTTAGGTATGTTGCGGCAGTGATTCAATACATTTTCCTGCCAATCTGATATTCTCATTATGGGCAGTGGTCGAAATGAACAGTCAAGCCCACAAGCCCTGCAATGGTAAAATGTCTTACTCATATTCTGAATTTTATTTATCAGGGTTTGTTAAATGATTGATGCCAAGCAATAGTATAAGAATTCGGGTTTGTTAATCCCAACTTATTTTCAATGACTACATATATGAGAGTGAGAGGTTGTGGGTTTGATATCCAGCCACGAGCCAAAAATATTAAAAAAAAAAAACTTTTCTTTCAGGGGCTCTGCATTTAAAAAATAGAAGTGTCACTATTGTAGTAAAGGGAAAATATAAGATAATTTATAAAGATGTAAAATTAACATTTATAGTTTCTTATTCTAACTTTAATTAAATATATGCCAGAACCAGGTTAAATTTGGCCTTAGACTTGTGCCTTTCACTCTAAACTGTAGGTTTTTACCAAGCATAGATCAGGTTACACGTAATACGCTTTTTTAAGCAAAATTTACCTTTCGTACCGCAGGTCCGCCATATTGTTTGTAGTGTATCGAAGGCGAGATTGCCCAATTTGATTGGTGTACGCGTAATGAGGTCAAGGTCAGACCTAAAACCGGAAACAGCATGGCTGACACTGAAAACATGGAAAATGAAAGTGATGAGGAAATGGAAGAAGAGGTCCAATGTGGATCGGATATGGAAGATGAGGGTGAAGATGAAGGTCCAGCGAAAACGTATCTACCTGGGGAACCCTTACAGGAAGGAGAAGAACTTGTCTGTGACGAGTCAGCCTATGTTATGTACCACCAGGCACAGACAGGTAAGCTTGATTCTCACAAAATAATGAAACTGGCTTATTGTACCTGTCAAATTATGCACACATAATGGAAGACCAAGCTTATTTTTGGTTGCTTAATTATACTGACGTCCAAGTAGTCATGTGAAGAAGGGTGCAAGATCGGTTCCCTTGAAGACATTTCACAGAAAAACAAAAATACTCCTCTTTTTTGATTTTTTAAAGCTCCTTGAAGTACATGTATGCACCAGTCAATTTTAACCACTGCCCCCCATGGCCAGGGATATACCAAGGATAATGGGGGAAATGAGCAGTGTTTTTACCCTCCAGGTGGCTCCACAGTGCTGAGTGAATGCGGTGCTCATTTTTGCGCCAAAAATAGCAAGGAATGGGCCTAGTCTAAAATAATAGACGTGTTGTTCGGGATTCTTCCAATCCCTAACGTCTAAATGGGTATGTGCGAAGAACCGGGGGTGTTTGAAAAATATTAAAATTGTATTAAGTGAAGTATTTTATGGTTGAAATGGATAGAAAAGGTTTATATTCATATTTTACCATGGAAGTGCAAAGCTATTTTGCACAAAACAAGCATTTAATGCATTAAAACACATTATTTAACTTTCCAAAAAAACGAAAGTTGACTGACACAGACAACAATTATGCCAAGCGGAACAACACGACCCAATCGTAATAACTCGGCCACCTCTGACAAACTTCACATAGGTATTCGGGGTTGCGAGGCCATTTGGCAGTGATTTTGACAGCAGTGTGTCCCTGCAGGTCGGGTATTTAACCCGGGTTTTGAGAGACCAGATGTCAAAGTCACCGCTATTCCGGACTTGGGGGGGGGGGGGGTCATATACATTTGGCTGGTGCATAAAAACATCTAAATAACAAAAAAAGTACTCTGAAAAATACCCTTGTTCTTTTTGTTTTAATAAGCACATGTCATTGCATTTCCTGTGATAATAAAAACAAACAAAATTTAGTCTATGTTATATGGAGTCTGATGTTTGATGATGCCTGTGTAAGTTATCATTTTTTCACAAATCCAAAATCAATCCTAAGTTATGTCTAAATACAGTTGCATATGATGTTAAACTGATTCAGGTAGATTTATATAAGTCGTTTCAAATTTTTTACTATAAGTAGGGTTATTTATTATTATGAATGATCGTCATACTAAAGTACGTTTTAATTATATAAGAAATTAAATTTATCCATATAATGTTTGTACTAAACACGGATGAATAAATAGTATGTATTCCGACATTTACCCAATGTCCATTAGAGGTTCAGTTCAAGATGGCATTAAAATGGGTTTAAGGGCAATTATTTTGAACAATCTTTCTTATTTATATTGAATGTAAGGAAAAATATTTTTTTCACTCTTCACTCGCTTCGGTTTTTATGAAAACTGACAAAAAAATTGTTTTTCGCTCGCTCGCTCCAATTTTTTTTGGCAAAAATCCGAGGAACTAAACATTAATTTGGTGTGGCCTTATGTTTAAGATTTCTTTTTACGATGACAGGAGCCTAGTGCTAAATTGCTCTAGATTGGAACTTACGTATACTATAATTTATTCCCTGTATCTTAAAATTGCCCTCAAACTATGTCACTCGTGGTCTTAATGAACAGATTTATATCAGTGGTTTATAAATAATTAAATGTGTATATGAAACAGCTCAAGACTATTGGCTGATATTACGGAGACAAACTGAGATTCTTTTTCACACACTTTCCATCCGGCATAACATGACTATACTCAACACTTCACTCGATTTGATTTTAACTTTAAAATGCTATAATATGCATTTAGTACTGGTTTAAGTACATTATCAGATCCATGTTTTTTCCTGCTATTTAACTGGTTAATATTTGGGGAATAAACCTGTCTGAATCCAATACGCCGCAGATTTTTTTTTAACTGATAATACATGTATCTAGTTCCCAGGCTGCAGCCAACATCTAAATAGATATATACATGTATTTATTTTGATTCAATACTTGTTCATTTTGAAACTATTTGGGTATTCTGCTTGATAAATTGCCTTTTGTAACTTGAAGATATTAGAATAATTGCGTTTCCTAGGACTTTAATTGCGTAATAATGCAGTATTTTGCACTATATTATCCGCAAAATATATTATGGATGGCATTACAGCACTTATTTTGGCAAGCCACTTAATATGCAGATCCCATTCCATAGCTATTGGAACGGATTGGTAACTAGGTAATTTAGATGACATTTGTTTATGTTAATAAGGTCATTGAATGCCGCAGTTCTTACAGCGCATTTATTCGTAAAAAGTTAAAAATGTTATGTCAATATGCCATTGTTAGATTCCAAGATATGATTATAAAAGTCTGCAGGCCTAGTTGCCTACAGTCGAACAAAAACCAGTACAGTTTGGAAACTTTTGTCAAATGTAAAGATGAAATGCCTTTTCTGTTCATGTGAGCTCTGTCATATACTTAAAGGTGTGTGTGTGGGGAGGGGTCATATATGTATTAAAATTCCACAAAAAATACCCACCCCGCTGGTACCCTTCCAAACCATATAAGCTTGAATGCAAGAATAATTATATGTATACGTATCTATATTGTAGGATCACCATGTCTTAGTTTTGATGTGGTCCCGGACAACTTGGGGGAATCACGGCAGACTTACCCTATGACTTGTTACATGGCGGCAGGCACGCAGGCACAGAGAGGCAAGACAAACCATGTCATCATCATGAAGATGTCCAACCTGAACAGAACCTTAAAGGTCTACTTGAATAATAATTTGGTTTTATATTTATTTGGATGTGCCACTTTACATGTACATTGTAATTACAGTGATTAATTGCTATAAATTATGAAGGTTTAATGATTTTTCAAGAAATAAAGGGATTTTAAGACTGTGGGACTGATCTATATTAGGGGGTTTTAAATTCAAAATGCTTTATATTCATGTCTTGTATTTGAGAAAAATATGTACCACTCTGGTCTTGCAGGCTTTAAAGTTTAAAGCCAATTCATTTAATGTACATTGTATTAATAGTTATTATATGTTTTTATATCCAACAGTGAAAAAACAACAAATTGCATTAAAATCCAAACCACTATGCTGTCAAGTGCTGCATTTTACACAGTTCTTTATATGAATTTTGATTTATTTTTTTGACAAACACAAATATTACATGAACATTTTGTTTTTCTGAAAGAAACCATTCTGAATAATTCAGATGTTTTAATGTGAAGTGCATTCCTATAATCCCCTCCCCACTCCGTGGATGGAGGGGATTATAGGAATGCACTTTGTCCATCTTTTCTGTCTGTCTGTCTGTCCGTTCGTTCGTCTGGCTGTAACATTTGGTGTCCGGGCTATAACTTACTTATGCATGGATGGATTACCATATTACTTGTTACAAATGTTGTCCTCATTGAGACGATGTGCAGAGACCTTGACCCGGGTCCATACCTCAATGGCCAAGGTCACACGAGTCATTTAAAGGTCAGAGTACACATGCTCGTGCCCGCGCTATAACTTACTTATGCATTGATGGATTACCATATTACTTGGAACAAATGTTGTCCTTATTGAGACGATGTGCAGTGACCTTGACCCGGGTCCATACCTCAAAGTTCAAGGTCACATATTACATTTAAAGGTCATAGTACACATGCTTGTGGCCGGGCTTTTTACATTTAGCAGTGTAGGCATGTCAATTCTTACTGGATTTATTGACCTTATACATTTCATGTACTTTTAGCAACAATAACTGAATTGATCCAAGAACTTGAACCAATTCCAATTTGTGCCAGTAATCCATTATTAAGTTTTGGGTCCATATTATGACAGTGCTTAATAGAGGATAAGATATAAATGTTTATTGAAAGTGTTGAACAAGTTGCACAGATTGATATTAAACGCACTCTACCAAGCATTATTATTATGTGCAACAAGCTTTATATTTAAAAAAACAATGGACACAAATGTGATAATATGTTTATAACATGTGTTTTCTCTTCAAAAGCAACTGTTATGACGTCACCACAATATATATGTATCACTTTATCGAAAATACTTAAGGCTTGCTATTTCATCGATGTTATAAATCAAGGACTCATTTTCCTTCCTATGTTTTGCCAAAGTAACCTTGACATTGGTCTTACCTACACTACACACAATATGAAAAACTTAAACAAATATCCTTTTAAAATATGTTCAAATATCCAAGAATATTTAGGTAACTGGTCAAACAACTTGTATTTCCTATATTCCCACTCTTGACCAGTGGCCAGTGGTTGTGTTCAATTTTGGTCAGATTCAACGTACCAGTCAGGTTGCGAGAAATACAAAATATACTAAAAAACAACAGCGGGGCATAATAGCTGTCCTTTGGACTGCCTTGTTTAGCTTGCATTAAAAAAAAAATGTATATGAGACTGATTGGAATGGAATTTCTGGGAAATGTTGTGTAAAAGTTAAGTGCAGTTTTTTTGTATAAACTATACACAGTGCAATAAATGTGAAACTAATCAAAGGGGACATATAAAAAAGAATTTTCTCATAACTTGTATTATGTCTTGCTTGGTTAATAAATACTTCTTTGCAGTCTGATGTATATTTGTTTATACAAAACCTGATACAATACATCTAAAAAACATCCTTTCATAATACCTTCTATAATTATGTTGTTTATCCTGACAATATAGTCACATATGTATGTATTCACAGGCGTCAAAAGAGGGTGACTCGGACTCTGAGAGCAGTGAGAGTGAGGACGAGGAGGAGAAGCCCGAGTTAGAAACGGCCATAATCAACCACAGTCTTGGAGCTGTCAACCGGATCAGGGTACGCTGTGGGCTATGAATGGTCCGGTTATAAAGTATTCTTTTGCTCATATCTTTTATTAAAGTAATAGGATTAGCTTGCTGTACATCTTGAAAGTCTAATAAATGTTGATATATTAATAAAATAATGCAATAAATTTCGATACAAAGGTCTAAAATCTACCGATTCTGCCAATTTGTAAAAGTTGACTATTACAGGTTACAAGACATAAAGAAAACACTTTAGCAGCCACCTGGTCAGACAAAGGAAAGGTACAGATCTGGGACCTGATGTCACCTCTGATGGCACTGAATGACCCGATGATGATGAGTAGCTACGTAAAGAATGATGAATCAAAGCCAGCACTGTTCACATTCTCTGGTCACCAGGTGGAGGGCTTCGCGCTTGACTGGTCAACTACATCACCTGGTAGTAGAAAATGTTATTGATACACCTCGCAAACAAAACTATATGAAATAAGTTTATGTATTAAAGTCTTGATAAGAAGTAGTTTAAACTTATTTATTTTAAAATTATTGTGAAACAAGTTATTACAACATTATAAAAATCACTCTTGTTGGCACAATATTACAATCACTCTTGTTGGCACAATATAACACATAAGTTTGGTCTTGTTTTGTGGGGGAAACTGGAGTTCTCTGAGGAAACACACTTGTCAAGCATGGTGTTCACAAACCAAACTCACATGTGTCTAGGCCGGGAACCGAACCTGGGTCGTCTAGGTGAGAAGCAAGTGCGCTAACCACTTGGTAACCAGACAACCAACTAAGGCTGAAGTTAATGTGTTGTATCGATTATGAATTAGAGACAGTTGACTTCCTCCTATATTTACCAGTAAATTATTAGTCCTGGCCTCTGAAGGTTCTGAAGAGGTGATATGACAAACAATGCAACATATAAAGATCATTCCCAGGCAAGCTGCTGTCTGGTGACTGCAACAAGAACATCCATCTGTGGACGCCAGGGGAGGGGGGCACCTGGAAGGTGGATCAGCGACCGTTCTCAGCTCACACATCATCCGTGGAGGACCTCCAGTGGTCACCAACTGAGGACAATGTGGGCACTTAAGTTTATTATCTATGCTGTATAAAATGTAAGATATTGAGATATTCAATTGAACTAGTTATAGGCTTATCAGGTATTTCTAAGCCTGTAGTTTGTTTGAGGCATAAAGACCTTAAAAGGGTTGAGGTTCTTTCAACATTTCTCTTGTTTTTCTGCATGTGTTTGCCTCTACTGAGCCTTAGTTCCTTATTGGAATGGTTTCTATTGTTATTAAAGATGTTTACGGTATTATAGGTGTTTGCTTCCTGTTCTGTGGACCGCAGTATTCGTATCTGGGACAGTAGGGCGGCGCCACACAAGGCGTGCATGTTGACAGCGGCTGACGCACATGAGAGAGATGTGAATGTGATACACTGGAACCGCAACGAGCCGTTTATCCTGTCTGGAGGGGACGATGGAGTCCTCAAAGTTTGGGACCTCAGGCAGTTCCAGGTAACAAACCAGGAGAGATGCTTAAAGGATCTAAGATTATGCCTTCAAGGCTTGCTTAACTTGTAATTTTAGGTCATCAGTTATTTGAAGAAAAATGATGAGGCATTCTGAAAACTTGTGTCAGTCTTTGGTTTTGTGGATATAAACATTATCATTGGGTGTTTTTTTTATGTCTGTTCAAGATATTCACATGGAAACTTGACCATATGCACATGTGTATTCAGGCTCTATGGTTTAGAAAATGCTTTGCCCCTATGTTGACTAGAAAAAATACACAGAGCATATGATCTGCTTGTGCTGCACATGTGTTGTGTTGACAAAAAAGAAAGCAATCTTTACAAAATCAATGCTTTGGAAATTATATTTATAGAAATGTTGGCCTGGATATTATTTGAATGAATCACTGAATGTGACCTTAAAATACATATGTTATATGCCAAAAAATGATTGTCAGTATATAACCCCTATATGTTTATTAAAAAATCAAGATTTGTGATAAATAATTTTTGATAATTAGTGCTGTACTTGTTTGCAGCAGGGGAAGCCAGCGGCCCTGTTTAAGCACCACACAGCTCCAATCACCTCCGTGGAGTGGCACCCAACAGACAGCTCTGTGTTTGCAGCAGCAGGCTCTGATGACCAGGTGTCCCTCTGGGATCTGGGTGTGGAACGAGACATTGATGCACAGGGCCCCTCAGATGGGGAGCCAGAAGTGCCCGCACAGTTATTGTTCATTCATCAAGGACAGACAGACATTAAGGAGATACATTGGCATAGACAGTTACCAGGGGTGATTCTCAGTACTGCGCACAGTGGATTTAACATATTCCGGACCATCAGTGTGTGATTGGGTATAACCTGAAGATATTTTGTTGTTTATGATTGCAATGGAAGTTCAACACCTGAAAAGATTATAAAAGGGTAATAAGTATGTTGGACCTTGTTATTGTAGTAATGAGCCTTGTTTGGTCAGCAATTCACTCCAGGGCTCGTTTTTCTTTGGCAATGTCATGGTCAATGGAAAAATGTATTTCACTACAAGTCAGTTGTCATCATGCTTGTCAATCTTGAAAACATGTTGTATTTAAGTCACAAGATTCAAGTCACATATATGGATGGATGGACAAAATACTAGACTTCAGATGGTGTTTAGAATTTCAAGATTACTTGGAAAAAGTGCTCACAACATCAATCTGACATGTAAAATATTTGTGCTACTTGAATTCACAATCAAGGTCACACATATAGGAGTCAAATGTCTGCTACATAAGGCCTCAACTGATGAAAGGCTTTCAAAAATAAATTGGCATTAAAGTAAGATACATCTAGCTGACCTGCAGAGTGTATGTTTTATGCCACCTTCGCTCAGAATCACACATAAGGGATGTTAAATTTTTCCGTACATTCATATAATTATTTCCAAATAGGTTTGCACATACACTCCTCCCCTCCAAAAGAAACACTTGATTTATGTGTACTATTAAAGGGAATTCATGTTTTTGCACGAAGAATTACTTTACTGGTAATGCATCTAAAAACATACTGTTTTTAGTATTGTTTTACTTTTGATATCCAAATTGCAGAAAAATACAATGAAAGAATACATGAATATTTTGGATTGAAGTGGGGTTGCAGCCCACACTGGTTACACGAGTCGAAAAATGTGAAAACTGACGCTTTCTCCATTAGGTCATTACAACTTGTACAATGAAACAGCAGAAGATGGATATTTTTTTACTTTTTAACATTGCATTGTTAAAGTTGATTAACCTATATCGCAACATTTAAATTGGTCTATGCCGTTAAAAACTGGAAAACTTGAAATATTGGTCTTCAAAGACTATATTTGAGCAAATATCAACATTTGCTGAAGGGTTCCAGCTGTCAGAATCTTAGCTTTAATACTCCTAATGATTTGCCAGTCTTTATTTCGTAATAAAATAGGAAGTTCTACAAACCATTAGTCCCTATAGGCCAATGTAGATTAATAGCTAGATTTTCATCCAAATATTTTTTAAACAGGGGCTGGGGGTAACATTTTTTTAGATGACTGTTTCACTGTTGAATATCAGACTGGTACGCAAATACAGACTCTACAGCCTAGTTCAACATTTGTACATGAGTAAAAAAAATGTAAGGGCCGGCAAAAAGGAGGCAGACAGGGATGAAAATTTAGCAATTAATTTATATTCGCCATAACAAGTATCAATCAAGACAGTTTTCACCAGACAGATGGACACACTTGCGTTAACTTAACCACGATGACCACTACATCTGTATGCCAACCTCCTGTTCATTATATTATAACATATCTTCTGTATTTTTATATTACTGTAACAAATACACACAAATTTATTTTGTTTTTATTCAAAAATAATTCAGTCTGCACAGAAAAATATGTAAACCATATGGCATTTTCAAGAAGGAAACAAAACAATACAGAGACTAAGAATGTAAAATAAAGACGAACTTCTGAAGATCTGATTTTACTCATCGAGCAGTAAATTTACTTTTTTACTATTTTTTTTTTTATTATTCCATATAATACGGTAGGTAAATTTTTATGTCAATGTATTTAATACTACACTTAACTGTTTTAATAGCTAATGCAACTGTATTTGAAAGGGCATGTATATCTTGAAAGATAATCATGCAAAATAATGTACTCAAAGACTTACCTGTAATTTAGATTTATCTTCATTTAATTTTGGAAAAAAGAGAACAAATAAAACTGAAAACAGAGTGGATCGAATGGAAAAGAATGTCAACTCACAATAAATTAAAAAAATACTGACCAGGGAAATCTACATGTAAGATGATCATAATCAGCGGAGATGCTGAGGAGCACTCAACATTTCTTTTAAGAAAAAAATCCCAAATTATTACCGTATAACATTTTGTTTGCTCTATTAGGGTATATATTGATGATTAATAAAAATCTAATAACAGTGTTAATAATTAAGAGACTAGAATAAAATTAACTGCCTTAAGAAAAGACCAAGTTTATGCATGTTTATATGAATTACAAATGACTTGTTGCCTCTTTAAATGGCAAAGTTTAGCAATAAATAAATAACAAAAAACAAAAAACTAACATATTCATGAATATTGTTAAAATAAGAAGTATACAGTTAAAAATTACTAAAATGCAATAAATTTCTTTACTGGAGAGTACAATGTAAATATGGTAACATGAGCTGACTGCCAAGTTGACTACCGGCATCATTTACAGAAGTGATGATGCAAAAGAGAAGAACTGAATAGGATAATAATATTGCGGTTCACCGGTGTATGAAAACATTTAGACTGTGTAAGGTTTGTGAACTTCACACAATAAACTGAACACTGATCAAATAGTGTCCTAAAGAGATGAACTGCAATTTCAGTAATATTCAATGTTTATATTTACACTCATTATTTGCAAATCTTTTCTGGGAGAATTCAACTACAACGCTGATAAATTAGGCTTCAAAGATTGTACAAAGCATAAAATCTGCTGAACTAACCAGAGTCAAAAACGCAACCTGTTTCTTCAACATCACATGATTTTACCACAATACAATGTCCGATGACCAATCACAAGCGTTGCCTGTGAAATGTTGTCCATAATCTACAAAATGATCACAATTGTGACATTTGTTCAAGAATATGATTCGAGGCAAAAAAGACATATGCCAGCCTAAAAATAAATAATGACAAAAACATTCATCAAACAACCTATGAACACTAAATGCCATGAGTTTCATCTTGAAGATACATTGACAATGAAGTCATTAATCTTCAGTTTGACATTCAAAGTAAAATGAGATAAGCTGAAATTAACATTCAGTGAGATAAATACACTGATCAATTGCTAACAATTAAAATAATATAAAAAAAAACATAATATAGTTCCTTATCGGGATTGTATACTTTATTGTGTATATGAACCTGGGTATGTAAAAACCAGGGCTTCTAAAAGTTTGGAAAAAAAATTGGAACCTCAACCGGTCTGAGCCTGGCGACAATCGGTCCGAGCCTGGCGACACTAAAAACCACGTTCAAAACAGGAATGTACAGATTAAAACACATTTTACTATTTCAGAAAAAAAGCTGTGGCCAAATGTTCACAAAGCTTGCTAGAAATCTTCATTGTGTGTAGCAGGGCTAAATGTTACTCCTTTTCAAGCCAAATAGGATTTAATATGAAAGATACAGCTTTGTTGTTTCAAATTTTAAAGCCTCATACACTATAGATATCCCACATTGTTTGGAAGGTAGAGTATACAGTAATTAGCTTCAATGCAATAATAATCTAGTAGTTGCTGAGGTATCGTCTTGTGTGCTAACATGTAAAGAACCTTAACCAGAATTTTAAAGTTAAAATAAAGGGACATAATTTGCATAACATGCAATATATAATAACCTAACTTGATTTATGGGTACACTTCTAGTTTCAAAATGCAATACATGATGTTTTTGCGGAGACAATGACTTAAATTTGCTAACATGTAATACCTTAACAAAGGTATGACGCAAGGCTGGGTATATAGCTCTCCCTCTTCAAATAGTCACATTAAAATGAATAAAACTTAAATATCAGGTATGGGTGAATTATATTTCATTATGAAGGAGATGTTAGATTTTATGTTTTGATTCAAATTCTAAAAATTCAAATTCTAAAAACAAGAGTTAAAACAATGGAATCATTAACAGCATCCTCATAATTATGTTTACATAATTTGTCAAATCCCTGGAAATGGCCTTTTCCTTTTAAATTCCAAAACTTCCTTTAATTATGTATCTCGACAAAAAAGGCCAGAATAAGGCTCTGAAGTTTGCCTTTTGGACCTGCAATTTTCTGATTATTATTAAAAACCTTCATCCAATATGTAAACATAACAGAATGACTGCAGGTGCTCCCTTTACTATAACTCAAGTTTATTGAAAGTAAAATGAAGATATCATCAGACTGGGAATGTATTAAGATTAAGGTTGGAGGTAGATACAGGTTATCAGGACTTCGGTGTAAGATAGATGTCCTTGGTCAGCATGGAGGAGAAGCAAGGTGTCTGTTTCTTCCCAGAGATACGGAGATTGAAGGAGCGTGACTGGTACTTCTGGGCAACCAGTCTAACAACAGCAGTGAGGAGTGTACGCAGGTGGCGGGAACTTGCTTCCGGATGGTCCAGCACTTCACACAGGGCACGCACAAACCAAGACCCCGTGTCAGGACGACGGAAGGCATAGTAACCTGTAGAAATATCCCACTTTCTATCACTTCTATATTTTAATTGCACCAAAAGATATTTTTTAAATCATTTTTCGCAATCTGCATCACATTCATACATCATTATTCTGCAACTTAAAATCATTAACAGTTTGCCATTAAAAGTAATTCATTCACCATCACCAAGTGCATTTGATTATCCAGTAGGGCAGTGCTAAACTTTATGCACACTCCTTTATTAAACCATGGTGTCACAGTTCTGAATCCAAGCTGAGCTATATTGAGTTTCATTTCCACCTTTAAATCTTATTAGTTTTACCTGGTGGTGTAGCATACATGATGAGAAAGTCCTTGTACAGAGGGCATGGGGTGACCTCTGTCTTGTCCCTGCAGCCATCGGTACTGTCTTCATTGTACACAGACAGGTCCACTCCGGAGTCCAGGGTCGACCCTCGACATGCCTGAAACACATGATACCACAATACATGTCAGACATACTATTTTGTACAGTAAAACATTGCTAGGAACAAAACATGCAATGTGTATAGTATCCTTAGTTATCTTAACATAAATCACCAGTATTTTTTTATTAAATTTATTGCTATTTACAGATTGTTTTTCCTTGCAAATTATGAAATAATCATTAAAAAAAATCAACAAAAAATTGAAGATATTTTCCAAATAAGACGAAGGACATGTCAGAACAAAGAAACAGTAAAAAACCTACCTTACCTTATTTTCAAGACAAACAATTCCTTGAATGAGCAAGAACATTATATGGTAAACATGTGCAATTCTAACAGCGCAAATGCCCTTTGAACTTTTGATTGCTGACCTGCATGAAGAAGAGCCTTGGTTTATTGGTCAGTGTTGGACACTTCTGGTCTGTGAACAGCCCCACGATGTCCCTTGTGAGGATGATCTGGTCCGTGCCATAGACAACATCTTCCCGCACATGTTGGTCTGGGATTTTCTTGTCAATCACATGAACCTGATCCCCATGTGACAGTATAGCACACGCAAAACAGTCTGCCTGACTGTGATCACTCCTTGAAGCTACAATCATCACATAAAAACAATAACAGCAGTAGAACATTTTGGATGAATACCTGTATGTTCATTATATATTTTAATTATAAATGGGATATCAAAAAACACCTTTTTGTTATCAATACAGTGACAATAATATATATCACAGTCTAATATTTCATTCTCTTTAACATCAATGAATTACACAAAGATAGTATATAACATTCATCACTTAGAAAAAATAATAGCACTTGAACAATTTTGATGAATGCCTTAATATTAATTTTAATGACTCCTTATAAATGGGATATCGAAAGAACAACATTTTGTAAATATATATACAAATATATATATACAGTAAAAATAATATATTTCAGAGAGCCTAATGTTTCATATTATTTGACACCACTGAATTACACAAAGATAGTATAACAGTGTGTCTAGACTCTAGAGACCATTATTCATTGTTTATTCCTCCGGACCCACTATTCCTATACATAGGCGCTATTTTTTGATGGTTAAACTTTTCCAGTTTTAAGTTCAGTTTATATACCTGGTCAATTTAAGGACAAGAACATATAAGGATTGTTATTTACTTGATATGTCAAACCTTTTTTGAATATTTTCATCATTTGTTCCTGTGTTTGGTTGTGATAAGTGTTCACATTAAACCCGAGGGAGGAGAATGTTTTTTGCAAGCTGGCGACGTCAACCCCCGATCCTGGCCTTGGGGAGTGGCCCTTGAAATGCTCGTTGTTTACTATCACCATGAGGCCTCTGTCACGGTGGCTGAAGTCGTACGTGTCTGAGTCATCCCAAACCGGTGAAATCTCACCTGTGTCAACCTGAAACGGTCTGAAATATTGATCAATTAATAAGATTTACTGAGGACATTTCATTAGTTGGTAGGAAAATTTATGGTAGAGCTAAAAATAGTATGTCATATAACTATCTGTTTTGTTGTAAATAAAATAATGTTTCCATTGAACAACATAGAGTAATTAAGTTACTGAAGATATAAAATCTTCAATTTTTTAAGAGAGATATAATTTATAGTAAAAGTATATAAGCACACAAGTACTAAATATATCTGAGCAATGCTCTAAAACTACATTTAATTCATAATTGATTGTGCACAATAAACTTATGCTCTGGCAGGCAGACATAAGCCTGTCTCAATGTGTGAACATATTCCCTATGCAGCCACTGAAAGAGAGCCAACATGTACCTCTTTATGGCGTTGATGATCCTAGCAATGGTTTGACCTCCGGGAATGTCAACATCTTCCCCATCCGCATCCCCATCCACAGTTTCTGGAACAATGTAAGTCTCAATATATAAAGCAAATCTTATCTTAAAACTAACTGTAATCTTATAAGATAAGGTATGAACATTTTGTAATTATAAGTGATATGTTATTGCTAATCCATATATCCATGTTTGATTGTTCCCTTCCTTTTTGCATATTTGTATTCATGTCTAATAATCAACAATACCAGTAATTGCTGGAAATAAAGACTATTGAATTGGTCTTTACTTTTGAAAAAGAAATTACCCATATTCAACATATATTACTAATCTACCTTTGAGTTCTATGAAACATGTCTGCAGGAGATACTATTTCTCCATAGATATAGTGTCACATGAATGATCTGAGAATATAGTCACCTTGTTTGTGTTGTTCACTGCTGCTCATTCCACCAGTCAGTGGGAATCTGAAAACAACTTTGTTTTTTAACAAGTCAGTTAATCTCAGTATGGTACAGATTGTTCAGAACAATGCTTGACTTAACAGCACTTATGTCATTGTTAACTTTCAAATATTTACTGCTCTAGAAGTTTAATGGATACACTTGTGGTCTGCAGAATTTCTAACAAGATTTGAGATAACTGTTTCAGCTGTACTTGTTTTACATAAAATATTAGCTTTCCCTTCTTTCAATGTACTTTCACTTTCCCTTGCCTTCTAAATCAATCCTCCCCTTTATGAAGTAACTTAGTTTGAGATACTTATTTGTTATCATTAAAATTAATGTAAGAAAAGGAAGGTAGATTGCAGGATGAATGAAATAATATACCGAGCATGGCAGAAAATGCATAAGAAATAGATATTGTTATAAAATAATGAAGCTAAAATGTTCATTTGTTTAAAATAATAAAGCTAAAATGTCAATTTGTTTATGTGCAGCTTAAAGCTTAATCAAGCACTTTCTATCAATTATCTTATTATTTTTTTTACTGGGTAATGCTTTTGAAATATTCTTTAATAGTTCAGTTTAATTAAGTTCAGTTTATTCTGTTCATCCTCCATAGGAGAAGAGACTATTGGATTTTAATTATATACAATACAAAGTATAGATATAGAAACACAGACATTAGGGACACATATAAAACATGGGGTTATTGGCAAGATACATAAACAATACATTGAGTCTCACATTTGACAATCACAGACATTTATCATGTATTTGTAAAGTTAGTTTATCACTGTGTTCTGATAACAATGGCACAAACTGTCAACTATAAAACACTTGATTTGACACTCATCAGTGATGTCTAAATTGTTATAAAATTATGCTCTCAACAAAACAATAAGTTGATGATTCAGATTTAATCAAATCAAGCATCTATGGTGTTCTTCACCTAAGAGGTTTATAAATTCTGACCATAATGGGCATCGTTCACTTTCAAAATATGACCAAGAGAACAACTTATGCAGAAAAACTTCATTCTTACTGTAGCACAACTATATAACATGTGATGTTGTATTTCCTTGCAAAGATTCCAAGAAACTGAGTTCAATGTCTGTAGGTGTTTCTTTTGTGTTGCCTAGGATTCACTTGATGCATTGTTTGTGGGCTCTTTCAAAGGGCCTGGGGAGCAACTGGTTCAAAGTGACAACCAGCTATTAAGTTTATGGTTACTACCGGTAATTATCTTAATTCTAATAAATCAAAATAAAGTGAAACTAAACAACTTAACTCTATTTTCATAGGCTCTGAATGAGATGTCCGAAGAGGTCAAAGACATGCCCTAATATTAACAACAAAACCAGAAATACTTCCCTAACAAGATTTCTGTTTATTTATTAAGTTTAAAAGCAGAATATCTAAGCCAGTAAAAAAGAAAGTGTTTGTCATTAAAACAATGCTATATACATATATCAGTAGTGGTACCAGGGTATCTATTTTTAACATGTTTGGAATGCAATTTTTTAACAGAAAATGAGAATATTTCCTTAGAATGTATGTTTTCGTCTGCACTAAAAGGGAAGTATACCCGAAAAATGGTGTTGCCAACTGTTGCCCTATTTAATGCACATGAGCACTGCAAAAGTGAAATGTGATTATATGATCCTTACCTTGTCCATATAATTGGATGTGGATGGGGTTTCTTTTACATTTTTTTTTATATGAGATTTGAAGCATCCCATATTGAACTTATATTATTTTAGTTTAAATCCTTACCATATTACAAGTGTTGTTACCTGCCCAGACGTTTTAAGCAACTGATTGATAATAATCATACGCATGATATGCAACTTCCAATATGAGGAGAAAAACGCGAATATCCGAGAAGTGCTGTCCGAGAACCACACGCCTACTGATCTTCAATAAGCCGGAAGTGAATGAAGATTGAAGCTAAATGAAAGAGATTATACCAAATCGACAAAAACAAATTTAATCAAGAAAATAACAAAAGGAGAACCAACCCAGAACCGACCTAAGAAGCAGAAATTGCGTATGCACAGGCTCTCTTGAACATCCAGTCGAACAACGAACCCCAGCCGAATCAAAATAAGCACAATAAAATAATAACAGAGTAATGTTAAACCGGTTTTGCTGATACTGTAACGTGCGCGGCCAATCCTTTCAGAGAAAACATACTCGACACTGAAGGATCGATTGACTGGTCTTAATGTATAGGTCTTGAACCTCCACACGGTGAACTAGTTATGTCAATTTGCATATTACCAACCAAGTACATCAGCGTACTATGAACACACTTCCATCTACACCGGAACGTTGCAAAACTTCCGATTACTGAACCATATTCTCCAAGGCACTTAAATTATTTAAGAAAATAACAAGACATATTATAAAAGTGTATTTCCTAAGAAGGCGTACACTAACTTATAAATACAATATACATGGCAATCGACTACAAGAAGTGCATGTGATGGGGAGCACGACTTTTCAACCGTGATAAACTATGACATGATTGAGTATGAATTAAATCTTTGTTAACGCACGTATGTATCCAAAGCATTCTAATGATGTTGGGCTTTAGTATAGATATCATCACTAATACTTTGTTAATCAGTCTGTGTTATAACTTTATGAGATATTTGGTTTGTTACTATGACATATATATGCACGAATAAATCTATCCATCCATCCATCCATCCATCCATCCATCCATCCATCCATTCCATCCATCCATCCATCCATCCATTCCATCCATTCCATCCATCCATCCATACCATCCATCCATCCATCCATCCATCCATCCATATATCTATCTATAAATAATATTATTTGATGCAAACTTTATATTCACCATCATTTTCAGTTCAACGCTGAATATATCTTGGCGAGGAGTTCACTGCCTTGTGTGCAATGTCCGTGTTGGTGACGAGCATCGTGCACATGATGTTGTAACGGCCGACCAGCTACGATTACTTCAGAGGCGCATTTCGTGTCGCAAACAAGCCGTTTACGCAGTTGTCCGTCCATGCTTTCCTTCGATAAGGTGCCACGACAAAGCAGCCGGTCCCGCTTTTTTGCGTGTTAATATCTTGTAGGAGAAACTGAAGTACTTTGCCTCATAAAATTATCTTCAAGTTGACAGGTGCTGAGGAAAATCGTCGCCGAAATCATGGATGAGGCACCAGTGGTAGTGGCGTTCACGATGAAGCAGGTAAATTACTTTATAAAAAATCGATAATAGTATATATATGGCATGTCAATACTGTATATTCTATGATATATAAACATACAATATATTTCTCATCAGGGTCGTAGTAGGTTCTGCGAGAGGTGTTTCCTCGATCGAAACTTCATGGCTGTGGATTTCATTGGGCCCAAGCAATCCAGCGACGAGTCAAGGCAGTCGGGTTGCAGGCAACATACGAGAGACGGGAAGGCGTATACCAACGTGTGAGGAAGCTTCTGGTCCCCCATTTCCTGCCGTCTGGAGACATAAGGCGGTCTTTCCAGAAACTGACGGACCGCTCGGATGACCTGACAAGTGATCCGTGTACATAGAAAAAACGTCCGGACAAACAACGATACCGACGGTAATTTAAAACATTAAAATGACATAAACAATGATATATATTCATTATGAATATAAACTTAAATTAACTTGTTCGATGGGTCAACGCTTATTTTTATCATTAACACTTATTATATAAAACAAATGCATACATCAATTGTACATTACTTTTATTTCTTTTATCGAGGATAGCACCGACGCATGTATAGGCGAGGGACAAACTACAATTTTAGGTTTGCTGGGTCTGCTACTGAAGGAGGCGCAGCTGGTCCCACTGCATGCAGGCCCAGCTGTACCAGAGAGGATGTCGGAAGAAATATAGTTGGCAGGTGTACTCCGAAATATACACACGAATAGGTGAGCTTTGGGTTACAATACGACGCAAACGACATCTTGTGAGAGGACTTTCTCAGAGAGATGGGGGAGATTTATGGATGGCCTCTGAACCAAAAAAATGAACAGCCATGCGTTTTTAGATATTCAGTGTAAATTTGTCATGAATTATAGTATTATCATGTGTTTCAAGTATGTTGTGTTTGTTTTTTTTGTAAATATTATATATTTATTATGTATGTTCATGAAACTGTTCGTTATATTTTTTTATTCTTAATATATTCTTTTGAAAATAACCTACACAATTATTTGTTCGTTTTTGTAGTAATTCTATTATAAAGGTGTGAAATTAAGGGGTTGAAAAGTCTTCGTTTTTTAGGTGTTGAAAAGTATTTGATTTAGGGGGGAGTTGACAAGTCTTATCACATTTAGGGGTAAAAATTAAAGGGGTTGAAAAGTCTTTGATTTCACAAATGACAAAGGGGTTGAATAGTCTTTGATTTCACAAATGACAAAGATGTTGATAAGTCTTTAAGCTTACTTAAATTTAAGAATTTATTTTTGGCTGCTTCTTAATTTTACTTAAATAATAATAATAGTAATGTCAAAAATATTGATTGTAATTATAGTTATTATGAAAATGACAGAAATGACAATAATTAATCATAATATAGTTTGTATAACTCGTTAATTACTTAGTATATTGATTATTTCAATTGTCAATATATATACATTTTCATATGCATTTTATATTATATTTGTAATATTTGTTCATGTACGTTTGTGTCTTGGCCATATCGACATTTATGCAATGTGGAAATGGCCAAAGGCAAGATGCCGATTTGCCAATAAAAACTTGTAAAAACTTGTTGAAAATTCTGACACCCCATATATGATGCACGTATATATGAGTGACCCTGAAACTAATAGCGTATAAAAACTTATTGATCAATTTCAGATACAAGTTTAAACAAATCTAACGAGTATATATATGAACTAAGCTAGAAACATTGAGATAAGGGTTAGATATACTTCTATGTTAAATGCAGAAACATACTATTCATTATTAAATTAAAAGGACTATTTTATGGTTTGTGAAATGCATTTATATTTATGGAAAAATAAATTATTACGAAATTAAGTGTGGTAAACCATTAGAAATGTTAAAACTAATATACTGATCGAAGGCCGGAACCCTTGAACAAATGTTCATTTATGCTCAAATATTGCCATTTAATTGGTACTGAAACTATTAATATATAAAACAAATTATTATTATTTAGACCCAGCCAATAAATTAAAAAGTTACATGCAAATCGAACTATATAAAGCATTTTAATGTATGTAATATTTTTCATTGTGATTGAACAGTTGAATTTAAGAGGAAATCATTGTAACTGTATTAAAAGAGTGAATGTAGCATGAGTATATTTATCCTTTAACTTATTTAATAGTTTAAACGGGATATACTTATCTCTTTTGAGTCTAAATAAAATATTATGTAGATTTAAAAGTAGGCAGGGAGTTAAAACTGTCACATGACAACTTATGTAAGCTCATTTTGTTTGCAGTAGAAGGAGTTTATTTGTGTAAGACTGACATGTATATAGATTATACATTTGTATTTTATAGTTTCAATAACAAAAGAAAAAACATAAGAAGCGTACATGGTAATAGTAACGTTTAATGTATTTTTGCCTAAAAGAAAATTATAGTTTTGTGTATCCTTTTTAATCGATTACTTTTTACTTTCATTTCAAGCTAGGAAAACAGACGAAAATTTTGGCAATTGTGATGTGAAAAGTTGTTTATTTTTCTGGAAAAATATGAAAATTAAAATTTTCAAACCTTTACCAATATAAGTAATTCAAATCAAACATTCACAGAATATCTATTGTCATAATAATGGAGGTAAGCATTTTATTCCGATATTCGGATATGTAATTTCGGATATGTCAATACACAGTAATACTAATTCATATGACGGTTTTTGAACAGGGTTGTTTTTGTTCAGTGTAGCCACAAACTCGACACTCACACAATGATCCCATTACTTGCCTACGCCATTTTGACAGGCACATACTAAAGTGCTTTAAAGTTAGCTGACGATATAGAAATAGAAGTGTTGCTGACCATATAGACATGGACCTATAAACCATGGATTGGCAACTCTCATCTGTGTTAATGCGATAATCTCAAAGTCACGCATGCAGCGGGATTTCATTCGGAGATCTTACCGTGTGGTCATTTTCGAGACGTCCGACATCCGCCGAATATATATATGTGGGAAAACATTAATTAAAATTGACTCAAATGCGCGGTACTTTCATTTGAGTTGATAATAGTCCAATTGAATCTGATTAAAATCACAGTTATTATTATGATTAAATCTAGAACGAACAAGGCATTATTAGCAGAGTTGGCGGAAATAGCCAAAGATCGCCGTTAATCACTGATCGGAGATTCGGCGGAATTTTTCAATATTTGCCGAGCGCGCGCTAAGGATTGTGGGTAAATTATTATTTCTTATTGTTTCACCGATATGGGGCAGTTGCCAATCCATGGTTTATAGTTCCGTGATATAGACAAAGAAGAAAAAAAGTTTTGAAATTAAAGATTTTTAAGACTTTTTTGTTTAATTTATTTTTATATACTTTTTATACTGTACGTATGGACGGATGTTTGTGAATTTGTTTGAAAGCAATTATTATAATTTTGATCATTTTCATTAAGAAACTATTTCTCTTTAACATGTTGTATTTTCGAAGTTGTTTTGTGAATAACAATGCAAACATAGGCAAACTCTTGCTAATGAGTAAAGTTTGATTGGTATATATTTCATTTTCTTGGTTGGGAATAGCACAAGCATTCACCCTTTTTTATATTTTCATTTTCTATTTTTAAACCACACACATTTACGGGGGATAAAGGCTTCGTGGAGTTTGTTTCTATGCTGTTTCAATAATTCACCAGCCTTTGCATATTATCTATTTATTGTTCCTCCCGGGTGAGAATCCATTTTTTATGTAAATAATGTATATCATTTTAAAATTTTAACAGTGGCCCTGAAAAGGATCGTTATCAAATTAATAATTAGTATAGTCTTTGTTTATGCCAACATCTAATTACCAACTGGAAATGGTTTTAGTGTATCTTTTAAATTCACCCTGGATGATCAACCTATTTCTATTTTATTTCTCTGGTTAATAAATCCTTGGCAAGCCTAACTCATAACACTATAGGACTGGATGGAGTCTTATGCTGGGATTGGTTACATTCTCCATCCTGGTTTGCCTGGTTACACAGCGACATTAACTTTATTGTCAATAAAATATTAATTTGTCATTTACCATCATGCTTCAATAAACCTGGGATGGCCCCTGTGGTTGTTTTTCACAGGGACTCTTAGGTTCACTGTGCTACATATCAACACCTTATTAATAGTAATACATATATGATCGTGAATCATAATGGTATATTTACACCTCAACTTCCATTCCTTAAATGAACTAACTCTCGGCACTTGCGTTAATCAATCGATGAATGCAACATCTTCGGATATGTTCGGATCGCAATTCATTGCATAACAATATACATGAAAACTATTGATCTTGTTATTGTTTGTATTGTGTCAGCAGGTCACGTAAAATATAAATCAACATTATAGAAAATGTTAATGTATTATATTTTAAATGTAGTGTTGCCATAAGTGTTTCAATTTTACGTTTGAAAGTGATTTCAAGCGGTTGATCTTTTCCCGCGTTATTGTGACGTCATTTGAAAAAAAAAAATGGTTCCGGTTACAGTCGGGTCGTTCTATTTACAGAATGGGTAAGAAAGTATTACTGAAAGGTTTTCTTAAATGAAATTTAGTAATTTTTTAACAGCTATTGAATGAAATAATGATCTATTGGTGTAAATATAAGTAATGAATTGCGGGCTTGATGCCATTATCGGGGATATGAATGCAATTGGGCTGGTCAAAGTACACGTGGAGTCCTTCAGACACACTTTGACCAGCCCAATTGTGTTCATACCCCGATAATGACATCAACCCCGCAATTCATTCTTTAAGAAAACTTGTTTAAAACCCGGTTAATGCAGTGCTATCAGCGCTTTGATTAACTTTGTCGGTGGAATTCAGTGATCACACTGTCTGTCCGTCCTCAGTGTCAAAAATCAACAGTGTCCTAGAACTTCGAGGAGGGAGATACCAGAACCTCGAATAAGTGTCCAGGTGCATACTGTTCTTGCAGAAAGTAGATTTAGATTTTCACTGTACACTGGTCCCTATTACTGCCCTATGTAGCTGCACATGCTGACTTTGCAGTGTTAAACACTGTTAAAAGATTTTTGTTTTGTTTTTAACCTAATTGGGCAAAGACTGTCTTGAACATTCTTAATCACTGTTAATGTTAAATACCTCCAGAAAAAACTATGAAGCCTCTGAATAGGATGTTTACATATGAAAATGTTAACATTAACAGAATTATTATCTGGTTTTTCAAAGTGATAGCCAAATGCAGCCATCTCGAATTATCCTGCAACTGAGACAATGTGTGCATGTATAGCAAAATCCATAACTCTAGCACAGGCATGTCGGTATGTCAGTCGGTCGGTCGGTCGGTCGGTAGACCAAAGCTTGTCCGAGTGATAACTCAACAATTCCTGGACGTATGGTCATCAAACTTCACATGAAGGTTGGGCCTGACCAGTAGATGACCCCTATTGATTTTGGGGGTCATCGGGTCAAAGGTCAAGGTCACAGTGACCTTTAATGGTAAAATAATTTTAAAGCTTGTCCGAGTGATAACTCAACAATGCCTGCACCAATGGCCCTCAAACTTAACATGGAGGTTGGGCCTGACCAGTAGATGACCCCTATTGTTTTGGGGGGTCATCAGGCCAAAGGTCAAGGTCACAGTGACCTTGAATGGTAAAAGGTCGTCCGAGTGTTAACTTGACAATGCCTGCACCCATGGCCCTCAAACTTGACTTGGAGGTTGGGCCTGACCAGTAGCTGACCCCTATTGTTTTTTGGGCTCATCGGGTCAAAGGTCAAGTTCACAGTGACCTTGAATGGTAAAAGGTTGTCCGAGTGATAACTCAACAATGCCGGCACCCATGGCCCTCAAACTTGACTTGGAGGTTGGGCCTGGCCAGAATATGTCCCTATTGATTTTAGGGGTCTTTGGGCTAAAGGTCAAGGTCACAGTGACCTGGAATGGTAAAAGGTTATCCGAGTGATAACTCGACAATGCCTGCACCCATGGCCCTCAAACTTGACATGGAGGTTGGGCCTGACCAGTAGATGACCCCTATTGTTTTTGGGGGTCATCTGGCCAAAGGTCAAGGTCACAGTGACCTTGAATGGTAAAAGGTTGTCCGAGTGATAATTCGACAATGCCTGCACCCATGGCCCTCATAATTGAATTGGAGGTTGGGCCTGACTAGTAGAAGACCCCTATTGTTTTTGGGGGTCATCGGGCCAAAGGTCAAGGTCACAGTCACCTTGAATGGTTAAAGGTTTTCCTTGTGATAACTTGACAATGCCTGCACCCATGGCCCTCAAACTTGACTTGGAATTGGGCCTGACCAGTACATGACCCCTTTTGTTTTTGGGGGTCATCTGGCCAAAGGTCAAGGTCACAGTCACCTTGAATGGTACAAGGTTGTCCGAGTGATAACTCGACAATGCCTGCACCCATGGCCCTCAAACTTGACTTGGAGAATTGGCCTGACCAGAAGATGACCCCTATGGTTTTTGGGGGTCATCTGGCCAAAGGTCAAGTTCACAGTGACCTGGAATGGTAAAAGGTTGTCCGAGTGATAACTCGACAATGCCTGCACCCATGGCCCTCAAACTTGACTTGGAGGTTGGGCCTGGCCAGAATATGTCCCTATTGATTTTAGGGGTCATTGGGCTAAAGGTCAAGGTCACAGTGACCTGGAATGGTAAAAGGTTATCCGAGTGATAACTCGACAATGCCTGCACCCATGGCCCTCAAGCTTGACTTGGAGGTTGGGCCTGGCCAGAAGATGGTCCCTATTGATTTTAGGGGTCATTGGGCCAAAGGTCAAGGTCACAGTGACCTTGAGTGATAAAAGGTTGTCCGAGTGATAACTCAACAATGCCTGCACCCATGGCCCTCAAACTTGACATTGAGGTTGGGCCTGACCAGTAGATGACCCCTATTGATTTTAGGGGTCAAAGGTCAAGGTCACAGTGACCTTGAAAGCGACCTCGACAATTCCTGGACCTATGGTCATCAAAATTTGACATGAAGGTTGGGCCTGCCCAGTAGATGACCCCTATCGACTTTGGGGGTCATCAGGCCAAGGTCAATGTCACAGTAACCTTTAATGCAAAAAAGTTAACAAATCTTCTCCCACTGATATCTCAACAATGCCTGAACCTATGATCATTAAACTTGACATGGATGTTAAGCCTGACCAGTAGATCACCCTTATTGATTTTAGGATTCACAGAGCCAAAGGTCCAGGTCACAGTGATCTTGAATGGTAAAAGGTTGTCAGAGTGATAACTCAACAATGCCTGAACCCATGGCCTTCAAACTTGACTTGGAGTTGCATCTGACTTGTAGATGACCCCTTATGATTTAAGGGGTCATTGGGTCAAAGGTCAAGGTCACAGTGACCTTGAACGAAAAAACTTGTCTGTGTGATAACTTGACAATGCCTGCACCCATGGCCCTCGAACTTGACATTTAGGTTTCTGGTGACCAGCTGATGACTCTGGATTTTGAGTTCATAGAGTCAAAGGTCATGGTCATAACACACTCTATCCTCACACTTTAATGGTCATAATCTGAAAACTGCCTTAATGGCAACAAATCAGCTGTCTTTTCGGTCCATGCATATTTCATTCAATTGTCCATACAATCCTGACAACATGGCGCTCAGGGGGGGGGGGGGGGGGGGGGGGGGGGGGGCATAATGTTTGACAAACATCTCTTGTTTAATAAGTGTCCAGTTGTGCCCCTATTTCGGAAAAATAAATAAAAACCGACAAGCGATTGGCGTTCACTTAATGGCACTCTAGTTCAATACAATGTTATACAATTTTCCTGAAACTGCAATCGAGAGAAACTTGATAACATGATAACCATTCTCTCTTACAGTTAATGCAAGCAGATGAGTTGGACCTATATTCTGGCATGTTTCCTGCAGAGACGGAGCAAGAGGAGATTGTTTGTGGATGTCGAGGCAGAGGACGTCGGGTGAAGAAAGCTCCCAGGCTTCCTCTCATTGCCATGGTGATGAGAATGGAACTGAATGAGGTACATGTAGGTGGTCAAAAGTTTGAAGGATACTAGTGAACTAGAGAGCATTTCATGATGAGAAACAGGTACAGAAGAAAAACAAATATAAAGAAATAGAAACATAGGAGAAAAAACTGTGGTATGGTAAAAACAGTAGGCTGTAAATGAAATGAAAGACATGCTGGCACGTATGTTTTATGAGGACCCTGCCCTCTAAATGAGAACCATTTTTCCCCATTCAGCATTTTTATTTTAATCTGCCTCGTTCCATAAACAGTCAAGTATAGAGAAATAAATATCAAATACCGACTATTCTGGTTACAGTAACAATTATCGTTCAGTACAAGTTTCAGCTACAGCAAAGCTGTATACATCCCTGGTGTGTCAATTAAAAATTGTTCATTGAAAATGTGGCTTCCAATTATCAATACACAACTTTCAGCAATAATGAGAAAAGCTTTGCTCTATTATCGAAGTATGTACTGTAACTTTTATGATAATGTATAGTCTGGTGTGAATGCATGAAATCAGCAACCTGAGCAGGTACGTTATAAACAAATGGCCCTGATGTTATGTTAATCATTAGAACAAATTGGGTTTTTTCTGTATTTTAATTTTGATTTAAATAATTTACTAGATACAAGGTAAAATTTGAATAACATGGTTACAGCAAACATACTTGTTCTATCAGGCACAAGTCTGTTGGGTTGAACATGACGGTTAGTGATGACTTAAGCCAACCTGTGGTTAAAGTTCCTATTATAGATTGGGGTTAATATACGGTAACCCTCTGCTGGTGCACTTTTTATTTTATCATTTTGCCTATGAAAGCTGCTGACATGGTTGGCAAAAAATGCTTAAAATTACATTTTTTCAAAATCAAGTGAAGTTCTGTTTCTTTTGTAAAATTATAGTTACTTTAAAATCCAAGAAAGAGAAATTTTAAACAATTTTATATGATAGAAATTTCAACGGAACTCAAATTTCAACGGAACTCTGAGCTAGATATTAGTGAGACATTAGTCTGCATTGCCTAAAATAAAGACTTCAATTAACATTTTTTAATTCAATGAACAGTAAAACAATACCTGTGTCCATGCCTGTATTTTGTCACTTATGTGATTTATTTATATAGAAATATTCAATCATTATATATTATGCTTTGTGCTTATTATTGTGTCCATGTGTGACATGTCTTATTTAGTGGTTACATGTCTGTGTACTTGCAATGTGCAGGAGAAGTACAATCGTCCCGGTCGGGGAAGGGGTAGAGCGTTAAGGGATCATGCTGTGCAGCAAGGGAAACTAAGGAGACCACACACACACATGGCACATGACACGACACATGACATCTCGCAGCAGGTTAGTGCAGTCATGTCAGGTACAGAGCTTATATTGGGACACGCTCAAGATCATTTGCATATATACAAATATTGGATCACATGGATAGAAACATCGCAGGGTTTATTTTGGAATGTATGTACCTGACCAGAAGCTGTGTGAGCTTTTTAATCCCTCGCCACAGAGTGGGGAGAGGATTATAGGAATGCACTTCGTCCGTCTGTCAGTCTGTCCGTCCGTCCGTCTGTCCGTCCGTCCGTCTGGCTGTTACATTTCATGTCCGGGCTATAACTTACTTATGCATTGATGGATTACCATATTACTTGGTACAAATGTTGTAACCTTGAACTGGGTCCATACCTCAAAGGTCAAGGTCACATCTGACATTTAAAGGTCATAGTACACATGCTTGTGTCTGGGCTTTTTACATTTAGCAGTGTAGACATGTCAAATTTTACTGGATTTATTGACCTTATACATTTCATGTACTTTTAGCAACAATTACTGAATTTGATCCAAAAACTCGAACCAATTGCAATTTGTGCCAGGTATCCATCATGAAGTTTCAGGTCCATATTATGACAATGCTAAATAGAGGATAAGATATAAATGTTAAATGAAAGTGTTTAACAAGTTGCACAGATTGATACTTAGCGCACTCTACCAAGCATTATAATTATGTGCAACAAGTTTAATATTAAAAAAAAAACAATGGACACAAATTTATGTGATAATATATTTATAACATGTGTTTTCTCTTCAAAAGCAGTAAAACAATGTTATGACGTCTCCACAATATATATATATATGTATCATTTTATCGAAAATACTTAAGGCTTGCTATTTCATCGATGTTATAAATCAAAGACTCATTTTCCTTCTTTTTTTAGCCAATATAACCTTGACATTGATCTTACCTACACTACACACAATATGAATAACTTTAACAAATATCCTTTTATAATATGTTCATATATCCAAGAATATTTAGGTTACCGATCAAACAACTTGTATTTCCTATATTCCCACTCTTGACCAGTGGTTGTGTACAATTTTGGTTAGATTCAATGTACCAGTCAGGTTGCGAGAAAAACAAAATATACTAAAAAACAACGGCAGGGGAAACAGCCGTCCTTTGGACTGCCTTGTTTCAATGGCAGCAATAAAATCACAAGTATATGAGCGGATGACTTCGTAAAAGGAATGAATGTAGATTTTTGGATGGGATGAACAAAACTTAAATAATAGCACATACATCACAAATTTCATACAATATGCAATAATTCTAAGTCACACATACTGGTAAGTGGCTTAATTTTATGAGAGCTAAATATTCCGGATTGATTATGAATTAACAAATAACAAATTTAAAACCTAGTAAAATATCCATTTATCAACTGATATAGATTAATTTTGAAATCTGCTTGAATGTGACATATGTTTTAAAACCATTGGTCCTGAACATAAAGTTGAAGTGCCAGGGATAGTTCACCTTGATGAATGTAGGACTTGGAATGCACAGCAAAATGAATCACTGTCAATGGTCTAGCTATAGTGTCATCATGCAATTTGGCCATAATTAAAATTTGGCAAAAACAGAGACCTCACAAAGTAAGAACAAACTACAGTGTTTTAAATGTCCTTCAAAGCTTTGATGATGGTTGTATATACATTGTATCTGTTTCATTCCTGGCTGGCTAGGCTTCCTATGAGGGACAGGGCAAGACGGAGGGACAGGGCAAGATGGAGGGACAGGGCAAGAATGAGGAAGCATTTGCTGACCATCACGACTTTCCTACTCTTCAACAAGCAGGTACACCATTATTACAATTCCCCTTACGAATAGTACAAGCAAACCTGGCAGGTTCTATAACATTACAGGAACAGAAATCGATGTTTGCGTTATGATGTTATGATTATGCTTTCTAAAAGTACATGACTGTATTTTAAACATTTAATAAAATAAAATATTCCGTTTGATGAACAATTATGTCTAAACTAACTGTGTAATGGTGCCATGATGTTTTTATGCCCCCCTTCGAAGAAGAGGGGTATATTGCTTTGCACAGGCATGTCGGTATGTCGGTCGGTCTGTCGGTAGACCAAAGCTTGTCCGAGTGATAACTCAACAATTCCTGGACGTATGGTCATTTCTTAATCTTCATAATCTTAAAACTGCCTCAACGGCATACAATGTTAGCGACAAATCAGCTGTCATTTCGGTCCATGCATATTTCATTCAATTGTCCATATAATCCTGACAACATGGCGCTCAGGGGGGGCATAATGTTTGACAAACATCTCTTGTTGTGATAATGTTATTTTTTATGTGTTGTCTCTTTATATCTAGCTACCCGCAGCAAGGCTACAAGCCGATCTTCTGCCACCAGCACCCAGGCTTCCAACCAGTTACCCCCAAAGACAGCCTTCAACCCCCACAGGCGGAACATGGCTGGCGTGGTGGACAGTCGAGACAGCAGCCTCTCAAGCAGGAATGATGAGACAGGGGAAGTCAAGTCCAAGATCAGAAAGAGATACTTCGACTTTGCCCAGGCCAACCAGGATCTCCTGCAGGAGTTCCCATTGACAATGCCCACAAAGAGAATATTGACATTGACAAGACATAATCTTGACAAGTTTAATGCTCAGAGTAGTGATAGTGAAAGTTGTAAATCTGGCTCTGTATTAAGTGTGGGGTCAAATCAGAATGTACCCATGTATGAGAGATATCCAGTGACTTTAGACGACATAAGGAAATCTAGACATCACCAGGCTAACCATCCTTTACCAAGCAACCAAGACAACCTGCGTGCTGAAAATTCATCCATAAACTTAAGTAAAGATGAGCAAAAGAACACAAGATTAGAAAATGCTATGGATGCATATCTTAGCAATGAAACTAAATGTGATAAACTTCCTGCTGATAACACTTTATTACAGGTAAATGATAAAGATGATGTAAACTCCAACCAAACTGACATTTCCAATGTGTCAAATTTGAATGGCTCAAATTTTTCAGAGGAGGATAATAATCCTGACCCTACTGATCATGCACAAAGTGGACAGGATGTCAAATTTGAAGGATCAGATAAACAAGATAGCGATAAACTGTTTCCTATAAACACAGATGTAAATGCTGTAATTGACTTTGATAGAAAGGTTGCTCAAGCATATATGACACCAGATCAAGTTTTAGCAAATAGTACAAAATCTGAAACAGAGAGTGCAAGTGTGGCAAGAACAGCCTCTGAGAAGATCGGCTCACTTGAAGAATTTTCTTCCTCTGCTGCTGAAAGTGATATACCTTGCTTGAATAAAAAACTTGAATCGGGTGAAAACAGTTATTATGCATTAACCAAGCCTGAAAAGATAGTCCCTAAGATCAATTCGACCTCCTTATCCCAGCCTGTGTATGTTGAAGGTAAGGAGACAGACAGTGAGTTGGAGGGCTTCCAGACGGTGAAACACAAGGTGAGAAGGAAGACACCACCAAAGGCGATAGTTGCAGTAAGACCTCTACAGCAAACAGACACTGTCTGGAGACTATATGGAAGGGATGTCATCCAGGTACAGATGAGGTTATATTCATAATTCCATGTACATATGCTTAAACTAAATTCAGGCTTTCCTAGAAAATCAATGTAATATTAAATAGTATGCCTATATTTGGGATTTGGATGAAGGCAAAAAAGCAACATCTGGTTTAGGTTATATTTGCCAACTCTACTGCTTTTAGCTTGACTATTAGAAGAATAAAGATAGCCATACAGTATAGCTATCCTGATCCTTCTAATAGTCAAGCCAGGGTGAGTAGTTTAGCCTATACTACTCACCCTGAAGTCGATATCACAGGTCGATTAAGGTTTTTCATGTAAACACCTTTAAGTCATTATCTAATACATCATGTTTTGCATTGAAACTTAAAATATATTTTCGAAATTCTCTATCCTACATAATTAATGAAGTTTGATAACACTATTCTGAATTATATAATGCTAATAATGGGCTTTTATTATTCTTGGACTTAAATTCTGGTTAAGATTTTTCATGTAAGCACACATACCCCGGTAGGTTAATACATGTATCTCAAAAAAATACTTGATATATTGCATTGAGACTTTATAAAATGGTACTGGACAATCCATTCTACTTAAACAATCAAGTATTTTCAAAATTTTGCATGAAATGCTAATTATGGTCCATTAATATTCGACTTAGAAATTCTGGTTAAGGTTTTGCATGTAACCACAATACACCAATATCTCCACAAATATGTCATATATTGCAATATTATACCTCACATAAAGGTGTCCCTTCTTTGTATATATAAACTCGATCGGTCCGTATATCACTGTATTTTGATGAAAATCCAGTTTAATGACGTCAGCAGTCCATTTTATATTTTTGGCCGGTCCGGACCTCGCCAAAATTGTAATGTGGACCGCTGACGTCATAAAACAGGTGAGTGTTGCTTACAATTTTCACAACGGCAATCACTTGTCGCAAGTACACATTATTAGCTTTGTTTAATAAAACACATTTAAATCGATTTGAAAATATCGAATGGTAATGAAATGTTCGGTATAGTATAAGAAAGTCAGCCCCCGATAGTGAATGGACCTCGGCTAACGCCTCGGTCCATAAACACTTTCGGTGGCTGACTGGCCGGTCCTTATAATGTCATTAATGACCCTCAGTGGTGTGTTATATTTCTTAATTGACATGTTATTAATGTGTTCCCAACCATCCAACCCACTTATTTAATCAAGTTTGATCACTTTAGCTTGCATATAAAGCTAATTATTGTCCTTTTATTATTTGACTTAGAAATCCTGGTAAAGGTTTTGCATGTCAAGGTCTCAGCAAATACATCATATATTGTATTGAAACTTTTTACAAGGCTCCGAAACAGTTACTGTTATAGTCTGTTGTTTATTATGTTTTGAAGTGTGTTCTTTAAAATGTCAGTGGTCGAAATAAATGCAAGCCTGCCAGCCCTGCACTGGTAAAATGTCTTCTGGGCTTGCTTATATTTTGAATTTTAAAAGCAGTTCTTGTTCAAATTTTTTATGCCAAGCAATGTTATAAGAATTCGGGCTTGTTCATCCAAAAATCTTATTTCGACGACTGATATGTAGTTAAAAAAGCTTTATAACGAAGATATCTTTAAAGCTGCACTCTCACAGATTGAAGGTTTTGACACCTTTTTATTTTTTTGTCTTGGAACGAGCCAATTTTTGCAAAAATCCATGGATTAGACTGCTGACAAAAAATAGATTGCAGGTTTTATATTTAAGTTCAAAAATTGATGTTTTTTGCATTTTTTTTAAACCGTTAGTAACGGTTTAAGCCATGGGAATATGAAAATCTACAATCTGATTTTTTTGTCAGCAATCTTATATCATTGGTTTGCAGATATTTACGCAAAAATTTGCTCTTTTCAAAAAAAAAAAAAAAAAAGTTGTAAAATAGGTATGTCTGTGAGAGTGCAGCTTTAACACCATTCCCCAATGATGACAATAAGGTTCTTGCATAAGGCCTAATAACTTTTTTTTTTTAAATAAGCCTACATACCCTCTCTGTCTTTTGACAAGGTCCAACCCTTACCATACAAAAATGGTTTTGGCTCAACCAACCCAAATTCATTTATTACTTTTCAGCTGTAAGAAAAATGCAAGCGCTTCAATGAAAAATGAATATTTGTATAAGCCCAGTTATTAGACATTCCACTAGTGGCATTGGTACTTACTTAGACTCTTGTTGATATATTTCATTAGAAAGAATCGTAATTAAACACAATAGAACCTACAAGCGGATTTTCATCCATCTTTAATTTCTAGGATGATGTAATGCTTATATACTTTGGCATTTAGTGTAATTTTTCATTATGCCCCTGATACAGGTTGATGGGTTGCCAGCAGTGTCCGATGTGAGCCACCTGCACAGCCTCGTCAGTGGATTTGGCATCATTATTGACCACCAGGTTTGCTTGGAGAATGGAGCCACTGCCATCAGGTTCAAGTGAGTGTTAATTATCATTTGCGAGAAATGTGAATTGATGAAATGTACTTTAGGAAATGTTGTATTATGGGTCAGGGCTTTACTTGTGAAGCCCAAAGGACTGTTCCAAAGAGGTCAGTGATTCTTTACTTAGTTATATATGGATTTTCTAAGAATATTCGAAGTATTAATGTACCTTCCTGTTTCTATTATCAATGCTTCTAACAGATGAGAGCTCTAACAGAGCTTCAGGAACCTACATTTGTACTGTATTTTTACTGTACATCAAGCTCAAAGTTATACTGAACTTATTTTTACAAGGACAATTTACAGCACTGGCACGTTGTCATTATAGCTAGTGTCCTGGCAGAAGAGTATTTTAGTCCATCAGAGTATTCCAAAGTGCCGTGCTAACTTCTAATATTCATGTATGACAAGATGATAATAAGTTATCTTTAATTGGATCTGCCTTCAGTTAAAGGATAACATAAAATTGATTTCTTAAACCATAATGACTTGCTCAAAGGATAAGGCTCAATTTGATAATATTTTATAACATTTTGTTCCTTTGTACAGATTGTGTAGTGCAGAGTCATGTGAGTTTTGTGTGCAGTGTCTTGATGGTTCGGACTGCATTCTACCAGGTAAGCTCCATTCTCAGAACCACAATTATCACAACAGTTCACTTAATATTATGATTACATCTCCTCTCTGTTCACAAGCTTGTCTGCAGTTGTCTTGGTTACAGGTATTCAATCAAGGCATTGGTGTCATTGGGGCCAACATAAAACACTTTCACCTTGGTCATAACTCAAAAACCTTCAAAGATACTCTTATAAAACTGTGCGCACATTACCAGTGACAATTTTCGCTTGTGTAGCAAGTCCAAAAACTCTTAACTCTTATAATTGTAAAGTTATCATATATGTCCATTGATCTCCCTTGATAGTTTGAAAACAGTTGTGCAAAAAAACAAAACTGTGGCCATAACATGAAAACTAATGAATTTTTTCGAATGAAAATTTGTCTGTATGTGAGCATAGACAATAACCAGAAGTGTAGCCAAATCCATAATGCTGGCATTAAACATTGTGGAGTTTTGCAACTTGATTGACAAATGGATTGAAGAACATTGGCATCCACCACCCATGCTTTTCTTTAATGTGTATTGAGCCTACAACTTCAACTGACAAATTTCTAAATATAGAAGTATTATATGTTTCATTATAGCGTTCAGATTGAGGGATAATTATTTTATACATGCTTAACAATGTTACATTTCAGATAGCAACTCGCGAATCAGCTGCCGTCACCTCACAGTCTAGGCCGGGAAAATTTCTTGTCAACAGCTATGTTAAGATGATGAATAATATCCTGGATTCTAATTACACATGTGTAACTAAATGTGAAATTATAGTTAAAAGATGAACAAATACATATAGTTGGTCATACGTATATGCATCACTTGCTCCCCTGCTGTACATACAGCTAAACACCAAAACCAGTTCAATTAGCTATACCATATATGTTGTTTGTACAAGGTGTATTGTTTGTATCATGAATATGATCCTTATACTGTAGCCCAAAGTAGTCCCCATAAGACTTGAATGTGTCATTAGCAACCTGATGTGTATTAGGTTTAGACATGTACATGAAGCAGCAATTAGCAATGATCTCAGGGAGCTGATCTCAACAATTACTTCTAGATATGCTACTATTTCATTCATTTTATAATTTATGGATACATGTTTACTGTTAATACACATTAGCAACTGTTTATTATACTCATTCGAAATACTGTAGAGCATAAATTGTGATCATAAAACAAAGAAAATATTATTTATAATATGGCCTTCTTTTAAAATGTTGGTATTTAGATTTCCTATATTTTAACACTTGGTGGCTACCATGTACCGAGCACTTTTCATTTCATTAAATCAGGAACATTATAATTTGTAAATAGTTTATGCTCATGAGTTTCTGATGATCTATGCAATGCTTCAAACAGTATGTTATTTAATGAGTAAATAAATAAAACTGTTGTGTTGTCCATAATGATATTAATTTATGTTTCAACACAAATGTTGAAATTGTTACTAGAAGCAATGATAAAATATATAAAGCAATATAACATCATTTTACACCGCATTTTGGTCGAAGTGCTCCATACAGCGGTAAATGCAGTATGTTCAAGATTCAGCATTTCATTATTTTATCAATGGAATCTTCCCATATTTTCAGCTTTAATAGCTAATACAATGTTATAACAACAGAAAGTGATCATATGTTTTAACTACATGAATTTTCCTGACAACCTAATATATGGTCTAACCCTTAAATGAGGGTGAATAAGCTCGAATCACACACACTCACACATGCACGAAGCACACACACACACACATGCACGCACGCACACACGTTTAGCTGGGATATAATATATAATTATGTATTTCTCCTATGTCTGTATCTATGCAAGGGTGCAAATGCACCAAATGTGCCAAATTTTATTTTTCTATAGTAGAAGCTTATATCATAATTTTTCATCAATTCCATTTAGCTTTCAGATATTGTTAGTGTCATTCTCCATTCTTTTGTTGTACATGTACTATGTAAATAACAAATACTTCATTAAAATGAAAAATAATGTGATTTACTTATATGATAAATCAACACTCTTACAAATAGAGATAATAATTGCCTATTGACCAGTACAAGAATTGTGCAAACACTTGGTAGAATATATGGGATTGTGCAAACACTACAGAGGTAAAATATCATAATACTGAAATTTAATTTTTAGCCGGATTTTTTATCGAAAAATTACAGGTTATAGAATGGCGAAAAACGGGCAGGCGGGCTTTCAAGAGCTTTTTATCCAATGGTTATCAAACTTGGTCAGATTATTTGTCGGCATGTTATCTTGAATATATAGGAATATGGGTCATCTCCGGTCAAAAACTAGGTCACTAGGTCAAATCTTTAGAAGAAATATTTCACAGAAATAATTTAACAATTTTTATCAAATATTGATGAAAGATGGTCAGAATGCTTGTCTGCATTATATCTTGCATATTTTTAACCAGTTGTACACATAGTGAATATCGGGCGGCCGGGCAGCGTCAAACTCGCCTATGAAACTGAATAACATTAGTAAGGGTTGACATATCTTGAACAAACTTGGTCTTTAGAAAGAGTTTATGGGTACCTTTCATGGAATTGCGTTTGGGGTCCCTAGGGTCAAGGTCAAGAGTCACTGTTACTCATAATAGAAAAACGGTTGAAACTGAATAACTTTAGTTAGGAATGATATATCTTGATTAAACTTGGTCTATAGAAAGAGTTTATGGAGACCTTTCATGGGATTGCATTTGGGGTCCCTAGGGTCAAGGTCACTGTTACTCATAATAGAAAAACGGTTGAAACTGAATAACTTTAGTTAGGGATGACATATCTTGACTAAACTTGGTCCATAGGAAGAGTTTATGAATACCTTTCATGGGATTGCGTTTGAGGTCCCTTTGGTCACTGTTACTAAAAAATAAAAAAAGGGTTGAAACTGAATAACTTTAGTAAGGGTTAACATATCTTGACCAAACTTGGTCTATAGAAAGAGTTTATGGGTACCTTTCATGGGATTGTGTTTGGGGTCCCTAAGGTCAAGGTCAAGGTCACTGTTACTAAAAATAGAAAAACGGTTGAAACTGAATAACTTTAGTTAGGGATGACATATCTTGACTAAACTTGGTCTATAGGAAGAGTTTATGGATACCTTTCATGGGATTGCGTTTGGGGTCCCTAGGGTCAAGGTCTAGGTCACTGTTACTAAAAATAGAAAAAGGGTTGAAACTGAATACCTTTAGTCAGAGTCCACACATCTTGACCAAACTAGGTATAAAGGAAGAGTTTATGGATACCTTTCATGGGATTACGTTTTGGGTCCCTATGGTCAAGGTCAAGGTCACTGTTATTTAAAATAGAAAAATAGTTGAAACTGAATTACTTAAGTCAGGGTCCACATATCTTGACCAAACTTGGTATAAAGGAAGAGTTTATGGATACCTTTCATGGGATTGCGTTTGGGGTTCCTTGATTCAAGGTCATGGTCACTGTTACTAGAAAAAGAAAAATGGTTGAAACTGAATACAGATAGTCAGGGTCCACATATCTTGACCAAACTTGGTATAAAGGAAGAGTTTATGGAATCCTTTCATGGGATTGCGTTTGGTTCCCTTGATTCAAGGTCAAGGTCACTGTTACTAGAAATAGAAAAAAAATGGTTGAAACTGAATAACTTAAGTTAGGGTTGACATATCTTGACCCAACTTTGTGTAAAGGAAGAGTTTATGGATACCTTTCAATGGATTGCATTTTGGGTCAAGGTCACTGTTACTCAAAATAGAAAAACAGACACAGGCTGAAGTTCTTCTGTCAATCATTAAAAACCTGGTTTCGTCGCATTGCGGCGTTTCTTGTTTAATATGGGTCAACCCGGGTCAAAATCTAGTTCACTAGGTAAAATCTTAGGTTAAAAAAAATCCACGTCATAAATTCAACATTTTTTTCATATCTTGATGAAACAATTGGTCATCCCGGGTCAAATTCTAGGTCACTAAGTCAAATCTTAGGAAAATCTTTCCACGTCATAAATTCAACAATTTTTGTCAAATCTTTATGAAACTTGGTCAGAATATTTTTCTGCATAATATCTTGAAAGTTCTTTAATATGGGTCATCCCCAGTCAAAATCTAGGCCACAATGTCAAATCTTAGGAGAAAGAATTCCACGGTCATAAAAATTCATTCATTTTTGTCAAATCTTTATAAAACTAGGTCAGAATATTTGTCTACACGTTGTCTTAAACATTTGTGAACATAGGTCACTAGGTCAAATCGTAGGAAACATTTTCCCGATGTCATCAAAAAATGAAATCTTAGATGATAAAGTGTGTCATCTAGGGTCAAAAACAAGGTCTTATTGGAAAAGCCGATGTATTTATAAAATGTTCATTTTTCCTCACACAAATGGAATAGTTTTTGTTTATCAGGTTATTTGTATGAACGATATCTCCGATAAGTATAAATATGGGTCTTTTTGGTTAAAAATACTAGGCCACTAGCTCAAATCCCAGGTTTGCAAAATTGCATCGTCAAATAAAAAATCCGGCTTTAATGCGGCATTGCCGCAATGGCGTCTTGTTCTAAATATGTATAAATAAATTTCAAGTATGTTGGAAAAGAATCTGATACAGATTCATACGACTAATTTTCAAAATCACTATGTAAAGAGTTGAATCAGTATTTGAAAACCCTTAGCCATCTTCAATTTTATGCTCCTCAAAGGTTGACAAATATATTTCTCACTGTCCATCCTCCATATTTAAATGTCTCCGTCTGTTACATTCTTGCCTGAGCAATAACTATGTAAAAGCTTCACTATTCAAAGAATAAGGAAAGCTATACTACCCACCCTAGCATCGACGTCGGCATCAGAACTTGGTTAAGGTTTTACATGTAAGCACCTTGAAGTCATTATCATCAAATACATCATGTATTGTATTGAAACTTTATATATGTATTCCCAATTATCCAACTGCTTAATAAATGAAGTAAGATAACGCTTGAAAATAATTCAAACTATGGACCTTTATTAATTGACTTTAAAATTCTGCTTAAGGTTTTGCATGTAAGCACACATAGATTTATGTCTCAGCAACTCCTTGATGTATTGAGACTTTATACAATGGTACGCGACTACCCAACCTACAATGCACTCGAATAACGAAGTCAGATAATTCTGTTTTGCGTAAGATGCAAAGTTTGACCTTTTCTTACGGTTTTGCATGTAACCACATTTAAGTCAATATTTCAGCAAATACATCATGTATTGCATTGAAAATTTAAACAAGTTATCCAAACCATCTAACCTTGATTAATTAAGAAAGTAACTGTAACGTGCATATACATTTTTGTAATGCAAATAATTGCCCTTTATCATTTGACATCTAGAAATTCTGGTTAAGGTTTTGCATATAATACACACGCAGGTTAATACCCCAGCAACTACTTGATGTATTCCATTGAGACTTTATACAAAGTTACTGAACCATCCAATTTACTTGTATAACTAAACAAGATAACTGTATTTTGCAAAAATGGCCATTTATTATTCGACTTAGAAATTCTGGTTAAGGTTTTGCATGATACAACATTTAAGTTAATATCTCAGGAAATACATTATGTATTGCATTGAGACTTTTCACATAGGCTCCCATCCATCAACCACACGTTTTGGTGGATTAGTTGACTTTTGTTCTGGTGAATATACTGATACTGATTATTCTGCGCTAGTCCATCCCATGATCAGGCCAATATGTATGCAAAAAAACTACAGAACCAAGCTCAGTAGCAAAAAAGTTTAAACATAAACCCGGTTTAATGGCACTGGGTAAACGCCAAAGACATAGAACATAAAAACAAAAAATCACAAACAAGACACATTGAAGAACAGCACAAAACTCCACAAACAGCACAGTGCATACATACTATATAAAAAAATCCAAGTTTAGCTCGGATAAGATATATAATTTTCTTTCATGCTTTACAATGAAATATGGGTTTTTAACAGTGAAATAACAACAGTGAAAATATCAATTTGATATTTTCACTGCAAAATAAGGAGTGAAAATATCAATTTTCAGAACTACTTTTAAAATCCTTTGTTGTTAATAAAGAAATATTTTATAAATTTAAATAAATATATAATTGGAAATTAACAACTTACCGTTTATTACCGGTTATCCCGTTTATCAAACATTTTACTGATCTTTGAAGCTGAATGTTCGAACATTTGCTTTCATTCCAAACAAATTACAGACAAAAACAACTGTTCGAACATAAATAAAATTTTATAGCATCGATCAAATGTATTTTGAACTGTTAACCGTTGTAGTACGTAAAATTAGCTTCCTGGAGAATTCACACAACAATTTACAGATAGATCCAATATTTTTTTACCCCACCCACATCTCAAAATGTGTCAACAAACTAGCGTGGTATTTACTCTTCTGGAAAACAAACATTTTAAAGCGAAACAGACTGGTCTCTGACAGTAAGATGACTGTATATTAACTTACTATAAAAACACGCGTATATGCAGTCTTAAACTAAGAAGAATGGTTAAAATCCAATGAGTATCCACATTTGTTTTGCCAACACATTTGACCTTCCAAATTTTCATTCTATAAATAGCGGCGTAGTAATTTGGTTAAAATAAAAAGTGTTTTCATTATTTTTTGGAACATTTGTGCACTAATAATACTTCATTTTTTACTGTTCATAAAGCTTTGCAATAAAAAATGAGCGAATATTAAGCTATAAGAATGAATAGCAGAGAACTATTTCTCAGCAAACCGAAAGTAAAAAAGTTGACAGCTATAATTATGCATGAGGGGCGCCCCACGGGTAGCGGCGTAAAGCCCACCCTTTTCAAAGAAGGGGGTAATTCAGAAATAAATAAAACTCCGAAAATAAGCATAAAAGAAACAGAAAATTTGTTTATTTCAGTGTAAGATCGTATTGTAACGTGCCGGGGCTAACTTTCAAATGGTTATATATAAGATTTTCCTCTTTGGCTACTTTGCCAAATAATTTGCACTAATGATTATTTAAAATGATTGGATCGTGAAAATAATTATCGTTCAATCAATGATAAATCAACAAAGATTGGAATATTTACAGTTTTCATAGACGCACATATTAAATTATCTAACTTTTCCGATATCCCTAGCTTTTCACTTAAAAACTGTACTTAATAGTATTATGTCAATGTATGGTAAGGACTTTTGAGTTTACTTTCATTACTTCTATTGTTAAGGAGGCGCTTTTCTATTTAATACTCTCTGGTTCACAGTTTATACCATACTTATATCTATATTAATATAGATAGTTCGGTATAAACCCCTAGGGAATTAACATGTATATTTGCCGCTAGGACAAATAGTGTTTAACCCCTATTAGAGACAATAAATATAGTACACCTTGTCTTATCAAGTTGTTGCTCTCGCAGAAGCCAGCACAAGAATGAATAAAATCCGCTGGTTTGCTGTATTTATACTCACGATATCACGTGACCAGATTGCACGGTCCTAACCGGTTGGAATAGTCCATTTTCAACGTTAAGTCTTTTTCCGAAGGGGTTTCGCCTTATATTTTCATATTTTCAGAAAACAACATTATTATTATAAATCGCTGTTCGCATCATGATTATTATTATTCAATCATCTTATTTTAATTTACATTCATGCTGTATCATTAACTGTTGTTTTTATTGAGAAATTCACTCTCTACACTAATTTCATACCCCATATTAAAAGTTAAGCATTAAGTGCAGACAACAGTTTAACAACGTATCGCTCGGCCCAAATTTGCTACATTACCTACGCCTCCGATTACCACGCGTCTCGCGGGGATAAACCTATTTTTTTTTTTTTTTTTACTTGAACCGAAAAATCTAAACAAATTTAAGCTTAACACAGTTTAATGAGAATTACAAAAACGACATTTACAACACGACGATAAATGAGTTTGATCCTATAAACAAATAAAGTTTCTCGTCAGCTTCCTGCTGTAGCATTGATACACATACAAAAACAAAACTCTACTTCAAAATTTAACAGTTCGCAAAGGTTTCAATAATGTTTACAATACACTCAGTTTTTAGTTTCAAAGCTCACTTGATGCATCCCGTCCTCAAAATCAACCTAATATTCAACATCAACCTTTTTTAAACACTTTTCTCCTTCATCGCTATAATCATGTTCAATTCCAGGATTACAATCCCATCCTTCATCACCAGCTTCCAATTTTTCAATGTCAGTCTTATTACACCCAGGTTTAACTTTGTCCTTAGACATATCACATTTCTCAGTGGTCTTATTATCATGCACCATCTGCTTATGTTTCATCATAAATGAAAACCTTTTAAAGATCTTCCCACATTCATCACAACTTGCCTGTGGAGCTAACATGAGCTTTTTCTTCTCTTCGGTACATTGAATAAGATGCTGCTCAAACTTCTCGTTGGGTGGTATTCTCTTTTTGCATTGCGGGCATATAGGCTGGATCGACTTTCGTGCTTTTACCTTTTTCTTGGCCATCTTAGACCTTTTTGTTCCAAGATAATTTACTCTTCCGGTATCAATCATTTTTAATCTTGCGGGAATATCACCCTTTTTCATCAACCCTACGCGGTAACAACCTAATTTCCCAACGCTTTCGAGAGCAATTTTCTGCCCATTGATTGTCAATGTATCCTGTATGACATTGATATGAACAGTGTGCACTTTCATAAAATCAAGTCCTAGTACGACATCAACATCCATGTCTACTACTACAACTGTAATCGGACAACTTGTTTTACCAAGCCGTATTACAAGCTCCGTGCTACCGATTATAACCATGTTACTTCCAGAAGCCGTTATAATTGGAGCTTCAAAAGTCGAAAGGATGTGGTAACCTTTAATTATTTCCCATATTTTACTGGAAATTAATGTTAGCGTAGCTCCTGTGTCTACAAGGCAGGCGACGTCTATACTCCCTATTTTAGCTGACACATATAAACCAGCCGATGTTTGAATATGAGCTTGTTTTAAGCTTTGCTGCTGTTGTTGCTTATTATTTTCCTTCTTTCCCTCATAAGGTTTACTTTTAATATTTGGACAGTCCCACCTTAAATGTTGTTCTGACCCACACTCAAAACATGCTTTCATTTTGTCAACGTGTCTTTCATTCGACTGTTTATCAAATGATCTGTTTTCAGTATAAAACTGTTTCTTGTACGGTGTTTGCTGATAACTTCTACTACCACTCTCATTTTTACTGAACGATTTCGATTGTGTTTGAGCGTTCAACTTTGCTCGAAGATCTCGAATTTCTTCCCTCATTTGAGACATGGACTCCCCTGAGTGTTTGTCTTCATCATGGTTGGTAGCCCGAACCATTCCTTTCTGCCGCTTCTCTGCACGATAAAAGGACTCTAGTTCAACAGCATGCCGAACAGCATCGTTTAAATCAACAGGCCTAGCCTGTTTAACTTTCAATCGCATGTCTGAATTTATCAATGAATCGATAAATTGCTCTTTTGCGAGCGTTTCTCGCACGTCATTTGGTGCGCTTGGATATGCCAAATTTGTGAGACGGCGAATATCCTGGCCTAGCTCTGACATTGTCTCAGTAGCTCTTTGTTGCCGGTCCCTTAACTGTACCCGGTACAATTCAGTTTGATTTGGAGGTGCAAATCGATCCTCCAAAGCACTCACCAACTTCTTGTAGTCGGTAGTGTTATTTGCAAGGTTTCCGAATACACCTTGCGCCTGTCTCCTCAATGAAACAGACAGATACAGGCCTTTTTGATGGTCATCCCAACCATTCAATGAAGCACATGCTTCGAAATGGGCTTTATAGTCCGCCCAGGCACTAGTCCCATCATAAGTCGCGGGCTTCATTGTTAAACCCCGACCAGCTGTGCCCCCACTATTGCATATCTGCTTCGTATCTTCTAATGGCACAGTTTCTGAACAACGTACCTTCTTCCTTCGTTCAGTAACGAATTTATCTGGCCTGTCATTATCCATGCACTCCGTCTGGCATGCTATGTTCGTAAAGGAAACACTTGATTTATTTGGCGTTTCAGGCAACAACCGTCTTGGTCTTGTCAATTTTGAATGAAAAGCTGGGGTGGTTTCTATCAGTTCTCGTTTAACAATTGAACTAGGCATTTCCATTCTACCACGCGGTATATTTTCTCTGACTAGTGTAGAAGCATTTATGTTATATGAAGTTATGTCAATCTCTCGTTGCATTGCGTCAATTTCTTGTTGTAACTTCATTATATGGAGCTGTCGCCTTAAATCATCTATCTCTTGCTCCATATGACGTTCACGATCACTTCTTCCGGCCATTGTCGTAGGTTTGTGAATATATATGAAAATTCAAATAGTCCCTCGTTGGGCGCCAAATTTTGTAACGTGCCGGGGCTAACTTTCAAATGGTTATATATAAGATTTTCCTCTTTGGCTACTTTGCCAAATAATTTGCACTAATGATTATTTAAAATGATTGGATCGTGAAAATAATTATCGTTCAATCAATGATAAATCAACAAAGATTGGAATATTTACAGTTTTCATAGACGCACATATTAAATTATCTAACTTTTCCGATATCCCTAGCTTTTCACTTAAAAACTGTACTTAATAGTATTATGTCAATGTATGGTAAGGACTTTTGAGTTTACTTTCATTACTTCTATTGTTAAGGAGGCGCTTTTCTATTTAATACTCTCTGGTTCACAGTTTATACCATACTTATATCTATATTAATATAGATAGTTCGGTATAAACCCCTAGGGAATTAACATGTATATTTGCCGCTAGGACAAATAGTGTTTAACCCCTATTAGAGACAATAAATATAGTACACCTTGTCTTATCAAGTTGTTGCTCTCGCAGAAGCCAGCACAAGAATGAATAAAATCCGCTGGTTTGCTGTATTTATACTCACGATATCACGTGACCAGATTGCACGGTCCTAACCGGTTGGAATAGTCCATTTTCAACGTTAAGTCTTTTTCCGTAGGGGTTTCGCCTTATATTTTCATATTTTCAGAAAACAACATTATTATTATAAATCGCTGTTCGCATCATGATTATTATTATTCAATCATCTTATTTTAATTTACATTCATGCTGTATCATTAACTGTTGTTTTTATTGAGAAATTCACTCTCTACACTAATTTCATACCCCATATTAAAAGTTAAGCATTAAGTGCAGACAACAGTTTAACAACGTATCGCTCGGCCCAAATTTGCTACAGTATTTAATTTCACTCGTGATCATAAAAAACTACATTTTCACTCGTGGCTTCGCCACTCGTGAAAATATGTTTTTCTATGAGACTCGTGAAATTAAATACGATCTTACACTGAAATAAACAAATATCGTCTATATATTTTTCTCCTATGTCTGTATTTATGCAAGGGTGCGAAGGCACCAAATGTGCCGATTTTCTTTTTCTTTAGTAGAAGCTTAAATCATCAATTCCGTTTAGCTTCCAGATAGTGTTAGTGTCATTTTCCTTTCGTTTGTTTAACTATACAAATAAATACTTCATTAAAATAAAAATCGTGACTTTACCATTAGTCTGATTTATATGATAAGTCAACACTTTTAAAAATAGTGATTGTTTATTGACCAGTACAAGAATTGGGCAAATACTTGGTAGAGTATATGGGATTGTATAAACACTACTAAGTAACATGTCAAAATACAGAACTGGTTGCAATTAAGTTATGATGGCACTGTTTACATATATCAATGTGAAGTTTGTTGTAGAATTAGAATAATACAGTACATTGATTGCTTCCCTATTTTCTAGTTGGAACCAGGGGGGTCAAAAGATTGACTTAAGCCAATTACTCTGTAGGTAAAGTATTGTGCATGATCGTTTGTATCACGAATCGTGCTGTTGAACAAGGTAATACGAAATTCTTGTCTCTGGAATTGCTAAGCTTATAAGCGTTTTGCCAATAAGTACATTTACGTTCATTTAAATAAAGGGCATGGTCCACTTCCATACTCGTCAGTCATCAACAATTGTTGGGTTCCACTTAGAACAACTGAAATTTACTTATTCTAAATATAAATAAATAATTTCGAGAATGTTGGAAAAGAATCTGACATAAATTCATAAGACTTAAATTTTCAAAATCGCTTTGTGAAGAAGTGAATCAGTATTTTAAACCCTTAACCATCTACAATCTTATGCTCCTCAAAGGTTGGCAAATAGATTTCTCACTGTCCATCCTCCATGTTTCCATGTGTCCATCAAATACATTCTTGACTGAGCAATAACTTTGTGATTAGCTGGACTACTCAAGGGACAAGGAGAGCTTTCATGCATATAATGCAAATAATTGCCCTTTATCATAAGGCATACAAATATAAACACACATAGGTTAACTATTCGATGTATTCCATTGAGACTTTATACAAATGCACTAAACAATCCAACTTACTTGAATAACCAAGTTAGATAACTGTATTTTGCAAATAATGGCCCTTTATTATTCGACTTAGAAATTCTGGTTAAGGTTTTGCATTCAATCTAATTTTACAGTGATGACTGCATGTTTTCTAAAACTGCAATCCTTAAACTTGCGACGGAATAGCCAAGCGTGCTGTCTCCGTGACAGGTCCGGTTATTCATGGAATTTCAATTAAATTTCACGGAATTGGTGAACAGTATTGAAAGGTGAACTGCACATATTTTTCCCTTATCTCAAATGTCATGGTCATGATTGAAGGTCAAGGTTATACAATAGTGAACTCCACATACTTTTAAAGCACCATGGGAAGGTGAGTTGTACAAACAATCTTGCTCTCATATCAATAGTCAAGTCACTGATGGAGGTTAAACATTATTCATAGATTTCATATAGCAATAATTTGTGTCTTAGCAATACTTTTATAACCAGTAATCGGAATTCAGTCAAACTTCATCAATATTAGAGCATCATGAGAAAGTGTGTCACTAATAAAATATGTCTTAAAGGTTAACGTTACACAATATGAATTTCAGCAGTAATTCACGTCTCAGCTTTTACTTTTTAGCTCAATTGAGCACAAAGTTCTCAAGTTGAGCTATCGTGGTCTGTCTGTCCGGCATCCCGTTCCCGTGGTCCAACGGCAACTATTGCTCATAAACCTTTTTTTTCCACCTGGTCAATTTTAATGAATCTTCAAAGGGATGTTACTTTGGTGTTGCCCTTTCATATTAGTTCAAGGTAATTAATTTCAACGCAAAACTCTGGTTGCCATGGCAACCAAAGGGGAAAACTTCAAAAATTGACAAAAATCATGAGGCCTTGCGCTTAGATATTTGGTTGGTTTTTATTGTCTAGTGGTTGCCTACCAAGTTTGTTCAAAGTATGCCCATGTGATCACTAATTTCTTACATTCTTATATTTGTAAATCGTCTTGTCTGCTACCGTTAGTGGTATGGTGTACATCATCATATACACGGGTGCGAAACAGTGGCTCCTGCTCTTTTAGGAGCTGTGTATAAAAAGGAGCCAATGACAGTTCCGAGCTAGAGCAAAAGAACGGATATCATCGTAAAACGTAAGTATGACTCGTTATTTTATCTAATATCACAATTATGAGGGCTTATTTGAGAAATCGGGGAATGCGGTGCCATATAAATATGTTTAATCTTCACACGTATTTGGGTTATTTTGTAAGCATATTGTTTATGGAGTTATAAAACCGATTCTCCCATCAAACACATCAATGTTTACAAACGAAAGTAGAACATTTTCACCAATCTTCAGTTGAATTTCACTCAAGAAGCTTACATTTAAGATAAAGTCAGTATTATCGAGTGCTTTTATTTTGTCGGGAATAAAAATGACCGTCTGATTACCGGAATAAGCATGTTTATACTCGATAAACCTCGTTTCCGCAAAACACCCTACGCTCGGGTCGGAATGAACCTATCTTACACTTTCGGCCATGGAAGATACTTATATTCCAATCGACTGAACACTGAAAAAAATGGCGTTGAAACAAAAATGAAACTGTCGAGTTTTCTTGCAGCCCTATTCGAGCTTAACAAGTACATATTTTGAACTAACTGTTTCTGTTTATTCGTGACATTAAACAGCTTTTCAACAAAGAAGTTACTCATGGTGTGTAATTTTATGCAATTATGGTTAATACACCTTTTTGCGGTTGTTACCATCTGCAAAGGCCCTTCAAATGGTTTACAACCCTCGCGCTTCTCGTCGGGCTGTAAACCATTTTGCGGGCCTTTGCAGATGGTAACGACCTCAAAAAGGTGTTATTACCCTATATTAATTAATAAAAAAATGTTAATGTGTTATCGTTATAATAAAGCAAACCTGTGTTGTGTTATATTATGACAAAAAAATAAAAAAAGTTGTAAAAACGATTTATCTGTGAGAATGCAGCTTTAATATCGTGTGCTTACTTATGCTGTATAGACACCTTGCAGGTCCAGGAAACAATGAATTATTGTAAGAATTCACACTAGTTTTCTCTTAATCTAAGCCAAGCTCGCGTTTAATGTCGGTAAAAAGGGTACCTCATTTTTTTTATATATAGCAAATATAAATCAAATGTACAGAAAAATAAGAAAATTAACACTTACACGTATCCAATCCTATTGATGTACTAGCGGTCAGTTGATGTAATTTAGCACATAGTTTACCAGTTTTTTGTCTATCTAATCTTTGTTAAATGACACACTTTTCTTTCATCCACTACTATTCATTTATTTTGGAATCTGATTGGAGTTAGAAGACTGTTCAAGAAACAGTAGCCATATAATTATACAGATGTTGTGAAAGGATTGTTTAGCTCCATCGGCATTTCTGAGATTGCAACGCCCATTATCAGATGAATTACATTAAATAATCATAAATAATTATATATTTAAAAAATACAACACTATCTTAATACTAGTTATAAATAAAAAAAACTGCAACTATTCCAAATATGACCAGTTGAATGCATTATTATACAGAGTATTGGCTCAGCATCCACGCTTTGGCTCCAGCTCCCTGGCTTTGGCTCCAGCTCAACCCAGAAAAGGAGTATAAACATGCTTATTCCGGTAATCAGACGGTCATTTTTATTCCCGACAAAATAAAAGCACTCGATAATACTGACTTTATCTTAAATGTAAGCTTCTTGAGTGAAATTCAACTGAAGATTGGTGAAAATGTTCTACTTTCGTTTGTAAACATTGATGTGTTTGATGGGAGAATCGGTTTTATAACTCCATAAAAAATATGTTTACAAAATAACCCAAATACGTGTGAAGATTAAACATATTTATATGGCACTGCATTCCCCGATTTCTCAAATAAGCCCTCATAATTGTGATATTAGATAAAATAACGAGTCATACTTACGTTTTACGATGATATCCGTTCTTTTTCTCTAGCTCGGAACTGTCATTGGCTCCTTTTTATACACAGCTCCTAAAAGAGCAGGAGCCACTGTTTCGCACCCATGCATATAGTGATCCAGTGTATCAAGTTTGTTCAAATTGTGGCATAGGGGCCAAAACTTGCCCCATTCTGGGGGGGGGGGGTACACGTTTCCTTATGGTCAATGTTGTTTTTACTAAAGCAGATAAATAATTTCTCAATTACTTTAGGCATAACTTATTTTGATAAAACTTGCTGTGTAGGAAACTTATGTGAAGACAAACATCACGCCGGACAATCATTGGAGCCATAACATTTTGTTATGTGTTGAAAATGCTCCAACGCGTCTTCAGTTATTGTGTCAATGCGTGGAATATGGATGAGCGGTCATTCCAGCAATATTTGCTCTTCTAATATACGGTTTGTGGACACTTGGACTAAGAACAAACTGACAGTCAATTTGTAAGTCGATACATGGTCAATGATTTGACAATGACTGGCCCTTTACACGTATATTTTCAGCCTCTATATATATTCAGGTTTCTAAGTGGTCAACATTCACTTTTGACCAAGAACTTCTAGTGTTGAAATCATGGCGCGGGTCGCTGTGATTTGTCTCTTTTCCATCGGTAAGTTCAGATTTTTTACCCACATTATTAAAATTTTAAATATCTTCCAAGTAAAGTTGATGTATTTAAGAAAAGGTTTATTGTTGAAGTGTATACCATTTCACGTTTCAGTATTTCTGCAACCATCCCACGGCAAGACAACGGTGTTGCCCTCTGGCGAAACGGCCATCAACCCCCAATCTGTTCCCGACCAGCAGAAACAGACAACAACGTCCGTCGGCGACATCAGCGTTCCTGACAGGCAGATCCAGACAACAACGTCCGTCGGCGACATCAGCGTTCCTGACAGGCAGAGACAGACAACAACGTCCGTCGGCGACATCAGCGTTCCGGATAGGCAGAGACAGACAACAACGTCCGTCGGCGACATCAGCGTTCCAGATAGGCCGGCACAAACAACACCGCCAACAAATGGTGAGTTGTGAGCTCAGGCCCATGGGAAAACAAATATTTCTAAAAGTGATTCTTAAAATTTGTATTAGATATTTAAACATACAGTTCAATTTGATTATTTTGTCCTTTGATGTAGTTTGACTATTAAACCGTAGGTCGTATTTTCTTATGATTAAATTATGGTAATTGTCGACATGTTTTATGTCGACTTGATGAGTATAAAGACGCATTTTATTTATTTTTTTAAACGTGTGTCGATTTGTTCACAAATTTGTACTGGAGATGTCAATTAAATTATGTCGAACAATGGTGTTCAACTTGAAAAACATTTTTAACCCTATATGTTGACATAAATTAGGTAAACATGTTATGTTCAAACTTGGCAAGTCGACTTAAAGCCAGTTTACACTATTGCATGATCTCTTTACGTTCATGATCACTTCAATAATATATACGTTATATGCGCTTCCATATGTGACGCACAAAGAATGGATATATAAATGACCGAATTTCGTTATCCTGTTACTTGAACAAGTCCTCTTGGCAGCAGGTATCTTTTAAATGACATCCGTAACTTAGAATGCAATCTACATTTTCAGCTTAATCAATTAAGAATTTCATCTTTCGCGGCAGGTTTGCTTTGCCATTATGAGTCAGCCAATGATTTTTTTGTATTTTAGTGTCAGTTAGATGACCTGAAATCGCTATGCTCACCACGCTCATTCTTAATAATTAAGATTTTACTTCATGTCATATAACCATTACATAATGCGAAACTTGTTAAAGTATTCAAACGAGTTAAAGCCATTAGGAGCGATCGTTGTTAGAAGGTAACGTGTACAAACAGGTAAAATGTTCACTTTAAATAGTTCAGAAGTATCCTGAATTTTATTACGCATATGCATTGTCCTTCTTTTGTACATTGTTTATAAATCACAATGGACAAAGTAGGGACAAAATATTATATTAAATATTATTATTCAAGCTGTGTAAACATCGCTTGGATTACCGAACTTCGCTATTCCGCCAACCTACAATTATTTCACCCTAATGATAAAGGTCGCGGTCAAGATTAATGTCGAAAGTTTAATAGCACAAATCGTGACTCGATCATTAATTCTTTGATTATACTATTTACTTATAAATCCTGTGAATTGATCGCCTTATATTAACAATTTAAGCTGTAGAGAAGTGTGAAATTTATTGAAATATGAGGCACTTCAACTACTGCTGCGGAAGTCATTTATTTGAAACATATCCAGACAAACAGACAAACAGACAGACAGGCATTCGAGTTTATTTTCGTAAAAGGGTTGCAAACAGTTTCTTGACAAAACGAACGTTGTTAAAGAATATAATATTAGCATGACCACAATGTAACATCACATTAGCATAGAAATAAGAATAGTACATATTACGCAAATGAAGAAAACATTTATTCACCGTTGAAATATTTGATGAAAACGCGAAGTTGCACAACATTTCCGAATTAACAAATGTAACTATAACAAAATTAATGTTTTGGCACGCTATGTTCAAGGTGACAGAACAATGATTGATCACCGATAACACATACAGACTTAAAATGCGGCCTTTCTTACTTCCAAACTTCTCGGAAAAATCATATGTTATGTAAAACATATATTGCCATCTAAAAATACCAAGATGTGCGTGAAGTTAGCACCGTAGCACCGTATCACCATATCACCGCGGGGATGCGGTGCTAGCACCGTATCACCATCAAAATCAATACAATAAGAGCATTAATCTCGAGGAAACATGTAAGGCTCGTTCTCGCAGAAACGAGCAAGGGGACCATAGGGACCTATGTCACTGTGTAGCCGAGACCTGGCCCTAGGTGATGGCACATGTGAATACCCTAGGATTTTAGGCAGGCTATGCGGGATAGGGACATGAACTCGATCCCCCATGCCAATTTGGCCCATATTCAGACACTGTTATGGTGCGGATGCCTTAAAAACGAGCAAGGGGACCAATGGCACTGTATCCAAGGGTTACCTGGCGGTGTGATACATTCGGGGAAACTGTTAATACTACGAGGATTTTAGTCTGGCCCCGTCCTTAGCCCAACATTGTGCGTATATGGGCAATATAAGCCCTACTGACCCCTACCATACATGTAAGGCTCGTTCTCGCAGAAACGAGCAAGGGGACCATAGGGACCTATGTCACTGTGTAGCCGAGACCTGGCCCTAGGTGATGGCACATGTGAATACCCTAGGATTTTAGGCAGGCTATGCGGGATAGGGACATGAACTCGATCCCCCATGCCAATTTGGCCCATATTCAGACACTGTTATGGTGCGGATGCCTTAAAAACGAGCAAGGGGACCAATGGCACTGTATCCAAGGGTTACCTGGCGGTGTGATACATTCGGGGAAACTGTTAATACTACGAGGATTTTAGTCTGGCCCCGTCCTTAGCCCAACATTGTGCGTATATGGGCAATATAAGCCCTACTGACCCCTACCATACATGTAAGGCTCGTTCTCGCAGAAACGAGCAAGGGGACCATAGGGACCTATGTCACTGTGTAGCCGAGACCTGGCCCTAGGTGATGGCACATGTGAATACCCTAGGATTTTAGGCAGGCTATGCGGGATAGGGACATGAACTCGATCCCCCATGCCAATTTGGCCCATATTCAGACACTGTTATGGTGCGGATGCCTTAAAAACGAGCAAGGGGACCAATGGCACTGTATCCAAGGGTTACCTGGCGGTGTGATACATTCGGGGAAACTGTTAATACTACGAGGATTTTAGTCTGGCCCCGTCCTTAGCCCAACATTGTGCGTATATGGGCAATATAAGCCCTACTGACCCCTACCATACATGTAAGGCTCGTTCTCGCAGAAACGAGCAAGGGGACCATAGGGACCTATGTCACTGTGTAGCCGAGACCTGGCCCTAGGTGATGGCACATGTGAATACCCTAGGATTTTAGGCAGGCTATGCGGGATAGGGACATGAACTCGATCCCCCATGCCAATTTGGCCCATATTCAGACACTGTTATGGTGCGGATGCCTTAAAAACGAGCAAGGGGACCAATGGCACTGTATCCAAGGGTTACCTGGCGGTGTGATACATTCGGGGAAACTGTTAATACTACGAGGATTTTAGTCTGGCCCCGTCCTTAGCCCAACATTGTGCGTATATGGGCAATATAAGCCCTACTGACCCCTACCATACATGTAAGGCTCGTTCTCGCAGAAACGAGCAAGGGGACCATAGGGACCTATGTCACTGTGTAGCCGAGACCTGGCCCTAGGTGATGGCACATGTGAATACCCTAGGATTTTAGGCAGGCTATGCGGGATAGGGACATGAACTCGATCCCCCATGCCAATTTGGCCCATATTCAGACACTGTTATGGTGCGGATGCCTTAAAAACGAGCAAGGGGACCAATGGCACTGTATCCAAGGGTTACCTGGCGGTGTGATACATTCGGGGAAACTGTTAATACTACGAGGATTTTAGTCTGGCCCCGTCCTTAGCCCAACATTGTGCGTATATGGGCAATATAAGCCCTACTGACCCCTACCATACATGTAAGGCTCGTTCTCGCAGAAACGAGCAAGGGGACCATAGGGACCTATGTCACTGTGTAGCCGAGACCTGGCCCTAGGTGATGGCACATGTGAATACCCTAGGATTTTAGGCAGGCTATGCGGGATAGGGACATGAACTCGATCCCCCATGCCAATTTGGCCCATATTCAGACACTGTTATGGTGCGGATGCCTTAAAAACGAGCAAGGGGACCAATGGCACTGTATCCAAGGGTTACCTGGCGGTGTGATACATTCGGGGAAACTGTTAATACTACGAGGATTTTAGTCTGGCCCCGTCCTTAGCCCAACATTGTGCGTATATGGGCAATATAAGCCCTACTGACCCCTACCATACATGTAAGGCTCGTTCTCGCAGAAACGAGCAAGGGGACCATAGGGACCTATGTCACTGTGTAGCCGAGACCTGGCCCTAGGTGATGGCACATGTGAATACCCTAGGATTTTAGGCAGGCTATGCGGGATAGGGACATGAACTCGATCCCCCATGCCAATTTGGCCCATATTCAGACACTGTTATGGTGCGGATGCCTTAAAAACGAGCAAGGGGACCAATGGCACTGTATCCAAGGGTTACCTGGCGGTGTGATACATTCGGGGAAACTGTTAATACTACGAGGATTTTAGTCTGGCCCCGTCCTTAGCCCAACATTGTGCGTATATGGGCAATATAAGCCCTACTGACCCCTACCATACATGTAAGGCTCGTTCTCGCAGAAACGAGCAAGGGGACCATAGGGACCTATGTCACTGTGTAGCCGAGACCTGGCCCTAGGTGATGGCACATGTGAATACCCTAGGATTTTAGGCAGGCTATGCGGGATAGGGACATGAACTCGATCCCCCATGCCAATTTGGCCCATATTCAGACACTGTTATGGTGCGGATGCCTTAAAAACGAGCAAGGGGACCAATGGCACTGTATCCAAGGGTTACCTGGCGGTGTGATACATTCGGGGAAACTGTTAATACTACGAGGATTTTAGTCTGGCCCCGTCCTTAGCCCAACATTGTGCGTATATGGGCAATATAAGCCCTACTGACCCCTACCATACATGTAAGGCTCGTTCTCGCAGAAACGAGCAAGGGGACCATAGGGACCTATGTCACTGTGTAGCCGAGACCTGGCCCTAGGTGATGGCACATGTGAATACCCTAGGATTTTAGGCAGGCTATGCGGGATAGGGACATGAACTCGATCCCCCATGCCAATTTGGCCCATATTCAGACACTGTTATGGTGCGGATGCCTTAAAAACGAGCAAGGGGACCAATGGCACTGTATCCAAGGGTTACCTGGCGGTGTGATACATTCGGGGAAACTGTTAATACTACGAGGATTTTAGTCTGGCCCCGTCCTTAGCCCAACATTGTGCGTATATGGGCAATATAAGCCCTACTGACCCCTACCATACATGTAAGGCTCGTTCTCGCAGAAACGAGCAAGGGGACCATAGGGACCTATGTCACTGTGTAGCCGAGACCTGGCCCTAGGTGATGGCACATGTGAATACCCTAGGATTTTAGGCAGGCTATGCGGGATAGGGACATGAACTCGATCCCCCATGCCAATTTGGCCCATATTCAGACACTGTTATGGTGCGGATGCCTTAAAAACGAGCAAGGGGACCAATGGCACTGTATCCAAGGGTTACCTGGCGGTGTGATACATTCGGGGAAACTGTTAATACTACGAGGATTTTAGTCTGGCCCCGTCCTTAGCCCAACATTGTGCGTATATGGGCAATATAAGCCCTACTGACCCCTACCATACATGTAAGGCTCGTTCTCGCAGAAACGAGCAAGGGGACCATAGGGACCTATGTCACTGTGTAGCCGAGACCTGGCCCTAGGTGATGGCACATGTGAATACCCTAGGATTTTAGGCAGGCTATGCGGGATAGGGACATGAACTCGATCCCCCATGCCAATTTGGCCCATATTCAGACACTGTTATGGTGCGGATGCCTTAAAAACGAGCAAGGGGACCAATGGCACTGTATCCAAGGGTTACCTGGCGGTGTGATACATTCGGGGAAACTGTTAATACTACGAGGATTTTAGTCTGGCCCCGTCCTTAGCCCAACATTGTGCGTATATGGGCAATATAAGCCCTACTGACCCCTACCATACATGTAAGGCTCGTTCTCGCAGAAACGAGCAAGGGGACCATAGGGACCTATGTCACTGTGTAGCCGAGACCTGGCCCTAGGTGATGGCACATGTGAATACCCTAGGATTTTAGGCAGGCTATGCGGGATAGGGACATGAACTCGATCCCCCATGCCAATTTGGCCCATATTCAGACACTGTTATGGTGCGGATGCCTTAAAAACGAGCAAGGGGACCAATGGCACTGTATCCAAGGGTTACCTGGCGGTGTGATACATTCGGGGAAACTGTTAATACTACGAGGATTTTAGTCTGGCCCCGTCCTTAGCCCAACATTGTGCGTATATGGGCAATATAAGCCCTACTGACCCCTACCATACATGTAAGGCTCGTTCTCGCAGAAACGAGCAAGGGGACCATAGGGACCTATGTCACTGTGTAGCCGAGACCTGGCCCTAGGTGATGGCACATGTGAATACCCTAGGATTTTAGGCAGGCTATGCGGGATAGGGACATGAACTCGATCCCCCATGCCAATTTGGCCCATATTCAGACACTGTTATGGTGCGGATGCCTTAAAAACGAGCAAGGGGACCAATGGCACTGTATCCAAGGGTTACCTGGCGGTGTGATACATTCGGGGAAACTGTTAATACTACGAGGATTTTAGTCTGGCCCCGTCCTTAGCCCAACATTGTGCGTATATGGGCAATATAAGCCCTACTGACCCCTACCATACATGTAAGGCTCGTTCTCGCAGAAACGAGCAAGGGGACCATAGGGACCTATGTCACTGTGTAGCCGAGACCTGGCCCTAGGTGATGGCACATGTGAATACCCTAGGATTTTAGGCAGGCTATGCGGGATAGGGACATGAACTCGATCCCCCATGCCAATTTGGCCCATATTCAGACACTGTTATGGTGCGGATGCCTTAAAAACGAGCAAGGGGACCAATGGCACTGTATCCAAGGGTTACCTGGCGGTGTGATACATTCGGGGAAACTGTTAATACTACGAGGATTTTAGTCTGGCCCCGTCCTTAGCCCAACATTGTGCGTATATGGGCAATATAAGCCCTACTGACCCCTACCATACATGTAAGGCTCGTTCTCGCAGAAACGAGCAAGGGGACCATAGGGACCTATGTCACTGTGTAGCCGAGACCTGGCCCTAGGTGATGGCACATGTGAATACCCTAGGATTTTAGGCAGGCTATGCGGGATAGGGACATGAACTCGATCCCCCATGCCAATTTGGCCCATATTCAGACACTGTTATGGTGCGGATGCCTTAAAAACGAGCAAGGGGACCAATGGCACTGTATCCAAGGGTTACCTGGCGGTGTGATACATTCGGGGAAACTGTTAATACTACGAGGATTTTAGTCTGGCCCCGTCCTTAGCCCAACATTGTGCGTATATGGGCAATATAAGCCCTACTGACCCCTACCATACATGTAAGGCTCGTTCTCGCAGAAACGAGCAAGGGGACCATAGGGACCTATGTCACTGTGTAGCCGAGACCTGGCCCTAGGTGATGGCACATGTGAATACCCTAGGATTTTAGGCAGGCTATGCGGGATAGGGACATGAACTCGATCCCCCATGCCAATTTGGCCCATATTCAGACACTGTTATGGTGCGGATGCCTTAAAAACGAGCAAGGGGACCAATGGCACTGTATCCAAGGGTTACCTGGCGGTGTGATACATTCGGGGAAACTGTTAATACTACGAGGATTTTAGTCTGGCCCCGTCCTTAGCCCAACATTGTGCGTATATGGGCAATATAAGCCCTACTGACCCCTACCATACATGTAAGGCTCGTTCTCGCAGAAACGAGCAAGGGGACCATAGGGACCTATGTCACTGTGTAGCCGAGACCTGGCCCTAGGTGATGGCACATGTGAATACCCTAGGATTTTAGGCAGGCTATGCGGGATAGGGACATGAACTCGATCCCCCATGCCAATTTGGCCCATATTCAGACACTGTTATGGTGCGGATGCCTTAAAAACGAGCAAGGGGACCAATGGCACTGTATCCAAGGGTTACCTGGCGGTGTGATACATTCGGGGAAACTGTTAATACTACGAGGATTTTAGTCTGGCCCCGTCCTTAGCCCAACATTGTGCGTATATGGGCAATATAAGCCCTACTGACCCCTACCATACATGTAAGGCTCGTTCTCGCAGAAACGAGCAAGGGGACCATAGGGACCTATGTCACTGTGTAGCCGAGACCTGGCCCTAGGTGATGGCACATGTGAATACCCTAGGATTTTAGGCAGGCTATGCGGGATAGGGACATGAACTCGATCCCCCATGCCAATTTGGCCCATATTCAGACACTGTTATGGTGCGGATGCCTTAAAAACGAGCAAGGGGACCAATGGCACTGTATCCAAGGGTTACCTGGCGGTGTGATACATTCGGGGAAACTGTTAATACTACGAGGATTTTAGTCTGGCCCCGTCCTTAGCCCAACATTGTGCGTATATGGGCAATATAAGCCCTACTGACCCCTACCATACATGTAAGGCTCGTTCTCGCAGAAACGAGCAAGGGGACCATAGGGACCTATGTCACTGTGTAGCCGAGACCTGGCCCTAGGTGATGGCACATGTGAATACCCTAGGATTTTAGGCAGGCTATGCGGGATAGGGACATGAACTCGATCCCCCATGCCAATTTGGCCCATATTCAGACACTGTTATGGTGCGGATGCCTTAAAAACGAGCAAGGGGACCAATGGCACTGTATCCAAGGGTTACCTGGCGGTGTGATACATTCGGGGAAACTGTTAATACTACGAGGATTTTAGTCTGGCCCCGTCCTTAGCCCAACATTGTGCGTATATGGGCAATATAAGCCCTACTGACCCCTACCATACATGTAAGGCTCGTTCTCGCAGAAACGAGCAAGGGGACCATAGGGACCTATGTCACTGTGTAGCCGAGACCTGGCCCTAGGTGATGGCACATGTGAATACCCTAGGATTTTAGGCAGGCTATGCGGGATAGGGACATGAACTCGATCCCCCATGCCAATTTGGCCCATATTCAGACACTGTTATGGTGCGGATGCCTTAAAAACGAGCAAGGGGACCAATGGCACTGTATCCAAGGGTTACCTGGCGGTGTGATACATTCGGGGAAACTGTTAATACTACGAGGATTTTAGTCTGGCCCCGTCCTTAGCCCAACATTGTGCGTATATGGGCAATATAAGCCCTACTGACCCCTACCATACATGTAAGGCTCGTTCTCGCAGAAACGAGCAAGGGGACCATAGGGACCTATGTCACTGTGTAGCCGAGACCTGGCCCTAGGTGATGGCACATGTGAATACCCTAGGATTTTAGGCAGGCTATGCGGGATAGGGACATGAACTCGATCCCCCATGCCAATTTGGCCCATATTCAGACACTGTTATGGTGCGGATGCCTTAAAAACGAGCAAGGGGACCAATGGCACTGTATCCAAGGGTTACCTGGCGGTGTGATACATTCGGGGAAACTGTTAATACTACGAGGATTTTAGTCTGGCCCCGTCCTTAGCCCAACATTGTGCGTATATGGGCAATATAAGCCCTACTGACCCCTACCATACATGTAAGGCTCGTTCTCGCAGAAACGAGCAAGGGGACCATAGGGACCTATGTCACTGTGTAGCCGAGACCTGGCCCTAGGTGATGGCACATGTGAATACCCTAGGATTTTAGGCAGGCTATGCGGGATAGGGACATGAACTCGATCCCCCATGCCAATTTGGCCCATATTCAGACACTGTTATGGTGCGGATGCCTTAAAAACGAGCAAGGGGACCAATGGCACTGTATCCAAGGGTTACCTGGCGGTGTGATACATTCGGGGAAACTGTTAATACTACGAGGATTTTAGTCTGGCCCCGTCCTTAGCCCAACATTGTGCGTATATGGGCAATATAAGCCCTACTGACCCCTACCATACATGTAAGGCTCGTTCTCGCAGAAACGAGCAAGGGGACCATAGGGACCTATGTCACTGTGTAGCCGAGACCTGGCCCTAGGTGATGGCACATGTGAATACCCTAGGATTTTAGGCAGGCTATGCGGGATAGGGACATGAACTCGATCCCCCATGCCAATTTGGCCCATATTCAGACACTGTTATGGTGCGGATGCCTTAAAAACGAGCAAGGGGACCAATGGCACTGTATCCAAGGGTTACCTGGCGGTGTGATACATTCGGGGAAACTGTTAATACTACGAGGATTTTAGTCTGGCCCCGTCCTTAGCCCAACATTGTGCGTATATGGGCAATATAAGCCCTACTGACCCCTACCATACATGTAAGGCTCGTTCTCGCAGAAACGAGCAAGGGGACCATAGGGACCTATGTCACTGTGTAGCCGAGACCTGGCCCTAGGTGATGGCACATGTGAATACCCTAGGATTTTAGGCAGGCTATGCGGGATAGGGACATGAACTCGATCCCCCATGCCAATTTGGCCCATATTCAGACACTGTTATGGTGCGGATGCCTTAAAAACGAGCAAGGGGACCAATGGCACTGTATCCAAGGGTTACCTGGCGGTGTGATACATTCGGGGAAACTGTTAATACTACGAGGATTTTAGTCTGGCCCCGTCCTTAGCCCAACATTGTGCGTATATGGGCAATATAAGCCCTACTGACCCCTACCATACATGTAAGGCTCGTTCTCGCAGAAACGAGCAAGGGGACCATAGGGACCTATGTCACTGTGTAGCCGAGACCTGGCCCTAGGTGATGGCACATGTGAATACCCTAGGATTTTAGGCAGGCTATGCGGGATAGGGACATGAACTCGATCCCCCATGCCAATTTGGCCCATATTCAGACACTGTTATGGTGCGGATGCCTTAAAAACGAGCAAGGGGACCAATGGCACTGTATCCAAGGGTTACCTGGCGGTGTGATACATTCGGGGAAACTGTTAATACTACGAGGATTTTAGTCTGGCCCCGTCCTTAGCCCAACATTGTGCGTATATGGGCAATATAAGCCCTACTGACCCCTACCATACATGTAAGGCTCGTTCTCGCAGAAACGAGCAAGGGGACCATAGGGACCTATGTCACTGTGTAGCCGAGACCTGGCCCTAGGTGATGGCACATGTGAATACCCTAGGATTTTAGGCAGGCTATGCGGGATAGGGACATGAACTCGATCCCCCATGCCAATTTGGCCCATATTCAGACACTGTTATGGTGCGGATGCCTTAAAAACGAGCAAGGGGACCAATGGCACTGTATCCAAGGGTTACCTGGCGGTGTGATACATTCGGGGAAACTGTTAATACTACGAGGATTTTAGTCTGGCCCCGTCCTTAGCCCAACATTGTGCGTATATGGGCAATATAAGCCCTACTGACCCCTACCATACATGTAAGGCTCGTTCTCGCAGAAACGAGCAAGGGGACCATAGGGACCTATGTCACTGTGTAGCCGAGACCTGGCCCTAGGTGATGGCACATGTGAATACCCTAGGATTTTAGGCAGGCTATGCGGGATAGGGACATGAACTCGATCCCCCATGCCAATTTGGCCCATATTCAGACACTGTTATGGTGCGGATGCCTTAAAAACGAGCAAGGGGACCAATGGCACTGTATCCAAGGGTTACCTGGCGGTGTGATACATTCGGGAAAAACTGTTAATACTACGAGGAATTTAGTCTGGCCCCGTCCTTAGCCCAACATTGTGCGTATATGGGCAATATAAGCCCTACTGACCCCTACCATACATGTAAGGCTCGTTCTCGCAGAAACGAGCAAGGGGACCATAGGGACCTATGTCACTGTGTAGCCGAGACCTGGCCCTAGGTGATGGCACATGTGAATACCCTAGGATTTTAGGCAGGCTATGCGGGATAGGGACATGAACTCGATCCCCCATGCCAATTTGGCCCATATTCAGACACTGTTATGGTGCGGATGCCTTAAAAACGAGCAAGGGGACCAATGGCACTGTATCCAAGGGTTACCTGGCGGTGTGATACATTCGGGGAAACTGTTTAATACTACGAGGATTTTAGTCTGGCCCCGTCCTTAGCCCAACATTGTGCGTATATGGGCAATATAAGCCCTACTGACCCCTACCATACATGTAAGGCTCGTTCTCGCAGAAACGAGCAAGGGGACCATAGGGACCTATGTCACTGTGTAGCCGAGACCTGGCCCTAGGTGATGGCACATGTGAATACCCTAGGATTTTAGGCAGGCTATGCGGGATAGGGACATGAACTCGATCCCCCATGCCAATTTGGCCCATATTCAGACACTGTTATGGTGCGGATGCCTTAAAAACGAGCAAGGGGACCAATGGCACTGTATCCAAGGGTTACCTGGCGGTGTGATACATTCGGGGAAACTGTTAATACTACGAGGATTTTAGTCTGGCCCCGTCCTTAGCCCAACATTGTGCGTATATGGGCAATATAAGCCCTACTGACCCCTACCATACATGTAAGGCTCGTTCTCGCAGAAACGAGCAAGGGGACCATAGGGACCTATGTCACTGTGTAGCCGAGACCTGGCCCTAGGTGATGGCACATGTGAATACCCTAGGATTTTAGGCAGGCTATGCGGGATAGGGACATGAACTCGATCCCCCATGCCAATTTGGCCCATATTCAGACACTGTTATGGTGCGGATGCCTTAAAAACGAGCAAGGGGACCAATGGCACTGTATCCAAGGGTTACCTGGCGGTGTGATACATTCGGGGAAACTGTTAATACTACGAGGATTTTAGTCTGGCCCCGTCCTTAGCCCAACATTGTGCGTATATGGGCAATATAAGCCCTACTGACCCCTACCATACATGTAAGGCTCGTTCTCGCAGAAACGAGCAAGGGGACCATAGGGACCTATGTCACTGTGTAGCCGAGACCTGGCCCTAGGTGATGGCACATGTGAATACCCTAGGATTTTAGGCAGGCTATGCGGGATAGGGACATGAACTCGATCCCCCATGCCAATTTGGCCCATATTCAGACACTGTTATGGTGCGGATGCCTTAAAAACGAGCAAGGGGACCAATGGCACTGTATCCAAGGGTTACCTGGCGGTGTGATACATTCGGGGAAACTGTTAATACTACGAGGATTTTAGTCTGGCCCCGTCCTTAGCCCAACATTGTGCGTATATGGGCAATATAAGCCCTACTGACCCCTACCATACATGTAAGGCTCGTTCTCGCAGAAACGAGCAAGGGGACCATAGGGACCTATGTCACTGTGTAGCCGAGACCTGGCCCTAGGTGATGGCACATGTGAATACCCTAGGATTTTAGGCAGGCTATGCGGGATAGGGACATGAACTCGATCCCCCATGCCAATTTGGCCCATATTCAGACACTGTTATGGTGCGGATGCCTTAAAAACGAGCAAGGGGACCAATGGCACTGTATCCAAGGGTTACCTGGCGGTGTGATACATTCGGGGAAACTGTTAATACTACGAGGATTTTAGTCTGGCCCCGTCCTTAGCCCAACATTGTGCGTATATGGGCAATATAAGCCCTACTGACCCCTACCATACATGTAAGGCTCGTTCTCGCAGAAACGAGCAAGGGGGACCATAGGGACCTATGTCACTGTGTAGCCGAGACCTGGCCCTAGGTGATGGCACATGTGAATACCCTAGGATTTTAGGCAGGCTATGCGGGATAGGGACATGAACTCGATCCCCCATGCCAATTTGGCCCATATTCAGACACTGTTATGGTGCGGATGCCTTAAAAACGAGCAAGGGGACCAATGGCACTGTATCCAAGGGTTACCTGGCGGTGTGATACATTCGGGGAAACTGTTAATACTACGAGGATTTTAGTCTGGCCCCGTCCTTAGCCCAACATTGTGCGTATATGGGCAATATAAGCCCTACTGACCCCTACCATACATGTAAGGCTCGTTCTCGCAGAAACGAGCAAGGGGACCATAGGGACCTATGTCACTGTGTAGCCGAGACCTGGCCCTAGGTGATGGCACATGTGAATACCCTAGGATTTTAGGCAGGCTATGCGGGATAGGGACATGAACTCGATCCCCCATGCCAATTTGGCCCATATTCAGACACTGTTATGGTGCGGATGCCTTAAAAACGAGCAAGGGGACCAATGGCACTGTATCCAAGGGTTACCTGGCGGTGTGATACATTCGGGGAAACTGTTAATACTACGAGGATTTTAGTCTGGCCCCGTCCTTAGCCCAACATTGTGCGTATATGGGCAATATAAGCCCTACTGACCCCTACCATACATGTAAGGCTCGTTCTCGCAGAAACGAGCAAGGGGACCATAGGGACCTATGTCACTGTGTAGCCGAGACCTGGCCCTAGGTGATGGCACATGTGAATACCCTAGGATTTTAGGCAGGCTATGCGGGATAGGGACATGAACTCGATCCCCCATGCCAATTTGGCCCATATTCAGACACTGTTATGGTGCGGATGCCTTAAAAACGAGCAAGGGGACCAATGGCACTGTATCCAAGGGTTACCTGGCGGTGTGATACATTCGGGGAAACTGTTAATACTACGAGGATTTTAGTCTGGCCCCGTCCTTAGCCCAACATTGTGCGTATATGGGCAATATAAGCCCTACTGACCCCTACCATACATGTAAGGCTCGTTCTCGCAGAAACGAGCAAGGGGACCATAGGGACCTATGTCACTGTGTAGCCGAGACCTGGCCCTAGGTGATGGCACATGTGAATACCCTAGGATTTTAGGCAGGCTATGCGGGATAGGGACATGAACTCGATCCCCCATGCCAATTTGGCCCATATTCAGACACTGTTATGGTGCGGATGCCTTAAAAACGAGCAAGGGGACCAATGGCACTGTATCCAAGGGTTACCTGGCGGTGTGATACATTCGGGGAAACTGTTAATACTACGAGGATTTAGTCTGGCCCCGTCCTTAGCCCAACATTGTGCGTATATGGGCAATATAAGCCCTACTGACCCCTACCATACATGTAAGGCTCGTTCTCGCAGAAACGAGCAAGGGGACCATAGGGACCTATGTCACTGTGTAGCCGAGACCTGGCCCTAGGTGATGGCACATGTGAATACCCTAGGATTTTAGGCAGGCTATGCGGGATAGGGACATGAACTCGATCCCCCATGCCAATTTGGCCCATATTCAGACACTGTTATGGTGCGGATGCCTTAAAAACGAGCAAGGGGACCAATGGCACTGTATCCAAGGGTTACCTGGCGGTGTGATACATTCGGGGAAACTGTTAATACTACGAGGATTTTAGTCTGGCCCCGTCCTTAGCCCAACATTGTGCGTATATGGGCAATATAAGCCCTACTGACCCCTACCATACATGTAAGGCTCGTTCTCGCAGAAACGAGCAAGGGGACCATAGGGACCTATGTCACTGTGTAGCCGAGACCTGGCCCTAGGTGATGGCACATGTGAATACCCTAGGATTTTAGGCAGGCTATGCGGGATAGGGACATGAACTCGATCCCCCATGCCAATTTGGCCCATATTCAGACACTGTTATGGTGCGGATGCCTTAAAAACGAGCAAGGGGACCAATGGCACTGTATCCAAGGGTTACCTGGCGGTGTGATACATTCGGGGAAACTGTTAATACTACGAGGATTTTAGTCTGGCCCCGTCCTTAGCCCAACATTGTGCGTATATGGGCAATATAAGCCCTACTGACCCCTACCATACATGTAAGGCTCGTTCTCGCAGAAACGAGCAAGGGGACCATAGGGACCTATGTCACTGTGTAGCCGAGACCTGGCCCTAGGTGATGGCACATGTGAATACCCTAGGATTTTAGGCAGGCTATGCGGGATAGGGACATGAACTCGATCCCCCATGCCAATTTGGCCCATATTCAGACACTGTTATGGTGCGGATGCCTTAAAAACGAGCAAGGGGACCAATGGCACTGTATCCAAGGGTTACCTGGCGGTGTGATACATTCGGGGAAACTGTTAATACTACGAGGATTTTAGTCTGGCCCCGTCCTTAGCCCAACATTGTGCGTATATGGGCAATATAAGCCCTACTGACCCCTACCATACATGTAAGGCTCGTTCTCGCAGAAAACGAGCAAGGGGACCATAGGGACCTATGTCACTGTGTAGCCGAGGACCTGGCCCTAGGTGATGGCACATGTGAATACCCTAGGATTTTAGGCAGGCTATGCGGGATAGGGACATGAACTCGATCCCCCATGCCAATTTGGCCCATATTCAGACACTGTTATGGTGCGGATGCCTTAAAAACGAGCAAGGGGACCAATGGCACTGTATCCAAGGGTTACCTGGCGGTGTGATACATTCGGGGAAAACTGTTAATACTACGAGGATTTTAGTCTGGCCCCGTCCTTAGCCCAACATTGTGCGTATATGGGCAATATAAGCCCTACTGACCCCTACCATACATGTAAGGCTCGTTCTCGCAGAAACGAGCAAGGGGACCATAGGGACCTATGTCACTGTGTAGCCGAGACCTGGCCCTAGGTGATGGCACATGTGAATACCCTAGGATTTTAGGCAGGCTATGCGGGATAGGGACATGAACTCGATCCCCCATGCCAATTTGGCCCATATTCAGACACTGTTATGGTGCGGATGCCTTAAAAACGAGCAAGGGGACCAATGGCACTGTATCCAAGGGTTACCTGGCGGTGTGATACATTCGGGGAAACTGTTAATACTACGAGGATTTTAGTCTGGCCCCGTCCTTAGCCCAACATTGTGCGTATATGGGCAATATAAGCCCTACTGACCCCTACCATACATGTAAGGCTCGTTCTCGCAGAAACGAGCAAGGGGACCATAGGGACCTATGTCACTGTGTAGCCGAGACCTGGCCCTAGGTGATGGCACATGTGAATACCCTAGGATTTTAGGCAGGCTATGCGGGATAGGGACATGAACTCGATCCCCCATGCCAATTTGGCCCATATTCAGACACTGTTATGGTGCGGATGCCTTAAAAACGAGCAAGGGGACCAATGGCACTGTATCCAAGGGTTACCTGGCGGTGTGATACATTCGGGGAAACTGTTAATACTACGAGGATTTTAGTCTGGCCCCGTCCTTAGCCCAACATTGTGCGTATATGGGCAATATAAGCCCTACTGACCCCTACCATACATGTAAGGCTCGTTCTCGCAGAAACGAGCAAGGGGACCATAGGGACCTATGTCACTGTGTAGCCGAGACCTGGCCCTAGGTGATGGCACATGTGAATACCCTAGGATTTTAGGCAGGCTATGCGGGATAGGGACATGAACTCGATCCCCCATGCCAATTTGGCCCATATTCAGACACTGTTATGGTGCGGATGCCTTAAAAACGAGCAAGGGGACCAATGGCACTGTATCCAAGGGTTACCTGGCGGTGTGATACATTCGGGGAAACTGTTAATACTACGAGGATTTTAGTCTGGCCCCGTCCTTAGCCCAACATTGTGCGTATATGGGCAATATAAGCCCTACTGACCCCTACCATACATGTAAGGCTCGTTCTCGCAGAAACGAGCAAGGGGACCATAGGGACCTATGTCACTGTGTAGCCGAGACCTGGCCCTAGGTGATGGCACATGTGAATACCCTAGGATTTTAGGCAGGCTATGCGGGATAGGGACATGAACTCGATCCCCCATGCCAATTTGGCCCATATTCAGACACTGTTATGGTGCGGATGCCTTAAAAACGAGCAAGGGGACCAATGGCACTGTATCCAAGGGTTACCTGGCGGTGTGATACATTCGGGGAAACTGTTAATACTACGAGGATTTTAGTCTGGCCCCGTCCTTAGCCCAACATTGTGCGTATATGGGCAATATAAGCCCTACTGACCCCTACCATACATGTAAGGCTCGTTCTCGCAGAAACGAGCAAGGGGACCATAGGGACCTATGTCACTGTGTAGCCGAGACTGGCCCTAGGTGATGGCACATGTGAATACCTAGGATTTTAGGCAGGCTATGCGGGATAGGGACATGAACTCGATCCCCCATGCCAATTTGGCCCATATTCAGACACTGTTATGGTGCGGATGCCTTAAAAACGAGCAAGGGGACCAATGGCACTGTATCCAAGGGTTACCTGGCGGTGTGATACATTCGGGGAAACTGTTAATACTACGAGGATTTTAGTCTGGCCCCGTCCTTAGCCAAACATTGTGCGTATATGGGCAATATAAGCCCTACTGACCCCTACCATACATGTAAGGCTCGTTCTCGCAGAAACGAGCAAGGGGACCATAGGGACCTATGTCACTGTGTAGCCGAGACCTGGCCCTAGGTGATGGCATGTGAATACCCTAGGATTTTAGGCAGGCTATGGGGATAGGGACAAACTCGATCCCCATGCCAATTTGGCCCATATTCAGACACTGTTATGGTGCGGATGCCTTAAAAACGAGCAAGGGGACCAATGGCACTGTATCCAAGGGTTACCTGGCGGTGTGATACATTCGGGGAAACTGTTAATACTACGAGGATTTTAGTCTGGCCCCGTCCTTAGCCCAACATTGTGCGTATATGGGCAATATAAGCCCTACTGACCCCTACCATACATGTAAGGCTCGTTCTCGCAGAAACGAGCAAGGGGACCATAGGGACCTATGTCACTGTGTAGCCGAGACTGGCCCTAGGTGATGGCACATGTGAATACCCTAGGATTTTAGGCAGGCTATGCGGGATAGGGACATGAACTCGATCCCCCATGCCAATTGGCCCATATTCAGACACTGTTATGGTGCGGATGCCTTAAAAAACGAGCAAGGGGACCAATGGCACTGTATCCAAGGGTTACCTGGCGGTGTGATACATTCGGGGAAAACTGTTAATACTACGAGGATTTTAGTCTGGCCCCGTCCTTAGCCCAACATTGTGGCGTATATGGGCAATATAAGCCCTACTGACCCCTACCATACATGTAAGGCTCGTTCTCGCAGAAACGAGCAAGGGGGACCATAGGGACCTATGTCACTGTGTAGCCGAGACCTGGCCCTAGGTGATGGCACATGTGAATACCTAGGATTTTAGGCAGGCTATGCGGTGATAGGGACATGAACTCGATCCCCCATGCCAATTTGGCCCATATTCAGACACTGTTATGGTGCGGATGCCTTAAAAACGAGCAAGGGGACCAATGGCACTGTATCCAAGGGTACCTGGCGGTGTGATACATTCGGGGAAACTGTTAATACTACGAGGATTTAGTCTGGCCCCGTCCTTAGCCCAACATTGTGCGTATATGGGCAATATAACCCTACTGACCCCTACCATACATGTAGGCTCGTTCTCGACAGAAACGAGCAAGGGGACCATAGGGACCTATGTCACTGTGTAGCCGAGACCTGGCCCTAGGTGATGGCACATGTGAATACCCTAGGATTTAGGCAGGCTATGCGGGATAGGGACATGAACTCGACCCCCATGCCAATTTGGCCCATATTCAGACACTGTTATGGTGCGGATGCCTTAAAAACGAGCAAGGGGACCAATGGCACTGTATCAAGGGTTACCTGGCGGTGTGATACATTCGGGGAAACTGTTAATACTACGAGGATTTTAGTCTGGCCCCGTCCTTAGCCCAACATTGTGCGTATATGGGCAATATAAGCCCTACTGACCCCTACCATACATGTAAGGCTCGTTCTCGCAGAAACGAGCAAGGGGACCATAGGGACCTATGTCATGTGTAGCCGAGACCTGGCCCTAGGTGATGGCACATGTGAATACCCTAGGATTTTAGGCAGGCTATGCGGGATAGGGACATGAACTCGATCCCCCATGCCAATTTGGCCCATATTTCAGACACTGTTATGGTGCGGATGCCTTAAAAACGAGCAAGGGACCAATGGCACTGTATCAAGGGTTACCTGCGGTGTGATACATTCGGGGAAACTGTTAATACTACGAGGATTTTAGTCTGGCCCCGTCCTTAGCCCAACATTGTGCGTATATGGGCAATATAAGCCCTACTGACCCCTACCATACATGTAGGGCTCGTTCTCGCAGAAACGAGCAAGGGTGACATAGGTCCCTATGTCACTGTGTAGCCGAGACCTGGCCCTAGGTGATGGCACATGTGAATACCCTAGGATTTTAGGCAGGCTATGCGGGATAGGGACATGAACTCGATCCCCCATGCCAATTGGCCCATATTCAGACACTGTTATGGTGCGGATGCCTTAAAAACGAGCAAGGGGACCAATGGCACTGTATCCAAGGGTTACCTGCGGTGTGATACATTCGGGGAAAACGGTTAATACTACGAGGATTTTAGTCTGGCCCCGTCCTTAGCCCAACATGTGCGTATATGGGCAATATAAGCCCTACTGACCCCTACCATACATGTAAGGCTCGTTCTCGCAGAAACGAGCAAGGGGACCATAGGGACCTATGTCACTGTGTAGCCGAGACCTGCCCTAGGTGATGGCACATGTGAATACCCTAGGATTTTAGGCAGGCTATGCGGGATAGGGACATGAACTCGACCCCCATGCCAATTTGGCCATATTCAGACACTGTTATGGTGCGGATGCCTTAAAAACGAGCAAGGGGACAATGGCACTGTATCAAGGGTTACCTGGCGGTGTGATACATTCGGGGAAACTGTTAATACTACGAGGATTTTAGTCTGGCCCCGTCCTTAGCCCAACATTGTGCGTATATGGGCAATATAAAGGCTCGTTCTCGCAGAAACGAGCAAGGGGACCATAGGGACCTATGTCACTGTGTAGCCGAGACTGGCCCTAGGTGATGGCCACATGTGAATACCTAGGATTTTAGGCAGGCTATGCGGGATAGGGACATGAACTCGATCCCCCATGCCAATTTGGCCCATATTCAGACACTGTTATGGTGCGGATGCCTTAAAAACGAGCAAGGGGACCAATGGCACTGTATCCAAGGGTTACTGGCGGTGTGATACATTCGGGGAAACTGTAATACTACGAGGATTTTAGTCTGGCCCCGTCCTTAGCCCAACATTGTGCGTATATGGGCAATATAAGCCCTACTGACCCTACCATACATGTAAGGCTCGTTCTCGCAGAAACGAGCAAGGGGACCATAGGGACCTATGTCACTGTGTAGCCGAGACCTGGCCCTAGGTGATGGCACATGTGAATACCCTAGGATTTTAGGCAGGCTATGCGGGATAGGGACATGAACTCGATCCCCCATGCCAATTTGGCCCATATTCAGACACTGTTATGGTGCGGATGCCTTAAAAACGAGCAAGGGGACCAATGGCACTGTATCCAAGGGTTACCTGGCGGTGTGATACATTGGGAAACTGTTAATACTACGAGGATTTAGTCTGGCCCCGTCCTTAGCCCAACATCGTGAGCCTTTATCATGTCCTTATCTCGCACACCCTGCCTAAAATCCTAGGTAGTTATATGTACTTTCACCTAGGATAAGGTTTATACACGCTGATATAGGTCGCTGTGGTCCCCTTGCTGGTTTTAAGGTTTCTGCACCATAACATGTAATGAATATGAGGCAAATAGGGATTGGGACCCTTTTCTGCCTAAAATCTTAAATATTCATATGTACTATCACCTAGGACTAGGTTTAAGATACACGCTGACATAGGTCGGTATGGTCTCCTTGCTCGTTTGAAGGTTTTTGCACCATAACATTTAATGAATATGAGGTAAAAATAGGCATCGTGAGCCTTTATCATGTCCTTATCTCGCACACCCTGCCTAAATTCCTAGGTAGTTCATATGTACTTTCACCTAGGATAAGGTCTATACACGCTGATATAGGTCGCTGTGGTCCCCTTGCTGGTTTTAAGGTTTCCGCACCATAACATGTAATGAATATGAGGCAAATAGGGATTGGGATCCTTTTCTGCCTAAAATCTTAAATATTCATAATTATGTACTATCACCTAGGACTAGGTTTAAGATACACGCTGACATAGGTCGGTATGGTCTCCTTGCTCGTTTGAATGTTTTTGCACCATAACATTTAATGAATATGAGGTAAAAATAGGCATCGTGAGCCTTTATCATGTCCTTATCTCGCACACCCTGCCTAAAATCCTAGGTAGTTCATATGTACTTTCACCTAGGATAAGGTCTATACACGCTGATATAGGTCGCTGTGGTCCCCTTGCTGGTTTTAAGGTTTCTGCACCATAACATGTAATGAATATGAGGCAAATAGGGATTGGGACCCTTTTCCTTGTCCCTATCTCGTATTGCCTGCCTTAAATCCTAGGTAATTCATATGTACTATCACCTAGGACTAGGTCTTGGCTACACGCTGACATAGTTCGCTATGGCCCCCTTGCTTGTTTTAAGGTTAATGCATCATAACATGTAATAATATGAGGCAAATAGGGATTTGGAGCCTTTTCCATGTCCCTATCTCGCATAGCCTGCCTAAAATCCTGGTAATACATATATACTATCACATAGGACTAGGTTTAATCCACGAGCTGACATAGGTTGCTATTGTCCCTTTGCACGTTTTAAGGTTTCTGCACCGTAACATTTAATAAATATGAGTTAAAAATAGGCATTTGGGGCCTTTCCCATATCACTTTCTCGCACAATCTGCCTTAAATCCTAGGTAATTCATATGTACTATCACCTAGGACTAGGTTTAAGCAACGACCTGCCATAGATCGCTATGGTCCCTTTGCTCGTTTTAAGGTTTTTGCACCATACCATGTAATGAATATGAGGGAAATAGGCATTGGGAGCCTTTTCCATGTCCCTATCACCCATAGTCTACCTAAAATCCTAGGTAATTAATATGTACTATCACCTAGGTCTTTGTCTAAGCTACACGCCGACATAGGGCGGTATGGTCCCCTTGCTCGTTTGAAGGTTTTTGCACAATAACATGTAATGAATATTAGGACAATGGACGTTGAGAGCATTATCCATGTCCCTATCTCGCCTAGACTGCCTAAAATCTAGATAATTCATATGTACTATCATCTAGTACTAGGTCTGTCCTACATGGTGACATAGGTCGCTTTGGTCACCTTGCTCGTTATAAGGTTTCCGCACCAAAACATGTATATAATATGAATCAAACATGCATTGGGAGCCTTTTCCATGTCCCTATCTCGCATAGCATGCCTAAAATCCTAGGTTATTCATATGCACTATTACCTAGGACTAGGTCTCGGCTGCATGATGACAAAGGTCGATATGGTCCCGATGCTCGTTTTAAGGTTTCCGCACCATAACATGTAATGAATATTAGACAATTATACATTGGGAGCCTTTTCCATGTCCCTATCTCGCGTAGCCTGCCAAAAATCTTAGGTTATACATATGTACTATCACCTAGGACTAGGTCTGAGAAACAAGCTGACATAGGTCGGTATGGTCTCCTTGCTCGTTTAAAGGTTTCTGCACCGTAACATTTAGTGAATATGAGGTAAAAATAGGCACCGCGAGCCTTTTCCATGTCCATATCTCGCATAGCCTGCCTTAAATCCTAGGTGATTCATATGTACTATCACATAGGACTAGGTCTAAGCTACATCTTGACATAGGTCACTTTGGTTCCCCTTAATTGTTTTAAGGTTTTTGCACAATAACATGTAATAAATGTGAGGCAAATTGGCATTGGGAGCCGTTTCCATGTCCCTATATCGCATAGCCTGCCTAAAATCCTAGGTAATTCATATGTACTATCATCTAGGACTAGGTTTAAACCACGAGCTGACATAGGTCGCTATTGTCCCTTTGCACGTTTTAAGGTTTCTGCACCGTAACATTTAATAAATATGAGTTAAAAATAGGCATTTGGGGCCTTTTCCATATCACTTTCTCGCACAATCTGCCTTAAATCCTAGGTAATTCATATGTACTATCACCTAGGACTAGGTTTAAGCAACGACCTGCCATAGATCGCTATGGTCCCTTTGCTCGTTTTAAGGTTTTTGCACCATAACATGTAATGAATATGAGGGAAATAGGCATTGTGAGCCTTTTCCATGTCCCTATCACCCATAGTCTACCTAAAATCCTAGGTAATTAATATGTACTATCACCTAGGTCTTTGTCTAAGCTACACGCCGACATAGGGCGGTATGGTCCCCTTGCTCGTTTGAAGGTTTTTGCACAATAACATGTAATGAATATTAGGACAATGGACGTTGAGAGCATTATCCATGTCCCTATCTCGCATAGACTGCCTAAAATCTAGATAATTCATATGTACTATCATCTAGTACTAGGTCTGTCCTACATGGTGACATAGGTCGCTTTGGTCACCTTGCTCGTTATAAATTTTCCGCACCAAAACATGTATATAATATGAATCAAACATGCATTGGGAGCCTTTTCCATGTCCCTATCTCGCATAGCATGCCTAAAATCCTAGGTTATTCATATGCACTATTACCTAGGACTAGGTCTCGGCTGCATGATGACAAAGGTCGATATGGTCCCGATGCTCGTTTTAAGGTTTTCCGCACCATAACATGTAATGAATATTAGACAATTATACATTGGGAGCCTTTTCCATGTCCCTATCTCGCGTAGCCTGCCAAAAATCTTAGGTTATACATATGTACTATCACCTAGGACTAGGTCTGAGAAACAAGCTGACATAGGTCGGTATGGTCTCCTTGCTCGTTTAAAGGTTTCTGCACCGTAACATTTAGTGAATATGAGGTAAAAATAGGCACCGCGAGCCTTTTCCATGTCCATATCTCGCATAGCCTGCCTTAAATCCTGATTCATATGTACTATCACATAGGACTAGGTCTAAGCTACATCTTGACATAGGTCACTTTGGTCCCCTTAATTGTTTTAAGGTTTTTGCACAATAACATGTAATAAATGTGAGGCAAATTGGCATTGGCAGCATTTTTCATGTCCCTATATCGCATAGCCTGCCTAAAATCCTAGGTAATTCATATGTACTATCATCTAGGACTAGGTTCAAGCAACGAGCTGACATAGGTCGCTATGGTCCCCTTGTTTTTTTATGGGTTCTACACCATAACATTTAATAAATATGAGGTAAAAATAGGCATTTGGAGCCTTTTCCATGTCACTTTCTCGTACAATCTGCCTAAAATCCTAGGTAATCCATATGTACTATCACCTAGGACTAGGTCTAAGCAACAAACTGTCATAGGTCTCTGTGGTCCCCTTGCTCGTTTTAAGTTTTCTTCACCATAACATGTAATGAAAATAAGGCAAATAGGCATAGGAGGCCATTTTTCATGTCCCTATCTCGCATAGACTGCCTAATATCCTAGGTAATTTGTATGTACTATGATCTAGGACTAGGTTCAAGCAACGAGCTGACATAGGTCGCTATGGTCCCCGTGCTCGTTTTAAGGTTTCTGCACAATAACATGTAATGAATATTAGGTAAAAATAGGCATTTTGAGTCTTTCCCATGTCCCTATCACGCACAATCTGCCTAAAATCCTAGATAATTCATATGTACTATCACCTAGGACTAGGTCTAAGCTACACGCTGACATAGATCGCTGTGGTCCCCTTGCTTGTTTAAGGTTTCTGCACCATAACATTTAATAAATAAGAGGTAAATATAGGCATTTGGAGTCTTTTCCATGTCTTTATCTCGCACAATCTGCCTAAAATCCTTGATAATTCATATGTACTATCACCTAGGACTAGGTCCAAGCAACGAACTTACATAGGTCGCTATGGTCCCCTTACTACTGTTAAGGTTTCTTCACCATAACATTTAATGAATATGAGGTAAAAATAGGTTTTGGTGTCTTTTCCATGTCTCTATCTCGCACAATCTGCGCTATGGTCCCTTGCTCGTTTTAAGGTTTCTGAACCATAACGTGTAATGAATATGAGGCAAATAGGAATGTGGACCCTTTTCCAAGTCCCTATCTCGTATAGCCTGCCTTAAATCCTAGGTTATTCATATGTACTATCACCTAGGACTAGGTCTAAGATACACGCTGACATAGGGCGCTATGGTCCCCTTGCTTGTTTAAAGGTTAATGCAACATTACATGTAATGCATATGAGACAAATAGGGATTGGGATCCTTTTCCATGTTCCTATATCGCATAGCATGCCAAAATCCTAGGTAATTCATATGTACCATCACCTAGGGCTAGGTCTAAGCAACGAGTTGACATAGATCGCTATGGTCCCCTTAATTATTTGCGCCAGAACATGTAATAAATGTGAGGCAAATTGGCATTTGGAACATTTTTCATGGCCCTATCTCGCATAGCCTGCCTAATATACTAGGTAATTTGTATGTACTATGATCTAGGACTAGGTTCAAGCAACGAACTGACATAGGTCGCAATGGTCCCCGTGCTCGTTTTAAGGTTTCTGCACCATAACATTTAATGAATAAGAGGTAATTATAGGCATTCAGAGTCTTTTCCATGTCCCTATCTCGCACAATCTGCCTAAAATCCTAGGTAATTTATACATACTATCACCTAGGACTAGGTCTAAGCTACACGCTGACATAAACCGCTTTGGTCCCCTTGCTCGTTTTAAGGTTTTTGAACCATAACATGTAATGAATATGAGGCAAATAGGTATAAGGGGCCTTTTTCATGTCCCTATATCGCATAGCCTGCCTAAAAACCCTAGATAATTCATATGTACTATCACCTAGGACTAGGTCTAAGAAACGAGCTGACATAGGTCGCTTTGGTCCCCTTGCTTGTTTAAGGTTTTTGCAACATAACATGTAATGAATATGAGGTAAAAATAGGCATTTTGAGTCTTTCCCATGTCCCTATCACGCACAATCTGCCTAAAATCCTAGATAATTCATATGTACTATCACCTAGGACTAGGTCTAAGCTACACGCTGACATAGATCGCTGTGGTCCCCTTGCTTGTTTAAGGTTTCTGCACCATAACATTTAATAAATAAGAGGTAAATATAGGCATTTGGAGTCTTTTCCATGTCTTTATCTCGCACAATCTGCCTAAAATCCTTGATAATTCATATGTACTATCACCTAGGACTAGGTCCAAGCAACGAACTTACATAGGTCGCTATGGTCCCCTTACTACTGTTAAGGTTTCTTCACCATAACATTTAATGAATATGAGGTAAAAATAGGTTTTTGGTGTCTTTTCCATGTCTCTATCTCGCACAATCTGCGCTATGGTCCCTTGCTCGTTTTAAGGTTTCTGAACCATAACGTGTAATGAATATGAGGCAAATAGGAATGTGGACCCTTTTCCAAGTCCCTATCTCGTATAGCCTGCCTTAAATCCTAGGTTATTCATATGTACTATCACCTAGGACTAGGTCTAAGATACACGCTGACATAGGGCGCTATGGTCCCCTTGCTTGTTTAAAGGTTAATGCAACATAACATGTAATGCATATGAGACAAATAGGGATTGGGATCCTTTTCCATGTTCCTATATCGCATAGCATGCCCAAAATCCTAGGTAATTCATATGTACCATCACCTAGGGCTAGGTCTAAGCAACGAGTTGACATAGATCGCTATGGTCCCCTTAATTATTTGCGCCAGAACATGTAATAAATGTGAGGCAAATTGGCATTTGGAACATTTTTCATGGCCCTATCTCGCATAGCCTGCCTAATATACTAGGTAATTTGTATGTACTATGATCTAGGACTAGGTTCAAGCAACGAACTGACATAGGTCGCAATGGTCCCCGTGCTCGTTTTAAGGTTTCTGCACCATAACATTTAATGAATAAGAGGTAATTATAGGCATTCAGAGTCTTTTCCATGTCCCTATCTCGCACAATCTGCCTAAAATCCTAGGTAATTTATACATACTATCACCTAGGACTAGGTCTAAGCTACACGCTGACATAAACCGCTATGGTCCCCTTGCTCGTTTTAAGGTTTTTGAACCATAACATGTAATGAATATGAGGCAAATAGGTATAAGGGGCCTTTTTCATGTCCCTATATCGCATAGCCTGCCTAAAACCCTAGATAATTCATATGTACTATCACCTAGGACTAGGTCTAAGAAACGAGCTGACATAGGTCGCTTTGGTCCCCTTGCTTGTTTAAGGTTTTTGCAACATAACATGTAATGAATATGAGGCAAAAATAGGCATTTTGAGTCTTTCCCATGTCCCTATCACGCACAATCTGCCTAAAATCCTAGATAATTCATATGTACTATCACCTAGGACTAGGTCTAAGCTACACGCTGACATAGATCGCTGTGGTCCCCTTGCTCGTTTTAAGGATTCTGAACCATAACGTGTAATGAATATGAGTCAAATAGGCATGTGGAGCATTTTCCATGTCCCTATCTCGTATAGCCTGCCTAAAATCCTTGGTTATTCATATGTACTATCACCTAGGACTAGGTCTAAGCTACACACTGACATAGGGCGCTATGGTCCCCTTGCTCGTATAAAGGTTTTTGTACCATAAAATGTAATGCATATGAGGCAAATTGGCATTGAGGGCATTTTCAATGTCCCTATCTCGCATAGCCTGCCTAAAATCTTACGATATTCATGTATACTATTATCTAGGACTAGGTCTCTGCTACATTGTGACATAAGTCGCTTTGGTCTTCTTGCTCGTTTTAAGGTTACCGCACCAAAATATGAAAAGAATATCAATCAAATATGCATTGGGAGCCTTTTCCATGACACTATCTCGCATAGCATACCTAAAATCCTAGGTTATTCACATATACTATCATCTAGGACTAGGTCTCGGCTGCATGATGACAAAGGTCGATATGGTCATCATGCTCGTTTTAAGGTTTCCGCACCATAAAATGTAATGAATGTGAGACAAATAGGCATTGGGATCCTTTTTCATGTCCCTATCTCGTATAGCCTGCCTAAAATCGTAACTAATTCATATGTACTTTTACCTAGGACTAGGTCTAAGCCACACGCTGACATAGTTCGCTATGGTCCACATGCTCGTTTTAAGGTTAATGCACCATAACATGTAATAATATGAGGCAAATTGGCATTGGGAGCCTTTTCCATGTCCCTATCTCGCATAGCCTGCCTAAAATCTTACGTTATTCATGTATACTATTATCTAGGACTAGGTCTCTGCTACATTGTGACATAAGTCGCTTTGGTCTTCTTGCTCGTTTTAAGGTTACCGCACCAAAATATGAAAAGAATATGAATCAAATATGCATTGGGAGCCTTTTCCATGACACTATCTCGCATAGCATACCTAAAATCCTAGGTTATTCACATATACTATCATCTAGGACTAGGTCTCGGCTGCATGATGACAAAGGTCGATATGGTCCCCATGCTCGTTTTAAGGTTTCCGCACCATAAAATGTAATGAATGTGAGACAAATAGGCATTGGGATCCTTTTCCATATCCCTATCTCGTATAGCCTGCCTAAAATCGTAACTAATTCATATGTACTTTTACCTAGGACTAGGTCTAAGCCACACGCTGACATAGTTCGCTATGGTCCACATGCTCGTGAGGCAAATTGGCATTGGGAGCCTTTTCCATGTCCCTATATCGCATAGCCTGTCTAAAATCCTAGGTAATTCATATGTACTATCACCTAGGATTAGGTCTAAGCTACACGCTTACATAGGTTGCTATGGTCCCCTTGCTCGTTTTAAGGTTTCTGTACCATAACATTTATTGAATATGAGGTAAAAACAGGCATTTGGAGCCTTTTCCATGTCCCTTTCTCGCAAAGCCTTTCTTAATTCCTAGGTAATTCATATATTCTATCACCTAGGATTAGGTCTATGCTACACGCTAGCATAGGTCGCTGCTCGTTTTAAGGTTTCTGCACCATAACATGTAATGAATATGAGACAAATGGGGATTGGGAGCCATTTCCATGTTCCTATCTCGTATAGCCTGCCTATAATCCTAGGTAATTCATATGTACTATCACCTAGGACTAGATCTAAGTCACACACTGACATAGTTCGCTATGGTCCCGTTGCTCGTTTTAAGGTTAATGCACCATAAATTGTAATAAGAAGAGGCAAATAGGCATTGGGAGCCTTTTCCATGTCCCTTTATTGCATAGCCTGCCTTAAATCCTAGGTAATTCATATGTACTATCACCTAGGACTAGGTCTAAGCAACGAGCTGACATAGTTCGCTATGGTCCCCTTCCTCTTAATTATTTAATGGTTTCTGCAACATACCATGTAATAACATTTAATGAATATGAGGTAAAAATAGGCATTTGGAGCCTTTTCCATGTCACTTTCTGTCACAATCTGCCTAAAATCCTAAATAATTCATATGTACTATCACCTGGGAATAGATCTAAGCAACGAACTGGCATATGTCGGTTTGGTCCCCTTGCTCGTTTTAAGGTTTTTGCACAATAACATGCAATGAATATGAGGAAAATAGGCATTGGGAGCCTTTTCCATGCCCCTATCACTCATAGCCTACCTAAAATTCTAGGTAATTCTTATGTTCTATCACCTAGGATTAGGTCTAAGCTACACGCTAACATAGGTCGCTGTGGTCCCCTTGCTCGTTTTAAGGTTTCTGCACCATAACATGTAATGAATATGAGGCAAAAAGGGATTGGGAGCCGTTTCCATGTCCCTATCTCGTATAGCCTGCCTAAAATCCTAGGTAATTCATATGAACTATCACCAAGGACTAGGTCTAAGCCACACGCTGACATAGTTCGCTATTGTCCCCTTGCTCGTTTTAAGGTTAATGCACCATAACATGTAATAATAAGAGGCAAATAGGTATTGGGAGCCTTTTCCATGTCCCTAAATCGCATAGCCTGCCTAAAACCCTAGGTAATTCATATGTACTATCACCTAGGACTTGGTCTAAGCAACGAGCTGACAAAGGTCGCTATGGTGACGTATGGTCCCCTTAATTATTTTAAGGTTTCTGCACCATACCATGTAAAAAATGTGAGGCAAATTGGCATTGGGAGCATTTTTTATGTCCCTATCTCACATAGCCTGCCTAAAATCCTAAGTAATTCATATGTACTATCATCTAGGACTAGGTTCAAGCAACGAGCTGACATAGGTCGCTATGGTCCCCTTGCTCGTTCTTAGGTTTCTGCACCATAACATTTAATGAATATGAGGTAAAAATAGGCATTTGAAGCCTTTTCCATGTCACTTCCTGTCACAATCTGCCTAAAATCCTAGGTTATTCATATGTTTTATCACCTAGGAATAGGTCTAAGCAACGAACTGGCATAGGTCGCTATGGTCCCCTTGCTCGATTTAAGGTTTCTTCACCATAACATGTAATGAAAATGAGGCAAATAGGCATAAGGGGCCTTTCCCATGTCCCTATATTGCATAGCCTGCCTAAAATCCTAGATAATTCATATGTACTATCACCTAGAAAAAGATCTAAGCAACGAGCTGACATAGGTCGCTTTGGTCCCCTTGCTCGTTTCAAGGTGTTTGCATAATAACATGTAATGAATATGAGGGAAATAGCCATTGGGAGACTTTTCCATGCCCCTATCACTCATAGCCTACCTAAAATCCTAGGTAATTCATATGTACTATCACCTAGGACTAGGTCTAAGATTCACACTGATATAGTGCGCTATGGTCCCCTTGCTTTGTTTGAAGGTTTTTGCACCATAACATGTAATGGATATGAGGAAAATATACATTGGGAGCCTTTTCTAAGTCCCTATCTCGCATAGCCTGCATAAAATCCTAGGTTAGTCATATGTACTTTCACCTAGGACTAGGTCTCTGCTACATGGTGACATAGGTCGCTTTGGTCCCGTTTCTCGTTTTATGGTTTTTGCACCATAACATGTCATTTATAAGAGGCAAATAGGCATTGGGAGCCTTTTCCATGTACGTATCTCGCATAGCCTGCTTAAAATCCTAGGTTATTCATATGTACTATCAACTAGGACTAGGTCTCGGCTACATGGTGACATATGTCGATATGGTCCCCTTGCTTGTTTTAAAGTGTCCGTGCCATAACCAGTTAATGAATATGCGGCAAATAGACATTGGGGGTCTATTGTATGTTCCTCTACCGCAAAGCCTGTCTAAAATCCTAGGTTATTCACAAATACAATTACCTAGGCCTAGTCCTCGGCTACACGATGACATAGGTCGTTATGGTCTCCATGCTCATTTTGAGGTTTCCGCACCATAGTTATACCATTTTATGCGATAAGTAGTCATTTGGAACCTATGTCATCTCCTTATTCCGCCTATTCAGCCTGAAATCCTAGGAAATTAACATGTTCTATCACCCATGGCCATGTTTTGGCTACACGGTGACATTGATCGCTATGGTCCCATCGCTGATTTTAAGGTTTCCCCTGTATATGAGTTACTGACTATGTGGTTAATTGAGTAACACAAAAAATAACACGTATACTTTACTTTTAATTATAAACCAACGTTTCGGCGTGTTTTTTTACTGACTATGTGGCAAATAGCCATTATGTGCCTATATTCAAATACGGCATTGCCGGCCTAAAATCCTAGGTTATTCACATGCAACTTTTACCTATGGTTAGGGCTTGGCCCACAGTGTTATAGGTGCATTATCCAGGAATAAGAGACTCTTAATATTACTAGTATACTGATCTGACAATATATGGAGATACGGTGCTAGCACCGCATCACCGCGGTGATATGGTGATACGGTGCTACGGTGCTAACTTCACGCACATTCAAATTGTTAGATGTATCGTAATCAACTGTCAGTGTGCACTTTTAGAGTTTACTTATTTTAAACGTATATTCATGAGAAAACTTCTCCGAGTTTCCAACTATTAATCGACGATGTAGAAATTCCATTATTGACCTATGAATAGCGGGGAAATACCTTCTGGTTCTAAAAATAGCAACATCCGGATACGTGTAGTGTTCTAAAAATAAAACAACTCGGGGGCAATCGTAATAAAATTTTACTAATGTCACCTTCAACACATTAACAAATAAAGTAAGGTGAACATTTATTTTCAATATCGATTAAATTAAAGAAAACAGCTTACCTCATGTTTTATTAATGCAGTAAACATAACAAAACAACATAAAACATAATTATTCCCATTCACATAATTACCGGTCCACACATTTAACATTTCATTCGGAACTCCTCCGAATGTTTACATTTCCGGCACATGATATTACAGGTAACCAATCGGAAAACGCAAACTAATCGGGAACAGTTATTAAACTTATTTGTCGTTCTTCCGATATAATGTTTTGAAGATAAATTGAAGACAAACTATTCAACCATAAATAGCATTTTTTAACACCCATGCAATCGCCATCGATTTGCATTTTTTAATCATAATAAAATAACAGTAAAACCCAACTGTCAATCAACTTAAAAACCGCTCCTACCACTAACTAAAATAAATTTCCATTCCATAATAGGCGCGCGCTTCAGTGCGGCGCCAATGAAGCTTATGATACATCAATTAACGTGATAGAAAGCATCGGTATATGTACATGTTTTGCCAGATGGGTTTATGACCTTCTTGGAAATAAATGTTCTGTTCTGTTCTATGTATCTGTTCGTTGCTGTCTTTACTAAGTTTACCCGTTTAAAAATTGCGCATGATGGTTTCCCAGTTTATAGTGCGTTAATTTAGCATGTGAAAGTCACATGATTAGTACAGATACATAAACCGACGCTAATAGATTTACTCCGTAACGTTATTAATCTGTACGTACAAATACTTGGTTAACTGTTATGATCTTATGTCATCTTAATAATTTAATATGGACAAAGATTATGGATTAGCTGAATTTTAATATGAATAGATCACCAGACCAATCTGGGCTTAATGTGTTTGTACCTACATGCAAATTAGCGGAAAAACCTTTCTCGCTGAATTCCAGATAACACCTATTTAAAAATTACTGGGATTTGCGTGGTAGACAAACATAGTAAATTTCGATTGGAAAAATACGCAATAATGTATAATGTTAAATAATTCGTCGTTATCGATGTGATACACCAGTTAGTAATATTGCGTTGTACACAACGATATCAATTTTAGTTTTTGACAATTTTCCTCTCTTTTTTCTTGCAATGGTATCATCTGGTGTCTAGTCCCTTTAACACACGACGTTTCTGTGTCGATGTGTTACACAGACGCCACAAGTATGTAGGTCATGGACAAAGGTCAAGGCCGCGGACAACATACCTATTGCACAATCTATGCAAACCTGTACATATCTCTACCTCGAATCCGTGACACGTTCAAAGCAAATCGTACATGAATCTCTCGTATGCATAAATCAATGGTTTCCCCACCTCGAACGTCCAGCAGATTTAGGAAAAATGCAAAATTTGTTGCAAAGTGCTTAAAAACCCCGAGCCAAGTTAATTTCTTGGGTCGCGATCTCACTGGGTTTGTCAAAATTCTGCATGTATGAGTTCTACTGTTTAATATTCTCTATATGCAACCCCTCTCTCTCTCTTAAACCTACACCTAGGTACGTGCATTTTATATAACCAGATAAGTTTATAATGAATTAGTTTGTAGTACCATCTGCGTGTTGTTAAAAACAGTGGTTATTTTTAAACACTTCTTCCCTAGTAGAACGGGCCTACAAATCGTATTTGGTCTAGCTACGCCCCTGGTCACATCTGATCTAAAACCTGCCTACGTATCAATGATCCACATTGCATTATGCAGCTTTAAAAATTCTTTCAATAAAAGATGTCTCAATGCATTTAACAAAAATATAATTGTAGGGTGTTTCAAATACATTACATATAAACGTCAACTACGCCCCGTCAGGACAGCTCTAACTCTTAATTCAAGTATCACAACAAAACTAAGACGTGTTAAAATGCCATTGTATTCAAACAATGCCTTTTAGCCCATTGACACGTCAACTTATAGGATTGAGCGATATTTTCTTCTTCTTCTTCTTCTTCTTCTTCTTCTTCTTCCTTCTTCTTCTTCTTCTTCTTCTTCTTCTTCTTCTTCTTCTTCTTCTTCTTCTTCTTCTTCTTCTTCTTCTTCTTCTTCCAATAAAGTGCATCACCAAGTATTAGACAACAGCTACCTCCAGCCAGCCAATCATAGGCCTGCAAAGTGTTTGATAAACCTCACACACAACTGATTTTCTGTCGGATATTTCAACTGGTAAATCTCGTGCAAATCGTGCACCTACTTATGCTACAAGGACGTTCTTAATACTGCAGAAATGTTTGTTTCCTGTGCTTTCCTGACATTTTTCTCATACAAATGTATGGTATCGGCATGAAAAACAAGCAATACACTTTCTGTTGTCTAAGTCGGATAGATCACGAGTAGCCGTTTGATATGGAGTTATCAACTCGCTACGCTCGCTGATAAATTCCATATCAAACGGCTATTCGTGACCTATGCTAAACATAGGTATCATTGCACTGTACGACCAGCCATGTACGTTAATTGGTATCATTGCACTGTACGACCAGCCATGTACGTTAATTGGTATCATTGCACTGTACGACCAGCCATGTACGTTAATTGGTATCATTGCACTGTACGACCAGCCATGTACGTTAGTTGGTACCATTGCACTGTGCGACCAGCCATGAACGTTAGTTGATATCATTGCACTGTACGACCAGCCATGTACGTTAGTTGGTACCATTGCACTGTACGACCAGCCATGTACGTTAATTGGTATCATTGCACTGTACGACCAGCCATGTACGTTAATTGGTATCATTGCACTGCACGACCAGCCATGTACGTTTATTGGTATCATTGCACTGTGCGACCAGCCATGAACGTTAGTTGATATCATTGCACTGTACGACCAGCCATGTACGTTAATAGGTATCATTGCACTGTACGACCAGCCATGTACGTTAATTGGTCAGCCCTGCATGTATATTGTTCTGGCGGGAAGCGTGACATGGATCTTTCAAAGTGGCGGCCATCGAACAAACTTACCTTATGCATGTATGTTTTGTGTGTTTTACATTCATTAGCCCGGCTGATATTAAAATGAAATGTTTTGTGGGATTATGCCGAAACGTTTCTATTGATTTTGATTTTGCATTTTTCTTGCAATTGCTGTAAGTAAATAAACCGTTCACATCGTCAGATCAATCTAAAAGGACATGCGGAGTAGTTATAAGTACCAAGTCATTTACTAATATATGTAAGATCTCTAACAGTTGATTTTACTTATTATTTGCAAAGCTCATTTCTTAAGTTCACTAATCTTGGGGGGGGGGGGGGGTGCCCTTGTCACCTGAAGTGACGCTCCATCCGTGAGCTGCCATGGTACGAAATACACAAAAACAAGAGAATAAACGGAAGGAAAATATCATTTATTGAAATAGCACTCTTGCTTTATTATAATTGAAAAAAAACACGAGAAATTAAAAAAAAATATGATTAAAACTTAATGATAAAATTATAATGATGATTAGAAATAGATGCTGAATATGGTTCTTGTGGTGATGATGCAGTTGTTGTTATTTTAAAGGATATTCCCAGGATCACAGCTATCGTATGAGGCCATGGTATAGTCGCTGCTATCTCTTCCCCGACTACCTGACGTACTCCCACGCACCTGTATTTCTTCGCACCAACTGCCGTCGACAAAACAACAACCAAACATAAGTTCCATTTCGCTTACGTCTGTGCAAAAGAACGTATTTTAAGCAAAAATATATATTTTGTATTTTTAGTTTTAACGGATGTTGATGGTTAATCATCGAAACAATCCGAATTTAAGAAAAACACGAATATCGGCATTTTCTGTTAGTTTTAGAAATTTTACAGTGAGAGTGTAAAAGGTGCCAGCATTTTCACCAAGATTTCTTTTACCAAACCCGGGTAGCAGGAAATGTTTATCCCATTTTCGTGTATACTATTATAAAATTATATAATATTGCACATTTGTGCAGACATTTTATGATAACGGTAGGTTGCTTCGTCTGTATTGGGATTAATGATAATATCTAGAATGGGAATAGTAAATGTCTTGACAAGTGGATAGTCTGATGAAATATGTAAGTACACGCATAGTTTACATGTTTCAGCGTCTATGGTACCAGAAGTGTCCCTCCATGCAACCGGAAGTGACTGAAGCGATGCTGCGCCATTGAGCAGCTATGGTATGAATTTAACAACACATAGTTGGATTCAATAGCTGGAATATCATTGATGCAACAAAGATGTAAGATACAATTATATTCGAAGTTCATGATTAATATTATAATTACGATTGAATACGTGATAAAGATGACGATAACGGTGGTACCTTTGCTGCTGCTGCTGCTGCTACTTATATTGTTGTTATTACATAGGATAATGATGGTGGTATATTAGGTTATCCAAATGTTAGCAGGGACATAATATTAAACATTAATAAAAGCCTTTTTTATTTGGCAGAAAACATCCCCACAGACCCGTCTTCCCAACAGAGCAATTATGGAGTTTGCCAGCAAGGGAGTGATCTCTTTTATGGCACGATGGGCGTATCGTGGCGACGCCTCACCGATGACGACACCTCACCGATGACTACACCTCACCGATGACGACACCTCACCGATAACGCAATGGGAGATACCTCACCGATGACGCAATGGGCGACTTCTCACCGATGACGACACTTCATCGATGACGCTATGGGCGACACCTCACCGATGACTCAATGGGTGATACCTAACCGATGACGCAATGGGTTATACCTAACCGATGAAGCTTTGGAAGGCACCTCACCGATGACGCAATGGGTGATACCTCATCGATGACGCAATGGACGACACCTCACCGATTACGCAATGGGCGACTTCTCACCGAGGAAGACACTTCATCGATGACGCTATGGGTGATACATCACCGTTGACGCTATGGATGACACCTCACCGTTGACGCTATGGGCGACACCTCACCGTTGACACTATGGGCGACACCTCACCGAAGCAGCAATGGGCGACTTCTCACCGAGGGAGACACCTCACCGATGACGCTATGGATGATACATCACCGTTGACGCTATGGGTGACACCTCACCGTTGACGCTATGGGCGACACCTAACCGAAGACGTAATGCACGACACCTCATCGATGACGATACCTCAAAGATGAGGCTATGGGAGACACCTCGCCGATGACGCTATGGGCGACATATCAGCGATGACGCTATTGATGATACCTCAGCGATGACGCTATGTGTGATACCTCACCGATGACACTATGGGTGATACCTCACCGATGACGCAATGGGCGACACCTCATTGATGACGCATTTGGCGACACCTCAGCAAAACGCTATGGGGGATACATCACCGTTGACGCTATGGGCGACACCTCACCGATGACGTAATCGGCGACATCCCATTGATGACGCTTTGGGTGACACCTCACCGATGACGCTATAGGCGACACCTCACCGATGACGCTATGGGCGACGCCTCACTGATGACGACACCTCACCGATGACGCTTTTGGCGACACCTCACCGATGACGCTATGGGCGACACCTCACTGATGACGACACCTCACCGATGCCGCTTTTGGCGACACCTCACCGATGACGCTATGGGCGACGCCTCACTGATGACGACACCTCGACGATGACGCTATGGGCGACACCTCACTGATGACGACACCTCGACGATGACGACACCTCGACGATGACGCTATGGACGACGCCTCTGATGACGACACCTCGACGATGACGCTATGGGCGACACCTCACTGATGACGATACCTCGACGATGACGCTATGGGCGACGCTTCACTGATGACGACACCTCGACGATGACGCTATGGGCGACGCCTCACTGATGACGACACCTCGACGATGACGCTATGGGCGACACCTCACTGATGACGACACCTCGACGATGACGCTATGGGCGACGCCTCACTGATGACGACACCTCGACGATGACGCTATGGGCGACGCCTCACCGATGACGACACCTCGACGATGACGCTATGGGCGACGCCTCACCGATGACGACACCTCGACGATGACGCTATGGGCGACGCCTCACCGATGACGACACCTCGACGATGACGCTATGGGCGACGCCCCACCGATGACGATACCTCACCGATGACGCAATCTTGTTACCAGTAATTAATATTATCCATATATATGCATTATCTAAGAAGTCGTTAAAGGTGTATCACTCAAGAATTATGCTTTTTATACACATTTTTGTATTGATATTAAATACGAGTGTCAATTTAAATTTGTTTTCAATAAAAAAACTCGGAGAATTGCTATAAGTATACATTTATAGTGAACATGTTGATGTTTCATTTATAAAACGGTCAAATTTAAAGAATAAAACGATATGACTAAACTGTTTTATATTAAATGATAATAATTGACATGGAACAGTGTATAAGGTTCTTGAAGAACGTTGGCTGTGTCTGCAATTTGTGTGGTTTGACGCCAGGTCAATCGTAACAACTCGGCCATCTCCGGCAAGCTACGAGATAGATAGACCTCGTAAATAGTAGTAAGGTGATAGATGTGCCCGCCTTCTGGTAGTGAAATGGTCTGGTAGTAGATGTGTCCGACAGTCACCAAAATATATATTCATATAAATGCTATCAGATGCATTTCGGAGCCTGCTAAAATCTACAACCGTAAAGTGTGTATTTGTAGACAAAAACACTTTTACTGACTTTTGCTTAAATTAGAAATACTTTGCCTTGCATGATTATTTTGATATAACGTACTTCACGAGTGTGTTGTATAATTTTTACGTATCTTACTTCAAGATCAAGTCAACATTTATTATCCAGCCTTAAATTTGACTTCTTAGTCATATACTATTAGCTAATCATCATCTTCATCATCATCATCCTCCTCCCACCACCACCATCACCAACAACAATACCATCATCATCATCATCGTCGTCGTTGTAGTCGCCGTCGTCACCACCACCACTATCATCATCATAATCATTATAATCATCATCATCATCAACACAACCACCACCAGCACCACCATCGCCGCCGCCGTCGTCATCATCATCATCACTTTCACATCATCATCATTATCATCAGCGTCACAACCACCACCACCATAATCACTGACGTCTACATCGTTGTCGTCGTCATTTTCATCATCATCATCATCGACATCGTCGCCGTGGTTGTAGTCGTCATTGTCACCACCACCACCACCATCACCATCATCATCATCATCATCATCATCATCCAACTCATCATTCAAACACATTTTCATCCTCATCATATTAAATACAAATCAAACAATATTTTCAACATTTAATCATATCTTCTTCAATAATACTCCAATTGTGTGACATGTTTAATAATAGGGCATTGTATATTCTATTATTTAGGTAACTCAATGTGTTTATTGTTTGGGTATTTCCTTTGAAGCATTTGTCGATAATGCACCAGTCAATTATAACTACGCCCCTCCCCCAGGTCCGGGGAATAGCGGGGACTTTGACTTTCGTTCCTGCCAAGCCCGGGTAAAATCCCCGTCTTGCGGGGACGAATTGCTGGTAAGGTCCCCGTTTAATGCCCTCGCACCCCAGGGACCCTAGGTAAGGCCAATTCCTCGCTATATTTGGCGCGAAGACAAAACCACCACACTCACACGGCACTGCAGGGCCACCTGGAAGGTAAAAACACGGCCAATTTCCCCGCCTTTCCCCGGTATACCCCCGTACCTGATGGCCGTGGTTACAATTGACTGGTGCATATATGATATCATAGTTTTGTAGATAGCATTATAATGATGTGAAATTTATGTAATAGATCATAAGAATTAAAAAAAGTCAACGTGTTATTGATACATTTCTATAATACAGAATATAAAAAAACAGCTGAGCTAGAATGCCATTGTGAATAAAGAAATAAGTTAAATATTCCATATCAATTAATAATCTCTTAGCGAAGTAACTAGGAAACTAGTTGATTTATTGAGGGATTCTTTTAAAAAAATGTCCATCAAGTTGAACCGACAATTGCACGTGTTGATTACGGACTGTTGTGTTATAATTAAACAAGAGCACCGCGAAACGGAGCATTATACGCCCGAAGAAGATTCGGCTTGAGGTCCTTTTAATGTAGTGATGATTTGTAGTTATTTGAAAATCGCTTTATTAGTTACCAAGTTATGGCCCGGACACGGAATTGCTAACGGACGAGTAACAAAGATGTGGCCCGGACACAGAATTGCTAACGCCCCCCATGGTGATTCTAGTCTTTGAGTTATGGCCTGGACATGGAATTGCTAACGTCCCCCCATGGTGATTCTAGACTTTGAGGTATGGACCTGGAAATCGCATGTGGCACATCCTTTTAATGTAGTGATGATTTGTATAAAGTTATTTGAAAATCACTTTATTAGTAACAAAGATGTGGCCCGGACACAGAATTGCTAACGCCCCCCATGGTGATTCTAGTGTTTGAGGTATGGACCTGGAAATTGCGCGCGACACATCCTTTTAATGTAATGATGCTTTGTATAAAGTTATTTGAAAATGACTTTATTAGTGACCAAGTTGTGGCCCGGACACGGATTTGCTAACGCACCCCCATGGTGATTCTAGTCTTTGAGGTATGGACCTGGAAATTGCGCGCGACCCATCCTTTTAATGTAGTAATGATTTGTATAAAGTTATTTGAAAATCACTTTATTAGTAACAAAGATGTGGCCCGGACACAGAATTGCTAACGCCCCCCCCCCCATGGTGATTCTAGTGTTTGAGGTATAGACCTGGAAATTGCGCGCGACACATCCTTTTAATGTAATGATGCTTTGTATAAAGTTATTTGAAAATGACTTTATTAGAGACCAAGTTGTGGCCCGGACACACGCACCCCCATGGTGATTCTAGTCTTTGAGGTATGGACCTGGAAATTGCGCGCGACACATCCTTTTAATGTAGAGATGATTTGTATAAAGTTATTTGAAAATCACTTTATTAGTAACAAAGATGTGGCCCGGACACAGAATTGCTAACCCCCCCCCCCATGGTGATTCTAGTGTTTGAGGTATGGACCTGGAAATTGCGCGCGACACATCCTTTTAATGTAATGATGCTTTGTATAAAGTTATTTGAAAATGACTTTATTAGTGACCAAGTTGTGGCCCGGACACGGATTTGCTAACGCACCCCCATGGTGATTCTAGTCTTTGAGGTATGGACCTGGAAATTGCGCGCGACACATCCTTTTAATGTAGTGATGATTTGTATAAAGTTATTTGAAAATGACTTTATTAGTGACCAAGTTATGGCCCGGACACGGAATTGCTAACGGAGGGACAGACAGACAGACGGACGGACAGACGATGGAGGCCATAACATAATACGACCCTTCGGGCGTATAAAAAGAAAGTTTTCATCCAAGTTCGATATATTTAATAACACCAGCCCCAACGACATTGCTGTGTACAGTTAAATCTATTTTTGGATGCATGCAAATACACAACATAAATCAAATTAACTGAATACACATAGAAAGTGGTTGATAATAATTAGTTCCTGGAAAAAGTGACATACATATCTATAAATAGAATGACACTTCCCCATTGATTGTTTCACTGTTTTTCATCAAATATGAATTCCCATAATCGATGCTAACATTTAACTTATTGTTCACATTTTGGTGAATTTGAAAAGAAGCTCTTCACGCATATCAAAAACCCCTACACTCGTAATGTCAAACTCGAGAACCTTGAATGACGGCGAACTGTTCATATGTTCTCGGATGTCTTTCATCTCACTGGCAGGTTCCACCGTGCAACCCAACATGCCGCATGTAATGGTGTGTGGTATGTTCTTCATCGTCTCTATCAGACTCCGCACACTGGCAGGTTCCACCGTGCAGGCCCGCATGTAGCATGTAATGGTGTGTGGTATGCTCTTCATCGCCCATATCAGACTCCGCATCGCCCCCGCTGTCATTGTCACACGCAGAAGTGTAATATCGGTGATGGAGGCTGGAGGGAGGAGGAGGTGGAGCTCACCTAGATCTGTATACTCTATCTCAAGGCTTTGTAACTGAGGGAGACTTGGTAGTGTACCACCAAGTAACTGGACATTCTTAACGTTCCATAACTTAACACGTTGTAGTTTACTCCGCCTTTGATTGTGTTTAAATAATCTAAATATGAACATTTCAACATTCGATGATGCATCATATAAGTCACATGTTGTAATATTTGTTGGATCAACCTGCACACCTGTTGTTTTGTATCCCGCTATATGCAGATATTCCAGCCTGTGACACTGGGACAGGTCATACTGCCCATAACGGCCACACAGTCCCACTGCTTTGAGGGAGTCGGAGGAGGATGTGATCACCTCCTGCAGCTCTTCCCCATTAATTTGATCATTGTATTCATCGATGTATAGTGACTGAATACGTTCCTTGTTTATCATCATCAGCTTTTTTAACACTACGACATCCTCGTCACTATCAATCCTGAAGTGTGCGAGATAGAGCGGTATGTCACCATAGTTGTTCGCCCTGGCTTCACGGTGCCCGGAGAGAATCAGGTCCTGAAGTAGTTCAACCTCTCTACTGTCGATTGGTAGTTGGTATGGTGGTATAGAACTATTGATCCATGAAGACATTTGTACACCGAGCTCGGGCTTCATTCCACATATGAAAATAAATGTCTGAGAAACATCTCCCAAGATATTTTCCTTATTATCTTGTTCGTACTTGCTTGATAGCTGACTGTAGTCGTTTTCATTTAAACATAAATGAAGAGCCGCTAAAAACTCTTGAAGTGTTTTATGAAAGAATGAAAAGTGAGATGATCTCTTGATCAATGAGTTGGATTTCTTCTCCGTGAGTAAGCCTGACTTCAATGCAAATTCAACCTGCTCCCTGCTTAACAAAGCGTTGACTGTTTTGTTGCTGAATACAACAGACGAATCTCTGCACTCCGAATACAAAGTTGTGTATGCCAACTCTGCCAGCGCAAGATAAACCATGGGATTTCGCATGAAGCATTCATGTTCCTTTAATACAGACGGCAGTTCAATTTCCGGAATGTTATGCCCGCTTTGCATATAACTAAGTCTACATGATAGCATGTTTATCATGCCAGCATAAATGTCACATTTTGAATCGGTTAACGATTTGCCCTCGAACCACAGGCACACGAGCTGGGTGATACTGATAGGTGCTGACAATAATCCTTCAAGATCCTTCTCTGACGCCATTTTCATGAAAGCTTCTGGTGTCCGTTCATCCTCAGAATCCTCATTAAGAATGTTGATGATATTTTCCACGAGTTGCCTCGTGTCTGCTGCTCCTTCTATTTCAAGATATTTGTCGATCTTTGAATCCTGCACTCTAAACTGTGACATTCGCCAGGGACGCGTTGTCGTGAGGAGTGTGGCCTTGTTGGCCGAATTTCGGAAAGGAATGACTTTTTCCTCAGTGTTGCAGGTACAGTTTACGTTTTCCGGATGGGTCCATTCGTCGAGGCCGTCAGCTATGATTAAACATGTTTCACTTTCCAGCACCGTCTGTAATAGCCGGTAACCATCATCGGCATCCTTCTCGTGGTAGATTTTACGTATAAGTTGATCCTTGATCATTTCTGCTAGATCACACGTTTTACCTGAATCTCGTAGGGTGACATGAAACAAAAATGCAAACTCTTTGAAGAATTCTGGGTCGGCAAAGCTTGTTTTAATACCGACGTTTTCCTCCGCTGGTAAATATTGGTGAGTCCAATCCAGGGCACACATTACGGAGAATGTGGATTTGCCATTGCCCGGTTCTCCAACAAGGAAAACATTTCTGAGCAACTGAATTTCTTTTTTGAAAACATCTGAAAATTTTGCAATTTTTTGACCGCTTTCTTTGTCGTCAATTTTGCCGATTTTTCGATGATCTTTCTCCACAATTTTCGGTGCCACGTAAAATTTCCCGAGTTTGGCGTTCTTTTCTCCGAGAATGGGAGATATCGGCATGTCGGCCAACGTGGTTCGGTAATGGTTTGCCAAACGTAGTCGTAATCCTGAAGTAAATGTAAAGATATATCATTAAAAACATAAAAATAAGAACATATACGTTTGCATTATCACAAAACACTTGGTGAGAAAACAGGAATCAGTTTTGTGACAAGACGCTCGGTACAAAAGATAAAAAATAAGCAATATCACAAGACCCTTGATGCAGACGATTAGTAATATCAACAGACGCTTGTAAAGAAGATTAGAAGCAGAATTATCAAAAGTCGTCTGTTGCAAAAAATAAGTAGCAGCCTTTAACAAGAGGCCCGGGACCAAAGATAAGAAGCAGCATTATCACAAGATGCTTGTTACAGAAGATAAGTAGCAGCCTTTACCAAGACATTTGGTCCAGAAGATAAGTAACAGCATTATTACAAGAAGCTTGGTACATAAAGATCAGAGGCAGAATTATTACAAGACGCTTGTTACAGAAGATAAGAAGCAGCATTATCACAAGACGCTTGGTACAGACAATAAAAAGCAGCATTGTCACAAGACGCTCAGTTCAGCAGATAAGAAGTAGCATTATCACAAGGCGCTTAGTACAGAAGATAAGTAGCAGCAATATCACAAGACGCTTGTTGCAGAATATACGTAGCAGCATTATCATAAGACGATTAGAAGCAACATTATAAGTATATATCACAAGTTTCCGGTACGGATAGAAAAGTCCGACCCGGGGGCAAGCGCGTAAACTGGTAACGAGGCTTGCCGAGTCACCGGCCACGCAACGTGCCCGAGGGTCGGATTTTCCTATTCGGACCGGAAAAACATGATTGATATATTTTCTTGCACATCTAAAATTATCAAATTGTGGTAAAGTTGATATAAAAAACGCACTTATGTACATTTTACGAACCAGCGCGTGCGACATCGTTTACTGACGTCATAAACCGCAATTATTTTAGTTTAGTTTTAACATATTTAGTTTACAACGATTGTGAAACAAGTTATTACAACATTATATTAATCACTCTCGTTGGCACGATATTACGCGAGAGTGTGGTCTTGTGTTTTGGGGGAAACCGAAGAACCCAGAGGAAACCCACTTGTCCGGCTTGGTGACCACAAACCAAACTCACATGCGCCCAAGCCGGGAATCGAACCCGGGTCGCTTAGGTGAGAAGCGAGTGCGCTAACCGGACAACCAATTATTTTAAATAAATATTGATGTCAAATAGTTACTCTGAAAAACGCGTTTTTTTATGATTATTTATTTCCAATTTTAATCAAAAGTCTTGCATACTTATATATTTGATTGCGCTTTACTGAAATGGTTAAATATACTTTTCATAAACAAATCAATAAAAGAAATAAAAAATGACACGTGGATGCGCGTGACTCATCTAACATAGGGGGTGTAAGACGGGGTTTTCCAGCACTGGTGACATAACCGGAAACACACGTCCGGTATGCAAAAATATCATAAGACGCTTGGTACAGGTGATAAGAAGCAGAAATATCACAAGACGCTTGGTAAGAAGAAAGGCAGCAATAGTGTAATGATTGTATAAGTTAAAAGTTGTATGAGTTCTTACAAGTATCTATCATGTGTTTCGGTACGGATAGAAAAATCCGACCCGAGGGCACGCGCGTAAGCCGGTAACGAGGCTTTCCGAGTTACCGGTCACGCAGCGTGCACGAGGGTCGGATTTTTCGATTCGTACCGGAAAAACATGATTGATGTTATTTCTTGCATACTTGAATTAGTGGAAAAATTGACGTAGAAAACATACTTTAGTACATTTCAGCAAAAAGCGCGTGCGACGTTGTGTACTGACTTCATAAAGCGCAGTCATTTTAAATCACTATCGACGTCAAATAGTTCCTTAAAAATCGCGCTTTTACGATTATTTCTTTTCAATTTTAATTAAAAGTATTGTATACTTATATTTATGATTCCGCTTTATTGAAATTGCATACTATACTTTTCATAAACCATACAATAAAAGAAATAAAAACACACGTCCGGATAGAGAAACCCCCCGACTCGATGGCGCCTGCGTTGCCAGGTAACGAGGCTTGCCGAATTACCGGCTGCGCAGCGTGCCCGAGAGTCGGATTTTTCGATCTGGAACCAAGGAACCGACACATATGATAGACATTTTTCTAGCATACCTTGAATTACAATATTTTGTGAAAATATACACGGAAAAGCGCATGTTTGTACATTTTACCAAAAAGGGCGTGCCATGATGTTTACTCACGGCATGACGCGCAGTAAGTTTTATTCACGGCATACGTCAAGAAGTTTCTGAGTATCACGTCTTTTAAGGGTTACTTTTTGTTTTGAAGGTATATTAAAGTTAATATTTATCGCACTCATCTATTGAAATCTCATAATTATAGTTACATAAAGTGTATAATAAAAGAAATAGAAAGTATTACGTCACAGCGCGTGACTCGTCTGGCATGGCAGGGGAGCCAGATGGAATTTACTTGCATACCAGACGTGTGTTTCCGGTCATGTGACCAGTGGTGGAAAAAACCTGTCTTACACACCCCATGTAAGAGGAGTCACGCGCAACATCGCGCCACTTCTTATTTCTTTTCTTGTATGGAATATGAAAAGTAAATTATGCCATTTCAATAAAGCGCAATTAAATATACAAGTATTCAAGCGCTTTGGTGAAATGCACAAAAGTGCGTTTTCTACGTCAATTTTTCCACAAATTGATAATTTAAGATATGCAAAAAAAATATTAATCATGTGTTTCCGGTCCGGATCGAAAATTCCGACCCTCGGGCACGCTGCGTGTCCGATAACTCGGAAAGCCTCGTTACCGGCTTACGCGCGTGCCCTCGGGTCGGATTTTTCTATCCGTACCGGAAACACATGATACTTAAATTCCAGCACGGCTGACGTCACCGGAAATGCCTATCCGGTGTGCTAGAAATGCAGAGTTTCAACACTATCTTATCTTTCTTAACGAAAGTTAGTGGGCGGAAACCATTTTTCTTTCTTAGAAACAGTGACCTACACCCTACTTCTCATAAGCAACCCCAAGCTAGCTCTTTACATAAACCACCCTACACACAGTTCCATATCCATATACGTCAATTTGATCAAAAGCATCGCTTACCTTCCTTCAATATCTCCCCTTCGTTCTCAGCACTGATCTTGAAATCGTCTGTTTGCAGCTGTCAACAAAACAGATCAAGACATCCAATAATTCAAAGGTTATTTTACAAAATAATATATTAATAATAATATAATATAAACTATAAACTTATATTATAAAGACAAAATGTTAACGGAAAACAGTTTTACTACATCAGAAAGTGTATGTACGTTGTCATAAAGGTGACATGTGTAAATAAAACTATTTTTTATCTCGTGATCACGACTTGTGTCATGGGTCTGTCGGGGGTCGTGACCCATCGGTACGCAACCTTGGTTTGGCCTCGCTTCTAATAAGGTCAAATAGGGACTCCCACCTACACTTAAGTCTGTTGGTCTGATTAGATGCAAGGTCAAATAGGGTCCCCGACCATCACTTAATTCCGGTGATCTCCTAGTAATTAGGTACATGGTCAATTAGGGATTCCCACCTATACTAAAGTCATGTGATCTAATTAGATACATGGTCAAATAGGGACCCCACCTAAACTTAAGTCCAGTGATCTAATTACCATTTACGTGCAAGGTCAAATACGGACCCCACCTACATTAAAGTCTGGTGATCTAATCAGGTGCAAGGTCAAATACGGACCCCCGTCTACACTAAAGTCCGGTGATCTAATCAGGTGCAAAGTCAATTACGGATCCCCACCTACACTAAAGTCCGGTGATCTAATCAGGTGCAAAGTCAATTACGGACCCCCACCTACACTAAAGTCCCGTGATCTAATCAGGTGCAAAGTCAATTACGGACCCCCACCTACACTAAAGTCCCGTGATCTAATTAGGTGCAAGGTCAAATACGGACCCGCACCTACACTAAAGTCAGTTAATCTAATTAGGTGCACAGTCAAATAGGGACCCCCATCTTCACTGAAGTCAAGTCCGGTGATCTAATTAGGTGCAAGGTCAAGTAGGGGCCCTCACGTACACGAAAGTCCGGTGATCTAATAAGTTGCAAGGCCATATAGGGACGCCCACTTACACTAAAGTCCGGTGATCTAATTAAGTGCAAGGTAAAATAAGGACCCGCACCTACACTAAAGTCCGGTGATCTAATTAGGTGCAATGTCAAATAGGTACGCCCACTTACACTAAAGTCCGTTGATCTAATTAAGTGCAAGGTAAAATAGGGACCCGCACCTACTTTCAGTGTTTACCTGTCGCAATGTCCTGTGAAGGAAAAAATGTTTTCACTTTGTCTGTAGGTGGATCAAATAGGGCCCTGACCTACACTAAAAGTTGTTGATCTAATTAAGTGGAAGGTCAAATAGGGACCCGCACCTTCACTAAAGTCCGGTGATATCTAATTAGGTGGATCAAATAGGGCTCCGACCTAAACTAAAGTCTGTTGATCTAATTAAGTGGAAGGTCAAATAGGGACCCCACCTTCACTAAAGTCCAGTGATCTAATTAAGTGGAAGGTCAAATAGGGACCCCCCCCCCGCCTACAGAAAAGTCCGTTGATACAATTAAGTGCAAGGTCTAATAGAGGCCCCCACCTACACTAAAGTCCGTTGATCTGATAAGGTGCAAGGTCAAGTAGGGTCTAAAGTCCGGTGACGAGGTCAAACCATACTATTCTAAATTGTTTTCAATAAACGCATACCTGATCCGCACAAAAGGTAGTCCACTCGATATAATTCCCAATCGCTCCTCTTACACAAGAGTACAGAAATATCTTTGCACGAGTTTATCGAATCTGATATAAAACAAGAGCTGTCACAGAGACAGCGCGCTCGACTATTCCGCCGCTTTTCAGTGTAAGGATTGAAAAGTTTTGGCGAAACATGCATGGATCACTGTTAGATTAGATTTCAATGCAATACATGATGTGCGGAGATATTAACATAAATGTGGTTACATGCAAAATTTTAACCAGAATTTTAAGCGTAATAATAAAGGGCCATTATTTGCAAAACACAAGTATCTAACTTGTTTATTCAATTAGGTTAGGTGGTTGTCTACCATTGTATAAAGTCTCAATGCAATACATTAAGTAGTTGCTGAGATATTATCCTATGTGTGCTAACAAGACTTTAACCAGAATTTCTAAGAAGCATAATAAAGGGGCAAAAATTATATAATATGAAAGATAGAGTTATCTTACTTGATTAAATAAGAAGGTTAAATGGTTGGGAGCCTGTGTGTAATGTTTCAATGCAATTCTGAATTCATGATGTATTTGCTGCAGCATTGACTTAAAAGTGGTTACATGCAAAACCTTTACCAGAATTTCTATGTTGAATAAAAAAGGGGCCATTAATTGAATTTAATGCAAACTAAAGTTATCTTACTTGGTTACTAGTATTTAAGTAGATTGGATGGTTGAGTACCATTTTATAAAGTCTCAATGCAATTCATCCAGTAGTTGCTGAGATATTAACCTGGTTAATGTGTGCTTACATGCAAAACCTTAACCAGTATTTCTGAGTATAATAATTAAGGGCAATTATTTGCATTAAATTCAAACTAGAGTTATCTAACTTTGTAAATTAAGTAGGTTGGATGGTTGATTACCATTGTATCAAGTCTCAATGCAATACCTCGAGCAGTTGCTGAGATATTAACCGTCTCAATGCAATACCTCAAGTAGTTGCTGAGATATTAACCTATGTGAGCTTGCACGCAAAACCTTAACCAGAATTTCTAAGTCAAATAATAAAGGCCTATTATTGGCATTAAATGCAAAGTAGAGTTATCAAACTAGGTTGATTAAGTAGGTTGGATGGTTGAGTACCATTGTATAAAGTCTCAATGCAATACCTGAAGTAGTTGCTGAGATATTAACCTATGTGTGCTTGCACGCAAAACCTTAACCAAGGGGTGACGCCGACGCTTGGGTGAGTAGTATAGCTCTCCTTATTCTTCGAATAGTGGAGCTAAAAAGGACACTTGCAATCATACCTTTTTTCAGCTGTTTCACGGCCTCGCACCTTCGAGTCGGTATGATAGTTTCGTTATGTCCTCTAGGATATAAGTTCATACCTGGTGAAGCACTTCTACGGTTTTTTGAGCTTAGGGTATGCTAGTTTAATTGTGTCCCATAACATAATAAGTCAATTCCGGGTGCACACATGCGCAGAAGTTGGCAGTCAAGTCGTCTGCGAAGTTTCACCATGCATAATAAAATTATTTTTAATACTCATACCTGAACTACACAAAAAATAGTACACACGTTATAATTTAAAAGTACTCTTCCAGCAAATTACTATGTATTTCTACACGTGTCGACGAATTTAATACAAACTAGAACTGTAAGCCATAGGCTAACGAATACCCCCCACCCCTCCATGTCTAGGTTGTTTGCCCTGGAGTTAGGCCGGACAAAGCTAATTTTGCCTACATGGGGAGATAACTCCAGTCAGGGTCATGTGACCTGTACCAAATTCACAGAGGCGAAAGTTTACAACATGGCCATTAATTTCTGAAAGTTTGATAAAGATTTGTTGAATAATAACAAAGATGAATCCCGGACAGGGCTTATTTTGCCTACTTTAACACATCAAGGGGAGATAACTCCAGTCAGGGTCATGTGACCTGTACCAAATTCACAGAGGCGAAAGTTTACAACATGGCCATTAATTTCTGAAAGTTTGATACAGATTTGTTGAATAATAACAAAGATGAATCCCGGACAGGGCTTATTTTGCCTACTTTAACACATCAAGGGGAGATAACTCCAGTCAGGGTCATGTGACCTGTACCAATTTCACAGAGGCGCAAGTTTACATCATGGCCATTAATTTCTGAAAGTTTGAAAAAGATTTGTTGAATAATAACAAAGATGAATCCCGGACAGGGCTTATTTTGCCTACTTTAACACATCAAGGGGAGATAACTCTGGTCAGGGTCATGTGACCCGTACCAATTTCACAGAGGCGCAAGTTTACATCATGGCCATTAATATCTGAAAGTTTGAAAAAGATTTGTTCAATAACGACAAAGATGAATCCCGGACAAAAAAAAAAACGGACGGACAGACGGACAGACAGACAGACAGACGGACAGACGGACAACCCGATTCCAGTATACCCCCCCCAAACTTTGTTTTGGGGGGTATAAAAAGTAAACGTTATCTTATACCCTTTCTCATACCTGTTCTGTGGCGTGTTGTGCCTTACATCGGTATGCTGGTTCAGCTGTGTCATCTATCGCATACAGTCAAACCTGTTTAATCTGTTCCACGGCATGTCGTATGGGCCGGTATGCTAGTTCAGTTTTGTCATCTATCTTGTAAAGTCATACCTGTTTAAACTATTCCACGGAGTGTGGTGCTATGGGCCGGTATGCTAGTTCAGTTGTGGTTTTTATCATGTAAAAGCATACCTATTTAATCTGTTTCATGGGATATTGTGCCTTGAGTCGGAATACTAGTTCAGTTGTGTCATCTATCATGGAAAACCATACCTTTTTATTCTGTTCCACGGCATGTCGTACCTAGGGCCGGTATGCTAGTTCAGTTGTGTCATCTATCATGGAAAGCCATACCTTTTTATTCTGTTCCACGGCATGTCGTACCTAGGGCCGGTATGCTAGTTCAGTTGTGTCATCTATCATGGAAAGCCATACCTTTTTATTTTGTTTCATGGCATGTCGTACCTAGGGCCGGTATGCTAGTTCAGTTGTGTCATCTATCATGGAAAGCCATACCTTTTTATTCTGTTCCACCGCGTGTCGTACCTAGGACCGGTATGCTAGTTCAGTTGTGTCATCTATCATGGAAAGCCATACCTTTTTATTCTGTTCCACGGCGTGTCGTACCTAGGGCCAGTATGCTAGTTCAGTTGTGTCATCTATCTTGTAAAGTCATACCTGTTTAATCTGTTTCGCGGCTTGTTGTGCCTGGGGTCGGTATGCTAGTTCAATTTTGCCATCTCTCTTGTAAAGTCATACCTGTATAATCTGTTTAGTCCGCTATCATGTAAATTTGTACCTTCTTAAGCTGTTCCACAGCGTGTTGTGCCTCCGGTCTGTTTGCAAGTTCAGTCTTATCCTCCAGCAGGGTGCGTAGCTTGAAAACAAAGTCCACTAGTTCTGTGTTCTTGACCCTCTGGTCATGGGAATGGCGTACGCGTCGACCAATGTCCCGAACCTTAAATGTAATGTTTGAAATAAGTTTTGACTAACATAGCTTGTAGTTGTGGTGAAGATGGCACAATTGAAATGCATACTATCATGCAATATGTAGTAACTATATATTCACTTTAAGACTTCTTGGTTGTTTGGATTAGAGTAACGAATGTACAAAATAATCAGAGCAACTTCAAGTGAATACTGAAACATTCTACACTTATTATGAACATTCTTAAAAGCTGAACTCTCACAGATTGACTATTTGGGCCACGGTTTTGTCTGGGAAATAGCCAATGTTTGCGTTATTTTCTGGAAACCAGTGATATAAGACAGGGCTCATCCTACCAGGCGACTTAGGCGATTAAGTCGCCCTGCCCACGGCGACTTCGCTATTTTCTAAGATCAAAGCGAAGTCAACTTCGCCAACTTTTTCAAAGCTCAAAAAGTCGATATCGCTAAGAACTAACGCTTGTCAAATCAGAGCGACTCCGCCTCCCGCCTGTCAGCTCGATTGACAAACAGCCAATCGTGTTAAACCTAGTAAAATAAAATAAATATGTTCCATTGACTTCGGCCAATGAGAACGCTTGTTTTATTCAATCGAGGCACACGTTTGCACTATTGACTTTGTGTACATGCGCTTACGTCATCGATGTAATAAAATTGTAAGGGATTAATATTTACACTTGCCGATGTTTGTAAAAGTGTCAATTAGGATTTATACTTTATAACAAAAGCGGTTTAAATGATGTGCACTGATGACAAATGAACTTAATTGGGTGTGATTACCGCGAAGTTAGCGAGAAGGGCAAGTGCGAATCACAGTTCCAGGTTTGTTTTTTATTTCAGAAATGCTTCCATTATTAGTTTTTCTTCGAACGGTTCACATCAATATTCTGTATATATGAGATATTTTGCATTCCGTTTAATAGTAATCATGCTTTCTACGTGGCTTCTGCGGGATTCCCCAGGCCTGAAACGTAAAGCTGACGATGTTGATAGTGATGGCATGATCGACAGTTCAAATAAGAAATCATTCAAAAAGTCAAATTATCAAAATAATTTCAGTTGGTACAAACAAGATGCAGATAAAATATGGCACTGCGAAGTTTGTATGGGTGCTAAGTTGGACAACGCCTACGCCCGTGGACATGACCAACCAGCAAAAACAACCAATCATCAGAGACATGGCTTGTGTAAGTATTTATTAAAACAACAGATGCATTGCTTAGTCCGCAGATAAATCAATTCAAAGTGGTATTCATTTTAAGGTGTCTGGTTTTATATATTTTAAAACATGTTGTAATACATGCCCAAAATATTTTGACAGCTGAAAATGATGAGATACTGTGAAATATTTTTGAAGAAATATTTTGTGTATTTTCAGCAATTCAGCACAAGGCCGCCTTGGAGTTCTGTGTTCCCAGGAACCCATGAAGAAAATCATACTGGCCAAACTGTCCAAGGATGACGAGCTTGCGGTCAAGCTCCTTAAGACTGCCTACCACCTCGCCAATCGGGAGCTCCTCAAGGAGGAATTTCAGTACCACCTCCAGCTTGCCGGGGCCATAGGTGCTGATCTCAGCCATCTCATGAATGGGCCCTCACCCTCTTACACATCAAACAAGAGTGTAACTGAGTTACAAGATGCCATCAGTGATATCATACTTGAGGACAAAATTAAGTGCATTAAGAACTCTGGAGTATTTTCATTGGTGCTTGATGAAAGTACTGACAATAGCAATCGAAAGAGACTGATTGTGTATGCACAGTCTATCAGTGATAACGGATTAGATTATACTTTCATTGCAAACAAGCAAATTTCATCTGGCAGTGCGAATGCAATTAACATTGTTAAATTGGTTGTTGAAGAACTCTGTTCCAAAGGCATCGACATCAAGAACATGGTTGGAATTAGCACTGATGGTGCAAGTGTGATGATGGGGGAAAAAGGGTGGTGTCGTTAAACTTCTGAGAGACTATTCACCAGTCCTTGTAGGTGTCCACTGTGCTGCCCATAGAGTTGCTCTCGCCACCAGTCAGACTGCGAAACTCATCCCAGAGATGAATGACTTCTCAAGGACGGTCACCAATGTCTTCAGGTACTTTCACAACTCTGCCCTGCGCTCGAACCGTCTCCGAGACATACGACAGTACTGAACCTCCCCCAGTTGAAGTTTGCTGAAGTCCACTCGGTTCGCTGGCTGAGTCTTGAGGCAGCTGTGAGGGCAATCTACAGGACCTACCCTGCTCTAGTCATGTGCCTAGAGGCTGATGCCACTACAGAACCTGCAGCGAAAGGCCTTCTTCATGAGGTGTCTCAGTTCAGATTCATCGCACTTACTCATCTACTAATGGATGTCCTTCCATTCCTAACCAGACTGTCATTGAAATTTCAATCAAAGTCCCTAGACTTCGGCACTTTGAACACTGAAGTCTGCTGACAAATGATCTGATCTGGTTTTTTTTCATATTTTTTTGTTCGAAAATTGATGTTTTATGGCTAAAAATGTTCGTAACGCTTTTAGAAAAAATGAGGTTTTTTTGCTGTTTTTTTAGTGAGTTATCTTATATGACTGAACTAAATGTATTGATGCTCAAATAAGCTGATTCTGGGACAAAAAAATAACTAAAAGTCAAAACTGTCAATCTGTGAGAGTGCAGCTTTAAAAAGTCATCGAAATCGCATAATATGATTATAGTATGATTAATATGTTTACCTCTGTTAACAAATTTGCCTGTGTTGCAATGTTAAATGACAGCTTGTTCTGGAAATCCTTGCAATTCATCATGACGCTGATCACACCATTAAAGTCACTGTCTTTGATGGAGGACACGGTCTTGTAGCCATCAGGAGGAAGAAAACACTTGGCTATCTCCCAGGGAATGGTGCTCCATTTGTCTGCGTTCGTGTTCTTCCATGATGGTCCCAAAAACCTGTGATGTTGAACTATTTCATCACGGACGCCTTCACAAATCCCATTTGGACAAGGAACATACTGTTTTGAAGGGCCGTTATGAAATTTGCAGTTTTTTTTTACTTGTGCATATCTTAGGAGTGGAGCACTTCAACACGTTCTCTGTGAAACATTGTACACATGTGGTCCCGCCTGGAAGACCCTTGGATGTTCTAACGTTGTTATAGATGTCCTGGTGAACGCATGTCAGCACCTCCTCCACAAAAATTTGTAAACCCTCCTTGGTGATGTTGAGGGCGAGGGCGGCCTTTACACAGTTCTGGGCCTCCTTTTCCCTCAACGAATCCCGATAAGAGGCCATTGTTTTGCCATTACACTGTATTCAATACCTGGTAAAAGAAACAAGTCACTGAGTATTAGGTACATTACAATAGTCCCCTTCAGATTCTTATACAATTTGATATTACTAGCATAAATAAGAGCTGGACTCTCACAAATTTACTGTTTTGGCAACTTATTCATTATTGTCTTTGAATGAGCCAATTTATTGCGTAAATATCTGCAAACAAGCGATATAAGACTGCTGACAAAAGATCAGATCGCAGACATTCATATTTCCGTTGAAAATTGAGGTTTGATGACTAAAAGAGTTACTAACGGTTTAAAAAAACCCGCATAAAACATCATTTTAACTAAACTATGGAAATCTGCGATCTGATTTTGTCAGCAGTCTTATATCACTGGTTTGGTCCGTGTATATACTGTTTGTTCGTTTTTTTACAATTGAAAGTAAAAAACGAAAAAGGAGTATTCAAATCCTTTTTCGTTTTTCTAATGATTGAAGAGAAAACCAAAATTGATAGGTTTTTCCTTTTCCGTTTTTTTAATTATAATCACGGAATACAAAACAAGGAAACTATTTATTTATACAGTTTTCTGGTTTTTCGTTTTACAAAGTGTAAAACGAAAAACGAAAATTGAAAAACAAGCTATCCTTAATATACCGTTTTTTCGTATTTCGTTTTTTTAAGATTGAAAGTAAAAAAAGAAAAAGGAACATTCAAATCATTTTCGTTTTTCTAATGACTGAATAGAAAACCAAAATTCATAGGCTTTTTCTTTTCCATTAATTCAATTTGACTAACGGAAATCAAGACAAGAAATTGATTCAGTAATTCCGTTTTTCGATTTTTGTTTTACATTTTAGCACAAAACGAAAAACGAGTGGCACTGCAATTTCCTGTTTCACACGAACTTGATGACGTCACCATATATGTTAATGCCTCCTAAATGACATAAGGGGGTATGAGTGACCCCTTTGATGAATCTGAAGAAAAAAATATATATTTTAGGTTATTTTAGGTAAAATGTCACTAAATTTTGTAAAGGTCAAAATTCAGCTCATTCCATCCAGATCACTATGGATATTTACAGATGCCTTTCAAGAATTCAATGTGAAGTTAACACAGATTTATTTCTGAGATAAGTATTTTTATCAAATATATTGTAATATTTTGTACCTAAACTTTTAAAAAGTTGTCAAAACGTTCCATTTGCGAGAGTGCAGATTTAAAAAAATGTTGAAATAACAGCCACATTTCTCACAACGTAAATTAAAAATATTATTGGCCTGCATAATATCCCTATTTCTCTCTATCCGCATATAACATTACATGAATAAAGTTTTAATACTTCATTTTACAGGGCAAAGATCCAGGTAAGAGATTGGTATATTCACTGCCATAGAAGCCAAAATATCATTTTTTTTTCAATTATTTTTATTCAAGATTTTGGAACAATATAAACATATACAAATATACATATACATACACAGACAGTCAATATAAAGAATTTAAATAGTTCAGTCAATATAAATTAACATGTTGACATAATCTATAACAACTAAGTAAGAAGTATATATATTTATATAGTTTATATCGAGCAAAGTTTATTCATCAATATAAAGTATGTTTTTCCTATTCTTGAATTTTTAAGTTTTTTGTAGAGAACAAAGAGAGAGGAGATAGGGGGAGCCAATAAATAATAAAGAAAAAAATACTATAAGGGAGATAATTCTATAATTTAGTTGATAGTGTACTTTCATAAGTGAGTTGTTAGATCACAAGCAGATATATTTTTAAAAGGGTACTCTAAGGGAGATAATTTTATTGTTTAGTTGGAAGTGTAATTTCATAAGTAAGGTGTTTGATCACATGCAGATATATTAACACAGTTGCAAAAATTCATTCCATTTTGCTTCAAATACATCTAGTTTGTCTTTTTGTGTTGCGATTATTTTTTCTATTAAGATGCGCCTCAACAAATAGTTTTTAAATAAAATATCATAGGTGCTATAAAAGCAGGGTTTATAATCCTTTGATGTCATTTTTGCTGTTATAATACGACCCTATTCAAGTGATGTAAATTTATTCTATTTGTTGTCATATCAACCACATTTCGTCTGGAGCTTTCGACATATCAAGTTTTTAAACACTTTTTAGTTATGTAAAAATCGCGTTTCAGTAGCATTTTCACTATTTATGTTGCCATGGTAACCACAATTTTGTCAAACAATGAATAAAATGATGTGCATGATACATGTATTCGGACGGACATCTCCTAGGCCTAAAAAAAAAATTGTTTGGTTAGGGTTACATCCTTTTCAAAAATAGGTAGGGTAGGTAGGCTTTTTATATTATTTTTTTATTAGGCTTTATATAAGAATGTCATTTTCATCATTGGAGAATGGTGTTAAAGTTATCTTCTATATAAGCAATTAAGGTTTTAAACTACATATTGAAAAGCAAAAAAAAAAAAGATTTTTTTTTTTTTTTTAGTTTTTCAAAAACGTTAGGGTCGGCGCCTATTCCGTAGGTAGGGTCGGGTAACCCGAACCAAATGTATTTTTTTTTAGGCCCTACGATGAAATCGTTACGAGGTTAAAATTATTACATAATATAAAGCATAAATTATTTAAGTAATAACCTTTGTAATGGTTCACAGTTATTAATATGGTGTTTACCAAAATGATCAATTTAATGAGATGCAGTCGCATAGCTTTTTATTTTATTTTTTTATTACACACTAACAACCCTTAAACCAGCTTAGTTTTCGTTACTATATTTTGTCTACTGGTCCAGCCCCTATAACCGCTGACTGATAATTTTCTTAAATAAATGTACTGCAGATTTTAAACATACTGTCATCCAATTGGGCAGAAATATAATTTCGAACGCCAATTTGTTTCTCAATATAAAAGTATGCAAAACGTTCTCATCTTTTTTGCTGATAAAACATCCAGCTGTCACCCTGTATATTAAATCGATACTGATCCGTGGTCTAGTGGTAACACACTTGACTGTCAACCCAGGGGTCGCAGGTTCGACTCCCATGCACGCACGTCTACAGCCTATAGTATCAGGTATCACCAGATACAGTAAATGAAATCATAAAACTATGTTTCACACACACACACATTCACTTTTTATTTTGTCACGGTAACATATCGTTACAACAGTCAGACATGTAATAACATAAATATACAGGCAATTGGGTAAACCTTCACTATATTTCAGTATGTGTGTAGATGCAATGTGCATTGTTATAATACATTACCATTCATTGTATTATTTATAGTTATCCTTCTTACCTGATATATTTCATTAAATTTATAACAGAAAAAAAATACATCAGGTTTTGTTCTATAATTATGTTTCTTTTGCATTATGTTCTGATTATCATGTGTCAAGTCCCTTCATATCGGAGGAAATAAAGAATCTCTCCCTCTACTTTTTGTCTAACTTGTTAAAACAATTAATGCGATGGTGTTAGAAACAAAAAGAAGTAGCAAGGGGTGGGTCCATGATTCGACGTTAGATGGGGTTTAACTCAGGGACGTACCCTTTGTACTTGCGCCTCTCCCCCAAGAAAATAAATGTATTTAGTTTAAAGTGTTGTTGTTGTTGTTTGGAGGGGGGGTCATGCCCCTAGGAAATAAAAAAAAATATTGTCTGAAATGGTGCATTTTGGGCGAATTTCATAACATTGCATCTCTTATATTGAAAAAAGCCCTCCCCCCTGAATCCGCTAGTCAAAGCGTATTAAATGTATGTAGGTTTCCCCTTAAATTCTGCAAAAAGTAAAAACGTTCATTATTATAAAGATCATAATGTGAATTTGAAAGCAAACCAAAGAATCTTAAAAACATCTTGGTGAGAAACAGAGGGATAATTAACCTATAATTAATAAAGCAGAAAATGGAAAAAAAAATATGTTGACTAAACAATAATGGATTACTTCATCTACTAAAATTGTCAAAATTTCAAAGGGTCGTAGCAGGGGTCGACACTAACCATTTTTCCAAGGGATCCCGAAGGGACACCAACATTTGAAATCAGGTGTCCCTTCCTGAAATTAGGAGTCCCTTCCACTTTTTACATTTTTTCATTGTTGAGCCTGTTTTAATATTAAATTCAACATCCTTTTACTTTTCAATTTGTAATGCAAGTATAAACCACCATAATTATTATACATGTTTTCAGCAGCATGTAATGACAGGTTAGTAGCACTGAATGGCAGTGAGGTATATTTTGGTCTCTAAGTTGGTAGATTGGGTTCAAAAGCGGGAGAATGTCTAAGTCCCTTTTGTTTTCAGTCAAAAACAGAGATGGATACAATGTAAACAAAAACTTGATGTTGTTACTATTTTTAGATTTTTGGAAAATACGCATAAAATACATCATGGTTCAGGGTCTTGTCAAATGTCGGTGCTTTTCATTAAGAAACTGTAGGAATATTACATCTGGCTTGTGAAAACTACAATCAATATTTAGTAGAGCTGTTGATAAATCAATCAGACTGCCCAACAGTCGTAGTGCATACTGGAAGAGCAGACGACCAAAAATTGTGTATACATGTTAATTTTCGCGCCAAAAAGTCATAAAATTTTATAAACTTATTGAATTAATGAATAAAACCCTGCAAATTTTATTTCTATTATTATTTAACAAGGCATAAAATATAAGTCTTTAACATTAACAAAGAATATTGATAAGTTGAATGCCAATTATCAAAGAATGCTGAATGTAGGATGCAGTTCTTTTGTGTCGTAAATGTTACTGTAAATACTCAAAGGTCGCATCATATTATATAAAAGGTATCATCAGAGTTGGCATCTTTTTGGGCGGTTGTGACACATAAGCAAAACAATTCCACATAAGTATTTTACCAATAATAAATCTCTGTCAGCTCTGACCTTGTTTAAAATGTAAACAACAAAACGGAAGCGTTAACCTGCATGCGCCTGTGAAATGACCTGTTTATTTATAGATTCATGACGTAACTATAGTCAAATAGTCAGCTATACTTTCGCTTTGATGAGTCCGATAATGATAATTAATAATATTGTTTTGACATGTGCTTTCAAGAAATTTAGGGAGCCCGAATTTAGGTAATAAATTAATTAAATGCTACTTATTTATTGATATTTAGCGTTTATCAGTCAGAAATTTAAGTGTCCCGACGGAATACCGGACTTCGAAGTTCAGGTGTCCCTCCTGAAAAACTGGTGTCCTCGGGATCCCGGGACCCCGTTAGTGTCGAACACTGGTCGTAGCTCTTACAAAATTTATTAAGTAAGAATAATAAAACTTGTAAAAAACACATTGATACCATGAAAAAGATTGAAGTTGATAACTTGAATGATTGTTCAAATTAATAAAATAAATCTTGTTAAAAGGGTCTGAAGAGAAGACTTTCAAAGATTTCCATTGAGACCTGAAAGTAGGATTATTTATTATTAGTTCCAGATTTAGACTTAATATTTATAATAGTGAAGAGTATCCCGCCCAGGTTGCCATTTCTTTAATGAGCCAGCAAGGGATGAACTAGTTTAAAAGCAAACATGTGATAGCTAAGTAAGATTTATGTGATTTTTATTTATATCGGGCTAGATGATTTTCAAAGTTTACAATATATACACATCGTGAAAGTATCCCAGTCCCCTGGTGGACAGTTTTTACGAATCAACAAGGGGTGAAGGAATTTGATACAGGGTCACATAAGGAACATTTCTGTGTAATTATATTGAAATTCGGCCAGCGGTTTCTAAGAAGATTTTCCAATCAATTCCTTTCGGTTGTCATGGCAACCGGAGATTTGCATGGAAGCCCTTTTATTGAAGGAAACAGGAAGAGGACGGACAACGGACGGAAGACCAATAGCTCACATTTGGCATATATGATATGTGTTAACATGTAATTAGTCCAGTATGCAATATCATCAGAAAGTATTTTGCTTATTCTAAGCCTTATATTATATAAATGCCCTTAAATTATCAAACTATTAGTTTCCCCTCTTTAATCAGTATGTATATATAAATCTATAAGTAACTGTTTATTTAGAGGTCTTGATGAAAAAAAAGACGTTCAAGCCTTGAGCAGTTAAGTATAAAAGCAGTTAACAGCTAACGGGATCATGAAAATATACGTAAAATGAAACATGAATTTCAACAATAAAACTAAATAGATATATATGGTTTTGCATTTCCTCATGTCTCTGATTACACCTATCATGTGATGCTAATCTAAAAAGAGTTGAATTTAAAAAAAAACACCTCACATTTACGGCCGCTATCCCAGTAAAGAAATACGTAACACAGCAAGTTACAATTTCAAGCGCATGTGCGTCAATCGTAACAACTCGGCGATTTCCGGCAAGCTTCGGGGTACACCTTTTGGATACTGGCCGAGATGTTCCGATTGACTTGGGCTTATCTAGCTGCAGGCACTGTAGGTCAGAGACCACTTAGGCCAGAGTTTTTTATCTTTAGATTTACGGGAGATTTTTCAAAAAGTTGGGCAAGGAGGAGGAAATAAAAATAAAAGTAAAATGCATAAAATGTCCCAAAGGAGAAATAAATAAAAATAAAACGGATTTTTCTCCGATTTTTTAAAAAAAATTTCAATCTTTTTATATCATGAAGACAAATCACACCTTACTTGTGTCATCTATTTCATAGGCTGAAAAAAGGGTGATAGATCACCATAAAGTTTCAAAAGCATAATTAAAAGATCCCTTTAATGACTGAAAATATTGACCTCAACACTGTGAGTTCAGGCGCTCATTGAAATTAATTGTATATATTTGTTCGAATGCATCTATGCATATGAGGTGCATATATTATCAACCCATGGATTTTATGAAACATGTCAGTGTAATAAAGAAGTTTAAATGGCCAATTCTAACCTTTTGCCCACAATATAAGCATATCCTTTCCATTGTGAAGTAATCAAACATTGAACACCGTTTCAGACACGGTATAATAAGGATGTCGTGATGTGATTTTTATATAGAAAATATAACCAAAAAAAAGTAGAAGCCCTGATGGAAATTCCTCTTCACTTCAAAGTTTGACAGGGCTTACTGATACACGGACAGTCAAAATCTACATTTTATGTACTTCACCAAAGAAAATTCGGGAGCATTAAGATAAATTTTACAAGTGTTATATGTTTAAAAAAAACCCAGGTCTAAGAACTGATTTTAGAATCAGTCCTGAAAAATATCCTTCTAATTCCAGCTATGCCCGTTGGCAATAAGCAACGGATAAGTTTGACTTCTTGCACTGACTGCCAGATATCTTATGTTCAGATTTTGTTCTGTTTTATCGGAAACACACACTATGTTATTATTACATCATTTTCAGTATTCTATAACGATTTAAATTCTAAATCATTATTAAACTAATTAACAACTACGAATATCACGATACCTTGTGTTTTTCTCTTCAAATATGTGATCGTGAAGCAGTGTGTTCAATGCTCCCCAGAGTCAAATTCAGACAAAAATATCCATTTTGACTATGATGAACACGATATCATTTTGCAGTTTGTGTTTGTCAGAAGCTATACATTTTTTGGGCTGTAATCCAATTCATCCTTGTTAATATACGACGTGCGCCAACGACTTTTAATAGACAATACAACCCACGAATTTCTGCCTCCTTATTTTGACCGGAAGTTTCGCAATCATTCCACGAAACGCGAACAACATACTGAATCTACAAAAAAATCACAATAAACACGCTCTCAGTTCACCACGGTTTGATTTAAATAATGAAACATAAACAACGGAACGTTTTTGTAGTAAAACATTTCTATATAGCTGCAGAAATTGTGAGAAATAAGGGGTATGACAAAAAAATACTTTCACTTTTGACAGAACGTTGTTATGGTAACGGGTACCTGTTCTGTTTACCCGCGTATTTCCGACTGGTTTACGTGGTTTGTGCAGTAAAAAGACCGATAATGAATGACAATTGGTACACCAGTTGGTTCTGAGATATGGGTTATAGAACACTAATTTTATTTTTTTCTTAACATTGGAGCAACGTTCGTCGGAAAAAATAAAAATAACACTAATGAATTTTATTATTATTTGGGTTTTGCAATATTTAGGTACGGCGCTCCCGTAAATCTAAAGATATAAAAACTCGGGCCTTAATAAATTATCAATATAGTCAATTGTCTAATTTACACACGAAATGACACGGATTTTTATTCCCCCCCCCCCCCCCAGCAGCATAGAATTTATAAAGTGTATCTTGGCATGAGGCAAATGAGTGTACCATTATAGTAATGAATTGGTGTTAAAACGTTTTGTTTTCATACAAAAAAGAAAAAAAATACATATTGTGTAAAGTGCACCTCTGTCCTAAGCGTATCCTGTTAGGTTGATGTTCCATGATAGACTGTCAAAGCTATATTAATGTCAGATGTTTTCAAACGAAAACTGAGTTAGAATCGATTTTGTGTAAATTTTAACTTAAGTCATATTTGGAGCCAAACTCGGATAAAGGAAGAAATTATGACTCTAACTCAAACATCATGAAAATAGATTATGTAAAAAGGAATTCGTCAAATGTCAATGACGTAATTTTGTTTTACCTGCAAACATGACGTCAATTACGGCTATATTCAGGAATATACCTGTTATGGAAAGAACAGACTTGAAAGGGTTACACCTACTTTTCTGTTAGTGTTGCCATGACACCAGGTAAAAATGTGTGAACACCTTTGTTCATTCTTTCCTTGGCAGAAAAACATGAAATAACAAACACCTTTTAATTATTTTTGTAAAAAGGGCAAACACGATCATTTTGAGTAATGAAAAGAAACATGTTTCTACCATAATAATATGATGATAACACTTGATTTACAATGTCATAACTTTGGATTTTCTCAGTGATTGTGTCATTTTCAATAAGAACTAAACCTAAGTCGAAAAATAAATACGGTATACGGAATCAGTAACTAGCCAACCCCCATTATTTAGGCCTAAACAAAAAAAAGGTTTGTTTCTGGTTACCCGACCGACTCAATTTATTTGCCACCGACTCAAAATATTTTATTGCAAAAAAAATCACTTGCCAAAAAAATCCGGTATCCGCAAAAAAATTGTCCGAAATTTATGCCATTTGCTAAATTTCACATCTAGATATTTTTTCAGCTCCAACCGGTGCATTAGTTCTTTTTTCCTGACAACAAAATGCCCCTTGAGTTGACCGGAATGGTGACGAAATTAACATGCCTGATTGCAGTAAATGTATACCCTTGCACTCCTTGTGCATTGGGATTCAAACAAATAAAGTGTGTAGAACAAGGACAACCTGTAAAATACCTTTTCGATGAGTTACATGGCAGAAAAGAAGATGTTGAAGTTGACTGCCAGAAAAAAAAAAAAAAAAAAACCCTACCTACCGACCCAATATTTGTTGGGCATGTAACCAGAAACAAACCATTTTTTTAGGCCTTATTTGATGTCACTTAGGGTTAATACAGAAGTGTGTCCTTTCATGATTTCAGAATTCAGCAGGTCGACTGCCCAGGTTGATTTTTAATCTATCACAAGCCATCAACTGACCACTAGCGGACCCAAGGAAAGGGGGGGGGGGCACCCGGCGCCCGCCCCAAAGTCGTACAAGTTTACTTTTTATTTCAGTACAGTCCTGAGAAAAAAACCTAATGAAATACGCCCAGAATGCACCTTTTGGAATAGTGGCATAGAAGTTGTTAAATTTTTCATGGGGGAGCACCCCCCCCCCTCACACCCACGCCAACAATTTGAACATTGAGCATGTTTTTCTTAGCTGTCACATTTCGATGAAATTGGAGTTGTTTCACTTTACTCTATTTAGACAAATCGAGATTTTCTGACTTTGTAAAAGTGCCGTAATTCATAGTTATTTATGCTAGATAGTTGGTATGAGTGACCCCTTTGATGAATCTGAAGAAAAAAATATATATTTTAGGTAAAATGGCACCAAATTTTGTAGTCAAAATTCAGCACATTCCCTCCAAATCACTGTGGTCTTTTCATGTCTTGAATGTCACAATTCAATTTAATAATCATGATAACGTAATTATAGAACGACTGTTTGTACTTAGATAAACAAATACCTCGTATCCCTTATGTCAGCATTAATTTAGGTACAGTTGTTGATTTTCAAGTTAATTCAATGTTGCCGCTTCCTTTAAAATGTCAACAGACACACTACCAGGTAAATAAAAAACGCCACCCTAATAGGCCTTATCCAAAACTAGGTAGTCTCCCTTGATGAGTTATCGTTATTGAGTTTTAATTATTTATCTGTCCAATCAGATCAATGAATTGTGACTATGTAAGGGTTACTGCAACGCGTTCAGTAAAAATGTTTGCGGCGAACATTTCCTGTTTGGTTTTTCCCGCTTAACGTGTATCATGCACTACGTTGCAACAGAGATACAAAACAAAACGTTTGCGAGCCTTACTGAACTCGGTCGGTGGAATTACCGAAATCCTGGTAAATACCGAAATCCCCTTTCATTTTCATAGGTATATATCGTTTTCTTGTATACGCCCGGATTCAATACTTTATTGTGTTCGAATGTTATATGCCGTAATTGTTGGAGGATGGAGAAGGGTGGAGAAGTCGGAGTGGGTCGTGGTGACTAAAAACCCGGGACCCCCTTTCATTTACATAAGTTCATACAAAAGAAGAGTATACGAGGAGGTAATTGTTGGAGGATGGAGAGGGGTGGAGAAGTCGGAGGAGGGGTGGGGGTTGTGGTGACTAAAACCCGGGACCCCCTTTCATCAACATAAGTTCATACAAAAGAAGAGTATACGAGGAGGTAATTGTTGGAGGTTGGAGAAGCCGGAGGAGGTGTGAGGGTGGGGGTCGTGGTGACTTAAACCCGGGACCCCCTTTCATTTACATAAGTTCATACAAAAGAAGAGTATGCGAGGAAGTTCTAACGCCGTTGCTTCAAATCTGCATTGTGTTTATGGCTTGTATGCCGTACGTAGTTGTTCGTGGTTGGAGAGGGCAGTGGGAGTCAAATGAGGTGGTGGGGGCGAAAACCCGGAACCCCCTTATATTTTCAAAAGTACATACAATAGAGTATGCGACTTGGTTTGTATGCCGGGATGATCTAATTCATTGTGTTCATCGCTTGTATGCCACACGTAGTATGTGGAGGGGGGGGGGGGGGGTAGTTAAACCCGGCACCCTTTTTATGTTCATAAGTAATGCGAGGTTTTGTACGCCAGGATTGATTAATTTATTGCGTCATCGCCTGTATGCCGTAGTTGGTTGTAGTTTGAGAGGGGAAGGAGAGTCGGTGGAGGGGGGTTGGGGTGACTTGAACGTAATCAAAATCAACAAAGTATAATAACATGCTTTGTTCATTCAATTTCTTTTATGAAAATTGTACTGTATTGAACGGCACCGCACGGTACTGCACAGCAAGACACTCAAATGTGAGATCTGATAAGACAGCAGACGGTAATAAAGATAAAGAGCAATACACAGAAGTTGTGTTCTTTACACGGGCTGGAGTTATTTTGTTTTCGTAGATATTGATATTTAATGTTTTAACTTCAAACTAGTAGTTCAATATCACATAATTTTTTTTATTGAGTTTCTTATTTTAGTATGTCGTACATTGATTGTTTAATAGCTGTCTTATTTTTTTTATTGATATTGCTCGTAATTAGTTATCAGTTTATATCGTTGAAAGCGCCTTTGAACGTGTATATAAAAATGGTGCTATATAAGTTAGTCAATAAAAATAACAATTGTGTATTGTGAACAAGTTGTGTGTCGAAAAAGGTGAATAATTGGTATCAAGCGGGAGTTGATTATACAATTGTCCTTATGTGTATCATAACGATTTGTATGTGTCTCAACAGTTTTGTGGGATCGCTTGCTATGTTTCATTGCACAATCTCGTGAAGAAAGAAATGCAAATAATACAATTTCACTTAAATACCATCACTGCACGTAAATACGAATCATCAACATCATTTTAGCATTGGTCATATTAGAAAAGTGTACTTAATGAATAAACGCATAAGATTTTATATCCTAAAGCATACCATTTAAATACATACATGCAATACTCGTCTCAATATCGATATGGACATGTCATTGTGAGATATTGGTCCATGTCTGTAATGACACCCCGCTGTGACAGATTCTTATCGTGCGGTCAGTATTTGGAAACATGCTGTCACTGATGACTATAATACGATGTGTATTGAACCCCAATGGCGTTCTGGTTCAAAACGGAATGCTCCTGTGAACCAGAAATTAAACCTTGTATTTACACAAAACCTAATGAAAGCGCTTGTTGATAGATCAAAGCTAGAACCGTGTAATGAGTGTTTGTAGCAAAATTAACACCTTAGCATGGCTTGAGCACAATTGTCAGATTGTCAAAAGTGCTGTTTTAAACTTGTAAGGTTTAAGTTTCCAGGCCCTAATTTCTCGAAACTTCTTAAGATCCATAGGCTTAAGATGCTTATTTCAATTAGACAAAATACATGCTGATAGAGATTTTTTTTACATATGAAATATTGTTTATTGTGGTAATCGTAATGATAATTCTTATTTTGATTATTAAAGCAATTAAAAAAGTATATAAAACGCAAAATATTGAAAGACAAAAATAGTGGGTTTAGCTTAATCCAGTTATAAGAGACTTAAGAAGTTTCGAGCAATTGGGGCCAGGACCCCTTTGTAATTTGAATGACGGTAGATCAATCGCATGTGCATTTTATTAGCTGGACTATTCGAGGAATAAGGAGGTCTACTACTCGCCCAGGCGCAGGCGACGGCGCCTGGTTATATTTTTAGGACAAGTTTGGATTTTCACTCATAAGTACAATACCCTTTTTCAATTGACTTAATACTTCACACAATTGTTCACGGCCATCACATAATGAGGTTAGATAACTCCACATTTTCCTTTACACAAATCATCTTGTACATATATTTTATTTATTTTGTTTTATACACTGAATGTTCAGGATTTCATATGTGTATTTAACTGCAATTATTATACATACATTTGCCACAACTCTTGCGCGTTTGTGAGTGCTACATTTCTGCCGAAGAGAGCCATTACATAGCTCACTTGGACTTAAAACATTGCATTCCTGTATGAGTACTAACCCATTTAAATTCTGGTGTGCTTTTATGTGAATAGTTCTAAAACGGGATATTGAGGTTTATAGAAAAATGTTAGTGAGCTAGATAGGTCCATAAAACAAACAACGTACAGTTCACGAGTACTGTCATAGTGGCAAGACGGTAATTAATTAATTCGAACTTATCACTTACCGGTCATTCCCGTAAATGTTTTGGCAACCAAACTGTTTTCGCAGAATAGGATGTTTATTTTAAAATAAAGTATCGATTTCTTTCGGGATTAATTGATGAATATTTTTAACACTGCGTAAACAGTCCGTCTTAAAACAATACGAAATGAAAACCAATAAGGGAGGGAGGTTATTTTCACAATACACATTTATTATTTTTATTGGTTAACTTTATATAGCACCCTTTCGATACACACGTTCAAAGGCGCTTTACAACGAAATAAACAGATAACTTATTACAGGCAATATCAATAAAAAATAAGACACATTTAAAACAATCAATATACGACATACTAAAATACATTATATGAAATTGAAAGGACTTCCCGGGATTTAGCACCCCCCCCCCCCTCCTCGTCCGACTTCCACACCCCTCTCCACCCACCAACAACTTTGGCATACAGGTCACGACCAAAATGAAGTAACAAATATCGGCGTACACACCCTCGCATACTCTTTTGTATGTAAGGTACGAGCCCTACCCTCCTTTACCTCTACACTTTGAAATGAGGTATGTGAAAGTAGTATTTGAGACTTCTTAGATGACGTAGTACCACTTTTCGATACAGGATTAATTGCTACGTTAACAGATGACTAATACCATTTTAACATGGCCGCTTTGTATTGCCTATTGAAAATATCATTATCGGATAAAGATCTCTGTTGTTGGCGGTATGCTTTAGGCTTGTAAAATAGTTTGAGTTATAAAGCAATAACTTTTTTGCGTAGTGCAAAGTAATACCAACACACTAATTAATTTAAAATGCATATATTCAAAGACAGAAATAACAAAGAATAACGCATATTGAACTAGTCGTTAAAACATTAACATATATGAAATTGAAAGGACTTCCCGGGATTTAGCTACCTCCCCCCCTCCTCGTCCGACTTACACACCTCTCTCCACCCACCAACAACTTTGGCATACAGGTCACGACCAAAATAAAGTATTAAATATCGGCGTACATACCCTCGCATACTCTTTTGTATGTAAGGTACGAGCCCTACCCTTCTTTACCTCTACACCTTGAAATGAGGTATGTGAAAGTAGTATTTGAGACTTCTTCATAGCCACCCCCAATTCCCCACTTCCCCACGCATCTCAAACCACCGACAACTACGGCACACAAACCACCTCACAGACTCTATTGTATGTAAAGTATGATCCCTACCATCCATTACTTCCACACTTTGAAATGAAGTATCGGAAAGTAGTATTTGAGACTTTTTCGTAGCCACCACCCCCTCCTCTGACTCCCCCACCACTCTCCAACCAACCTCAACCACGACATACAACCCACTTCAACACAATACAGTTTTAAACCATACTGCATACTCTTTTGTATGTATTTAGAAATATTAATGGGGTTCCCGGGTTTCAATCACTCCCTGCCCCACCCCAAACTACTCCGACTCCCCCACCCCTCTCTAACCACCAAAAAATACAGCATACAACCCACCAAAACAGAATGCAGTTTTGAAGCCCCGGCGTACGAACCTCCTCGCATACTCTTCTTTTGTATGAACTTATGTAAATGAAAGGGGGTCCCGGGTTTTAGTCACAACGACCCCCACCCCACCCCTCCTCTGACTTTTCCACTCCATCCGGGCGTATAAAAGAAAACGATATATACCTATGAAAATAAAAGGGGATTTCGGTATTTACTAGGGGTTCGGGATTTCGGTAATTCCACCGACCCTACTGAACTGGACTTACCGAAATACGATTATTTACCGAAAGACGGATAAAATTACCGAAATACGCATAAAAGTTACCGAAAGACGCCTTCTAATGCATTTATTTTTAAATAATCTTGTATTTATAATGATTATACGCATTGAAGCCAAAAATTATAAAAACAAATATTTAGAAATAATGACTTTATTGACAAAAGAATTTCCCTTTTTTAGTCAAATAGAGTTATCTCCCGTCGTCAACCGAAATACGATTTATGGATATGGTCATTCGGAACTCCTCGGCCATTTTTTCAAAAACAACCTCGGATGTATTTGGACGGTTTACATACTCAAAAAGTGGTACGTTTAAGTCCGCTGCAAGTAGATCGCGTAGTAATTTTATTTAGCATTTAAACTTTGTGACTTAACTCTTGGAATTCTTAATTATGTTTGCAATAATTCAATTCAATGGCAATCAATTTAAACTTAGATCAATAAATACAACTCTGAAACACTACATTTAATTAATGATATAATTCAAAATTTTACGAACTATTTCAACTGATGTACCTGCATACATCCGTGGTTGTTTTCGATAAAATGGCCGAGGAGCTCCGAATGGGGTATGGTTAAACTGGAGTAAACATGATAGAAAGTTACCGAAAGACGCCTGCTATTGTATTTATTTTTAATATTCATATATATTTGATGATTTTACACATTGTAGCCAAAAAATTTAAATATAATATCTAGAAATAATGAGTTTATTGACAAAAGAATTTCCTTTATTTAGCCAATAAGAGTATTCTCTTGTTCTCAACCGAAATACGATTTATGGATATGTTTAAGGTGAAGTAAAAACATGACAAATATATACAGTTAACTTAATACTAAATTTTTATTTTAGTTTTCATCATTTCTCTACATACATGACATATACATTTGATTAACATCGAACATGGAAGGCTGCATAAAACATAAGTCATAAACATAATAAAATTACATGAAATATTGAACGCTGCAAATACAAAATAAAATGATTAACTTACAATATGTATTTAAATCATTGACAAAGACATATACATATTAATGACAAAAGCTATGGTAAATGTACATTGCAATCAGCAGTGCTAATGAATTGAAAATTCACCTTGTGTTACAAACAAATGTGTCAGACATACAAACAATAAAATTGAGATTGAGTTATAAGAATATATTAATAACTACCTTTGAATGCACCATGCGTATATATGACCATGAAGAAAAGAAAGTTGTTGCTACCTAAGTTCATATGTGCATGGCAAAAATGTTGCCCGAATTGAATTATGTTTCATTATTATGTGCAATAATTATTGTTAACTATGTAGATATCTTCATCGTTCAAATCAAACAGTTAAAATTAAAATACTTTATTTTTAATGGTTGAGCATGGTGCATTAGAAATAATAGCCTGCATTTCCAGTGTCTGCAATGGATTTGGATTAGTCTGAGTCTTCTGACGTACGTGGGCGTCTGTCTGTCTGTCTGTCTGTCTGTCTGTCTTAATGCTGGTTGTGCGGACATTAACCGGGCGTTGGCGTTGTCCCGGTTTCCGGCCGTTGGTCCTTGGTAAAACCACAGAGGACAGACCGTCAGTGGATGTTACTACGGACCGATCTTTGGGGACATGCCTACGGAATTTTTGGTATTGAATGTCGCGCTGGGCCAATGACATCGACATCCAAGCAGTTTTTGATTTATGGAATTGGGAGTGGGTTTCGGCAAGGCGGAATTCACCTGTCCCTTCAATGGCAGACCTTAACTCTTTGTATTGACCTTCAACTAGCTCATTGGACAGGTGAATAAACTTTGTGAATGGTTGTGACCTCCAATCCACAGTTTGTTTTAGGACATTTTTCATGGACTCGCAATTGTTGTTTGTCCAGTTTGAGGGAATTGCCTCGTTCCTTACAGGGTCGTTAACCTTATCCTTAATACATGATTTGAGGCGTTTCCGTCAACAGACATCATCGTCCACATGACGGAAAATTGGGGTTGTGAGTTTTTAACACCACGACCAAGGACCAAGCGTGTGTATGCTTCCGGGTATTCACTGTCAAGTATTGGCGGGTAATAGGACTTGATGGGGACTTGCAATGCGGCACTCAAAGCATATATATGGGCCATCTCTGCATAATCTCCCAATGCAACGGACTGTCGGACTAACTCCGTGTAAGGGCTTGTCACAATTCTAACATCATTGAGGAATTTGCTCTTTGAATTCTTAACATCATAATATTGTTTATTTTGAATAATTTCAATGGCAGCCATCAGTCGAAGTAACACATGATTGTTCTCTGACCCAGTCAACGTTATAGATGCAGCTCTATACAGGCAGTTGCCATCGCCAACAGTTTTTATGGGCTTGTATTTGGTCAAAATAATTGGACTGATATGTGTGAGTAAGTCACAAGAACTATTATCAATGCTTGCCGTTGTGTGACTTATAAGCGCATCAAGTTGTATCGCTACATCGTAGGTATCGAGCAGCATACGCTCAGGTTTGCCCTGGTTTGTAAGACTTAATGACTTTCCGGACATGGCATGTTGGAGTCTGTAAGTGCACAATTGTACCATTTTTACTACTTAAAACGTTCTTGGTATCGATATTGAAAGTATGTCTGTTAAATGCTATTAGGTAAATTATTAACTTTGGAATAATTCCGTAACATAACCCGCAGGTAAATAATACGTAATAAATATTTAAATGTCAAAACATCTTGTTTCACCAAACCACATATACGGTTCACGAACAAACATACTATCAATACCGGTAACATAGTTCTACAATTAACATTTACATCATATGATAAAATTTTCTTTCTAATAGCATATCAAAAAGGATATATCATTGCAATCACAAAATGAATGAGTAGACACTCTATATTACTGTGTAAAATGTAATAAATAATGTTCGTAACGGATATTCCCAAATTATTTCGTGTTAAAACACTATTCATATTTCGGCCTTGATATGTTTCTATTAGGAATAAGATATGTCTACTCCTTCAATATAACAGGTACTTACCTTGCAAGTGCAGCTCCGGCATCATATGATAATCCACTATATGCACACGATTTACAAACAAATTTGAGGTTTTTGGCACTCCAAGACGTAAGGTCTTGCTCGGACAATTCAGAGCATTTAGCATGAACCGAATTAGAACAATGTATGCATTGATCACTACTTCAGTCAACAGCACATATAGCACAAGGAAACTCATCCATCATTAATGATTTCAGAGTGTAAAGTTCTATTAATTTGGACTTCTTTAATACTTACAGCAATAACTTACCTTTTTACTCGCGATTGTTATTTATGAATCTTCAAATGAGGCCGTCAATTTGTGTGAAAATCACCCGCAATGATAAATGTACACGTACTGCGGTCCTTTAATGCGTAATTATTATGGTATTTACTCAACACGTGTCACATTCGGAGCTCCTCGGCCATTTTTTCAAAAACAACCTCGGATGTATGCCGGTACATCTGTTGAAGTAGTCCGTATTTTTTTTAATAAAAGCATTAATTAAATGTAATGTTTAAGAGTTGTATTCATTGCTCTCAGTTTAAATTGATTGCCAGTGAAGTGTATTATTGCAAACATAATTACGATTCCCAAGAGTTAAGTCATAAATTTTAACTACTAAATAAGATTACTACGCGATCTATTTGCAGCGGACTTAAACGTACCACTTTTTAAGTATGTAAACCGTCCATATACATCCGAGGTTGTTTTTGAAAAAAAATAATGGCCGAGGAGTTCCGAATGCACGTGTCACAGAGCCGAAAAGGGTTTACCCAAATTAACACACTCCCAGTTATACCAAACTGTCCCCAAAAAAACGTGCCGCTACTTTGTGGGGTGTCATATACCGGGTGATAATTATGTTGTTTTAAACATCGCCTGATTTTGTGTATTTGGTGTGGTCTGGTTAATATTGTCCATAAGTAAGCTAATTTACCTGAATATGAGAACTTCGCTGTTTAAAAACTTCTTTTTCAATTTTCATAATACAATATTATAATTTGAAAGCCCTAAACTATACTGTTGATCTAAGTTGTTTAAAAGAAAATGATTTTAGCGACATTTTCGACCTATTTCAAAGGCAATGTTTCAAATATATTCCAAAATACTTTCAAATGCTGTTTATTGATCTAACATTTCCATAAGAATATAAATGCTATTATTTGAATCCAAATTCATAATCATTTCCATAATACAACAACTAATAAGTTAATTTTACCTGCGTTAAATCGTCTTTCGGTTGGCGAAGGGAGACAACTATTTCACTGACATATTGTCTTTATTCAATTGACCAATAAGTAAATATTTTCATTATCTTTTTCATTTTTATGAGTGTGTTTTAGTTATATGAATATTATGAGATCATCATTAATTGGAATAATTGTTTATTTTGGAAGCTTTTATCTGTCTTTCGGTTGGCGAGTTGGCACGCGGAATTCGATCTCGAACACTGAAATTTCAACTGCCTATTACATCATTATATTTTAATATTTTTCTCTAAAATTTGGTTTGGTTATATATTTGTATAAAATTAATATAAAAACAATAAAATAAATGCATTAGATGGCGTCTTTCGGTAACTTTCATGCGTTTTTCGGTAATTTTATCCGTCTTTCGGTAAATAATCGTATTTCGGTAAGTCCATTAACCGACTATATAATAAATACATGAGTTCACAGTCGCCAAATTTGATTCTAAGACGAAAATTGAGTTCACGTGCGAACGTTCTACGGGCGGACATGTCTATGCATACACCAGAGTACTCAGGCGTACCTATGCACACACCAGAACACCCGGACATATCTGTGCATGCTCCAAAACGCCCGGACATACCTATGCACACTCCAGAACGCCCGGACGTACCTATGCATACTCCAAAACGCCCGGACATACCTATGCACACTCCAGAACGCCCGGACATACCTATATGCACACTCGAAAACACCCGGACATACCTGTGCATACTCCAAAACGCAAGGGCGTACCTATGCACTCTCCAGAACGCCAAGGCGTATGTATACTCCAGATCGAGTGCCTTGACGTACCTATGCATACTCCAGAACGCCCGGGTGTACCTATGCATTCACCATCTAGTGCCCGGGCGTACCTATTCATACTCAAGAACGCCAGAGCTTACCTATGCACACTCCAGAACGCCCGGATGTAACTATGCATACTCCAAAACGCAAGGGCGTACCTATGCTTTCTCCAGGGTACCCGGACATACCTATGTATACTTCCGAGTGCCCGGGCGTACCTATGCATACTCCAGAAAACCCGGGCGTACCTATGCATACACAAGAAGGCCAGGGCGTACCTATGCATACAACAGAGTGCCCGGGCGTACATCTGCATATCCTGAACGCCTGTGCATACCAGTGCATACTCAAAAGCACCTATGCACACTCCAGAACACCCGAGCGTACCTATGCATACTCCAGAACAACCGGGCGTACCTATGCATACTCCAGAACAACCGTGCGTACCTATGCATACACCAGATGCCTTGGTATACCTATGCATACTCCGGAACAACCGGGCGTACCTATGCATACTCCAGAACAACCGGGCGTACCAATGCACACTCCAGAACAACCGGGCGTACCTATGCACACTCGAGAACATCCCAGCGTACCTATGCGTATTCCGGAACACCCGAGCGTACCTATGCATACTCCAGAACACCCGGGCGTACTTATGCATACCCCAGGGTTCCCGGGCGTACCTATCTATACTACATAGTGCCCGGGCGAACCTAGGCATACTCCAGAACACACGGGCGTACCTATGCATACTCCAGAACACCCGGGCGTACCTATACAAGCTCCAGAGTGCCCGGATGTACCTATGCACACGCCAGAACGCCCAGGCGTACATACTAAAGAGTGCCCGGATATACCTATGCATACACTCGAACGCCCGTTCGTATCTATGCATACTCCAGAGTACCGGGGTGTACCTATGCATTGGCCAGAACGCCCGGGCGTAATTATGAATACTCCAGAGTACCTGGGTGTACCTATGCAATGGCCAGAACAACCGGGCGTACTTATGCATAATCCAGAACGCCCGGACGTACCTATGCATACTCCAGGGTACCCGGGCGTACCTATGTATACTCCAGAGTGCCCGAGCGTACCTATCCATACTCAAAAACACCCGGGCGTACCTATACATACTTCAGAGTGTCCGGGCGTGCCTATACATACACTTCAGAGTACCCGGGCGTACCTATACATACGGTAGAGTGCCCGGGCGTACCTATAATACTTTAGAGTGCCCGGGCGTACCTATACATACTTCAGAGTGGCCGGGCTCTGGAGTATGCTTAGGTACGCCTGGGCGATCTGGAGTATGGATATGTACGCCCGGGTACTCCAAATCGATCAGATCTTCCAAAACGATATGGTTATAAGTCAGGAGAATTTAACACCATGATTCTGACTAGAACAGTCCCAAGACCTTAGCCTCATTGATCATATTTAGAATACAACCTACATGTTAAGCCAGTGAAATTGCAGATAGACAATCGTTAAGTACTAAACTTAATCATTAAGAATTTCACCTTTCGAGCGTGTTTAAAGGTCCGACACTCCCTGTGTCAGACTTTGCGTTGTCAATGTATCAGCCAATGAGGCCGTATTCTAATTCAGTTAGATGACCTGAAGTAATAACTTAATGAATACGAATGGGTGGATTGAGCGTACCTTATGTCATCTAACTATTACAGAGCCTTGTGCTTAATTACAACTGCTTTGTTACTTTCGGAAGATCACGTTGTATAAAAGCAAGGCTGTGATTTTGCAATTCCATAAAGCGCGTTACCACACTGTCAACATAGTTTAAATAACCTAAACACTTTACAAAACCTGGCCTAGTTTTCGTCAGAAAAATATAAGGGTTATTTAAAATTTTCTAAACAGTAGTACCAATTAAGTTTTGTTTTCGAGTTTTGCATTGTCATTGAAAGAACAAAAAAGAAACTATAAACTTACTTTAATATGCAGTTTTTCGCTTATTCCAGCAGTCCACACATTTAAGCACCGTTTGTCTAACTGCCAGCCAGCTATGGTAGCCTCCGCAGATCAGAGACACCCGGGCATGTTAAATAGTAAGCGGTAGATTGCATGGCTCGTTGAACAACCTCGTTTCCAAAGACGATCTTGTGTGCAAACAGGCGACGTTTGTCCTTGACACAGACGAAGATCACGTTCTGTTATAATGTTTGTAACAATGCAGACACAAATTCTTAAATAAACAGTAACACAGCTAAATCACAAATGCGTTGATATCAACAGTTTTGATAATGTAATCGATATTCTGTGTCCGCTTACATCTCAATCAAAAGTTAAGTTTTTTGGTAGGCTACGGTGGCATAGAGGTGACATCCGTAGCACTCAATTTACTAACTTGTGGCCACAATTTACTATGTTGTGGTCACAATATAAACAAAGTGTTGCGGATGTCATCTCTGTGTCACCATAGAAATGTACTATATGCGATTTCTACGTCACTTTGTACAAAAAATAGATATAATTTAAGGTAAGCAAGAAAAAAACGTTTCTGAGTCGGCTGGAAAAATCCGAGCCTCGAATACACTGCGTGGCCGGTACGCGTTTACGGTCAAAATTTTCCATTTAAAGTGGAAATCAAGTTTAGGTAAGTAAGTAAGTGGCTCATGGGAATTTGAGGCAAGGCAGGAATATAACTTTAAAACATATAAATATATCATGATAATAGTCAGATCGCGTGCAAGCTTAAAAAGGTGTGCAAAATATGATATAAACCAAACAAGGCTTGATTTTATCTTCATTTTGCCATTTTGTTAAGCTGATAGCTGTTAAATTTAGACAAACAAAACTCGGTATTTTGTTTTACTATAACATATCCTTATCTATAAAACAGGATTGTCTGAAAGATTGCTCAATTGAATATGTTTTTCGTTGGTTTGCATTTAAACATCCCATTGTGTCGTCTATTCACATAATGATTTAGCAAAGCAACCACATTATCTATAATTAACATTCCATGAAAGCCTTCACAAAGAGGTATAGTCTTATTGTTTAAGTGCATATTAAGGTCTTCCTGAAGTCTCACATGAACATTTAAAGAATCGAAAATATCAGAAAATGCAATGCATATCTAACTTGAATCTAAACCACTTTTTAACTTATTCAGTAAAGCACATGTGTTAAAACAAAATCTGAACTTTTTAATTATTCTAACATCCATTTTTGTCGAGCGGTGCGGTGACCGAGACAGAGTTGTCAAAATAGCGCGGTTCCGTGTATATGCGTGTGCCATGCGTCAGTTCGGTAAGCGAGACATAGTTGTCACAATGCCAGTGCCATGTATATGTGTGTGCGGTGAGCGAGACAAAGTTTCATAATGGCGGTTCCGTGTATATGCGTGTGCCATACGTCATTGCGGTAAGCGATTCATAGTTGTCACAATGGCGGTTCTGTGTATATGCGTGTGCCGTGCATTTGTGTGATAAGCGAGACATAGTTGTCACAATGTCGGTTCCATGTATATGCGTGTGCCGTGTGTCAGTGCGGTGAGAAAGACATAGTTGTCACAATGTCGGTTTCGTGTATATGCGTGTGCCGTGCGGCAGTGGGGTGAGCGAGACATAGTTTACACAATGTCGGTTCCGGGTATATGTGTGTTCCGCGCGTCAGTGCGGTAAGCGAGACATGATTGCCACAATGTCGGTTCCGTGTAAATGTGTATTCCGCGCGTCAGTGCGGTTAGCGAGCATGGCTGACACAATGCCGGTTTCATGTTTATGCGTGTGCCGTGCGTCCTGCCGGTTCCGTGTATATGCGTGTGCCGTGCATCAGTGCAGTGAGAGAGACATAGTTGTCACAATGGCGGTTCCATGTATATGCGTGTGCCGTGTGTCAGTGCGGTAAGAGAGACATAGTTGTCACAATGTCGGTTTCGTGTATATGCGTGTGCCGTGTGGCAGTGGGGTGAGCGAGACATAGTTGTCACAATGCCGGTTCCGTGTATATGCGTGTGCCATGCGTCAGTGCGGTGAGCGAGACATAGATGTAACAATGTCGGTACCGGGTAAATGTGTGTTCCGTGCATCAGTGCGGTCCACGAGACATAGTTGTCACAATGTCGGTTCCATGTATATGTGTGTTCCGTGCATCAGTGCAGAAAACGAGAAGTAGTTGTCACAATGGCGGTTCCGTATATATGTGTGTGCCGTGAGCGAGACATAGTTGTCACAATGGCGGCTCCGAGTATATGCGTGTGCGGTGAGCGAGACATAATTGTCAATATAGCGGTTCCGTGTTTATGTGTGTGCTGTGAGCGAGACATAATTGTCACAATGGCGGTTCCATGTATATGTGTCAGCCGTGCGCCAGTGCGGTAAGCGAGACATAGTTGTCAAAATGGCGGTTTCGTGTATAAGCGTGTGCGGTAAGATAGACAATAGTTGTCATTATGGCGGTTCCATGTATATGTGTGCGGTTATCGAGACATTGTTGTCACAATGGCGGTTCCGTGTATATGTGTGTGCGGTAAGCGAGACATAGTTGTCACATTGGCGGTTCCGTGTATATGTGTGTGTGGTAAGCGAGACATAGTTGTCACAATGGCGGTTCCATGTATATGTGTGAGCGGTAAGCGAGACATAGTTGTCACAATGGCGGTTCCGTGTATATGTGTGAGCGGTAAGCGAGACATAGTTGTCACATTGGCGGTTCCATATATATGTGTGTGTGCGGTAAGCGAGACATAGTTGTCATAATGACGGCTCCGTGTATATGTGTGTGCTGTAAGCGAGACATAGTTGTAACAATGGCAGTTCCATGTATATGTGTGTACGGTAAGCGAGACATATTTGTCACAATGGCGGTTCCATGTGTATGTGTGTGCGGTAAGCGAGACATAGTTGTCACATTGGCGGTTCCATATATATGTGTGTGCGGTAAGCGAGACATAGTTGTCACATTGGCGCTTCCATTTATAAGTGTATGCTGTTAGCGAGACATAGTTGTCATAATGGCGGCTCCGTATATATGTGTGCCGTGAGCGAGACATAGTTGTCACATTGGCGGCTCCGAGTATATGCGTGTGCGGTGAGCGAGACATAAATGTCAATAAAGCGGTTCCGTGTTTATGTGTGTGCAGTGAGCGAGACATAGTTGTCACAATGGCGGTTACATGTAAATGCGTGTGCCGTGCGTCAGTGCGGCGAGAGAGACATAGTTGTCACAATGCCGGTTCCGTGTATATGGGTGTACCGTGCGTCAGTGCGGTGAGCGATAGGTAGTTGTCACAATGCCGGTTCCGTGTATATGGGTGTACCGTGCGTCAGTGCGGTGAGCGAGACATATATGTTACAATGCCGGTTCCGTGTATATGTGTGTACCGTGCGTCAGTGCGGTGAGCGAGACATAGTTGTTACAATGGCTGTTCCGTGTATACGCGTGTGCCATGCGTCAGTGCGGTAGGGAGACATAGTTGTCACAATGCCGGTTCCGTGTATATGAGTATACCGTGCGTCAGTGTTGTGGGAGAGACATAGTTGTCACAATGCCGGTTCCGTGTATATGCGTGTAGCGTGCGTCAGTGCGAGACATAGTTGTCACAATGAAACATAACTTGAACAATTTTAGAGGGGTGCGCGTGCCCACGTGAAAAGCCTCTAGTTCACGACCAGGTTATTAACCAAATGCGATAGCTGGATCTATGACTGACGTATCTTCGCGTATATATGCACTTAAGACCAAAGTCTGCACATGATTTTCAAGTCCAAAATACTAAAATCATTAAAATTGAAGTAGTAGGGGTGTACGCTTCTTAATACCATACAAATGTACTTTAAAATTGTCACGATTTGATCAATATTTTAACTGTTCGAAATAAACTTTAAAAGAGTAAACGATACAAGTCAGATAAAAATAAGTTTGATGCTGGATAATTTTATTTACATGCTGATTCAATTTATGTACAGTTTGGTGACTAGAGGTACCTTTTTCGAATATCGCTTTATGATGCAGCTGAATAGATTCAAGACATTCATGTGTTAACATTACTGTGTAAACGTTCCGAGACAAACATTAAAGAAGTTGTCAAAACGTTCAATCTGTGAGAGTGCAGCTTTATCAACTCTCTTGTGTATATACCTATGACCTGAAACATAGTTACTGTGCATTATGACTTGTATACTTAGAGCACATGCAGCATCTTAAAATACATGACTTTGTGTATTGAGATGCAAACGTACAAACTATTTTATAATTTGTCATCAGTGTTGTTATTGCCAACTAAGATCGTAAATCATTTGTGATAACTTGTTTGTTCGATGACTTATTTATTTCTTTATATAATATTGAAATGTAGTCAGGGTCAGTTTTCAACGTTGAAAAATGACACATGGGTCCGTTTTTACGGAGTCAAAATCAATGTTACATTGGAATCCAAGTCAACAAAATATGACAATGACAAAGATTTAACAAAGAGCATGCGCTTGTTAACACCCTATCGCTAACAGATATTATAACGTTTCTTTCCTGTTTTTCAAGTAACAGAACAATAACTATTCACATCTAAATATGGGTGGAATGTTTTACTGCATAGCCGTATACCGCCGGCTTTGCCAAAGGTAAAAAATAGTTTTAGGTACAATTTCATCGAGGTGCGCACATACACACTTTCGAGAAAACCGTGTTCAAAAAGAAAGGTTTTCGAGGGAAATAACTTCTATCTCATTCTTCTCGTGATAATTTATTCTTACAAGCAATGACGATACATTAAAATCTCCTAGTTGAGGGCAAACTGCCCTGGTTTTCTTGTTTACAAGTTTCCAGAAATATGGCATGTACAATAATATCATATTGTATTGTCGCATTTAGAGAAGCGTGAAAAATCCCCGGCCTAATGTACAATTTCCCTGGTTTTCTTAAAAAAAAATCCCCTGGGGAGGTCTTCAAAATACGTTTTAAAAACTAAAAATAGTACAACGAAAGATCGTTTAACAAAAACAAGTGTTCATCACAATTATACCTATATAGTATCGTGAAACGTAACGTCAAAAAGTCATGACAACTCGAAAAAACATATACCAGCTATTAACTATAAAATAGCTGTTGTTATCGAGAATAATCAACCCGTTTTCATCACCTTTATGTTTACATTAGCAATACACATTTAATCATTCAACAGATCCGCTTGAGGGCGCCTTACAGTATTACGTAATCAAAAGATTCCCGCGCCCGCCATTTCGTTAAAGCATTTCATTGGTTAAAACTTAAAAAGAGATTCAGCGCATGCGCTAAATCGAGCGCGCAACCCCACCGATTCACTTTCGTTCAGGCAGTCGAACCGAAAGGTCAGTTTTTAAGAGCTAGGTTTGCTATTTAAGAAAAAATCCCTCCCACCCACCCAATTGCCGTGCCTTTTGCTTCTTAGCTCTTGATTAGTTTAAAGTTATGTTCATAAATAGCGGCATGTGTGCATTTGTCTGCGCCCGTTTTGCATATCTGTTTTCAGCAGAGCTACAACATCCATGGTCGTATAAAGCCACCACGACGAATTTGAAAAGTCGCTGACCACTACGCAAACACAGGTGCATATTCTTCACGCGTGGGACCAAAACTCTCATCGGATGGACAACTCGTGAATTTACCAGCGGCGTGGCTCCTATTAAAATCGTGATATTTTGTGTTTGTCATGTATATAATGCTTTATGAGTTGTGATTAGCGTTCGGCAGCACTTAAATTATGATATTTATTAAGCTATTGGAATTATATAAATACAGACAGTATACTTAAAGTTAAAATGCTAATTTGTGAGTTCCGGCCATAGTACACCTTGACGGAATTCACGTTCAAATACTTAAGTTTATTTCATAATCAAACTCGTAAAGCCCAGTGGGGGCTATTCAAAACTGCTGCTTTGCCCTTTGGGGCGGTCGCCAGTAATACGCCAAGTTGGCAGGTGACCAGATTGCTTCGTTCGCTGTTCATGCTTGTGAATTCGTGCTTGTGTAAATAACATGGAGCCTCGCCATTAAATCCAAACTTTAAATGTAAATAAAACAAAATAAAATTTTGACAAGTTATTTGCTCTGTTGTTTTATATAGCAAAAACGTATGGTTATGATTGAAATTAGAGTAAGAGAAGCTAAGCGCTTCAATCGTTCTTGTAAGTTGAGGATTTATCGATAACACATGGATGATATATATTTTTATTGTATTTTCTGAAGACTTTGAAATTGCATGACTTATGTTAATCAGCAGAAATGTGTGCGTAGTTCAGGTTATTTTAATCAATGTATACAGAACTTTCACTAGTCTACATAGTACATCTTTTGAGTAAAAAATTCTGTCCAAAAATGAAGAAGACATGTACATGTAACATAAATATGCATTGACAAAATCTCAAATATCATATGCTACCCATTCAGCCATTTATATGCTACATATAGAAAATAGTCCCTAGAACCGAATGAAAATTGTCGAATTATATAAACATGGATAGCCTCATATAGAAAATAGTCCCTAGAACCGAATGAAAATTGTCGAATTATATGAACATGGATAGCCTCATATAGAAAATAGTCCCTAGAACCGAATGAAAATTGTCGAATTATATAAACATGGATAGCCTCATATAGAAAATAGTCCCTAGAACCGAATGAAAATTGTCGAATTATATAAACATGGATAGCCACATATAGAAATTAGTCCCTAGAACCGAATGAAAATTATCCAAATTATATAAACATGGATAGCCTCATATAGAAATTAGTCCCTATAGTCCAGAATGAAAATTATCCAAATTATATAAACATGGATAGCCACATATAGAAATTAGTCCCTATAGTCCCGAATGAAAATTATCCAAATTATATAAACATGGATAGCCTCATATAGAAATTAGTCCCTATAGTCCAGAATGAAAATTATCCAAATTATATAAACATGGATAGCCACATATAGAAAATAATCCCTAGAACCGAATGAAAATTGTCAATTTTATGAATATGGATAGCCGCATAGAAATTAGCCCCTCGTCCAGAATGAATGGTTTAAGCCATAAAACATTAATTTTTGAACGGAAATATGAAAATCTATGATCAACTATTTTGTCAAATCTTATATCATTGGTTTGTAAATATTTACGCAAAAAGTTGCTCTTTCCAAGACCAAAAATAAAAAAGTTGTAAAAATGGTATATCTGTGAGAGTGCAGCTTTAAGAGACAACTTAGTAATGGAAATTGTTCATAAATGTTTGTAATGAATCCCGAAACAATGACCAGTCGAAACGGGAGGGCTGCTAATTTAATAGGATATTCATCGGAAATCTTTTTCCGACCAGCTCGTTCAATGGTCAGGGGCGTCTCCAGGAATTGACGTTAGAGGGGGCGTAACTTAGGGGCGTTTGCATGTGGGTTTGGGGTTACTAAATCAAGAAAATTTTAACAATTTCTAGTTGGAAATGATGCATGTATGGGCGTATTTTATTATTTTCTTCTCCTCTTATATTGACATAAAAAGTAAACTTGGACGATTTTAGAGGGGGTGCGCGCCGGCTACGCCCCCTCTCATCCCGCTAGTGAATGGTGACTTAATATTTGATATATTATGGTTAAAAAGAACTTCCAGTTGAATCAAATAGAAACTGTAAATGCTAAATACAAATTTTGTGATTGTTAAATTTGTCTGTAAAGGCTTGAAACAGTAAGCTCATGATTAAAGAACATTGTTCATTGGGTTACTTGTTTTAATTGTGACCCATGGATATAAATGATTTCAAATTGGGGGTCAAATTTCGGCATAGTGATAAACATTAATTAGAGAAAAAAATACTTCCTAAAGTATCATATTGGCATCAAAAACAATAGGGGTCATCTACTTGTCAATATCAACAAACTACCAAGTTTGAGGACACTATACTTAACCATTCATCAGTTATTGATTGGACATGTTTTTGTCACAGGCAAAGGGCCATAACTCTACTATACATAAATATATAGATTTTGACGCGTTTGACATGCATCATTCCCATTGCTGTATATTACCTTATGGAAAGTGATACCCACCAGTATTAAGATATGGCTCATGGTGGAAATTTTCCTTAAAGAAATAGCCATTATCAAGTTCCAAATGGCCATAAATCTGCTATACATTAGTGGAATGTAAAAGCTCTTAACACATAATTTACCTTATCAAATATACATTCATTCAAAGTTTCAACAAATTTTTACTATCAAGTACTAAGATATGGCTCGGGACAAAAAAACAAGTGTTATAGACGAACGAACAGGGGGGAGGAGGGACGGACAGACAACACTGAAAGAATATCCATCTGCCTTTGGTGGGGATAGAATAACTGATAGAAACTTACATTGTATTGTTAAAATAAATTCCAACTTTCCAATTGTATTTGTACTGTTCACTCTTGTATTAAGTTCTAATACTGTTTCATGTTACATTGTATCATACTATGTTTATAAACATTTAGTAAAACTGAGGGTTATGGAAGATACTGGTGTCTCTGTTCATACTTTATGCTATTCTATGCCTGTCCATGTCAGTGGAAAACCTACGATGATTTTAGAAAAGAATAAACACCGGAATTGATCTAGAAATATTTACTGAACATCCAAAACGAACATTCACAAACTTTGACACAATGTTATAATTAAGCACTCATGTTACCAAATCTCTTAAAATAATTATATTGAATGATGTTTGTGTACATATGACAAGGTTTTTGTATTATTATGGCCTAAGGCTCAAATATTCTAGATTTGGGTGCAACAATATCTCATCAATGCAATAAACCTCCATTTAATGAATTGTTGACTGATTTATGTTTTGTCTCTTTGAAACTCAATCTCAATTTTATGGAAATTCACTATAACTGTAGCAACAATGCAGCATGCAGTTGACAGAATTGTGGAAAACTGTACACAAATTTTAAAGCTACATTAGCTTTTGATGAATACAACAAGTATGACATAATGTTGTGGTTACTGAGCAAATATCCAAAATTTCCTGTCAGTTTTATACTTGCACGTGTATTTACATACAAAGTGACACACTAATCCTGGAAGGACCTAAGTTGTATTATCATTATATGATTATATAGATTCTGAGACAAAAAAAGGAAAAAGGTCAAAACTGTCAATTTGTGAGAGTGCAGCTTTAATGGTCACATTAATACCCATGGCTATATATAACAGTGTGTGCACAGTGGTCAGTCAAACAAATAGGTGGCTGTTGTGCTATTTATTTCACACCTGTTAATCAAGTCATCAGACTAAATTCATATGAATAATAAAGTTACTTTTTTGCATATTATTGCTTGCTAGGTACAGATCAAACTGAGTCCAGATTTTTATTAACTAATGTGAATAAGTATGTATAAAAAGTTCTTCCACAGTATGTATCTTTTAAATATTTATAATTCATTATTGTCTTAAAAATGATTACTTGTTTGCCTCACCAGATTTTTAAGAATCCTTTCCCCCCTCTAACAAATATTGGACTGATCCATATCATAAATATGTCAAATACATCTTCACTTCATGCAAACATATGTTTAAAGTTCAAAGACAGTATCTTAAAAACTTAAGTCTAAGTAGTTTGGTTTGCGTCACAAACTTTTTGCACTTTTGCGCAGATCACCTGCAAAACCGACCGACTTGATGACTGTTTATGGTATCATATCGTGGTGAAACTCCAATCACTTCAGTTTATCGTCATTGCTGCTTTTTTCCTCTGTTATTCTAACAAAGGTTTTTTGTGTTCATAAAAAAGTTTTGTTCTTGTTTTTCAATACTGCTCTATTCTGCTGAATCCCTGCAGGGAGTGAGTCTTGTCCATATCCAGGAAATCATCCATGCGTTCTTTACCTTAAAACACAAAAATGATTTAAAACAAGAAAGGCATCACTTATGTCATAATTTCTTGCAATGATTTACCATAACTGTTCTATCCTATTAAAGAGGCTGTACTCCGTATGATGAAATAGCGAAATAAAAAAATGAAAATTGTCAAAAACTGACATAAACTTGGTATCGGTGTGTACAATGCATTGAAACTTGATAACTTAAGTACCACATTGTTTACAATTAATTTGTTTTTACAGTTTTTTTATTATTTTCCCATTCCCTACGCGTGATTGGCTAGTCGATGTTATACAAGATACAAGAATCTTTATTTAAAGTCGGGTATGTGTTAACAAGAAACATTAGCTCAATGAGCTATTTTCCAAAATGAATAACAAATACAAATACAAATAGGAAAATAGGATTAGAGCATCGTGAACAGTGATAACACCAACAAGTTTTCCTGGCTGTGCAGCCAGTCCACACGCGCACGGTTCCACTAGTTGATATACCACTGTAAAATGGTTAGTTGTTTCAACAGTATAGCTTAAGGGGTAATCATATACATTGAAGAAGCAAAATTGTAAGTAGCAAAATACACAAGGGAATAGCAGCTTTGTACATTGACCTGTAGTTTGTAAAACAAAACAAAAAACAACTTATACTTAATCTAACATGATAGGAAAAATACTTTGCAAGTATTGCTTCAAGGAGGTATGATATGTATCATGCATACATGCCATATCCCCCGGAGGGGGGAAAAATCCCCAGGAATTTCTACCCATCCCCCGGTCTCCCGGAGGGAGATGAAAATCCCCCGGAATTAATAAAAAGTGTGTTTAAAATTACGCAAATTTATCACAGGGTTTAATTATATATGCCTGTTTACAGTTATAATGCCCTCCTGTCCTGAAGCTTAATTGGATTATCAACTGATGGTGTGTTTTAACAACACCTATTGGGTGACACTTAATAAATCAGCAGGGCACATTTCATGCATTGTTTTGATTGAAACTGACAGAATTCATGAATCATGCTATTTTGATATTACACCTATCACTGTAAGAGAATGTTAATTGAAAAAATTGAAAAAGTAAAGTCTTAACACCTAAACAAAATACTTGCCGAAAGAAAAACACAAGTAGTTTTATGTGTTCGACAGATGTTATATAAATTTGAACAACCACAATTAGATATTAGCCCATGTAATTTAATTAAAAAGTTGTTATTTTAGTCAAAGAAGTCCGCTGAAATCTTTTCTGGTATTTGAATCCCATAATCTTGTCCAGTGGGTGTAAGCCATCGCACTGAAAACAAAACTCCTTTTCCGTTAAGACAAAGGATAAAAGATATTCAGTGCAACAATTTATAGTTCTCAATTTCTTCTATTTTTTAAAGCAAAAAGGTATTAATTACACATTGAACATTTACAAGAGGGACCTGTCCAGGTGCGGATCAGCCTTCTTAATTCCAGGTAGTTTTGGGAGACCCTTATTTCCTTTGGGAGGCTGTTCCATACCTGACTGGCCTCAAAGCGGAAAGAGTTTTTTCCATATTTAGTTGTTCTTACTGATGGAACGCCTACACAGTTTTCGTATCTCAGATTAAAATTACATTTCTTAAAAGTAACAAGGTTTTGAACATATTCTGGTGAGATACCATACAGACATTTGTAAGTTTCAATAGCAATGTATCTTACCCTACTCAAATGTAATGTTGGCAATTGAACTCGATAAAAAAGATTTTCGTAAGTTGAGGTTTAATCATTAAAATCAATTTTTAAAGCTCTTTGTTGAATCTTTTCCATTTTTTCTGTTTTGGTTTTGCTACAAAAATGCCAAAGGACAGGACAATAGTTGAAATTGGATCTGATAAAAGATTTAAAGACAATAAGCTTAGTATTGGTTGTCAAAAATTTGCTAAGTCTTTGAAGAATATTCAATTACTTAGCAACTTTTTTGCACATTTTAGAAATCTGGGCATCAAAATTTAATAAACTATCTACCTCAACACCTAAAAGTTTCACTAGCTCTTCACAAACAATGGTGTGATTAAGTACATTGAATTGTTTTATTTCTTTAACTGACCTTGAGCCAACTGAAATTGCCTGAAATTTGTCAGGGTTAGCCTGCATTTGATTGGAAGTAAACCAGTCTATCAAAATGTTACTTTCTTCTTTACCACGTGATATTACGAAGTTAGGTATATAGCTTAAATATTCCAACCGTTTAGGGTAAGCCTTCGTAGCACAGTGGATACAACACTGGACTGCAATTTTGGCGACCGGTTCGAACTCAGTCTCCAACTCGATTTTTTTTAACATTTTTTTTTTGCAATTATGATATCAAAGAGTAAAACATTTCATTAAATAATTTTCCTGAGATTTGTTACAGAAAAAATAATTTTGGTGCCAATCTGGTGTACAGTCCCTTTAAGATTATATGTGAAAGGCTCATGATCAAGAATCCTTTTATCTACTTACAGGATGATCATACTTCTTTTTCCAAAATCCCAATGATATTTCATCGATATAAAACAAAGTTTAAAAACAATAGTGAAAAAGGCATATCGGGAATAGTGATTGTTACGAATAGTATAGCTGTCATTGCAGAATTGCAAGTCATGTGACATTCATGGGAAAATAAGTGATATAGTGTCCCAAAGAGAATGAAAAAAAAACTTTTGGGGAAAACTGCATGATTTTATGGGGAAAACTGCCTGATTTTTAAGATACACAAAAAGAGGGGGAGGCACTTAATAACAACCCAAGCTAAAGAAGCAAAACATCCCTGTTTTCACATCTTTGGGTTGCTAATTGTTGTAAAATCTAACTTTAAAAGTGAACATCCGGAATCTTAAGACAATTAATGGAACCAATGAGCGAATATAGGTCAGTAAATAATTTAGGTTTGCATTCAGAGTTGAAGAATAAAAGATTAAAGAACCATCTTACTGCTATATTTTTTTTACCTGTCACAGAACAGTCAGTTAAATTTGGGTCCTCCACCATGTCGAAGCAGCAACACTTGGTTGGCATTCTGTAAAATAGTGATTGTCCCAATATTACAATAAACCATTAAACGAAAAAATGTCTCCTTAAACAGAAAATGTAATGTATTATAAAATATAGAAATTGACTTAAATGTATAACAAGTTTACTTAAGACAAAAGTTCTGCACAGGTTTTGTTTTTTAAACATTATATTAATGCAATATATAATTTCAATTGTTATTTATTTTTTTTTAAATTTTTTTTTATATTATTTATTTATAGATTTACATGAAATAAAGAACATATTACAGTGTTTGGGTTATACTTGTTCCTTATCCCTGATTTGGTCCCTTCACACCATTTGAAATGTGATTTTGAGAGGTTTATGATAGAAAAAACTTGGAATTTTCACTAAAAAATCATGCATTTCCAAATTAGAATCATGAAAAAAATGCAAAAGTTATGAAAAATGACCTATTTTAGCTGAAATTTTAGGCATACAATCATTACCTTAAAATTGAGATAAAATAAAAATAAATATACCTAATAAAACACTGTTTACTATCACACCTGTACCCCCAACTTCTTACATACTTAATCTGCTCTTACCCAAGTAAAGAATGAAAGGTCCACATGGCCTCTTATAAACTATGAGAATCCAATTTACCTATCTGATTTTAAATCACCCAAAAGGATTTCTACACATAATGGTTCCTTAATTTGTAGCTAGTCTCCAAAGGTGTCGCAGTTGTGATTTCATTGAAAGACTGGAGTTTTGCTCAAATCAAGTATGAACTTAAAGCTAGTTCATAGATATCCTGAAGCCCAGATTTATTGCTTACCTGAAGTTCGTAGGGCTACAATTGAAAGCTTTATGTAGACTGCAGGGATTGTCCAAAGGAGCCTTTTGTCTGTGAGGGGAATGGTGGCTAAGGTGACTGGTGGTACCACTCTGCATTTCTTATCCACACACAACACAGTGTATCTGAAAATGACAGAGAATGGCCATGCACTTATGTAAGCTATGCTGGAAATACGCCTCTCTACACAGACAGTTTTAAGTGTACCAAATGACATTTCAACACAGAAATTGTGAGGCCTCCAATACAGCAGTACTGACAACAATGCCGAAACATGTATATCTGTCATGGAGCTGTGCTGGTTCTGTGGCATCAAAACCACTGCAACTAGGCAATTCACTAGAAATATCTTTTCAGGAAAAAGAAACAAACTATTACTGGGCAGCCTTTGTCACCCAAATGAACAGCTAGAGCATCTAGTTACTTGATAGTAGCCTCATAAAGATCTAAAATTAACAAAAAGTGTATCAGAAAGTTGTCAAATACTGAATAAAGTGTAAGCCGACGGAGACACAATTTAAAGCCCAACAGTCATTGAGTTATGGTCTCACACTAATTCACTTTAACAAACTCACACTTAATCAATCAATCAATCAATCAATCAATCAGTCAATTAATCAATCAATCAATCAATGCACAACCCCCTGGAAAGCTATGACACCCTTTGGAAGAGATGAATCTAGCGGTCCGGTAGACGGTTGCTGACTGAACTTTAATGTCCCAAACAGCAAATGCAATTAGAAAAACATGTTTTCAATCCAATATAGAGTTTCCCATTAAAACAAAGCCTTAAGTATTGAGTACAACTTAACATTCAGCCTGTTGGCTGGGGTAACATATCTAAATCCCCAAATGGATGATCAGTGACCAGGGATGATAACAGAGCCAAGTTGCCAATCCTGAAAATATCTGCGTGGGGTTCAGCTTTCTGTATTTCAGGAATTCTAATACCCTTTTTTGCCTTAGAATAGTGTTCAAGGAGTACACCTTTCGGTTTGGTAGATATAATTATGTTCCACACCAGACATCCACAATCAGAACAATTATCAGGAATCTTAGCAGTGAAGTTTAACACCTTTGTCTTTGAACAAAGTTAAATTTACTCCTTTTTTACCTGAAGTCACAGGCATTAGACATGTACCTGACATTTTGGTTCAGTTGTCCACTTCCCATAAAACTCAACTGGCTATGATCAAATGCCTGTGTATGAACAGTCTACACTGTGGGATGTTTGATTTATAATAATGAACAACATATCAATTATCATGCTTGCAAATGTTTATTGTAAAAGTGGTATTTATTCAATTTTTATGTATAATTAGACTATTTATTCCATTTTCTGCACATTTGACGAGAATATAATGTTACTAATTATTATATTTTTTATTCCAAGTAATATCCAAACGGGACTTAAATGCTTTGGCAGCGTAGCCGTTGTGGACATGGTGGACATTGACGTATTCTGGTCTCCAAGCCAGATTTTTTCCCCTCATGGTGTTACATGAGTCCAGAAGCACACAAACTAGATTGTCTCATGGCAGTTCAAGTCTCTCAAACAGGCTTTCAAATTCTATGAAAATTGATTTAGAATCAGTTCTTGTGATTTTTAAGGAGGCCAAATGTCTCAACACTATTTCTTTCTCTATAGCAGAAAAATAGCTGCAACAGTTTTCTCATTGTTTGTGTTTGTTGACTTGTCTTAGTTGAAACAAAACTGATATCCATTAACTCCTCCACATGTTCATCATTGAAATGGCTAGCCACTCCGTAAGTCATCTTGTATGATGCTGTACACCTTTGAAGTTTTAATTCGCTGAGAGCTTTTGTATCTTTGGCAAGTGTCTTAAGTAAGACACACAACTGTGGTGCCAGGGAGCATGTTCAGCCATAAATCTGAGTAGCATGGCCCATGGATTGAATTGTCAGTCATTGACAGGAACAACTGGATGCACTGGCTGAGGTGTCTTTCATCCCTGACTTTTGTAACCATCAACATACCTGGATGGGGAAATACAAATTACAACTATAGAATTTAAATCTCACTTAAACTGGGTCCTCAAGAAGTTTTGTTGAACTGTCTCAAATAGAAAATAAAATGACTGCCTCAACGTAATATATATTATTACTAAAAAAATTTTATTCATGTTTTTTTTTTTTTAAATTTGAACCAAACCAATTTTCATTTGAACCTCTCATTATGGTCAACAGCCACTTCTTATTGAGAACAATGCTTCAAACATTATGAGAATAATAATGAAACGGTTTACAGCGTAAACTTCAATCGGCCAAATAACCCTGAATCGCTCACCTGTCATATATTGCACATTCTTCCATTATATACAAATATTGAATACCTAAGCCTATAAACAAGGGGCGTGGCCAATTTTGACCCCAGGGCTAAAGTTTGAACAATCTTAATAGTGGTCCGATAAACGATGCTTCATACCAAATATCTAAGGCCTTCGCCTTTTGGTTTCGTCGGAGAAGATTTTTTAAGTTTTCATCATATACATATATTAGGAAACCCATGACCGCCCGGGTGGGGCCATTTTTTGACCCCAGGGCCAAAGATTGAACAATATTGGTACAAGTCAACTAGATGATATATCATGCCAAATATCTAAGCTCTTGTCACTACTTGATTTTACGTGTGTATCTATATATGTATATTTGTTATTAATTTTTGTATGTGGCCCATATTGAAAATTGGTATGTGTACTAAATATGTTATCCAGTTTAAATTAAGACGTTACTTGTCTTTGTGAGTTCGGAGAAGATTTTTTAAGTTTTCACTACAACACATATAGAGAAAACCCATCAGCCACGGGGTGTGGCCAATTTTGACCCCAGGGCCATAATTTGAACAAACTTTGTAGAGGTCCACTAGACGATGAATCATGCCAAATATCTAAGCTCTAAGCAACTCAAGTTCAGAGGAGATGATTTTTGAAGTTTTCACTATAAACATATAGAGAAAACCCATGACCCCCCAAGGGGGCGGGGCCAATTTTGACCCCAAGGCCATAATTTGATCATCTTTGTAGAGGTCCACTTGACGATGAATCATGCCAAATATCTAAGCTCTAGTCCAAGCAAGTTCAGAGGAGAAGATTTTTTAAGTTTTAACTATAAACATATAGAGAATACCCTAACCCCCCGGGGCGGACCAATTTTGACCCCAAGGCCATAATTTGAACAATCTTTGTAGAGGTCCACTAGACGATGAATCATGCCAAATATCTAAGCTCTAAGCAACGTAAGTTCAGAGGAGATTTTTGATTTTTTTTACTATAAACATATAGAGAAAACCCATGACCCCCCAGGGGCGGGGCCAATTTTGACCCCAGGGCCATAATTTGAACAAATTTTGTAGAGGTCCACTAAACGATGAATCATGCCAAATATCTAAGCTCTAGTCCAAGTAAGTTAAGAGGAGAAGATTTTTGAAGTTTTAACTCAAAACATATCAAGTATACCCATGACCCCCCGGGGCTATGCCAATTTTGACCCCAAGGCCATAATTTGTTAATCTTTGTAGAGGTCCACTAGACGATGAATCATGCCAAATATCTAAGCTCTAGTCCAAGTAAGTTCAGAGGAGAAGATTTTTTAAGTTTTCACTATAAACATATAGAGAAAACCCATGACCCACCGGGGCGGGGCCAATTTTGACCCAAGGGCCATAATTTGAACAAACTTTGTAGAGGTCCATTAGACGATGAATCATGCCAAATATCTAAGCTCTAGACCAAGTAAGTTCAGAGGAGAAGATTTTTGAAGTTTTAACTCTAAACATATGGAGAATACCCATGACCCCCGGGGCGGGGCCAATTTTGACCCCAGGGCCATAATTTGAACAAACTTTGTAGAGGTCCACTAGACGATGAATCATGCCAAATATCTAAGCTCTAGGCCAAGTAAGTTCAGAGGAGAAGATTTTTGAAGTTTTCACTATAAACATATAGAGAAAACCCATGACCCCCGGGGCGGGGCCAATTTTGACCCCAAGGCCATAATTTGAACAATCTTTGTAAAGGTCCACTAGACGATGAATCATGCCAAATATCTAAGCTCTAGGCCAAGTAAGTTCAGAGGAGAAGATTTTTGAAGTTTTCACTATAAACATATAGAGAAAACCCATGACCCCCGGGGCGGGGCCAATTTTGACACCAAGGCCATAATTTGAACAATTTTTGTAAAGGTCCACTAGACGATGAATCATGCCAAATATCTAAGCTCTAGTCCAAGTAAGTTCAGAGGAGAAGATTTTTGAAGTTTTAACTCTAAACATATGGAGAATACCCATGATCCCCGGGGCGGGGCCAATTTTGACCCCAGGGCCATAATTTGAACAAACTTTGTAGAGGTCCACTAGACGATGAATCATGCCAAATATCTAAGCTCTAGGCCAAGTAAGTTCAGAGGAGAAGATTTTTGAAGTTTTCACTATAAACATATAGAGAAAACCCATGACCCCCGGGGCGGGGCCAACTTTGACCCCAAGGCCATAATTTGAACAATCTTTGTAAAGGTCCACTAGACGATGAATCATGCCAAATATCTAAGCTCTAGGCCAAGTAAGTTCAGAGGAGAAGATTTTTGAAGTTTTCACTATAAACATATAGAGAAAACCCATGACCCCCGGGGCGGGGCCAATTTTGACCCCAAGGCCATAATTTGAACAATCTTTGTAAAGGTCCACTAGACGATGAATCATGCCAAATATCTAAGCTCTATTCCAAGTAAGTTCAGAGGAGAAGATTTTTGAAGTTTTAACTCTAAACATATAGAGAATACACATGACCCCCCGGTGCGGGGCCAATTTTGACCCCAGGGCCATAATTTGAACAAACTTTGTAGAGGTCCACTAGACGATGAATCATGCCAAATATCTAAGCTCTAGTCCAAGTAAGTTCAGAGGAGAAGATTTTTGAAGTTTTAACTCTAAACATATAGAGAATACCCATGACCCCCCGGGGCGGGGCCAATGTTGACACCAGGGCCATAATTTGAACAAACTTTGTAGAGGTCCACTAGACGATGAATCATGCCAAATATCTAAGGTCTAGGCCATGCAAGTTCAGAGGAGAAGATTTTTGAAGTTTTCACTATAAACATATAGAGAAAACCCATGACCCCCCGGGGCGGGGCCAATATTGACCCAAGGGCCATAATTTGATAAAACTTTGTAGAGGTCCATTAGACGATGAACCATGCCAAAAATCTAAGCTCTAGGCCAAGTAAGTTCAGAGGAGAAGATTTTTGAAGTTTTCACTATAAACATATAGAGAAAACCCATGACCCCCGGAGCGGGGCCAATTTTGACCCCAAGGCCATAATTTGAACAATCTTTGTAAAGGTCCACTAGACGATGAATCATGCCAAATATCTAAGCTCTAGTCCAAGCAAGTTCAGAGGAGAAGATTTTTTAAGTTTTAACTCTAAACATATAGAGAATACCCATGACCCCCCGGGGCGGGGCCAATTTTGACCCCAGGGCCATAATTTGAACAAACTTTGTAGAGGTCCACTAGACGATGAATCATGCCAAATATCTAAGCTCTAGTCCAAGTAAATTCAGAGGAGAAGATTTTTGAAGTTTTAACTCTAAACATATAGAGAATACCCATGACCCCCCGGGGCGGGGCCAATTTTGACCCCAGGGCCATAATTTGAACAAACTTTGTAGAGGTCCACTAGACGATGAATCATGCCAAATATCTAAGGTCTAGGCCATGTAAGTTCAGAGGAAAAGATTTTTTAAGTTTTCACTATAAACATATAGAGAAAACCCATGACCCCCCGGGGCGGGGCCAATTTTGACCCAAGGGCCATAATTTGATCAAATTTTCTAGAGGTCCACTAGACGATGAATCATGCCAAAAATCTAAGCTCTAGGCCAAGTAAGTTCAAAGGAGAAGATTTTTGAAGTTTTCACTATAAACATATAGAGAAAACCCATGACCCCCGGGGCGGGGCCAATTTTGACCCCAAGGCCATTATTTGAACAATCTTTGTAAAGATCTACTAGACGATGAATCATGCCAAAAATCTAAGCTCTAGGCCAAGTAAGTTCAGAGGAGAAGATTTTTTAAGTTTTAACTATAAACATATAGAGAATACCCTAAACCCCCGGGGCGGGGCCAATTTTGACCCCAAGGCCATAATTTGAACAATCTTTGTAGAGGTCCACTAGACGATGAATCATGCCAAATATCTAAGCTCTAAGCAATGTAATTTCAGAGGAGATTTTTGATTTTTTTTACTATAAACATATAGAGAAAACCCATGACCCCCCAGGGGCGGGGCCAATTTTGACCCCAGGGCCATAATTTGAACAAACTTTGTAGAGGTCCACTAGACGATGAATCATGCCAAATATCTAAGCTCTAGTCCAAGTAAATTCAGAGGAGAAGATTTTTGAAGTTTTAACTCTAAACATATAGAGAATACCCATGACCCCCCGGGGCGGGGCCAATTTTGACCCCAGGGCCATAATTTGAATAAACTTTGTAGAGGTCTACTAGACGATGAATCATGCCAAATATCTAAGGTCTAGGCCATGTAAGTTCAGAGGAAAAGATTTTTTAAGTTTTCACTATAAACATATAGAGAAAACCCATGACCCCCCGGGGCGGGGCCAATTTTGACCCAAGGGCCATAATTTGATCAAACTTTCTAGAGGTCCACTAGACGATCAATCATGCCAAAAATCTAAGCTCTAGGCCAAGTAAGTTCAAAGGAGAAGATTTTTGAAGTTTTCACTATAAACATATAGAGAAAACCCATGACCCCCCGGGGCGGGGCCAATTTTGACCCCAAGGCCATAATTTGAACAATCTTTGTAAAGATCTACTAGACGATGAATCATGCCAAAAATCTAAGCTCTAGGCCAAGTAAGTTCAGAGGAGAAGATTTTTTAAGTTTTAACTATAAACATATAGAGAATACCCTAACCCCCCGGGGCGGGGCCAATTTTGACCCCAATGCCATAATTTGAACAATCTTTGTAGAGGTCCACTAGACGATGAATCATGCCAAATATCTAAGCTCTAAGCAATGTAATTTCAGAGGAGATTTTTGATTTTTTTTACTATAAACATATAGAGAAAACCCATGACCCCCCAGGGGCGGGGCCAATTTTGACCCCAGGGCCATAATTTGAACAAACTTTGTAGAGGTCCACTAGACGATGAATCATGCCAAAAATCTAAGCTCTAGGCCAAGTAAGTTCAAAGGAGAAGATTTTTGAAGTTTTCACTATAAACATATAGAGAAAACCCATGACCCCCGGGGCGGGGCCAATTTTGACCCCAAGGCCATAATTTGAACAATCTTTGTAAAGATCTACTAGACGATGAATCATGCCAAAAATCTAAGCTCTAGGCCAAGTAAGTTCAGAGGAGAAGATTTTTTAAGTTTTAACTATAAACATATAGAGAATACCCTAACCCCCCGGGGCGGGGCCAATTTTGACCCCAAGGCCATAATTTGAACAATCTTTGTAGAGGTCCACTAGACGATGAATCATGCCAAATATCTAAGCTCTAAGCAATGTAATTTCAGAGGAGATTTTTGATTTTTTTTACTATAAACATATAGAGAAAACCCATGACCCCCCAGGGGCGGGGCCAATTTTGACCCCAAGGCCATAATTTGAACAAACTTTGTAGAGGTCCACTAGACGATGAATCATGCCAAATATCTAAGCTCTAGTCCAAGTAAATTCAGGGGAGAAGATTTTTGAAGTTTTAACTCTAAACATATAGAGAATACCCATGACCCCCCGGGGCGGGGCCAATTTTGACCCCAGGGCCATAATTTGAACAAACTTTGTAGAGGTCCACTAGACGATGAATCATGCCAAATATCTAAGGTCTAGGCCATGTAAGTTCAGAGGAAAAGATTTTTTAAGTTTTCACTATAAACATATAGAGAATACCCATGACCCCCCGGGGCGGGGCCAATTTTGACCCAAGGGCCATAAGTTGATCAAACTTTCTAGAGGTCCACTAGACGATGAATCATGCCAAAAATCTAAGCTCTAGGCCAAGTAAGTTCAAAGGAGAAGATTTTTGAAGTTTTCACTATAAACATATAGAGAAAACCCATGACCCCCGGGGCGGGGCCAATTTTGACCCCAAGGCCATAATTTGAACAATCTTTGTAAAGATCTACTAGACCATGAATCATGCCAAAAATCTGAGCTCTAGGCCAAGTAAGTTCAGAGGAGAAGATTTTTTAAGTTTTCACTATAAACATATAGAGAAAACCCATGACCCCCCAGGGCGGGGCCAATTTTGACCCAAGGGCCATAATTTGAACAAACTTTGTAGAGGTCCATTAGACGATGAATCATGCCAAATATCTAAGCTCTAGGCCAAGTAAGTTCAGAGGAGAAGATTTTTTAAGGTTTTCTCTATAAACATATAGAGAAAACCCATGACCCCCCGGGGCAGGGCCAATTTTGAACCAAGGGCCATAATTTGAACAAACTTTGTAGAGGTCCACTAGACGATGAATCATGCCAAATATCTCAGCTCTAGGCCAAGTAAGTTCAGAGGAGAAGATTTTTTAAGTTTTCACACTAAACATATAGAGAAAACCCATGACCCCGGGGCGGGGCCAATTTTTACCCCAAGGCCATAATTTAAACAATTTTTGTAAAGGTCCACTAGACGATGAATCATGCCAAATATCTAAGCTCTAGTCCAAGTAAGTTCAAAGGAAAAGATTTTTAAAGTTTTAACTCTAAACATATAGATAATACCCATGACCCCCCGGGGCGGGGCCAATTTTGACCCCAGGGCCATAATTTGAACAGGGCCATAATTTGAACAAACTTTGTAGAGGTCCACTAGACGATGAATCATGCCAAATATCTAAGCTCTAGGCCATGTAAGTTCAGAGGGGAAGATTTTTTAAGTTTTCACTATAAACATATAGAGAAAACCCATGACCCCCCGGGGCGGGGCCAATTTTGACCCAAGTGCCATAATTTGAACAAACTTTGTAGAGGTCCACTAGACGATGAATCATGCCAAAAATCTAAGCTCTAGGCCAAGTAAGTTCAGAGGAGAAGATTTTTGAAGTTTTCACTATAAACATATAGAGAAAACCCATGACCCCCAGGGCGGGGCCAATTTTGACCCAAGGGCCATAATTTGATCAAACTTTCTAGAGGTCCACTAGACGATGAATCATGCCAAATATCTAAGCTCTAGTCCAAGTAAGTTCAGAGGAGAAGATTTTTAAATTTTAACTCTAAACATATAGAGAATACCCATGACCCCCCGGGGCGGGGCCAATTTTGACCCCAGGGCCATAATTTGAACAAACTTTGTAGAGGTCCACTAGACGATGAATCATGCCAAAAATCTAAGCTCTAGGCCAAGTAAGTTCAGAGACGAAGATTTTTTAAGGTTTTCACTATAAACATATAGAGAAAACCCATGACCCCCCGGGGCGGGGCCAATTTTGACCCCAGGGTCATAATTTGAACAAACTTTGTAGAGGTCCACTAGACGATGAATCATGCCAAATATCTAAGCTCTAGGCCAAGTAAGTTCAGAGGAGAAGATTTTTGAAATTTTCACTATAAACATATAGAGAAAACCCATAACCCCCCGGGGCAGTGCCAATTTTGACCCCAGGGCCATAATTTGAACAATCTTGGTAGAGGACCATTTGGTGATCCTACCTACCATATATCAACGGCCTAAGCCTTGTGGTTTGGGAGAAAAAGATTTTTAAAGTTTTTCCTTTTGTTTGCCATGGCAACCAGAGTTCTGCATGGAATTGAATTCTTTGAACAACTTTGATAGAAGACCACCCAAGGAACATCCCTATGAAGTTTTATTAATATTGGCCAAGCGGTTAAGGAGGAGATGTCTTTTAAGTAAATTGTTGACGGCAACGCACGACGCACGCCGCCCGACAGACGTAGGACAAAAGGCGATCATAAAAATCGATTACTATGACACAATCCGAATCGGGATGTCCGAAATAATGCTATAGCGCATAATTCATTCTCAGTTTGATCACTTTCTATCAACTTAAAAAGAAACGTTTCGGGAATTTCTCTTCAAAATAAATGGCAAATATGCCCTTAAATCGACGAATCGATGTTTTTAGAGGTTGGTGGTGTCGTTTTTTTCCATTTTCCAATACCCGTTTATTCGTCTTCGTCGTCTGTCATATCAGGATACGACCATCCGGATACTGTCTTCTAGTCCCATCTGTAATTTCCGTAATCATCGGATGCTATCTTAACCAATCATATAGCTCGATTGCCAAGACGTAAATAGGTTCGTTAATTTCCGGCTTTACACTCTCAGAAAACTCACTTTTCGTACCCATATTGTTCGAACTGAGCTCGAATCGCTCCCTGTACCCCCCCCCCCCCCCGAAAAACTCAACGGATTTACATTAATCTCAAAATCGATCCGTGAGGCCTTAAATTAATCCGGAATTTTATCATCCCTGTCAGTGAAACCAAATTGCATTGCGTATCTGAGGGGGGGTCCCAAGGATATCATAACGCAACTTACCATAGCCGCCTAGCGTTTTTGTTCACAAAGCCGTCCCACACAGTTAATTCTTAATTTGCATGTTGTGTACTGAAAAGTTTCAGCTTTCCATGACACTCTTCAATAAATCTATCCATGAATTAAAACAAATTAACAAATAACTACCAGGTATTAAATGGGAATAATGTAATTTTTACCTAGATTATTGATAAATGCAACTTATATTGCAGTCAAACTAGCTAAAATATCAGAAAAATGTGTCCTGTTCCCTAAAGTCAGGTTTTGAAGTTGCAGACAACAGTCCAAAGACCAAGAATTTAAGCATTTAGCCAGGGGCAGGCAAATCTTTGAAAAAAATGAAATGTCATTTTTTTTTTAGATTTAAATAAAATTCAAATTACACAAACCTTGATAAAATCCTTTTGGAAACTAGATGCCTATATAGATACCCTCAGGAACTTTTGTGTGAAATTTCATTACACTCAGTACACTGCATATAAACTGAGTTATTTCAAAACCTGGTTGGTTCAAATCCAACTGAAGCAATCTCTAATCAATATTAACCTTAGTTCAACTAACAAATTAAATATTTGAATGTAGGAAGATTTGTTTTTAAAAAATCAGCAATGATGTTTTTCCTTTAATTGTCTCAGTTTCAATACAACAACAAATGAAAAATTTAATAAACAAGTTCATAAGCACTGTTCTATCTGAGAAGTTCCATGGATGTGAATCGCTTACTGTGGCAATGGTTTCCTAATCACCATTGAAGTTATATCCACTGCTCGATCTAAGGCATTATTAATACTACTTCAATATAAGCAATTTGCTCTGCCTTTTTTTTTATAGATTATAAGTATCTATCATGTGTTTCCGGTACGGATAGAAAAAACCGACCTGAGGGCACGTGCGTAAGCCGGTAACGAGGCTTGCCGAGTAACCGGTCACGCAGCGTGGCCGAGGGTCAAATTTTTTGATCCGGACCGGAAAAACATGATTGATATATTTTTTGGCATACCTAAAATTATGAATTTGTGGAAAAATTGACCTAAAAAATGCACTTTTGTACATTTCACCAAAAAGCATGTGCGACGTTGTGTACTGACGTCATAAAGAGCAGTAATTTTAAATCACCATTGAAGTCAAATGGATCCTTTAAAAATCGTGCTTTTAGGATTATTATTTTCATTTTTAATTAAAAGTATTGTATACTTATATTTTTGATTGCGCTTTTTATTGAAATTGCATAATATACTTTTCATAAACCATACAATAAAAGAAATAAGAAGTGGGGCGTTGTTGCGCGTGACTCATCTTACATGATGGGGGTTGTAAGACGATTTTTTCCAGAACAGGTCACATGACCGGAAACACATGTCCGGTATGCAAGAAAATTGTCTATTCCAAAGGTAATCATTTTTTTACATTAAACTCATGACGATATTTGTCTGTCAGATTATCCACTATTATGCCATTGCATCTTCTTTGCTGAACGAACGATAAATGAATACTCACTATTTAGCAGTATTTTTTTGGTCACGAATAGCAACTTTTTTACCTGTCTGCCCTATTTTGGCAAATAGAGAATTTTTAGAAAATTTGTTCTTACATGTAAATACAGTTCGAATTCATCAAAACAAAAGTAACATTTTGGGTTTATTCAGGGAAGACAATAAAATAGCAATTTTGATTTATAAGTATGTAGGTTGGTTTCAATACTCATTACAATTTACTTTACCTAGTTGTTAAGTTATCAATTTTTAAAAAAAAAAATTACTTTAATGGACTATAATATACTGTAGAGGGGCCTTGTCGTAAAGTTAAGAAAAAAAGGTCCTATGAATAGGGGGACTTTGACTTTCAGTCCAGACAATCCCAGGTAAAATCCCCGCTCTGCACAGACAAACTGCTGGGAAAAGCCCCGCCAAATGCCCCCGCACCCTAGGGACAACCTAGATTAGGCCCATTCCCCGCTTTTTTAGGCACAAAAACAATACCTACGCATTCACTCAGTACAGCCAGCCCACTTGGAAGGTAAAAACAGGGCCCATTTCCCCTGCTATCCCTGGTATACCCCAGGTCTTGACAATTGACTGATGCATAACTGTTGAAGAATGATGGGTGGGAAATATTTCATTGTTTCATTAATTATAAAATATGAGAATTTATCACACATGCAAAAAGCCACCGAATGGGTGATAGTATTTCTTCTGTTCTGCAATTCATTCAGAACGCGGAACAAAACATCAATTTGGTGTGGCCGAAGTCAATAATTTAATTGAGTTGCACCAAATGTCTTAACCGTACACAAGGACATTTCATATCACACACTTATACTGGAAATTACCTTTAATTTAAATGAAGGACTAAGAAATGTATACAAAACAAAGACTCACGGCGCACACAGCAAAAGACGCTCACTATGCTATTTTCTGCTTCTACAAGTGTGAAATATTTTGGATTTGCTTGCATTTTAATGATGGAATCCTTGGCCAAAATTCCAACTCGACGGAATTTTGTAGAACGATGCAACGCTGTGTGCGCCGTGAGTCGTTGTTTTGTAAACATTTCTTAGTAATTAGTAATATCTAAGAACTCATACATGTGTTAAAATGTTAATTTTGTTCATTTCATCCATTAAACGAATTGTTTGTAAAATTTATTTTAGTTCTTAAAATAAATATCGGTATTTCAAGAAAGGCTGTTGTTAACGTGAATTTTAAATATGCTGCTGTAAATTCTTCTTATAACAGGCTTATTTTATTTAATAAGTAGTTTTGACTACTCTCTCAACTGTGACGATAATGCATTCAACATTGAACTATTATTCCAAATGATATTTCTTTCATGAAATGAATGTATGTCCATCCATTTGATCGAGTTTAAGATGTTAAATTTATGTTCTAGGTAGGCCGTCATGGTGATACGTCCAAATTATCCATTGTCCCTCTGTAAGAGACGGAGTTAACCCTCATATGTTTCACCAAATGTTGACAAAAGATGGATAAATTTAATTGATGCAGTGATAAATACATTTAAATTGAAGACAAGATATACTCCAGCCAACTCCGTTCCATGTACATCCCCGGTAAAAGAAAGTCAACAGTCAAGAAATGATTGAACTACGTGTTAATGTACAATTAATCATTAAACTATTGAATAGAAGAAATAAATGATTACATATTTTGCTGGTTGGATCAATTTTATTTGTATGTGACGTCATTATAAACTACCTATTTCTTTTTCATGATATAAGCCAAACCCTTTGAGTGAAATGATTCAAAACGTCGCGCTCATAATGTTAAAATTCAACCCTTTTAAGTTATGAATGTAGTGGATGCAATAACAATTTATTTGATATATGTTTGAATTTTACATAAGTAAAGTCATGTTGTTGTTGACATCAATATAATCTTATACCATTGTTGTTTGGCATGGCCTTCGTACAACTTTGAATACATTATACATCGGAAATGTGTACACAAATGACAAATCTATCAAAGTTTTTTAAAACACTGTAATAGTTTTTTTTCAAAAAGGAAACATATTTAGGGCAGTCTATTTTATCAGAATCTGAAAGTGGGTTACAAAATGACCTGTTGTTGTTAAAAGATTACTGATATAGACAGAACGTTTTTCACATAAGTATTAGTGTAAATGCAAATAAAACAAAGGTTATAATTTTTAAAAAAAGGCTGAAACATTAGGCAAAATTTAATTTTGTTTGTATCAAGGGCTTGAGTTTGAAATTGTGAATAAATTTACTTATCTAGGAATAGTAATAAGCAATGGTGGGTCATTTAGCACAACGTTTGACAATTGGTCAGGACAGGCTATGAAGACTTTTTACAAGCTTAATTCAGACCTAATAAAATTTCCTGGTATAGCAACATGCTATTATTCATCTTTGTTTGATAAATCAATATATCTTGTTTTAAACTATGGTTGGGAAGTTTTGGGTCTACAATATAGCATTAAGTTAGAAAGAGATTATTCCAAGTTCTGTAAAAAAATACTGGGTGTTAGAACCCAAACTCAGAACAATTGTGTGTATGGAGAACTTGGTAGAATACCATTACTAATTATAGGAATTGTAAATGTGATTAATTATTTTTTTAAAGATTTTACAATGTGATGATATTAAATATGTTAAAGCTGTTTAAAGAAAATCGTATACAGATTTAGAAAGATTGCCAAATTGTTAGTCATGGGCAAAAGTTTTTATAGATATATTACAATCACTAGGATTTTATGATGTATGTTTATTTCAAAGTGTTTGTGTTTTTAATATAAATTTATATTTATATGTGAACTGTAACAGAGAGCAAAAGATTTTATGTACATAATTGGTTTGCTGAATTTAATAATTTATCTAGAGCCAAAACGTTTGTATTATTCGCAGACTGTAAGTTGCAGCCATTTTTGTGTGTTGTTAATATATAGTTAAATTTAGGAAAGCAGTGACGAGACCTAGACTCCCGTCAAATTGAGGAAATTTTGAGAAATTGAGGCCGGTAGATGACACAAACCTACTCCTATATCTGAATATGTAAAGGAAAAATCAAGTTTGCCATAAAATAGTAGATGAATTTCATTTCTTGTTTAAATGTACTTTATTTAGTTATTTAAGAAGACAATACATACATAATACTATTTAAATAGACTAAATTTGTTGAATTTTTACAAATACAAATAAGACTATTCAAAGGAAATTAGCATTTGTTTATCCACAAGGCTTTTAAATTGAGAGTCCCTGTTATATTTATTATGATGTTAACAACTCATTTAAGTAACATTTGTAACCACTGTCACCTCCCTATGGTTATATGATATTCTATGTGTACTGTCTATGTTCAATTTGTGTTTCGACAGTACCTTGTCAGTATAAATAAGTGTACGTTTATTAATATATATTGTGGCCTACGATCGTTTGATGGAAGTGCATTTAATTCTATATATTATGAATACATTGATGTACATATGTATGTTCATGAGCCTATGGTCTGGCTATATGCATTTGAATAAACTATGAAACTGTCTTTTGATTCCACATCTAATGTCTGGTTGGTGATATATTATTCTATGGCGTCAAAGCCCCCCCCCCCCCCCCGATGAAAAGTAGATAAAATATTTAGCCATGCTGGACATCCTTATGGTGCTCATGGCTAAAGATAAAAAATACCCGTAATGAACTACTCTTCTATTGTCATCACAAAAGTGCCTCCCTTGTTGAAGACCGTCGTCTGTAGCACAATAGAAACATTGTCATATGGTATTATTTGAAATGTGAAAACTTTGTAAACCTTGTTTTCGCATAACACACTAGGCTCGGGTTGGGATGAACCTTTCTTACACGAAAGGCCATGCAAGATACAAATTATCATCTTACGAGGGAAAGTCATATTCATGGTAGTCAATTTCTTTGTCAGTGCTTTTTATTATTACCTGATTTCTTCTTGATAAATATATTTTGACCATTTTCGAAGCAAGGGATTTAACTTGAGTGTGGGCAGTTTTATGATTAACCTTAGGAATGGCGATTTTGTTATTAAATGTAATCATTTCTTGGCTTTTGAATTTCTCTCACTTTGGAATGTACATGGGACGGATTTGGCTGAAGTGTATTTTGCCTTCCATTTTATTGTATTTATTACTTCATCCATTTATCTTTGTAAACTTTTGGTGAAACTACAGAGGGACAATGGGTATTTGGAAGTGTCCCTTTGATGGCCTTCAGGCAACATAAATTAAACATTTTCAAATCGATCAAATTGATGTAAATTCATACCATGAGTAAGAGTTTTGGGTTGTATACATTCTCGTCATATTAAGAGAGCAATACAAAGTATAAAATGGAATAAAATAAGCATGTATTGATACGTTTGTTAAGCATACCGAATAAACATAGTCGGCTTTATTTAGATGAGAAGAATTTCACGTTAACAGCAGCACATATAACATTCACGTTTACAACAGCATTTCTTGAAAATTGGATATTTATTGGAAAAAAATATAAAAACATTTAACGAATAGTTCGTTTTATGAAAGTAATTGGCAAAACTAACTTTTTAACGCATGTCTGATTTATTAACTATTACTTATAACTAAGACATATGTACAAAACAAAGAATCACGGCGCACACAGCGTTGCATCGTTCTACAAAATTCTGTCGAGTTGAAATTTTGGCCAAGGATTGCATAGATACAAGCAAATCTAAAGTATTTCACACGTGTAGAAGCAGAAAATATCATAGTATTTTATAGGCTAAGAAATATTTTCCTATCTTTTCTCTAAAAAAGGTTATTTATGAATTACGGTCACTTTCTTGCTTGTTAACATCAGTTTTGAACCGTTGTGACACATGTGAGAACCCCGTTGAAGTCATGTGATTCCTCACCCTGAGTAACAATCATTACACATTGTAAATTATTTTTATTGCTGAATGTACTTTATCACATTATTTATGTTAAGCAATATCACTCAATTTTAAAGATAGGATGGCCAGACGCCTCTTTTGTACCTTGAATACTGAACAGGTTTCAGTAACAATCATTACACATTGTAGATTATTCTTAATTGCTGAACGTACTTTATCACATTATTGATGTTAGGCAATTTTTGCTCAGTCTTAAAGATACATGTATTTGTAGGATGGCCAGACACTACTATTTTATCATAAGCACTGGATAGGCATAAGTTTAATTATTTTGCTAGATTCAAAACTCCAAATTTAACAATTTGTGGAAATTGTGAATAAAATACCTCGGGGAAATTTGAAAAACAATCTCCTGTGATCTGAATAAACAAAGGGAAGTAACTCTCAAAACATTAAGAAACTTGTAAGACAAGAGGAACACCTCTGCCTCACAAATTATATGTCAGGCCCTTGTTATTCCCAAACCCTTGTGTGTGCCTAATTTCAGGACAACCTGTTCCCTCTACAAAACAGGAAGAGCTAGTACTGGTTTACATCAAGTGAAAGGGCACATACATTTTTAACAAGTCACAATGGCTAATGGTTAAATATGTAAGGCACTAGTACCTTTCATGGGTAGCATAGGCAGCCATTGTAATAACTCATTTTGATCCACATTCCCAACAACCCAAAAACCTTACATTTCTACTAGGCTTGAACAATTGCACCAAGGCCTCCTGAATGAATTCAGATTTTGAACACTGAATGTGTGAAAAGTTTTAAAACATTTCATCTTAAAATGTCAATTATTTTGAGCCACATACATTTTACAACAGACCATCCGAATAACCAACAGCATGATTCCATTATATCTCCTTCAAACTCATAATGACATTACAAGGACAAGCAGTAGCTGAACTGTAACAGTAAATATATATATCATATAGACATGGCCATTCACCTCCAAAAAGGTGTATAAATATTGGGAATGATTTAAATATCAAACATGAGTGCAGCGGAGCGGACACCAATGCTGACCTGTTGCTGTTTATTAGTGAAAATGTGGCATAGCTCTACAAATATTAAACAAGAGTGCAGCGGAGCGGACACCAATGATGACCTGTTGCTGTTTATTAGTGAAAATGTGGCATAGCTCTACAAATAACAAAGTCAGAGTTATGTACCTTGCAATACAAGCTATCTTTTGCAGCATGTGTACCAAGTTTCATTTGAATATCAAATATACAAAATTGACTATACAGAAAATTACACCGAATCTATAAGAGTACCAAACTTTTTATCTTCGAAAGAAGATGAAAATAATAAAAAAATATAATAGGACAAACTAATAAGCTATAGAATACCTTGGGCAGGTTGAACACAGTGTCTCTAATGACCACTTGGAAATGTGGTGGGTTAATGCTGGTCTGGTATAGAAGTAAGTTTTCCTTCTCCAGGTCTGAAATAATGGGCACCATGGCATTTTAACAACATATTTCATTTCAAGATAGAAAAAAAAGTATTTTTATAAAAAATTTCTTAATTACCGGTACTAACAAAACTATTTTATTATAGAAAATGAGCAAGTTGAGCAATCAAGCATTTGACTTGATGAGACACACTTAATATATAACTGACATTGGTAAACATTGGCTACCACAAAGGATGGGTATTGATGGGAAAAAAGCACTGTGATATATCGCAATATTTCCGTAGTGTACTGTTTGAATAACAAAACGAAGAACTTGTGAGGAATTTATAAAATTGAATGCTAATTTACAGCATTATTACTCTCTTGAAATGATGAAAAGAAAATGTTTGTCCTATAATAATAATAATAATAATAATAATAATAATAATAATAATATCTTTATTTAGAGAAGGTATATACACATTATGACATAATTACATGTTCGACCATAACAACATCATATTTACAATGTAACTATATTGGCATTTTTGTGCTTTTCTAACTTTGAAAACATAAAATAATAAAA